>NC_084812.1:9738650-10376150 GCF_963583255.1 Pyrus communis
ATGAAGCCAAACTATCTCGCAACAAGCACCTGCCATGGCCCTATATTCCGCCTCTGCTGAAGAGAGCGAAACGGTTTTCTGTCGTTTCGTCCGCCAAGAAATCAAAGAACCGCCCAAGAATACACAATACCCAGTAGTCGAACGGCGAGTGATAGGGCAACCTGCCCAATCAGAATCACAAAACGCAGTTAACTTGGTCTGGTTGTCAGAACGAAATAATAAACCTTGACCTGGAGTAGCCTTCAAATAACGAACAATACGAAGCGCAGCATCCATATGAGATATCCTTGGCTCGTGCATAAAACGGCTTAGAACATGCACAGAATAGGTGATATCCGGCCGAGTGATAGTGAGATATATTAACCGACCTACTAATCGTCGATATTTTTCAGGATCCTTGAGAAGTTCTCCTTTATCAGATAATTTTGTGTCATCCATAGGAAAAGCAATGGGTCGTGCTCCCAAAAAACCATAGTCCTTGAGAATCTCTAATGCATACTTGCGTTGAGAAATATAAATCCCTTGTTTGGAACGAGAAACCTCAATACCCAAAAAATATTTTAAATCACCAAGGTCTTTTATCCGAAAATGATCACGGAGAAAAGACTTCAGAGAATTAATGGCACTAGCATCATTGCCTGTAATCACAATATCATCCACATAAATGAGCAAAGCTGTGAAAGAAATACCAGACTTTTTAGTGAACAATGAATAGTCAGCTTTGGATTGTTGAAAACCGGCAGAAATGATGGCACTAGTGAATTTGGCAAACCATTGGCGAGAAGCCTGCTTAAGACCATAAAGTGACTTGTGAAGGCGACACACAAGATTCTCCCCCTGTCGTCGAAGACCAGGAGGAGGAGACATATAGATTTCTTCATGTAAGTCACCATGTAAGAAAGCATTATTAACATCAAGCTGATGAAGAGACCAAGACTGACTAGCAGCAAGAGCAAGAAGACAACGCACCGTAATCATCTTAGCAGTAGGAGAAAAAGTGTCATGATAATCAATACCTTCAGCCTGAGTGAAGCCTTTAGCAACCAAACGAGCTTTGTAGCGGTCAATAGAGCCGTCGGAATTGTGCTTGAGTTTGTACACCCACTTACAACCAATGAGAATTTTGCCAAGGGGCAAGGAAGTTAAAGTCCAAGTACCATTAGCATGTAAAGCTTGAAGCTCCTCAGTCATAGCACGTTGCCAATTGGGGTCAGTGGCAGCCTCGGCAAAGGAGGAAGGCTCCACAGTCCAACTGACAGAGTTAATGTAAGAAAAATGCCTGGGAGAGTAACGGTGATAAGAGAGAATTACAAAGTGGATATCGCGTACCTTGTGTAGAACCGGGTTGCGAAGTCGAAGATGGGTGGGATGGCAGAATCACTTGCGAGCAAACGTAGTCTTTTAAATAGGATGGAGGTTTATGGGCACGGGAAGAGGTGCGGGGAAGGGGAGGATTGGTAGGTAGTGGGGGGGTAGGGATGTCCGTGGGTAAAAGGGTGAAAGGTAAAGAAGTAGCGGGGGGGGGGGGGGGGGGAAGGAGGGGATGCCGAGAGGGCAGGGGAATGGGGAGGAACAGGTAATGGGGCAGCAAGGGAATCTGTGGGAGGCGTGGAAGGGGAGGAAGGTGGAGGAGGGTGAGGCGTCGGGGCAGGAAGGGGTGGGTTATATGTAAAGTCCAGAGGGGGTGGGATGGGTAGGGTAGGCGGAGAGGATGGGATAGGAGGGTGAGAAATGACATAAGGGAAAGTACTTTCGTGAAAGATGACGTCTCGACTAGTGAAAATGCGGTGATTGTCGAGATCGTAAAGGGTATAGGCCTTTTGTCCATGAGGATAACCGAGAAAAATGCAACGATGAGCCCGAGGGGAAAATTTGGTGGTGGGAGTGACAGAGGTGGCATATGCCAGACAACCAAAGACGCGGAAGTGGTCATAAGATGGGGTTTTCGAAAAGAGAACCTCAAATGGGGATTTATGATGGAGAAGACGGGTAGGGAGACGATTGATGAGATAAGTAGCGGTAAGAACACATTCCCCCCAAAACTTGATAGGAAGATGGGATTGAAAACGAAGGGCGCGAGCGGTTTCAAGAAGATGACGATGTTTTCTTTCAACAACGCCATTTTGTTGGGGGGTATAAACACAAGAAGTTTGTAAAAGCACCCCATGATCAGAGAAAAAACTACGAAGAGATAAAAATTCACCACCATTGTCAGTACGAATGCATTGGATGGTAGTGCGGAATTGGGTAGTGACATAAGCAAAAAAATCCTTAATTAATTGTTGAGTGTCAGATTTATGTTTCATGAGGAAGACCCACGTAAAGCGAGAAAAATCATCCACAATGGTTAAGAAATAATGAGCACCAGAAAGAGAAGATTGACGATTCAGGCCCCAAATATCACAATGAATTAAAGCAAAAGGGAAAGTTGATGAAATTGAACTCAAAAGAAAAGGTTGACGAGTTTGTTTTGCCAACGGACAAACATCACAAATATGACTAGAATCAAAAGTATAATTAAGAGAGCTAGATGCTAAAGCTTGCAAACGAGTGGAGGAGGGGTGACCAAGACGCCTATGCCAGAGGGAGGAGGGGATGGTAATGATGTTGCAGAGAGGTTGACGGGTGGGGAGAGAAGAGGTAAGGGCCACAAGGTAATACAGATCGCCACGTCGCTTACCCACACCAATCATCGCCTTCGAAACCAAGTCCTGCAAAACACACCAAGAAGGAAAGAAGGTTATGGAACACGATAATCCATCTGTAAGTTTACCAACCGATAAAAGGTCCACTCGGAAATTAGGGACACATAAAACATCCTTCAAAGTAACTGATGAATTTAAAGGAAGAGTGCCGGTAAAAGTAATGGGAGCGGAAGCACCACTAGGCAAAGAAACATGCGGCAAATGTGAAGGAGAACGATTAACCAAACATGAAGTGGAAGAAGTAATATGATCCGTAGCACCACTGTCAAGAATCCATTGACCATGACGAGAGGTGACAGGTAACAAACCTTGGGCAAAATCAGTAGTGAGCACGGCATTGGCCTGAGGAGGAGTGGTGGTGTCACGTAGAGCAGCTAGAACACGAGAGTGCTGCTCGGCAGAGAGGTCAGGCATGGCGAGCTGTAAGTCATGCAAAGTGGGCTGGGTCCCGTGCACTTGGTGGGTCGCTGGAGTAGAAGAGGAGGCGGGGGCCTGGGTGCCTTGCACGTGATGGGCCTGGGTGAAATTATGGGGCCGGGAAGCAGAAAACCGTGGCTGCCGGGGAGGACTGGAAGGTGCATGGCTGCGAGAAGAACTGGAAGCAGTAGCACGGCGCGGTGGTCGCCACGGTTGGCCATGGAGGGGATGGCCAACGGGATAGCCATGAAGTTTATGGCAGGTGTCTCGGGTATGATAATCAAAATTGCAGTAGGTGCAGTGGAGGGGAGGACGAGCAGAGGAAGGACGGGACGGGCCACGAACAGCCATGGGAACGGCAGAGAAAGCTGCCGAAAAAAAAAAAAAATTAGGGCTAGGGTTATAAACCTGCTCTGTATACCATGTAGAAAAAGGTATGTAGGCTAAAAAATATATTTGTTATTGATACGTGAATGTGGAAAAATGGAAGAGAATGCTTATGGAAGAGAATGCAAATGGAAGAGAATGCTTTTATTTTTTCATTATATTTCTCTACAAGATTACAAGGATATATATACATGATACAAATGTGTAGGTAGGACAAGGTAGCCGTCCTAGTGTGTAGGTAGGACAAGGTAGGACGGCTGTAGAGGACAAGGTAGCCGTCCTAGTGTGTAGGTAGGACAAGGTAGGACGGCTGTAGAGGACAAGGTAGCCGTCCTAGTGTGTAGGTAGGACAAGGTAGGACGGCTGTAGGACAGCTGTAGGACGGCTTGACGGCTGTAAGACGGCTAGTGTGTAGGTAGGACAAGGTAGGACGGCTTGACGGCTGTAGAACGACTTATTCTTCCAATAATAATATTATATACAATTACACAAGGACTCCAACCATATTCCTTATTTGTCTAACAGCTAAGGCCTTTGATACGTTAAGCTGGAGTTTCTCACAAATGTTCTATCAACTTTTAGGTTTCATGCAACGTTTTTCAAGTGGATTGATGCTATTCTTGCCTCAGCACGTTTATCTATTATTTTTAATGGATCTCCAATTGGCTTTTTTGGTTGTTCACGAGGGGTTCATCAGGGGGATCCGTTTTCTGCTCTTCTTTTTTTGTCTTGCTGAAGAGGTTTTTAGTAGAGGAATCCTTGAACTTCGTAATTTCAGGCCATACTAATTCTATTTCCTTTCCTCACGGGGTAGTGGCTCCATCACATGTTCTTTTTGCTGATGATATCCTTGTGTTTTGTAGAGGTGATAAGAGAAGTTTACAAAACCTCATGGCTTTCATGGATAAGTATGGTGTTAACTTTAGTCAATTTATTAGCAAGCCAAAGTCTCGTGTTTACATCAGAAAATATGCTCTGCCACGTCGTTCTGTAATTGTTTCTTGGTTGGGGATTTCTCGTGGTGAGTGTCCTTTCACTTATTTAGGTGTTCCTCTTTTTCGTTGAAAACCTAAACATTCTTTTTTCGAGCCTCTAACTGATAAGGTGTGGCAACGTATGTCACATTGGAATAGTCACTTTCTATCTATGGCGGGTAGCCTCACACTGGTTAAATCTGTGGTAGTCAGTATGTTATCTCACAGTTTTTCAATTTATTCATGGCCTGCTTCTATTCTAGCTCAAGTATGTTCTTGGGCTTGTAATTTTATTTGGACTGGTTCTACAGATTCGCGAGGGTTTTCGACAGTCTCTTGGAAAAAGTGTTGTGTTCCTTATAGTGAAGAGGATCTTGGTATTCGTAATTTTGCTTCTTTAAACAAATCTTTTCTTCTTAAGAAGTTTTGGGACATTTTGACCACCTCCTCTATGGCTGCAATTTTTTTTCGAGGCCGCTTTATTAATTGTTTGGGACTGCCTTGTTTGTCTTATAAATGTTCCTCCATATGGCCTGGGTTGTGCCTCCCTCTTTTTGGAGATATTATCTCTAGATCTCATTGGATTATTGTTACCGATCACAAAGTTTCTTTTTGGAATGCAGTTTGGTTAACTGAGCCCATTGCGGATGCTTTGGATATTCCCATGTCTATGCGAAAGTCATTAAAATCTAAAGTTTCTGATTTTATATATAATGGCCATTGGTGTCAACCTGCTTTCCTCAATGATCGGATGCACTCAATATGGAATAAATTGCTCTCTATTACTTTGCCTATGGATCCTGGAGTGGATGACTTATTGGTTTGGAATGATGCTACTAATGGTCATTTAACACTTACTCAGGCTTATGATTTTAAAAGAAGTAAACAACCTCTGGTTACTTGGGTAATTGGGTTTGGTGTTCTTGCTACCGTCCTCATAATTCAATTGGGTTTGGCATTCTTGCTACTGTCCTCGTAATTCAATTATTTTATGAAAGTATATGCATGGTAAGCTTGTCACCGATATTCTTTTGCAAGATTGAGGATTTTCTTTGGCGTCTATATGCTCATTCTATAGCTCGGTAATTGAGACACCTTCTCACCTCTTTTTCGGTTGTAATTATTCTCTCACCTCTTTTTCAGTTGTAATTACTCTTGCCAAATTTGGTCTTCATGTTTGCGTTGGTTTAAGGTGGACATAATTTTTTTTGACATTTTAAGTTTTTTTTCCTATCCTCTTGAACATGGTTTTGGCTCTCAAGTTCAAGTTTTGTGGTGGGGGATGATTGGCGCGAGTTGTTATTCTATTTGGGCGGCCCGCAATTCATTGCGTTTTGAGGAAATATCTCTTTATGTTTCCACTATTGTTCGTGATATTAAGTTGCAGCTGACTGAGATTCATTCTTTGAGCACTAGTACCATGCGAAACTCTATGTCTGATCTTTGTATTCTTCGTGCCATTGGAGCTAAAGGTTGTCTAGCCAAAGCTCCTTGTATTCATGAGGTTCTATGGCTGCCACCTCCTATTTCTTTGATTAAAGTTAACATTGATGGTGCGACTCGTGGTGCTCCTGGTTTAGCGGGTATTGGGGGTATTTTTCAAGATCATTTTGGCAGTTGTTTAGGTTGTTTTGCAGCTTCTATTGGAATTGCTTATTCTTTAGAAGTAGAGTTGCATGTGGTTATTCATGCCATGGATTTGGCTTGGGTAAACGGTTGGAATTATTCGTGGATCGTGATTCTTCCTTAGTGGGTCCTTTTTCTTTCTTGTAACAACTCGTTCCGGGATTTACGTAAAAAAAATGGGTATTTTTGTATTTTCATTAAGTTTGGGGATACCTTCCTTTTTAAAATTGTTTTTGAGTCTTAATTGGTGAGCCCAAGGGGCCCACCCCCTGTTTTTGTTCCCCCGTTCCATCACTTTCCCTTTTCTTTTGTTTTTTTTTCTTCTGAAAAGTCTCTCTCTCTCTCTCTCTCTCTCTCTTTCTTTCTCTTTGTCTTCCTCTCCCTCCCTCCGAGCAGAACACACACACACACACCCATGCCCACACCTATAACTCTTTTCTAACCCCGTGGTTGTGTTTTGGACGTCAAACCATGAAGAAACCACCTTGGAGACATTTCCCAGTTTTCCGGCGAGCACCGCCTCTTTCGAGGCAATTTCCGGCCAAACCACGGCGAGTTGGCCGGCATACGAGGTATCAATCTCTTCGTCTCGCTGAGTACTACAACTTTCCTTTTTGTTTCACCCGCTTTCATTGAGTATGGAAGAAGTTATACTCATTTGAATCTTACCCAGTTTCTGGCGACCTCAGTGACTTTCGAGGCAATTTCCGGCCAAACCACGGCGATTTGGCCGGCGTGCAAGGTATCAATCTCTTCGTCTCGCTGAGTACTACAACTTTTCTTTTTGTTTTACCCAATTTCATTGAGTATTGAAGAAGTTATGCTCATTTGAATCTTACCCAGTTTCCGGCGGACACCAGTAGCTTCCAGGCTGTTTTCCGGCCAACTCCGACCACGATGACGGGAACTAAGGGTATATTTCGATTCCTTACCTTCGGGGCTTCAATTTGGTATATTGAATGACATGTTTTGGTTGAGTTTTGAGCTCCAACGGAGCTTGGGAATTCGCCGGCCGAAAACCGGCCTTCCCCCTCCTTGGAATCCGGCGACCACCAAACCCAAACGCCTTAGGGCCTGGTTGCAAGCCCAAACCCATTACCCTTTTAATTGGGCCATTGGGCCATGAGGTTTCAAACCCAAACTCACTTTCCTTCTAACCCAAACCCAACCCACTTAAAACCTAAACCCAATTACCCTAACTCAAAACCCTAAGCCCAAACCCGTGACCCGTTGAACGTTGACCCGGTCAACGGTCAGCGTTGACTTTGTCTTTGACCGGTCAACGGTCAATGTTGACTTTGACCGTTGACTTTTTGGGTTTTTGTGCGGGACCCCTCCTAGGCTAATTTCGACTTCCTGAACCCGTTTCCGATGTCCGTTTTCCCAAATTCAATCGTTTGAGTAGAGTTTGACTAAATGTACCATTTATGTGCTTAGGGGCGATTATCTGTGGCGTTTCCTTCTTCGCTAGATGGCGTGGCTTTTCGACGGCGAAGTACTGTGAGTGGACCCCTTCTAAAAAAATGCATGTTTTGATAGTATAAATGCATACATGAAAAGCATGATTTGATGATTATGTTTTATGAAACGTTTTACGAGATAACATGCTTATTGAGGCTAGTTTGAATTATTACTATTTTTCCTATAACTCATGTTCTTATAGAATATCTGATGGATGATGATATGATATTTAGAACACGTTTAGAACACCTCTTTATAGTATAGATGATTGATGACTTTATACTATGAAGTTGATTTTCAATATATGAATGTTCAATGGTTTTGTACTTACCTAATGGTTCTTTCCGCTACGGGACGTAGGGATAGATCTGGTCCGTCTCAGGCGACGGTTTGGTGTTGGCACAGGGCCTGGAGTGTGTTTTCCTCTGACTGTCTGCTCAAAGACGGGGAGCCGGCATGGGGCCTGAAGTGTATTTTCCTCTGACTGTCGGCTCAGAGACGGGAAGCCGGCATGGGGCCTGAGAGTTATCGGACATTCACTAGTGTTTATTATTTATGCGAATTATGATTTGAGACATTGCACGACATGCTAGGTTTCGGAAAACCTATGTTTATCATTATATATGTGTTTTCATAAAACCTGGGGGTTAGTATGTTGATAACTGTTTTATTATATATATATATATATATATCAACTTGGTCCACTCATGTTTGTTTTGCGCCCCCTTCAGGACTTAGAATCGAGGCATACAATCTCGACGTCCAGGCACTTCCGCATCGGCATCTTCGAGTCTTCTCAGTGTAGGACCCACTCCTTTGTTTCATTCAATTTTATATTATTTTCTTCTAGTGTTCTAGATTAGAGGTGTGCTCTGAATACGGTCCTTATTTGCATATTCATTATTCATTTATATTTATAAGCCTTATATACCCCTTGTTTTCAGCATTTGCACTCAATAAATGGCTTTCGTCACCCTCGGGTGTCGGCCAGCACGTGCCTACCTTGGTATTCGGGGAATATCGGGGTCGGGGCGTGTCATTTCTTCTACTTCTTGCAAGATTCCTTGGCGGCTACGTGTTCATTGGATTAATTGCCTTGCTCTTCTCTCTCGTATGCATGATCGTGTCACTCATATTTTTCGAGATAGTATTGCAGTTGCCGATTGTTTGGCTAATTTCAGTGTGGATCATTCTGGGGGTTTATATTGAGACTCTTGTCCTCCTTGTGCAACTTCAGCTTACATTCATAACCTTTCTTCACGACCTAATTTTAGGTTTTGGTAGTTTGGTCCTTGATGCTTGCAAAAGTATTAACTTTCATTGAGCGGTTCATGCTGGTAGATTTTGCACCTGCCACCATGCTCGTGACTTCGAGTTTCATCTTGTTGTTTGTTTTTGTTGATGTTTCTTTGTTTTTCTCTTAGCATGTTTTGGCTCCATCCCGCCGCTTGTATTTTTTTATTTTTACTTTTCTTTATTTAATAAATTCGGAGATAGGGGACCCGCGCCGGGGGGTGGGGGGTGGGGTTGTTCTATCAGGGAGTTAGCCTTTTCTCATCACTCTGAGCGGGAAGGAAGTAGCCTACTTGTAGTTGACGGCTAATCCTGGGGTTTGATTCTTAAGGTTTCTACTAACGATCAAGCCTAATGCATAGCTCGACTTGTCTAATTCATTATCATCCTTTCATTTAAAAAAAAATTGCACTTAAATTATTGGATTTCAAGAGATATATGTTAGGTCACATGTTCTAAAGCCCATATTTAATTTGGAACGTGGCTTATATATTTGCTTTAACGTGAAATATCGTTGCTAACAATGACATGGGGTGCCTTGCAGCATTTGACAACTGAAGAGTCCAATGTTGATGCGTGAAATGATATTAGTAGTAGCAGTACAGAAAAAGTCACAGACCATTAAACCATGTTAAATTACGTGAAAACTCTCACACCACCGATCAAACAACACAAATTAGAACTTATATTACTTTAACTTTTAATTGGATCAATGACTTTTGTAGAGGGCCTTCATACAATTACACGAGTAATGAAGTGAGGACAATATTAATATAATTAGCATTAAATCGCGACGCATATCTTAAACAAACCTTACTCATCATTTCACATAAGGTGCCATTTGGTTCTTGATCAAGAGAAATGCTAAGGAGACTCCCTCAAAAGTGGACTTTTTATGGACTATTTGTCACTTCACAGTTTAAAATCAATTTCTATGACAATACTATAAATATTGTGCAAAAAACATAAGGCGATAGGAATTCAAAGAGAATCCCACTTCTAAAAGAGCTTTGTTAGCATTTCTCCTTGATAAAATATGTGGGTCTGAGTTAGGAAACTACTTTTCTAGCAAAGTGGCGTTGGGAATGCTATAAATGTCATGGCTCACGTCAAGACTTTTGACTTTCGACCCAAGTATTAGTTCTCTGATCGATTTCTATAAATAAAAGTAAGACGAGAGAGGCAAACCCTATCAAGGAAATTGAGAGTTAATGATAGAGAAAATATTATTGGAGAACATGACAGAAAAGCTCCTTTTGTTTTTTCTTTTATTTATTTGCTTGGCAAAAGCTAGAACCTCAACCCCATCCCCGCCCTCCAACATTCACAACCAAACTCAAAGTCCAAAACATTTTGTATTGATACATGGAGCTTGTCATGGAGCATGGATCTGGTATAAGGTGGCAACTCTCCTCAAGGACTCAGGTCACAATGTCACAGCTCTAGACTTGGGAGCATCCGGGATCAACCCGATTCAGGTACAGCAGCTCCCTTCGTTGTCGGAATTCGTCGAGCCCTTAACAAAGCTCATGGTGTCTCTACCACCAAATGAAAAGGTTATCCTTGTGGGTCACAGCATGGGGGGCGCAGTCATATCTATTATCATGGAGAGGTTCCCTCATAAAATTGTTGCTGCAGTATATGTCACGGCTTTTATGTATGGTCCCACTCTCAATTTCTCAACTATATATGCAGAGGTAATGAACTTCATATATACTAAAAGTCTAAACGTTCCGCTATATATCGTAAAACCTCGATACGTGAATGTTCGATAAAATAATAACCTCAGTTAAATAATAAAATTTTCCAATCCCAACTCGGGTCAGATTGCTAAGATAATAACCTTGCTAAATGCATAAGATAATCATTTTTCTTAAAATTCTTGAAGGCCCAATGAATATGTAAATTAATAATTATAAAATACATAAAGAAATAACACATAAAATTCATAATACATACTTAGGATCATTTCTCTAGTCATATTCACTTGATATTAGAGAAACCACTGATACATACAATATTTTTTCTAACTCGAAATATTTTGCTAGTTTGTGCCTCTTGACATTATTATTTTTCATCTCACCCGACAAATACTATGTTGGCCTTCTAAAAGCGTTTGATACTGTTGGTGCTTGATAGAAATCAACTGATACTTTTGTTGAACGCATTGTTTCCAAGTCTTTGAACTAGAAGAGATATGCTCATTTTTATACTCGCACAATACTCTGCTTGTCTCATCAGTCAATGTAGATTTTTTTAATTCCTTTCAAATGACATGTCGTAGATGAACAAGTTGTGATAATTGTAAGGAGTCTAAAGAGATTATGTTGCATGTACATAAAACATAGAAGTACTTTATTTTTTAGGAAATTAATTTTTATAATACTTGTTTGTCTTGTTCTTAAATTATCTTGAAAGTTATAAATTATTCATTTATCGAATAACTTCTTTAAAATAATAAGTTTTTTTCCCAACATTAGTCATTTATGGATGTTTTACTGTTTAACTCATTTATTGATCATATATCATACTAACCTCATTTGGTGAATCAAGAAATGCGATAAATAAATATGGCATTTTTTTTTAAAATATCTGTCATAGGTAACAATTTAACATGAACTCTCGTTCATTGTTTTCGGAATCCTACTTAAGGGTAATTATCTAAAAAGTAATTTTCTAAAAAAATTGTATAGGTTACAAAAGGATATGATGCTATGGACTCTCAATTCAGATATGATAACGGAACCAACAACCCTGCAACCTCCTTTCTCGTTGGGCCTAAAGCCTTGGCGACAACCGTGTACCAGCTCTCACCACCACAGGTAAGTCTTAAAGTGTGTCTATTGCCATATATAGGAACCTTATCGTGTTCTCTTAACACACACTAGAAAGATAAGGTGTAGTGTAAGAGTAGAGCGCTAATAGTTCTAAAATATAAGTTGGGGCTTTCCAATATTGGTTAGCTAATACTTTTTTTGTTTTATGCTTGTAATGGACAGGATTTAACTCTAGCACTATCGTTGGTGAGATATTTTCCTTTATATAATTACGATGTAATAAAACTCACAAAGAAGAAGTATGGATCAGTTCCTAGAGTATTCATCGTGGCCAACCAAGACCGTACGCTAATGTTGGATGTGCAAAATTACATGATCAAGAACAATCCCCCAAATGAAGTGAAAGTGATAAACGGTTCTGATCATATGGTCATGTTCTCTAAACCAGTGGAGCTGTTCTGCCACCTCCAAAGTATTGCTGAGAAGTATTCATAAATATATGGACGGACATGATTAATTCAGGCATACTAGCTAGCTAGCCTGCGTTGCATGCACCATAGTACAAAATGTAAATGAATAAATGAGATTGTTTTAATTACTAATAATTACGTGTCCATGAACTTTGGTTCAAGAGGCATGACGCACTACTATAAACATGGTCACTTAGTTTAGCTTGGTTCAAAGTTATGGTTTTTTTTTTTTAATAAATGATATTATTAATATTAAGGGATGGTCACTTAGTTTAGCTTGGTTCAAAGTTATTTTTTTTTAATAAATGATATTATTAATATTAAGGGAGTGGAGAAGTGGATTAAGTCTCACAATAGGCTAGCAATAATGTGGTTCAAATTCACTTTCGTTAAGAATCGAACCTAAAACCTCTCACTTGTAAGCACAGCTCGAAACACCACTAGACTATAGTAGTAAATGGCTTAAAAGTTATGTTTTTATTTTTTATTTATGAGTGCATTTTTGCTCACCACCCTCAAGTGGTAGTAATGCTCACCACCCTATTTATCGAGAAAAACTTGTATGGGGCTTGGCTTGCCACTAGACTTCGCTGAATGGCACTACAATCCACTTAAAACTTGCCACGTGGCAAGTCTTAAATATATTCTTTTATCATTCTTTTATATTTAAAATTTTTATAATTATTTTTTTAACTAATTAATATATTATATATATTAATGTTATGTTTCCTTTTTTATTTCTTTCCCCTTATTTTTTTTCTTCCCAAATCCCCTCCCCCGACGTGGCAAGTCTTAAATATATTCTTTTATCATTCTTTTATATTTAAAATTTTTATAATTTTTTTTAACTAATTAATATATTATATATATTAATGTTATGTTTCCTTTTTTTATTTCTTTCCCCTTATTTTTTTTTCTTCCCAAATCCCCCCCCCCCCCCCCACAACACTTTGTTTTGCCATAGGTTATAGGACTCCCTCCCCTTTCTTTCTTTCCCAGTTTCATTTCTTTCTTTCTTTAAATAAAATAAAATAAAATAAAATAAAGTTATGCACCCACTCCAAGTTTATCATGGAAAGCAACCAAGTGTCTGTAAGCTTCAGCGTTTGAATGCACCACCATTCCGATTTTCAAATCTTCTTTAAACTCCATTGCCTCAGCAGCAACCTATCAATTGAAAAAAAAAAAAATCAAAGATTAGACTAATATATTAATTAAAGACTCATAATAAAGAAGGTAGCAAACATAGAAGATACCCTAATTCATATTATAAATATAAAAAATCCAAAAAACCTCACCCGAACCCAAAAACCCCCAATTAAAAGAAAAGAAAATAACCCTACTACATCTATATATGTGGGTTATTCATGTCACATGATCAAAGCAACTATTGTATAAAGAAAGAAAAAAAACTTACAGATTCTTAGTTGCTTTCTATGATAAAATTGGAGTGGGTGTAGAACTTTTTTTTTTTTTTTTTTTATTAAAGAAAGAAACGAAACTGGGAAAGAAAGAAAGGGGTGAGAGTACTGAAACCTAAGATCTACGGCAAAACAAAGTTGCCCGGGGGGGGGGGGGTGTGGGGTGGATTTAGGAAGAAAAAATATAGGGGGAAAGAAATAAAAAAGGAAACATAACATTAATATAATATATTAATTAGTTAAAAAAATAATTATAAAAATTTTAAATATAAAAGAATGATAAAAGAATATATTTAAAACTTACCACGTGGCGAGTTTTGAGTGGATTGTAGTGTCACTCAACGAAATCCAGTGACAAGCCAAGACCCACACAAGTTTTTCTCCACCAATAGGAAATAATCATGTGAATCAACACTTAGTAATAATCTAATCATCAACAACCACATCCTTTGGTTTAAAATTTTGGTTTTTCTAGAATTATTTTGTGGAGGAGGATTCTCTCCTCTCCTAATCTCTCTCTCTTTCCCTCCCCTCCTACTTGAATGGTTACGGTTAAGCCACGTTAACATCTTATATTGATTTTTTTATTGAGACAATAAGACAAAAAACAATATGTGAAATGAGGGAAGGAAGGATGATGAAAATAGGAGGGAAGAGAATTCCACTTTTTATTTTGTTATTTTTTTTTCTTACAATAATTGCACGAATTTCTTACAACATTTGTGATAGTACTATAAAATTAAGTGTTATCTTTCGAATTATTTTTGCGGTAATTAATTGAGTTGTTGAGCTCAAAATAAAGAAGAGGTGGGTATTGGGTGCTTATAGAAGAGTAATGATACGTAGACTAGCGTTTTGAATTACATCTACAAAGATGTGTTATCAATAAGAAACAAACATGTTAATTAACACTTAATAATGATTTCATCATTAACTACATCATATAGTTTACAAATATGATTTAAATAGATGGTATCCCTGGCATTACCCTTATTACCCTTATTAAAAAGCTTGTATTCAAATGACTACATGATGCACCAATACAAGGGTGATAAATAATCAAACAATTAAATTGTCTTGTTTGGACACTATAAATACTCTACGAACGATCCATATTTCTCCTTACAGAGTTTAATTTCCTCACGGTTGGAAAAAGGGAAGAATCTCACCAATGACATTGCTAGTGTTACAACTGTTAATACTCAACCAAAATAAGATATTAACAGAGAAATTAAGGAGGAAAAGTTATTCCTTTTTTTTTTTTTTTGGTCCAGAAGGCTAATATTCAATTACAAATATAACGTACACATGGTTGTAAGATACATGCATGCCTGCATCTGCATGCGTGCCTAAAATCTTATTTCATCTAACAAATTTTCACTACTAGGAATCTAGAGGCGTACGCATTGTTTAAAGGGTCATCTGTTTGAGACTATTTTTTGGGCCATATTTTATGGACCACCACATCATGTAGTATTGTTAGGGTGCGTTTGTTGCACCGGACTATTTCGGACTGGATTAGCTGCAGGGATTAAGCTGGACTGACTTAGACTAGACTAAGCTGGACTAGCTTAGTGAAGCGTTTGATGCAGTGTCGGACAAAGAAGCAGGATTGCAATATTAAAATATTTTATATTTAATTAATATTTTTTTTTTACTTTATCTTTTTGCCTTTTTTTTTTTTTTTTCCTCTTCTAGAATCATCCCTCCAATCCCAGTAACCTTCCGCCTCTCCATCCCCCTTTCCCTTTTTCCCCATTTTTGTCCCTCCCACCCACCGACCCTTTCTCTCCCTCCCACCGTCTCTCTTTAACCCATACAAGCGATGCAACCAAAGTGATGGAAGAGAGTCTCTCCATTTGCCTCACCAACTATGCAACTAAAATCCTCAATCTTCCTCACCACCTCTTCCCTCAAACCCATCTCATCCCCCACCTCAAAAATTCACTTAAAATCCCCAACCTCTCTATCTCCATTGAGGTCATGGTTGAACCCATATACGACTTTGTTCTTGAACTAAGCGTGATGAGGTGTTGGGAGTGGGCAGAGAACTGTGGATTCCCTTATTTTCTTCCTTCTTGCTTTCTCTGCTGATTGCGCAAGAAGTGAATTTTTTTCTCCTTTTTTCCGTTCTTGGTTTTTGTAGAGATATGAAGGTCAATCTTCAATGGAATATCTTCTGTGACTTCTGACTTCTGTTTTAGAGAGATGAAGGTGAGTTTTCTAGCAGACACGGTGAGGAAAAGGCACGGAGGAGGGTTCGCACGACGCTGCTTACAGAAGAGGGAGACGGGACTAGCAAGCCCGTAGTTTTTGGGGGGTCTCACTAAGACCTCTTAGTGAAGCCTTTAGTGTAGGCGAGTCCGGGCTAGTCTCATTAAGACTAGTCTCACATGATAACAAACATCGGACTGTACTAATAGTTAGTCTAGTCTAATCCAGTGACAGTTCGTGAGGGCAAACAAACTCCCCCTTATTTCCTTAGATGGTTAACAATGTTCCTTTTGCAAGCACTGGGTATGAGATGATGCTGTAACATGTATAACTGAAAAAATTTCTCACGTTTGTATCAAAATAAAAAAAAAAAAAAATTTGCCGGCCTTAAATTCCCAACAAATTAGAGTTATATATATATATATATATATATATATATCATAAATAGTCCTTGACATTGATCAAACTCATCATTTTGGTCTCTCACTTTCAAAATCAATCAATGTCGTCTCTAACATTCACTACCGCACATCAATTTGGTCACTCCGTTAAAATTTCGTCAACTATTCTGTTAGTTTATATGTGGGACACACAAATACAATGAAATGGTGACACGAGGATTACACTAAATAAGGGTTTTTATCGCAAATAGTTCTTGAAATTGATCAAACTCCTTATTTTGGTCCCTAAGTTTCAAAATTTGATTGATTTTGAAAGTGAGAGACCAAAATGATGAGTTTGATCAATCTAAAAGACCATTTGTGATAAAAATCCTTATACAAAATAATAATAATAATAATAATATGGGCACACAAAGTGTGTGAGAAAATTTTTTGTTTTTGTTTTTGAAATAGAACGAGAGAGGAAGAGAGTGATAAAAAATGTGGGAGTGGGAAGTTTTTTTTTTTTTTTTTTTTTTTTTACCTAAAAAGACTTTCTTCCGCTAAAGAGAGCTAGTACAAAGTAGAGGATAAGAACTTGGGCCCAAAAAGTGCCGAAGTTGGAGAATTATCAGTTCCATTATCTTTTCTGAGGTTTTATTTGGCAGTTTGGAATGTACTAACTATTGGAGTCAGATATGATAAATAGTCATCAAATAGTATGGATTAAATTCAAACGTTTGACGCAATATCAGACTAATAATCTTATTATTTATGTTGTGTTAGGTAAATTGGTAGGAAAAAAAAAATTATACCTATTGAATTTTTATCACAGTTATATCATTTTTTTTCTTTATAATTTATGATAAGAAGCAAATGAAAAAAGCCCAAATTTCCTTCAAATCCTATATGTAATTATCTAGAAACCCACTTGCTGTTTTCGATCATGATCGATTCATCACCACCATAACCACCTTCAATTTCCTTCAAAAACCCAGTTCAAAACCTCCAAATTTTCCGAGAGCAACCTCCAATTACAAACTTGGTGTTTGCTCACTCAACAAGCAGAAAATTGTTTTATAGGTGAGTCATTGCAGATCTCTCTCTAGTTTAGGTTAAATTGAAAATCTGAAACATAGAGATAGGAGTGACGACAGATGTCTCTTTATCATTGCCACATCAACTTAAGTTGTTGGAATGTTTGTTAGGTGGTTAGGTGATTTGCTAGTTAGGTAAGTAGTATTTTGTGCTTAAGTTACCTTGTATTGTTCAGTATATAATGTATTTAGTCAATCACCTTGTAGAAATACTTATATAACTCTCTTTTATCTTAGAAGTTTCTCTCTAATTCTTCATTTTTGTCAATTCTTCATTGTCCCTTGATTCTTTCTCAATGTAGTTAACATGGTATCAGAGTAAGTTGACTCACGTGTAAAACTCAACGGCCACACGTGCTCCACATCACTCAATTCGTGTTGTCCATGTGTTTAACTTGAAAATCCCACACATGTGAGGGAACGTGTGAGATGTGAAAGTAAAAGAGTCCTATATTGGTGAAAGGAGAAACATCCTTGCATGAGCTTATAAGTAAGTTGGGTTACTTTGAGGTTATGCTGCTTATTTCCTCTCTTGGTTTCATTTCTAAAGATAGTTTTATGTTCATTGCCAATCAGGTTATGAGATTTCATTGAAATGAGTTTTTCTCTGCAAAGTGGTATCAATTTGCGTGCTTTTGTCAATTGGGGTTAGGGCACAAAATTGTTGCCCTAAATTGTTCTGTTTAAACTAGGACATTATACCATTTTCATACTTGTGGAATGAGAAAGATTATAGTAAAGACACGGATACGAAGCAATTCTTGGCATGTGGTCATTTTCTTGATTAATTTTGGAAAAGAGTTGAAATTAGGATTAAGGCATGATGCCAGTAGTTAAGGAGCGTAGATTTAGATGGACATGTAGCTTTGACATGGAATGAATTGCATTTCTTTTATGAGTTAAAGTGGCTGTTGCAAAGGTAGAAAGTTCACCTTCAATGCTCTTAGACCATGTGGTTGTGGTTGTGTTTCATACCATCTCCAATAAGCATGATATTAATTAGATTGTTCTCTACCGATTATTTGTGTCTTAGAAAAAGATGAAGTTTGAAGTTGTTAACAGTAAATCCCACGAAGGGTGATTCCGTGTTGTGAATAGGTAAAATTCACAAAGGGCGATCCCGTGGTGTGAGTGGATAAAATCTCATGATACTATAGTTAAGGTCGATGCCCATTATTATTTGTTAATTTTCATTTTTTGCAAATAGTAAAGGCCAAAGCCATTATTGAATGAAATTGTTCACGGTAAATCTCACGAAGGGTAATCTCGCAAGAAATTGTTACACCAGCATGAGGATGTGCCTCAACTCCTTTATAGAGGTTATTCTTTGATTGAAGTTTTTTTGTGAGTGGCCTGACTTCTGGAATATTGGGTGGTATTCTTTATGGATATTATTTTAGTTATACTTTTTTCGAAGAACGTGGTCCGCACTTTGTAGTGAGGCAGTGAATATATTTGGAGGAAAAAAAAGGGCATCAAATTTGGAGTGGAACATTTAAGAACATGGAAATTATGCAGCAGATATTTGGAGTGGAACATATGAGAAATGGAAATTATGCAGTAGCTTTCACATGTTACTATTTTCAGTGATATGGTGATTGGGTCATTTTGAGCTATGTCTATGGTGGTCAAAAAATTGCTGATGAGTCATTTGAAGTAGAAGGGCCTGATTTTATTTTCTATTGCAGACATAGGGTTTTGCATATAAAATGGTTTCATAAGCATGTGCACACCTTCCATCATGACATCTTGTTGAGTATTTTGAAAGCAAAATTCGAGGAGAAACTTGATAATGGGATGATTGTACCTGCAAAAGTGATATGTGATGATAATGGGATGAGCAACATGTTTTGGTTTTGGCAAGTTTGAAAGGAAGATAAATGCACGAGGTTGTATTTTCATCGCAAAGAAACTTGATACAGCGTTCTGCAAGATTACTATGGTCTTCAGTTGTTATAAAGATATGATCGGCTTCCAATTTCTAACTACATTGGAAAAGATTCGACATTGGCACCTAAGAGGCTGAATGAACAACTTAAAGATGTGTACAGAGAAGATTCGACATTGGCACCTAAGAGGCTGAATGAACAACTTAAAGATGTGTACAGAGAAGAGAATGTTTTGAATGATATGTTTATTCTTCTCGGGAAGAAGTATAATATATAATCTTAATCCTAACCAAATAGGGAAGAATAATTACATGAGATTACAAAGAGATTTCTCCGAGATTACACGGGATCCATCCTAAACTAGGAAATACTAAATTATAGGAAACTATACAAGTCAACACTCCTCCTCAAGTTGGTGCATATATGTTACACATGTCCAACTTGTCTAGAAACTTAGAGAACTTTTCACTAGAAACTGCTTTGGTGAGAATGTCAGCTATTTGATCTTTTGTTCTAATTGGAGGCACTTCAATTATTTTACCTTCTAGCTTTTCTTTAATAAAGAACCTGTCAACCTTTACATGTTTAGTTCTACCATGTTCCACCAGATTATGAGCAATATCGCGAGCAGCCTTATTATCACAAAACAACTTCATCGCTTGACTATGTTTGACACCCAAATCTTGTAGTAGTAGTTTAAGCCATAAAAACTCACAAATACCAAGGGCCATACTTCTGTATTCTGCTTCCGCACTCGACCTTGCTACTACTCCTTGCTTCTTCCTTCTCCAAGTAACCAAATTTCCACCAACAAAGGTGAAGTAACCTGATGTTGAGCGCCTATCATCACTTGAAATGGCCCAGTCAACATCCATATAACCTTCAATACTAAAATGACCATTCTTTTTAAATAAAATCCTTTTTCTTGGACTTCCTTTCAAATAACTCAATATTCTCATAACTGCATTCATATGTTGCTCTTCTGGATCATGCATGTATTGACTAACGACACTCGAGGCATGATCAAGGTCTGGTTTAGTATGTGCCAAATACATTAATCTTCCCACTAACCATTGATACCTCCCTTTATCTACATGTACTTGGTTTAAATCAATGCTCATTCTCATTTCTTCTGCCAATGGAGTAGTCACGGGTTTGCATGCTGAAATGCCATTTTCTTTTAACAGGTCAAGAATATACTTTCTCTGTGACAAGAAGATTCCTAACTTGCTCCTTGATACCTCAATCCCGAGAAAATATTTTAGAGACCCAAGATCCTTCATCTCGAATTTTGTACTTAAATATTTCTGTAAGGCTGCACGCTCATTCAGATCATTACGGGTAACTAACATGTCATCCACATATACAATGAGTGTTGTAAGCTTTCCATTCCGACGTTTCAAGAACAACGTGTGATCATAGTTACTTTGCTTATATCCAAATGCTCTTATAGACTTGGTAAATCTACTGAACCAAGCTCTTGGGGACTGCTTCAACCCATACAATGATTTTCGAAGCCTTCACACCTTTTGTCTATGCATATCTAGAATGCTACTCCCTGGTGGGAGTTCCATGTAAATCTTTTTTGTGAAATCCCCATGCAAGAATGCATTCTTCACATTGAACTGCTATAATGGCCAGTTAAGATTTGCAGCCAAGGACAACAAAACATGAATTGTATTGATCTTGGTCATAGGGGCAAATGTATTTGTATAGTCAATTCTATATTTTTTTTAGCATATCTTTTTGCTAATAGTCTTTCCCTTGAAGTGATCCACCGTCCCATCAGCTTTGTACTTCACCGTATAGACCCATTTGCATCCGACAAGTTTCTTGTCAGCTGGCAAGTTTGTGATCTCCCAGGTAGCATTCTTCTTCAAAGACTTCAACTTTTGATTCATTGTTGCTTGCCAACGTGGATTAGCTAAAGCCTCATGCACACTGTTAGGCATAGATACAGTAGATAATTGATGCATAAATGACTTATTTGATTCTGACAGATGACTGGTAGACACATAATTACTTAACTGGTAGACACATAATTACTTAACAGGTATAACACATTAGACTTAGGGTTGGGCTTACTCACCATATACCTAATTTTGCATTTAGGGTCGGCTTCATAAGTAAGTTTAGGAATACCTTGGTTGACGCGATCAGGGAGAAGACGTGGTGGTGGTGCATCCAGGATTGAAGAGTATTGATTACAATTATTGGGATTCAAGATCGATTGTGAGGTAGCTGACGACACATGACTGTTCGGTGGTGTGGAAACTGGAAGTGAGCTATCAGGCAGTGAATTATCTGGCGATGTCGACTCGTCCCTTTCAAGGTTTTCAACATTGTTTCCATGTGAATGATCACCATTTGTCTCCAAGACATTAACACTTAGTTCAAATTCATTCACACCATTGTTTACGTGTGAATGATCACCACTTATCTCCAAGACATCACCATTTAAATCCAAATCATCCACACTATCTAAATCTAGAATAGTATAATCAAGAGTTTGAACTTCTGTCTGATTCTCCCCCTGAAGTGAAGACTCGGGATTGGCAAAGTACATACCATTCTCATGAAACGCAACATCCACAGTGACAAACAATTTCTTCGTCAGAGGGTGATAACAACGATACCCCTTTTAATTTGAGCCATACCCCACAAACACACACTGTAAGGCTCGAGGTTCAAGCGTACTTCTCTGCTGTTTATGAAGATGAACGAAGGCAACACAACCAAACACATGAGGTGGAAGGTTAGGAACTGTAAAAGCATCAACATATGAAGAGAGAGTCTGAAGCAGTGTCTGAAAGTTGACTGATAGGGAAAGAACATAATTCATGAGATATGTAACTGAGGTGAGAGTTTCTCCCCAAAAAGATAACAGGAGACGCGCCTCTAGCAAAGAAACACGAACAACCTCTAGAAGCTGACGATTCTTGCATTCTGCAACACCATTTTGTTGTGGAGTATATGGACATGTAGTCCGATGAACAATACCATGATGATCAAGAAAGGCACGAAGTTCAGAGTTTACATATTCACTGTCATTGTCACTCCTGAGAACCTGTATTTGTGACTTATATTGTAGTTGTATCATTTTGTAAAACCGCTGAAACAAAGAAGTAACTTCACTTTTGGACTTCATCAAACAAACCCAAGTCATACATGTGCAATCATTAATAAAATTAACAAACCAATTAATATCACCAAGTGTAGCAGTTTTAGATGGTCCCCAAACATCATAATGAATTATCATAAATGAGATTGAACTTTTATTCAAACTAGGCGGAAACGAAGTATGATGACTTTTAGCCATTTCACAAACACCACATTTAAAGTTAGAAATATCATGCTTAACAAGGAAATAACCACCACAGATAGTCGAACGAAGCATTTCCAAGTCGACGATGCCACAACCAAATCTTCAAAGCTTTATTCTTATCCCCCTGATTTCCTTCCACTGCAAGAGCTTGAGTCAACATTCGAGAACTGTTCGATGTCAGCTCTAAATAATAGAGCTTCCCCTTCCTAATACCATAACCAATCGTCTTGCGAGTCCGAATGTCTTTAAAAACACAAAAAGAAAGCCAAAAAATCACAAGACAATGCAGGGCGACATCTATTTGAGAAACAAATAATAAATTATAGTCAAGAGAAGGAACAATGAGTACAGATTCAAGATTCAGGGTATCAGAAAGTGAGACATCGCCTTCCCCGATAATGAGGGCAACATTACCATTGGTTATGGTTTTAGGATTTGTACCTGTCTAGAATCACAAGTCATATGTTCAATAGCACCAGAATCAATTATTTATGTATTATTCGTAACAGATGCAGAAACCTTTAAAGCCTTACCATCATTAACTGTGTGTTCAGAATGTACCTTAGTTTCACAAATCAATACACGCGGCTTATTACATCCGGGATGACGAGTCTTGTCCCAATTAACAGGATAGCCAATAAGTTCTAAACAACTATTTTTAGAATGTCCTCTCAAGCCACAATAAGGACAGTTGCTGGGTAGATGATAGGAAAAACCACAGGTCCGGGTAGTAATGATTTCATCACGAGCCATTTTAATTGCAGCGTGTGGGCCACAAAAAAAAAAAAAAAAAAAAAAAAAACAAACAAACAAACAAAAACTCAAAAACAATGTTTTCCCCTTTTTTCTTTTTTCTTTTTTCTTTTTTTTTCTTTTTTCCATTTTTTTTTTCTTTTTCAACGCTTCTGCGTTTTCCTTTTTTAATTGTTTCCTTTCTCTAGACTTCCTTCAGTTCACACAGATATCAAAAGTTTGCAGTGGATGGGACTTATGCAAGCAAAAAAAAAAAAAAAAAAAAAAAAAACTCGCAGCAAATGGTTCGTGGACTGATGCGATGGTGGGTGCAAGCAAGTTCAGTGGCGGATCAGACGTGGCTGGTTGGTTCAAGCAAAGAGGTTCGCCAGCGGAAATGATTATCGGGTTCAGATTTTGGATTGCAACAGGCGACAGCCAACAGTGGCAAATGTGGGGGTCTAAGTTCTGGGCTTCAACATAATTCATATAGACTCCGGTGCAACGAAGCAAACGAACATGAGGGTTTGGTCCAGCAACGATGGTGCTGCTCACTGGTTATATGGCGCATAACATAACTGGCAGTGTGGCTAATGATCAGACGGCACGCTGCACAATCTGGTCGTGCGGCTTGGTGATTTGGATTCCTCACATAGCAACGAGTTTTTTTTTTTTTTTTGCTTAACCTAGGCTCTGGTGCCAGGAAGAGAATGCTTTGAATGATATGTTTATTCTTCTTAGGAAGAGGTATAATATACAATCTGAATCCTAACCAAATAGGGAAGAATAATTACAGAAGATTACAAAGAGGTTTCTCCCAGATTACATGGGATCTATCCTAGATTAGGAAATCCTAAATTATAGGAAACTATACAAGTCAACATACAGGTGTTCTGAAATATTTCAATGTAGGCATAGGCGATCTTCTTTTCTTGTGTGAAACTCCTATTAGAGCCTTAGAGGAAGTAAAGTTTTGTGTTCACAGAAACTACATAGAAGATATGTTGTTCATTCCGCTGTTTGTTTAAAAGATTAGGAAGGAAAGTTATGGGTGGGTGAATTAGGACACGAAAATGAGAAAGGAGAAGATATTATTGTTGTGCACTCATGAGATGAACTTCCCTTGCAAATGCTTCTATCCTTTGTTTCTACAAGTTGTTGTTGCCCATATTGGAAGTATTTTGAAAATTTCTTGCAGATCTTTTGTGTTTTAGCAAGTTGTAGCAGGACATGTTCTAGCTTTTCCATATTAGTACAGATATGAAGATCAAGCAGATGTCTCAAATTGCAAGACTCAATAGTCTATTTCATACTCATATTGCTGCAATCTCAGGCTTGGTACCCACTAAGATTGAGGGGGGATGTAGACATATGTCTCTTTATCATTGCCACATCAGCCTAAGTAGTTAGAATGTTTGTTAGGTGTTTAGGGGATTTGCTAGTTCGTTAATTAGTTACTTTGTGCTTAAGTAACCTTGTATTGTTCAGTATATAAGGTGCTTCAATTTACAAATGTAATGAGTCAATCATCATTTTAGAAATATAGAAAATAACTATCTTTTCTCTCTGAAGTTTCTATCTAATTCTTCATTTTCCTTTGATTCTTTCGCAATGTAGTTAACAAGGAGGTGATTTTTTTTTTTGGAATTCAACCTCCTTGCAACCACCGCCACCATCTGTACAAAAACCAAGATAACATATTGTCGATGTTGATCGGACGTGGAGAAGGAAAAAGGGAGAAGCAATACTTGGATGTGGATTTTGCGATGCGTAGGAGAAGAGAAGTTGGAGAAAGCGAGCGTGATTTGTGACCCGACTAATTATACGGGGTTTTGGAGAGTAAAATTAGCGGGTGTGAGAGGGACTAAATGGTGGGACAGGTTTAGTGTATCCGGTGCTTAATTTGTACAAATAAGCACCAAACAACTACTACAGTATTATTAATACTATTCGATCGTTTATATCACATGCCAAACAAGGCCTAAATGTATCTCATCTCTATTAGAAATATGATACAAATGATATTATACATAAATGATAAGAATAACATTTTTATTTCTAAATTCAGAATTCATGAAATTAATATTACTAGTAACCTGGCAAAATTCGAAGAAAATTAGTGAATATTAAAAATGGGTTATTCAATCTTATCAAACATAACGAAAAAAACTATTAATGAGAAGGCATCACCATTGTGTGTGAAACTCATTATAATCAGAGACATGCATACATTATCAAGTACAGTTATGTACTAGGAGTAGGGCCAGGCATAATGCGGTGACAAATACAATGGCAGAAACTTTTTTTAAAAGGCCCGCCTAAACCATGGCACATCAAGATTAGGGGTGGCCATAAAAACCATCAAACCGGGAAACGGAAACGAACCATGATAAAAAAAGAACCGTAAAAAACCGCATTGACAAAAAATATCAAAACGTGAACAAAAACCAAACCGAACCATTTCAAACGGTTCCGGTTTGGAAATATTAAGAACTAGACCGAACTACTTTTAATATAAATTATTGTTTTATTATTATTTTTATATAAATAAGATATTTTTCCAAGAAGACCATGTGCATAAGATATTTTTCTTCACTTCTCTCCCCCTCCTTTGTTGTTTTATCACTTTTCTCCCCTACATTATTTTTCTCCATTCTTTTCCAGTATATTATACATTATGTACATTTTAGTTTTAGTTTAAGGTCTACACTTTGGTCTTGATATGAGCATTTCTATCTTTTGATTTATTATATGCACACTTTCTATCTTCCGGTCACAAATCTCGTAGATCTAGTAGTGGAAACTCAAATTTACTTGAATTTGTGGTTGAAATATGTGTTTGGTCTTAGAAGTAGAAAATTAGAAAAAAAACATATATATAATTTTGGTTGGAACCGTAAACCGGCATGAACTGAACCGGAATCGTCATGAACCGAACCGTACGGTTTTAGTAATAAATTTAAGCAGAATCGTACCGTTGAAATTTTCCGATTTTGATTCTATTTTGAAAGTGAAACCGGGGCGAACTGGACTGTGCCCACCCCTAATCAAGATAACCCTCTCCTTTGGTGGGAGAGATTCCATTAATTCAATCAAATGACTTGCTGATTTTTAAAAACTCGCCCATTGAAAAAGAAATATTGAATACATTATTTGACGAATACTTCACATTGCGCGATGAAAAATTAATACTTTGTCGCGTAAATTCCAAAATAAAAATTAATTCGAGTAACCAACTTTTTGTTCCAATTTAAATTTAAGACTGATTGAGCGACTAATCTACCTTAATCCATCGCACAAAGTTCACTTGTGCGGAGAAATTGATTTAGTTCGTCATGCAAGTTCCAAAAATTTTAAAGCCTGCCAAATTTGGCTTACCTTTGAAATTAAAAACCTTGCGCTATAATGTCATATTTGCGAGACGAAATTTATATAAGGAAAACTAATGAAAGAGTTTGAAAATTTTGAGTTTCAACAATAAGGACAAAATAAAGGGTAAAGTGAATAGTACCAGGATTGACTTTTTAGTTTAAAAATGTGGTTTTTTGTTAAAGTGAACAATACCGGTAACTTTTCGTTAAAGTTCCCTTTTATATATTCGTAGCATAAGTGCTATTTAATTTGTTTTATTTAGCCTTTAATTTATTACAAATTTAATATATACAAAATAAATAGAATACAATTAATATTATTAAAATTAATTCACAAGTTTACATTAATCCTCATCAAACTATAATAAATGTCACAGTCATCACTTTCATCATTTTTGGTATCTCATTCCTCCTCGTCGGTTGGTACATCAACATTGTTGTTCGGGCCCTCAAGTGCATTGTATATTGGTAGGTCACTAAGGTCAAATGTTAGACAATATTAGTATCTAGAGTGTTTCTGCACCAATTTATATTGAAGTTTCGAGCTGTTGGTCAACGAAGTTGTTGTCGGCATCGTTAATAGGATCTCAGTTCAGAATATAATACACCCCTCTGTGGTCAATCTTCTGAACAATTTCCATCCTCTCCTAGCTTTTGGGCTCGATGTAGAAAATTTGCTTGGCCATCGTTGCTATTGTCTCGCATAATGCTTCTATTCCTACGTGGGTCTATATCAAACCAACGACACTTAAAAAGAATCACTTGGCAACAATCTTTGTAAAGCAATTGCACAACATTGGTTAGTTTGCTATAGAAATCAATATCTGCACAATCGCCCATTCCCAGGACATGTACCCCTCTATTTTTAGTGCACAACTTGTCATCACGAACCACTGCCCCCCAAAAACCTAACGCCATATTCATGACTACCTAAGTACAATAGCTTAGGGTTCAGATAGCCAAGTTGTATAATTCCTCAGTGTAAGCGGGCGAATTTAGTTCCTTCAATTTCTTCACCTAATTTATTACAAACAGTTAACATGTTAGTTTTACCAAATGTGAAGCAATTGACATGAAATTACAATTATGAATGAAAATAGACTAAAACAAAGACAACTTACTTGTTTGAAAACCAATGAGGAAACTTGATGGTGCTTCTAGGCATATAAATGCGAATGATGTTCTTGCTTCATTAACTCTTCATGCTAATTCAGGTATGCCATAATCTCATCACAATTGTTAAGTACAAACCAATGCACTATCTCCATGTCCCTTTGGATAAACGACTCACCTAGTACTAGTTCACCAAAGGGTCATGCGATTTGGCCAAAAACAGAAAGTTTTTCCTTCCTTACTCCACCATTATTATTGCGCTAAGGACGATTGAATGCCATCTCAACACCTTGTAGGTACATAGCACAGTATGTAAGGGACTCATACAACCCAAGCCTTCATAATTGATCTTTCGGGCTTTGTCCCTATTCCATACACTTTTATTTAATTCACTGAGTTGTTTGTAGAAATATAATATTATGATTCAAATTAATTAAATCATCAATTAATCACGAATTAATAAATTTCTGAAGATGAAATACCTTTCTATTGGATACGTCCATCGATAGTTGGCAGGTCCGGCAAGCATTGCCTTATCCAACAAGTGAATCATCATGTGGATCATGTTTATGAAGAAAGATGGAGGAAATATTTGTTCAAACTTGCATAGGACTTCGACAATGTCATTATGCAACTGTTTAACATCGGACTTTCGCAACGACCTTGCTGATAACTAAGAAAAAAAAAAAAAATCTCTCCAACAACATAATTGACTTAACCACATCTTCGGGTAAGAGGTGTCGAAAACCAACCTGGAGAAGGCATTAGGGTATCACATGACACATTTTGATAAGTTTTTTTGCTACGCATACAAGTCTTAAACACACACTCATTTTTTTTTAGACGTACCGACTTAAGCATCGAAGGTCCATTGACCAAACTCCCCCTTCCCCTTCCCCCTACCCCACCTTATGGGTGCGCAAGGTTTTGGTCATTGATCAAAGGTGTTGATTGTATTGTAGGTACAAATTCGTCAAAACTGAAGACGACAAATTTTTACGACCACACTTATTACTTAAAAAACAATCTCACTTATTTGGATAATAGTATAATACTTGTTTGGTGCACTTTTTTTCTTTTTGGGTAAATTACACAAAATTACCTTAATTTTGAGTCGAACCATAATATCATATCTCAAGTTTTTAATATTGCAATGTCATACCTCAACTCATGAATTCGTTGCAACGTTATACTTCCGTTAAATTTTCTGTCAATAGGCAACTCAATCCCCTAAAAGCACTTCCAGTGTAGGAAGGCCCCCCTGAACAATATGCAACTCAATCCCTTGAAATGAACAGTAACTGCCCAAGTGCATATCCACTCTGAAATTGCATAGCCTACACAATTCGATATTAAAATATTAGCATTTGTTATTTTATAAAATAACAAAAGATAACATTATTTTTAATTTCAAATAATAATAAAAGATTAGTTGAAAGTACTCAAAAATGTTGAAATGTAAAAGTAAAGTGAAAAGGAACTTCGCGTGATAGCGGCAACGACGCCGACCCTTTCTTCAACTTGGAGTTTGCAGAAAAACCCAAGAGCTCTGTGGAAATGGGGATTGTACGGACCACAAGTACGAGGAGGCCTGAGCTCACGGCGTCGCTCACACGTGGCATAAGATTTCAAAATTGGGGAAAACATTGAAAATGATATGGATCAGGGTTTGCAGGTGCATCAGTCATTGGGAGATTATGATGGGGACAACTGGTTGTGCGGGCTGCGTCTTAATTTCCTAGAATAAACTGAAGCATTGGGTCTTTCCTGAGTGCTCGCGACTGAAGCCGGTTGTGGATTGAGCTGCAGCTGCGTCGCGAAGAAGGTGATTCGTTGTTGATGGTGACAGAGAACCTTAATTTTTTCGAATTTTGTTTTAAAAAATCAGGCGCTCGAAGCTGTTAAAGTGGTCTCTGCTTGGTGGTGCCTACTGTTGCAGGAGTTGAAATTGGCGTCGAAGGAAATTGGAGAATGGTAGAAGAGTACAATGTGGGAGAAGAATCTGGGTGCGTGCATGTTGTTCAGGTTGCTGTTCAAATTGGGATGGAAAATTGGAAATGGTGATGTCGCTCAGCAAAGGAAAAAAGGGGATGGTGATGTCGCTGCAAGCCTCCACATCTCCAGATCTGGGGCTCATCATTTATTAATATTTAACTTTAATTTATTTTAAAAAAAACCTTAATTTATTACTATTTAATTAATTTCTCAATTTAATTGGAGGGAGTGGGTCCTAACACGTAAGCAGTTAACAGACATATTGACGGATTTTTTAACGGAAGTCTGACAATGCAATGAATTTATAAGATGAGGCATGACATTCCAATGTTTAAAATACGAGGTATAATATTGTGGTTCGTTTTATAATTAAAGTAGTTTTGTGCAATTCATTTCTTGTTTTTTTCTTTTTGGTTAGGCCGGGTTGAAAATGGCAACTTTTCTTTAATTTATTAATTTATTATTCATACATATATTATATATAGTATTATGGTGCATGTGGCGCAAGCTAGAATGCCTGACTTAACCATGCATGTCTGTGTTTATGAATATTTCTCAGCAATATTTTGGAGACAGGAGAACAACTCCACAGATTTAGAGAGCATGACCACGTGATCAGAACCGTTTATCACTTTCACTTCATTTGGCGGATTGTTTTTTATCATGTAGTTTTGCACATCCAATACTATCGCATGATCTTGGTCGGACACGATGAATACTCTAGGAACTGATCCATATTTCTCTTTCGTGAGCTTTATTACATCGTAATTGTATAGAGGAGTAAATCTCACCAATGATAACCCTAGGGTTAAATCCTGCACATTATATAAATCACCAACCAATAAGAGAGCAGAATAGGTTTCCTATCTATTGCAATAGACACACTTTAAGACTTACCTGTGGTGGTGAGAGCTGGTAAAATTCTGTCGCCAAGACCTTAGGCCCAAAGAGAAAGGAGGTTGCAGGGTTGTTGGTCCCGTTATCATATCTGAACTGAGAGTCCATAAAATCAAATCTTTTGGTAACCTATAAATTTTTTTGAAAAAAATTATTTGTTAGTTAATTACCCTTTCATATCTCATTCAGTAGGATTTGGACAACAATTTACAAGAGATCAGAGACACACACATATTGTTCCATTTTACTGAGACACACCCAAATAAGTTTATTTAAATAATCTCTTGTAGGGTCCAATTTCCAATATATTTCAACGATCTAGTTGTATCTTTAAGGTCTTCCGTCAAAGATCATTCTACATCAACCAAATCTAAAACTATATATACAGACTTTGAACTAAATGGTAGCCATTTCATTGTTTTATTAAGAATCGTATTTGTCTACTTGCTTCACTATATGTAATTTGATTGATGCCTTAATGGTTTTTTATTGTGTATTTTTTTGCAAGTATGATGTATGCATGATGAACGACAATATAGACGACTTGAGTCATTGAAAAAAGTTACAAAATGCACACAAGGTGTCTTCTAAATAAGTTTATTTGTGGAACTTCCAATAGAGAGGGATATAGTTATCCCATGCCTATTCATCACATTTTTTATTCACAAGATACGATGAATAAGGTACGGCATATGGTCAATTACAACTCATAGTAGTAAAGCACTATTAAGGACATATAGCGCAACTAAATCCATGTGTGCGAAATTCATTACCTCTGCAAATATAGTTGAGTAATTAAGAGTTGGACCAGACATGAAAGCCGTCACATATACCGCAGCAGCAATTTTCTGAGGAAACCTCTCCATGAAAATAGATATTACGGCTCCACCCAAGCTGTGAGCTACAAGGATTACCTTCTCCTTTGGTGGTAATGACACCATGAGCTCCGTCAGAGGCTCGACGTATTCCGATAACGAAGGGAGTTGCTGTACCTGGATCGGGTTGATCCCGGATGCTCCCAAGTCTAGAGCTGTGACATTGTGACCTGAGTCCTTCAGGAGAGTCGCCACCTTATACCAACTCCATGCTCCATGACAAGCTCCATGTATCAACACAAAATGTTTAGTCCCAGATGGAATTTGGGGTTTCTCGTTGAAGTTGGGTTGGGGTTGGGCGGATGATGTACTATGTTTTGCTAAGCAAATAAATAAAAGAAAAAACGCAAAATGCTTTTCTATCATGTTTCCCATTTTCATTTACCTCTATTTCCCTTGGTTTGCATCTCTCGTCTTGCTTATATATATATATATATACATAGAAATCGATCTTAGAACTAAAATTTGCTTAAAAGTCAAAAGTCAGCGAAGTTCAAAAGTACAAAATTTGCTAGAAAAGTACTCCTAACTCGTAGGTACGTTACCTGGTAAAGAACCTAACTGGTTAATATAATACCTAACTGGTTAATTTCGTCTTCTTTTTTAGTAATGCATGGACTTGAGAGGATATATATATATATATATATATATATATTTTTTTTTTTTTTTCAAACAAGAAATTAATTAATCAACAAAGCGCCGAGGACAACCGATTCAAGAGGAGATAAATAATAAAGTTTGCCGAACAATAGCAGGACAAGAATGAAACCAAACATAATGTGAAGCAATAGAATGACCATAGTTGGCAACAGAATGACTTTAGAGGATATGTTACCTCCGTCATGTAACATATGTAAAATGAAAAGAAAAATTTTCATTTGTCGTCGATTTAAACAATTATTTCGAAAATTAAGGCATATGTTCTGACTCTTCAATCTCATTCTCATGCATAGTAATACTTATTTGTGATAGATTCTGCTTCTCAGAAATAACATCATACCTACGTACTATTCCCTTTCACCTACTTACCCTTGTAAAATGCACAAACTGGTCCTCTGATTCGTCCTGGTTTTAGACCAGAGGTTTGGCTAATTTTGGTATTGGACGGTAGCTGAAATTCAACGAAAGGACGTAGATTTCTTTGGATTTATGGACTCTATTTTGACACATGCAGGCAATAACTTTGCCGTTATTAAATTACGAAATGCCTCCAGAATGTTATGATTTAACAAGCTGAAAGTACAACAATGTCTAGGAATTTTTACAAACATATAATCATAGTACATGTGACAGCCCGTTCCGAAAATTTTAAAACGTACGCGTGAAAAGACGATTTTGCCCCTAGTGTTATTGTTACGTTGTGTGGTTGTTTTGAGTTGGTGTGGCTGGTTGTGGACCACACACACACTCCCATAATTTCCCTCACCCTTTCTCCCTATCCCTGCACCTCCCCCGTGCCTTTTCCCTTCCCATTTCTCATATTCCTTGTACGGACACACCCCCAAAACCCATGTAATCTTCACAGATCGAAGAAACAAAGTACATATCCATGCTTGTGAGGTCCATTGGAGTCCAACCATACCCATTTCAGGTAAGGATACCTTCGTTTTCACGTCGAACTCGGGATACCCGATTTTTGGTACTATTCATGCACACGTAAATTCTTATGTTTTTGGGAATTTCAAGCTTGTAGGAAGCTTGGTGAGGTCATTAGGAGGCTTGGGATGGTTCGTTTGAAGGTTTTGGACGTCGGGATCGCGAGTTTCGAGGTTGGCCGGAGTTGGGGGTATTTTCCTGGCGAAATTTCGTGGATTTTAGCACTTGAAAGTGGTATGATTTTGTTCCTCTCGTTGTAAGCTTCAATTTGGTACCAATTTTGTGAAATTTGGTTGAAAAACGAAGAAGATAGGACGATTTGAAGTTTTTCCCAAATTTCCGGCACCGGCGACGGCGCCGGAGCCTCGCCGGAGAAGACGACGGAATATTCCGTCAGTTTGGACGGAATATTCCTAACGCCGTTGACGGAATCCGTTAAAGTTAACGGAATATTCCTGACGGCGTTAACTGACGCCGTCAGCGTGCCAGGCACGTACCTACGCATGGCCGGCGCGTGGGGGTGCGTGCGGCGGTGAAAATTTTTTCTAAAAATATGGGGATGTTCCTGAGGTTGAGTAGATCACGTTGGTGTATTCACACACCCCATTTGAGCATTGTATGAGAAGTTATTTCTTAAGTTTGGTTATGTGCTTTAAAATTAACGATTTTGTAGTTGTTTCGCATATAGGTGATACCTATCCCGAAGATGAGCGTGGTCACTCGAGGCAGGGGGGTTACGACCCTTGCACATACCAGTGCGTGGACTTTTGATTTTCTGTATATACCTATATACTTATATTTTTCCCAGAAAGTGATTTAAAATGTCTATTCGTTATATGCCATATATTATATTGCCGTTTGTTATGCATGGTTAGTTGCATTTATATATGTGTGTGTATTGGTGCTGGGGACGCACAGGTAAGTGCCAGGTAAGTGTAATTCATGTTTACATTCAGTAGTGATTTGAGATGCATAGAGAGCTCATAACCTGCACCCCCGGTGTTAGTGCTCCCGCCCAGAGTTGGGCACAGACCTTCACGTGATGTTCACCTCCCGCACCACACGCTCAGCTTGGATCCAAGTTAGGTGCCCAGTCCTGTCGTACAGACCACTCTAGGTGGTTCCGACTCGTAGGTGACCCGCGAGTATTCGCCCAGCCTTCACGTGATCGTAGCACTTGAGCGTATATATATATATTACACCCAGGCTTGTCGTACAGACCACTCTAGGTGGTTCCGACTCGTGTGCAGGTCTAGTTAGTGAGATGGAGATTTGAGCTCTAGATTCAGCCGTACAAGTCACGTTAGGTGACTCCGGCTGACAGATTATATGATATTGATGCGATATTACCTGAGCACTTGCATTTTACTTTGAGGTTTTGGCATGGCATATTCCTGAGCATGACTTATATATTTATATATTCTATTTTCTGGGAAGTATACAGGTTTTACGGCGAGGGGTTAGAACTTGTTTATTAAATGGTTTTCAAAAAGCTTTGTTTTTGCCCGCTCACGCTTTTGTTTTGCGCCCCTCCAGGTTCTAGTTGGCTAGCACGTTTGGTGGTTTTCCTGAGGATTTCCCCGGCATATCTGACAGACCACCACCAGTGTAGGACCACCTTCGGGTGTGCTTTTGTTGGGTCGTGTTCTTCTGGACTGCATTAGGCTTTCATGCTCTGAACTTAGTGTCGCACTTACGCTTGCACTTGTTGTTATTACTTTGTGTAAAGCTAGTTTTATTTATTCGTACTACTTATTATTATTTTATTTAGCTTCCGCACTGTGCACATGGTTACGTCACTTCCACGTGACGGCCAGCATGCCTTGATCTCGATCGGGGTGTGTCAGTACATATACTTTGTAATGAAATGAAAAAAATTGTGAAAGCCAAATACAATTAGGATTATAATGATTTTGTTTCCGCAACAACATGAAAGACTTGAAGAATTGAACCACTGTGTTGTTTTGTGAATATCTATTCACACAAAATTTGGTTTCACTGTTCATTGCATTGGAAACTACACTTCCACAGCTTTCCGACGATATATAATTGTCTGGGCGAAAGAGTTAGACACCTAATCAGTTTTGACGACCACCGAGCATGATGCGCCCACCGGAACTTCGAATATAAATATAAAAACCCGCTCTGATGCCACTTGATGTAGGACAAGCCAATGGTCTCGAAGAGACCGGAGGATAGTAACTTGGGATTCACTCAAGATGAAACACACTCTTCATAATTTTTTTTTTTTTTTTAAGTTAACTAATTGATTGTTTTAACTACTTGACTATCTTTTGAGTACGGAGCCCTTTAAATAAAGAGATACCTTACAAAAATGGGTAACGCTACACTCGCAACATTTTTCAAATCGCATTTACACCACCTCTCTAATAGAGGTAGAGCCCAACAACATAAATGTGTTAAAAGTATTATTTTTGTACGAAGATAGGATAGATAGTTAAATAGTAGGGGATAGTTGCTAGACAGCCTAATGAACACACTGCTACAAAAAAATGTTTTCCCGAGTAAAGACCATTTGTAACATATACGTTTCTCAATACTCGGGCAAAGTTCGAGAAGTAAACATTTGCCCGACGAAAACAAAACCTTTCGTTGTGCAAAATACTTTAGGCAACAAAGGACTTCGTCGCACTAAGCTTTAAGGGATGAAGCAATTTCTTTGCAAGAATATTAAGGCCACAACATAATTTCATTGCTTTAAGGTTTAGGTGACGACTTCTCTTCGTTTCAAAAACCTTTGTGTGATGAAAGTTGTCGGCGGGCATAATTTGTCCCATCATATTTGGTTTTCGAGTTTTTTTCGTTTTGTTTTTTATGTAAAAATATTTCAGCGAGCATAATAAGCGACGGAATGTGTACTAGCGTTAAATTTGGGGCGACGACATATTTTCATTGGGCAAAAGTTTTTTAAAAAATTATTTTTTATTATTTATTTTTGTTATTTATTATTCTTAGTTATTAATTGTATTATTAAATTAGATATTTTAATTAACTTAATGGTTTGGTATTTAAAACAAAAATAATAATTAATTTAATTATTATTTATATTATACTTAGAAATGTACCTAAAAACAATAAAAACTTATACTACCCTAATACCAAAAAAGCTATAGAAGTAGGGGCTCGAGGTCATCTGGGTGGGATGGCTAGGAATCTGTTGAATGGAGCGGCTGGGAACTTGATGGCTAATGTGGCTGGGAATCAGATGAAGACATTAGAAATCTATATCAGACAACTGGAAGGTTTGTAAGATCTGGCTCATCTGGTCTTCCTGGATTGCAAGCTGCCACTTCAAGTCTTGAATTTTCGTCGTCAAAGTGGCAAGTTGTTTCAAGCTCTCTTCGGAAGATGAGGCATCAATGTCATTATGTCGTGCATTTCCCATCCCACCCAGAAATGTACTTACAAACAAGAAAAAAAATGTACCACCCTAATACCAAAAAGCTATAGAAGTAGGGGCTCGAGGTCATCTGGGTAGGACGGCTGGGAATCTGTTGAATTAAGTGGCTGGGAACCCAATGGCTAATGTGATTGGGAATCAGACGATGACATCAGAAATCTATATCGAACAACTGGAAGGTAAGATTTGGCTCATTTGGTCGCCTTAGATTCCAAGCTGCCGTTTCAAGTCCTGAACTTCTGTCGTCAATGTGGCGAGTTGTTTCAAGCTGTCTCTGAAGATGAGGCATCAATGTCATTGTGTCGTGCATTTCCCATCCCCCGATAAACCCTACCAGACCTATAACTAAGAGTCTGATCAAGCGTCTCAATCATGATTTGAAGACCCACATCCTCGGTCAAAGTCACCCCCTTAGTGGGGGTGTCTGGGGGAGCTGCGATACAAGAACATTGTGATAAGAAAATACATACATATTATTATTTTTAATACTTATAAATGAAAGAAAAGTAACAGTTAAATAAACTTACATGAAACTGCTCAGCTGTCTTATCCTTAGGTCAAATATAAACTTCTTTGAACATGTTGATCTCTAGAAACTTATAATCCTCCTAAAAAAAAGTTAAACATATAATCCTATAGGAACAATATACTTTTACCTCTCGTTGCTTCTCCAACCTATATGAGAAGGGCTTCGAATCGAACTAGTGGAGAAGTTTCTTGTTTGACCTATTGATCTTGTTGGTCTAAGATCCCTTCTGTTAAACACAAATTTATTAGTGCATATATTATAAATAAAAATATTGCTAAAATATTATTATACCTACCAAAAACTTTAGGTCCTGAAAATGTTTGCACAGTCACTCCCAATCCTTTGGGCTCTCCACCAATTACTTAGGGTGCCTTTTGCAAGAACGGACTCCACATCAGGAAAAGCCTCAAAATGGTGATGGAGGTTGCTCTTCCATTAGGTGCACTGTTTCGTAAAGAGCTCTTCTATGTATGTGGCCAAGTTGGCATCGAGGTTTTCAACATTATAGTTCAGCTCCAAATATCAAAAATATTAAAATATAAATAATAGTAGACTTAATTATAAAAAAGTATTATTAAAAATTGAAAATACTCACCAACAGCTCATGTTACATCGCCTTCTTCATCCCCTTTGACACTTGTCTTCAAGTTCCCACTGCATAGAGCAATGGGTCCGCACAACGCCGTGGATCAGCGAGTTGTACTGGTCAGACATACGCGCCACATGGTATCAAAGATCATAACTGAAGGTGATTCTCTAATAACATGTAAACCATAATACAACACATGTCCACATCTGGCCAATATTTTCAACAATTATATCATCTAATATCCACATAAAACCAACATTGCAGTGGATGACGCGGGCACCTAAGAAACCACAGGAGCAGACGATGTAATCGGCGTAGGCGCCACAATCGATGGAGCATTAGCCGGAGCAGGATGTGCGGGAGGTGCACTAGCAGCTGAGCGACGGTGCATGGTAATCAAACGCGACATTGTAAAATTTGTGAACGAAAAAAATATCAAATTATTCCTAAAATTATAACTCAGAAGAAAAATGCTCATCTACCACGGTTAATGTCCGTGATAGATTGCAATCCATCACGGACATTGTGCCCGTTAGTAATCTGGATGTGATAAAAAGTTTTAGTTTCTACCACTGGCTATGCCCGTTGTCAAATATAATGTAACCACAGACAGTGCCCGTTATAAATTGGAATTTAACACCACGGGTACTATGGTCGTTGTGGATTACTAATTTACCACAAGTAATGCCCGCTATAAAAAAAAAAAAAAAAAATTCCAAAAGAAAAAAATATATATAAAAAACCCACAAAATTGGAAATTTACTAAATATACAATTTTTTTTTTAAATAATCACATATTAAAAAAGAATTACTACCTGTACAAAGCTAACAACACCACCATTGATTTATACTATGAAATATCAAACTACATAGGAAGCATTAACTAGGCCTCAAATAACAAGGAAAGTTAGTTGAAAGACTTCACTTTTCCTTAAACACCTTCAAACGCCTTTTAAAGTTAATACTATGAATCTGTCATTAACCTATGAACAACTGAAATTATAAACGTAAATCACAAACATTCAGTAGTATTGAAAATCAATAAGCACCGACAACAACAAACAGACTCAAAACTAACGAAAAAGCATTACTTGAATTCTCCTATCGGTCAATATATATGGAATCATTGTACTAAATAAACAATTACTTGAAATTGGGAATTACCATTTCAACCAAGTTTCTTGAAGTTATTTAGTGAGCCACCGAAGAGAAGGATCTTGGAGTCCTTGACCTTGAGGTAGAATTACAACTTGAGGTAGAAGCTTGAACAAGGGAAATTGCCATTACTGCAGAAAAGATTCAAATAAAGCAATAAAGCATAGTGTGAGAAAAAGACTCGAGTGCACATCAAAATACACATAAGGGAAGAAAACAAAAAATATATATATATAATGAATAGGCAAAGAACATGGATAAGGCAAATACATTTTCTGAGAAGCCATGAACACGAGTCGCACTATTCGTAGCCACCATCTGCGTCTCCATTCATTAAACACCCATAACCAAAACGTATAAGAAAACAATTTGAAATTAGAAGTGCCATTTATTTACATCAAAGTAATTTGATGCAATTATATATAGAGCAGGCGAGAGACAGAGAGAGCTTCGTACAAACTGTTCTTTATTACATTGGAGCTTTTCCCTTAACATCTCAATCAGAACAAGACATACTCATGCACATACCTAAGAAGCAAAGCCGATCATCCCACTGATTTTTTTTATCACAATGGACATATTTCAATTATATGGGTTACCAAGATTTATTCAAGCTTAAGTTATTTAATGAAATTGGGGGAAACATCTTCAATTTACTAACCATATGATGGCCCCTGAACTAGTTTAGTGGAGAAAATGGAAGCTACGATCAAACCAACAAAACAACTACAACGGTATTAGAACAAATATAATACAAAATTAAAATACAAGAGCAAAGTTCCAAATTTTGAGTGAGAATATAGAGAATCAAATTCAAAACCCTAACCCAAAAATCCGTCCAAAAATTTGCATACCAATTTCTGAGCTATAAAGTGAGAAAGGCTAGCAAATGCAAACTGCCCTGCAACCTAGTCGTCATCCACCATCATTCATAAGAGAAAATAAGCATATGGGTAGTTTTTTAACAAGAAAAACATTACTGCGATAAGTTATTATCAAAGGCTCATTAATAAAGGAATCTCCAAAAAAAAAAAAAAAAAAAACGATACAAATGAAAATCAAACTTACCCAACCTAAAAAAAAAAAAAAAGGAATATCATCCAAATGTAAACTCTTCCTACAGACGGATCGATGGAGTGACAGCGGAGCAATGGACAGACGGATTAATGGAGTGAGCAGCGGAGGTGAGAAAGAAACCAAGGCCGAATTTATAAGGTTTTTCAACGAAATTGGGTAAATTGCTACAAAAACAAAGCTTTTGATGGCAGTTTTGAAGATATTCTGCTGCATAGAGTCCCATCTTCACAAAGTTGGCTCAGAGGAGGAAGAAGGGTTCTTCTGGCATAAGCAGAGGGACGAATGGGAAAACGTGAAGAAGGTTTGAGAGGAAGTATAAACAAGGGTGCTTGTGGGGACATAGGATTAAAGTAGATATGGAAGCCACTGTGAGAGAGAGAAAAGAAGAGGACAAAAATTGAGGAACTGAAAAAGGGGAAAGTGTTGAAAACATTAGCATTGTTATGAATGCTCAGACACAGATTTTTCAATACCCACAAATGTGATGTAGACTTTAGAAACAAAATGGTCGTATTTTCAAAGTTATGTGATGTAAATTTCAAAATGTAATAATGCTAGTTGCTCTATAAATTGCAATCAAAACACATAGTAAGAAAGGAAAGATCTATAACATCAATATCTATTTCTACCTCTTTTATTTGTCATCCTCTTGTGCTATAATTACAGTGTAATATTTTACACCTGCTTCGCTCCTGTTACTAGTAAATGTTATCTCTCTAACTTTGACTTATTTATAATACGTTATCAGCACAACTCTCTAAATATAACCATTCCTCATTTCTCTTCGCCGAAAGAAATCATTTCTCTTCACCGAAAAAAAAAACGTTTTCTCTAAGGATTTTACTGTTCATCTTCTTCCTCTGCCTCAACTACTGGATATACTCTAGCGAAGAACTGTTTGCACCATGCTTGCTTTTAGTTCTCAACCTAACAGTTACATATATCTTTGATTTCTTGTTTGGTGTAGATCTTGATTACTAATCCAGTGTTTATTTATATTAATTTTACTACAATGCAAGATCCTGCGGTACAATTGCCCATCTTGAACTGCAAATTTAATCTTAATGTAATCTATGATGGTGCGGTATCATCGCCTATCTTAGACTGCAGATCTAATTTTACTGCAAATTTTAGGTGGAGCGGTATAATCACCCACCCTACCCTGCGTATTTAAATTTGTCTGCTGTTTAATTTCATTGCAATTTTAGGTGGTGCGGTATAATCGCCCACCCTGCTCTGCATATTTAAACTTTCCTACTACGTGAGTGGTGCAGAATAATCGCCCATTCTATGTTATGAGAATGCTGCGATACAATTGCCCTCCTCATTCATCATGTAAATCATGAGCTTGAAGTTTCGAGTGCTTATCATTTTGGCCTAAAGATCAAAACGAAAAATTTGTAAGAACCAGATTTTCTAACACTATATTCCTCATATTACATATTATTGCAAGTTCTTACACATCTCAGTTTTCTTTCAGAAAAGAAAATAGCAAACTTGGCAAAGCTTGATTTTGCTGCCCTATACCTTACCTGGGTATCTGGAAACAGGAAATCTTGGAGATACCATTACGGAAGAAAATAGTTCATCCTTTCAAGATCTGGCGAAGGTCATGATCTTTCTTCGTCGCCATCTTGATGAGGTACTAAAGAGCGAGTACTTAACGGTTGAAGATCCGTTAGCTCTCTAAAAGACATTGAGAAACAAATACAATCACTAGACAACGGTGATTCTTCCAAGGGCTCGCTATGAATGGACTCACCTAAGGATCCAGGATTTCAAGTCAGTGGCTAAGTATAATTCTGTGTTGATCAAAATTACCTCTTAGATGAAGCTCTGTAGGGATACCATTATAGGAAGATATGCTGGAAAATACTTTTAACACATTTCATGCCTCTAACGTGCTCCAGCAGCAGTAGTATAAAGCGCAAGGCTTCACTGAATACAACCAGCTGATATCTGTGCTCTTGTTAGCTGAACAAAACAGTGAGCTCCTGATGAAAAATTATCAGTCCCAACCCACTGGATCTGCACCATTCTCAGAAGTGAATGTTGCTTTCCTCAAAGTGAACGCCACATCCTCTGGTGCAATAATCATAAACGAAGACGTAGCCATAAGTGAGGCCGGTGGAACAGAAAAGACAAGAATCATGGTGGTCAGTTTCACAACCATATTCCAAGGCAAAATTCAGGCCCGAGCTTTAAAAATGGAAATCACCACAAAGGCAAACCTCGTATGAACAATGCTCCTAGAAACTCTGATAGAGCCTGTCATAGGTGTGATGGCAATGGGCACTGGGTGCATACTTGTCGTACCCCAAAACATCTGGTGGATCTATATCAAGCCTCCCTCAAGGAGAAAGGCGTCGAGACTAATTTCCTCGACCAGGCTAAACCAATGGATATACCTGGTCCAATGTGTGACTTATCAGGGCAGTTGAATACAACCCACCTAGAGGTCTTGGACTTCATGGTGGAAAAGGGAAATTAAGTATACCAGTCCAATTGAACCATTGATAGTTGATGTACTTTTATTATGCTGAACTTGTAGTTTAAAAACTAGCATTTCAAATTCAATAGAAGTGGCATTTAAATTTCCTATTATAAATTACTTTTAATTGTGATTCCCTTACTCAGAGAGTATGGATAAAATCTATGGTCATTCTCAAAACATGAGAAATAGCAGAGACATTTGTCTTGCAGACAGCGCAACCACGCATACAATACTTCGAGATCGAAAATATTTCTCAAGATTGCTGCTTACAAAAGTAACGGTAACAACAATATCAGGGCAATCAGATGTGATTGAAGGCTCAGGGAAAGCCCAGATTATGTTACTAAATAGAACAATATTGTCTATACAGAATGCGTTGTACGCTACTCGATCTACTTGAAATTTGTTGAGTTTTAAAAACATACGTTTAAATGGATACCACATTGAAACAAAAAGTGCAGAAAATATGGAGTATCTATACATTACCTCTAATAATACCCAAAAGCGTATATTGGAGACGTTGCGTGGTTTGACGAGTGGATTGTATTACACATACATAAAGACAGTTGAATCACATACTGTCATGAACCAGAAGTTCATTGATTCAAAAGTTAACATGTTTTGGCATGATCGTCTGGATCACCCAGGATCTACCATGATGCATAGAATCATTACCAACTCTAATGGACATCCATTATTGAGCAGACACATTGTTATCTCAAATGTTAACCCTTGCAAGGCTTGTTCTCAAAAGAAGTTGATAATTTGACCATCACAACTAAAGGTTGATGCTGAATCCCCATCAATTCTGCAAAGAATTCAAGGGGATATTTGTGGGCCTATTCAACCATCTTGTGGACCATTTCGATATTTTATGGTTTTAGTTGATGCATCTACCTGATGATCACATGTTTGTCTCTTATCTACTCAGAATGTAGCTTTTGCGAGACTTCTTGCTCAGATAATTAAGTTGCGAGCACAGTTCCCAGATTATTCCATTAAGTCAATTCGACTTGATAATGCTGGTGAATTTACATCTTAAACTTTTGATGATTATTGCATGACATTGGGCATTGATGTTGAACACCTTATTCACTATGTCCATACTCAAAATGGTTTAACAAAAACATTGATCATGTGGCTTCAGTTAATAGCTCGCACTCTACTTATGAAAACAAAATTGCCAGTTTCTGCATGGGGACATGCCATCTTATATGCTGCATCATTGGTTCAATTAAGACCTATAGTCAACCACAAATACTCATCAGTACAACTCATGTTTGGGCATCAGCCAAACATTTCACATTTACGAGTTTTTTGTTGTGTTGTTTATGTACCTATTGCACCACCACAACGCATTAAAATGGGACCTCAGAATTTATGTGGGTTTTGATTCACCATCTATCATTAGATATTTGGAACTCTTGACAGGTGATGTGTTTACAGTTCGTTTTGTTGATTGTCACTTTAATAAGACAATTTTCCTGATATCAGGGAGAGAATAGTTCGTTCCAGAAGAATGGTAAGAGCTGACATAAGTTGTACCCACCTTGTCTCATTTTGATCCACGTAGCACTCAATGTGAAAATGAAGTGAAATGATTGTTCATATTCAAAGTATTGCCAATCAAATGCCAGATACATTTAATGATGCTATGAAAATGACAAAATCACATATACAAGCTATAAATGCACCTGCAAGAATTGATGTCCCTGTTGGACAAAACAAAGTGTCAACGAATGATTCATCTGGTGCACGCCTGAAGCATGGTAGACCTCCAAGTTCAAAAGATTCAGCCTCTCGAAAGAGAAAGTCGAAGGCACAACTGAATACAAATGAAATGATTCAAGAAGAAAAAATGAATGACACATCCACAATTCATGATTCTGTACTTTCAGAAAAAGAAAATGTCTTTGATGAGACACATATACCTGAAGAAACAGAGGTACATGAAAGCAAAGAAATCTCCATGAATTATGCTTGTACTAATGAATTGTGGGATCGGAATGAAATAATCATCGACGACATGTTCGCATTCACGGTAGCCACTGAAATCATATTAAGTGATGATCTTGAGCCCCGTTTGATGATGAATGCAAATAGAGACAAGATTGGTCTAAGTGGAAAGATGCAATCCAGGCAGAATTACATTTTTTGAAAAGGCAAAATATTTTTGGACCAGTAGTCCAAACCTCGCCTGGTATAAACCTCGTGGGTTACAAATGGGTATTCACAAGAAAATGCAATGAGAACAACGAGATTACAACATATAAAGCACGACTCGTTGCACAAGGTTTTTCGCAAAGACCTGGAATTGATTATAAGGAGACATACTCTCCTGTAATGGAATAAATTACGTTCCGTTACTAAGTTTAGTGGTTTCAGAAAAACTTGACATGCGACTTATGGATATCATCACCGCGTATCTATATGGAAAATTAGATGCTGACATATATATAAAAGTCCCAGAAGGACTTAAGTTGCCTGAAACAACTAACAAACCACGAGGTATGCTCTCAATCAAATTAAGGCAATCATTGTGTGCGTTGAAACAATCTAGACGAATGTGGTATAATCGTCTCAATGAGTCTTTGATTAAAGAAGGATATATCAACAATGTCATTTGCCCTTGTGTGTTCATTAAGAAATCTAACTCTGGATTTACTATAGTGGCAGTATATATCGATTATATGAAACTAGTTGGAACCCCCTAAAGAGCTCAATAAAACTACTGAATATCTGAAAAGCGAATTTGAAATGAAAGACCTTGAAAAAACAAAATTTTGTCTCGACTTGCAGATCGAGTATTATGCTAGTGGATTTTGGTCCACTAATTAACTTACATTGAAAAAATCCTGAAGCGGACAAGGCTTATCCACTCAGTACGCCAATGGTCGTTCATTCTTTGGACATTAAGAAAGATCCATTTCGTCTAAAAGAAGATGATGATTTGGTCATTGGTCCAGAAGTACCATATTTGAGTGCAATAAGTGTTTTATTGTATTTAGCACAATGTACTAGACCAGATATAGCTTTTTCAGTCAACTTGTTAGCAAGGTATAACTCTGCTCCAACAATTCGTCATTGGAAGGGAGTCAAAGTTGTATTGCGATACCTTCGTGGGACAACAGACATGGGTCTCTTCTACTCAAAGAAACCCACAAATGACCAAATCCTTGTTAGATATGCAGATGCTGATTTTCTCTCTAATTCGCATAAAGCATGCTCACAAACTGGATATATGTTCAAGAATGAAGGTACAGCAATCTCATGGCGCTCAACAAAGCAAACATTAGTTGCTACATCTTCAAATCATTCAGAAATACTTGCTTTACATGAAGCAAGTCGTGAATATTCTTGGTTAGGATCAATGATCCATTATATTCGGAATTCATGTGATCTACCTTCAAAGACAGACACTTCAACTGTCATTCATGAAGGATAATGCAGCCTATGTTGCCCAAATGAAGGAAGGATTCATCAAGGGCGATAAGACTAAATACATATCTTCAAAGTTTTTCAGTGCACATGAGCTTTAGAAGGCTAAAGTTATTGAAGTTAGATAAATCTGTTCCAATGAAAATCTAGCAGATTTGTTCACCAAATCTCTACCAAAGTGCATGTTTCAGAAGATAATGCAAAGTATTAGATTACATCGACTTACCAAACAACTAAATTTGGAGAATGCGGAATCAGGGAGAAATATATATCAGGGGGAGCATCCATGATACATGCATGTTGTACTCTTTTTCCTTCGATTAGGATTTTTCCCACTGGGTTTTTCCTATCAAGGCTTTAATGAGGCAACATAAGCATATTTAACACTATATCAACAATTCAAGTAAAGTTGTACTTTTTTTCCTTCGCTATGGTTTTTTCCCACTGGGTTTTCCCAAGCAAGGTTTTTAACGAGACAACTGATGTTGATATATGGGCATCTAAGGAGGAGTGTTGAAAACATTAGCATTGTTATGAATGCCCACACACAGATTTTTCAAAGCCCACAAATGTGATGTAGACTTTGGAAGCAAAAGGATTGTATTTTCAAAGTCATGTGATGTAAATTTCAAAATGTAATAATGTGAGTTGCTCTATAAGTAGAGCACTCGATTGTAATCAAAACACAGAGTAAGAAAGGAAAGATCTATAACATCAGTATCTATTCCTACCTCTTTTATTTGTCATCCTCTTGTGCTATAGTTACAATGTAATATTTTACACCTGCTTCACTCCTGTTACTAGTAAAGGTTACCTCTCTAACTTTGACCTATTTATAACAGAATGGAAGACAAAGTAGAAGAGATGAGGGTAGAAGAGATGAGGGCATGGAGAAGGTAGAGAGCACGCAAAATGGATTTGTCAAATTTCAAAGATGTTTAAAATTTTGCAAAATTTGGTGTCCCGCCTTCTCTATTTTTTTTTTTTTTTTTTAAATTATGAATGACTGTACCACACGTTATGCCTGTGGTAGATAATAAAAGGTGTTGTGGATATTAATCATATTGATGACGAGCATCACGCATGGTGACTTAGTATATTTACAACAAGCAACTTTGTGCATGGTTATTAACTACTATTTTACTACGGACTAATATTTGCCTGCGATAAAAAATTGTTATACACCATGTGCTCACTATGCTCGTGATAAATTTTTATTTTTTACAATGAACTCTTAATGCCCGTGATCAAATTGTCGTGGTAGATGATCTGTTGTCTTGTAGTGCCTAAAACTAAAATCCTAATCTACAACTAAAATCCTAAAAATTAATTCCAAAATTAATCCTAAAATCTAATCCTGAACATTAATCATAATTTAATCCTAATCTAAATTAATCCAAAAATTAATAAATAAATAAAATAAAAATTGAACAAAATTTTGATCAGCTGCATAAACAAAAAATCCTAATCTGCCCGCCCCTCACCCACCGCCCTTGCACCACCCCTGCACCGTTGAAACTCCCCTCCCCCGCCCCTGCACCACGCCGCCCCCTAGAATCCAATGTTGAAACCCCCATACCACCACCGCATCAGCATGCCACCGAGAACCCACTGTCGAAACCCCCACCCTACACGCGCCCAAATCCCTGATATGCAACTAGGCCTGGCAAATGGGTCGTGTTTGTCGTGTTCGTGTCGTTTTCGTGTAACACATGTTATCTTAACGGGTTGTGTCGTGTCACACCCGTTATCTTAACGGGTCCTTAACAGGTCGGGTCACTTTACCCAACTGGTAAAGTGACCCGACCCGTTATGACCCGTTAAGAAAAATATATATTTTTTTTAAATTTGCACATACCACACATTGCCACATAAATATTACTTCAAAACATTAAAACATTTGTTGTTTAAGTACTATATCTACATTTGAAAATAAGAGCCTAATAAAAAAATAATACATACACTACTAATCTATTACAAATATTAAATGTGTAAGGACATGAAAAATGAAAGAGTTTTTGTTTTCAAGATTGTAAGTCTTTCTCAAAAGTTTACACCTTTATCTACAAAATCTTCAATTTACATCGATCATCATGAAATTGTATTGAAACTTTGGCTTGATCTATTGCCTTGAAGAGTTATGTTGAAGATGTTTTCAGTAAGGTTTTCCACGTCAGAACTCTCTTCCGCATAAACTAAGTATAGAAAAACCAAACATTAAAAATCATTCAAATTATGAGAAGTTTACCAAAATAATTATGAAAAGAAATAAAATAATAATACTATACCATATAAAAATATATTAAAATAACCGTTAAATCGTGATTTTTCGTATATAACTGTCGAAAAGCTTTGTTCCATTACTTGATCTCTGAATGTTTGTTTTTTGTGATTTTTTGTTGATGTGATCTCCAAGCATATACAAACAAATTTGACGGTTTGGATTGTTGAAATTAGTTTTGGAGAATTCGTATCCCAACAAAATGATAGATTGACTAACACTTAGAGTTTATTTATACTTTCATTAAGTATAACATAAGATTTTGTGGTATCCACTTGTGTAAATAATTTAAATTGAAGATCGAAGTCATTCATTGTATTCATATAGGGTCAAGGAGTGTACATGTAAAAAATCATCAAAATCGGAGTTAAAATAACTGTTAAATCGTGATTTTTCGTTTATAATCGTCGAAAAGCTTTGTCCTGTTACTTGATCTCTAAATGTTTGTTTTTGTGATTTTTTGTTGATGTGATCTCCAAGCATATACAAACAAGTTTGACGGTTTGGATCGTTGAAATTAGTTTTGGAGAATTCGTATCCCAACAAAACGATCGATTGACTAACACTGAGTTTATTTATACTTTCATTAAGTATAACATAAGATTTTGTGGTATCCACTTGTGTAAACATTTTAAATTGAAGATCGAATTCATTCATTGTATTCATATAGGGTCAAGGAGTGTACATGTAAAAAATCATCAAAATCGGACCGTTAGATCGTGATTTTTCGTTTATAACCGTCGAAAAGTTTTGTCCCGTTACTTGATATCTGAATGTTTATTTTTTGTGATTTTTTGCTGATGTGATCTCAAAGCATATACAAACAAGTTTGACGGTTGAGATCGTTGAAATTAGTTTAAGAGAATTCGTATCCTATAAAAACAATAGATTAACTAACACTTAGAGTTTATTTATACTTTCATCAAGTATAACATAAGATTTTGTATTATCCCTTGTGTAAATATTTTAAATTGAAGATCGAATTCATTCATTGTATTCATTTAGGGTCAAGGAGTGTAGCTATAAAAAATCATCAAAATCGAAGTTAAAATAACCGTTAAATCGTAATTTTTCGTTTATAACCGTCGAAAAGCTTTGTCACGTTACTTGATTTCTGAATGTTTTTTTTTGTGATTTTTTGCTGATGTGATCTCAAAGCATATACAAACAAGTTTGACGGTTGAGATCGTTCAAATTAGTTTCGGAGAATTCGTATCCCATCAAGTACCAATGGTGTGTGTGTGTGTGTGTGTGTGTATATATATACACACATATATTTATTTATTTATTTATTTATTAAGTAGATTTAAATCTATTTATTTTGTACGTATAATTGATTGGTACACGGAGTAGTACATCACGTGTGTCATTATAAAAATAGTGAGATATGTCATATGTGTGATAAAAAGTTAATAACTTAAAAAAAAAAAAAAAAAAAATTTCTCACCACTTCTATTAATTTTCATTTTTCCCTCTCTTTTTTGTTTCTTTTTCAACTTTCCTTATAATTTTCACTTTTCACTCCAGCATCTTTCCCTAATTCCCTCACTTTTTTGTTTCATTTTCAACTTTTCTTATCATTTTCATTTTCCCTCCATTTTTCTTCAAAAAGGGCGGCAAGAATGGAATGGAATCAAATCAATGGATGCATCATGCATCATGCATATTAATTAATAATTATTATAGTTTTTATAAAATTTAATTCAAAATTTAATATATATATATATATATATATATAGATAGTTAATATTTTGGGGGTATAATTATTATAGTATATATAATTATTATAATTATTATAGACTTTATAGTTAATTTAATATATATATATATATATATATATATATTTATTATAGTTTTGAGGGGTATAAAATTGTTAAATTAATGTATATAATTATTACAGTATTTTTTTAGGGTTATAAAATTATAAAAATAATATTCTGCTTATTGTGTATCGTGTTACCCACGTGTATACCCGTATCAACCCGTTCTCTTAACAGGTGCTTATCGGGTTACCCGATAACGACCCGATTCGTTATCGTGTCGACCCGAACACCTGTTAATTTCGTGTCGTATCGTGTCGGGTTATAGGGTCGTGTTAGGAATTGCCAGGCCTATATGCAACCCAAAATCCTAATTAACCCTATTAACCAAATAACATAAATAAAAGGCTTTTTATTTAGGGTTTCATAACTCATCACTTTGATTCCTAAGATTTAAAATCAATAAAAGTGGTTCCTGAGTTTGTCCATTATCAATCATTTTAGTCATTTCTTGAAAAGTTATGTTAAATAAGGACCAAATGATAAAAATACCTCAATTTAATAAACAATGGGTCAAAATGATTTGACAAAAATGGAGGATCTTTATGTCATTTTCTCCTTTTTTTTTTTTTTTACGACGTCATGTTCTCCTTATTTAATATATGGAGATTTTTCAAGGAATGACCAAAATGATTGATGGTGGACAAACTCTGAGACCACTTCTATTGATTTCAAATCTCAAGGACCAAAGTGATGAGTTATGCAAATCTCAGGGACCATTTTGGCTAAAAAGCTTGAATAAAAATAAAATTAAAATTAAAATTTGAATTAGAAACTACCTTAACTTGCAAGAGGGAGAATGAGGGAGGGTCGGAAAGGCAGTGAGATCGGAGTGCGCAGTGAATGCCGATCGGAGTAAGATAGAGAAGGAAGAAGAAACGAGGCATGAGATATAATTGAATACAAAGCACATTTTTGTGTACCGCCAAAATTTTTAGAGCCATGCACGACAAAGCATTTGTCGTGTAAGGAGACTCAAATTAAATTATAACACTTAATAACTTGTATATTATTTTGGGAATTGGGAGGCGACAAAACCCTAGTAAATTTTGTTGCGTAAGGCATTTTTAGGCAACAAAATAAGATAAATCGCTGCCCAAAGACACTTAGCGCGACGAAATTTTGTGCTTCACAACGTAAGTTTTAAATTAATTATAAACCATTCTTTTCATTTCTGAATTAAGTAATTTTTTTTTCTAGGATGATCTTGAAGAAGAGATCTAACTATTAAACAGTTTATATTTTAAAATCAACTTTTCCAAATGTCAATCACATTATATCACTTATGCAATTCGAACATCATCTAATAGTGACGTCGTAACATTTGCAAACTTCAAATGAACCTCTTAATATATGAGGCGTAAGATGAACGATCTCATGGTCAAAGTATGAGTATTGGTATGTATAATAAAACATCTTTGGTAATATCATAGTGCCAAGCAATACCCTATTTTGAACATCATGTAATACTTTCATGATATTTACAAACTTGAAAAGAAACGTTAATCTATATGGCTACAGTGACGTGATTAATCAATCTCATTAATCTATATGGCCACATTAGTGATTAATCAATCTCATTATACAATGACTTCTTCATCTCCTCAAGCATTTTTTTCCTAGATGGTCACTCCATTGACAATTGTTCCGCACTAACGCCTCTTTGTCATGCACAAGCTTGGCATGCGCCTCCCTCTTTGTCATGCACAAGCTTGGCATGCTCATCTGGTGATCATTCATCAGATGTCTAACACTGCAAGACATTTTTTTTCTTCCCTATGAAAAAACAAAAATGTTCAAAACCAATCATAAAATTCTACTAAAAAATCGGCATAACCACCCCTAAAAATTAAGAATTTTCCATAACCTACAAATTTGGATATACATATTGTCCACGTCCAACCAAGATTTACAAAAACAAACTAAGCAAAATAATAAACTTTTATTTTAATTATGTAATAAAACTTTGCAACAAAATAAAAAAAAATAAAAATAAAAAATAAAAAATAAAAAAAAAACCTCAAAATTCATACAAATTAGATATTACCTGTCTGTTGCACTATCAGATGCCTGACCATCTGGACAAACAGTTGGAGCATCAGCGAAATCTGATGAAATTACCAAACGCAATATCTACAAAATTATAATTTCCATAAATTCGCAAGCCCACAAAATTTTAGACACGATTAAACATTCAAAAAGTAATTTTAATAACCCAAAAAATAATTCGGAGAAATGAAGACTTATTGTCGATATCGATTATCGACGGTGATAGTAGGTAGGAAAAAGGAAAGAAGATATGAGATATAGGGCAGAAGGAAGTTCTGGATTTTGGAGGAGAAAAAAAAAACATTGGGAATTGGGAAGGAGATAAGGAAGAGATGAAATGAGGTGAGAAGGATGCATTTTGAACTGGGAAAACCCTTGTGCGACAAAGCCTTTCGTCTCTTAAAGTTTCATCTTCATGGCCTTTTAACTTTCTACCATTATTGTCTCATATAACTTTCTGAAACTTCACTGACGAAATCTGAAGGTTATTTGTCACGCAAAAATTTTGTTTGACGTGCAAAAAATGGCGCCAAACCCTCATTTTGCTGCAAATTTTGTTTAGAGTTTGTGCGACGAATAGATTACGTTGTCAGGCAAACAACTATTGCACGACGAAATGCTTTGCCCCACAAATTTTTTGGTTCTTTTTTCCGTGAACATTTGGCGCGATGAAATGTTTGTTTCATCACGCAAAGTTATCTAGAGCTTCGTAGCTTTAAGTTCTTTTGCGTAAGTAATTTTTCCTATTAGTGACAAAAAAAAAAAAAAAAAAAAAAAAAAAAAAAAACCATACTTTGAAAGATGAGAAGCCACCACAAGCCAAGCTAAACGCAGGGATCATATTTATGTTCGTGCATGCACTGCATCAAGGTATAATATCTTAATAATTACTGTTCTTGTGCACATAAAGAATTGATATGAGATTTACATATAGTGCGTCATGCCTCTTGAACAAAAGTTCCTGGACACGTAATTCTTGGTACATAAATCTCATTTATTCATTTACATTTGGGTGAAGTGACGGTTTAGTTTCTGAATTATCATCTCAGTGAAAATTAGGTCCTTGAATTTTTTTATTTATTAAATAACTCCCTAAATTCATTAAAAAATGTTAATTTCATCCCTACTATTATATTCAAAGCTATTTTATCCAATTTTTCGTCAACTTAAGTCATTTGACATACTATAGAGTGTAATACCGTCATTTTCTTGCCTATAAGCCCTCGACATTTCATATAGGTTGCCATTCTAACGTCTAATTTACCCTCCAAAGTTAACTCCTTACACTATTTATTTATGTAAAATTACCAATCTACCCTCTAATGTGTATTACATCCAAGTAACATGACTTAAATTGACGGACAATTGAATATAGTATCTTCGAATCTAATATTAGGGATGTAATTAGTAGATTTTTATAATTCAATGACTAATTTTTCTATAAAAATAGTTTAGAGACCTAATTTTCACTCAAGTGATAATTCAAAGACTAAATTAGCAGTTCACTTTATTTGGGAGATTGTTCTTGATCATGTAATTTTGCGCATCCAACACTATCGCATGGTTCCTAATGAACAGTAACTGCCCTTAATGAACAGTAATAACCCTGGCAATAGCATTTGCATCTCCACCGTTACACTTCAATAGTCCTGACAATAGGTAATAAAATATTAGTATTTTTTTTATTTATAAAATAATACAAAATAATTTTAATTGTAATATCAGATAAGATTTTTAATCGTTCTCGTTGCGCCACGTGTCATTATCCGAAGTATTATTAAATAATACAAAATAATTTTATTTGTAATTTCAGATAAGATTTTTAATTTTTGTTGTTGCGCCACTTGTCATAAAATCCGAAAAGACAATTATTGGGGATGGATTTCTGAATTTTTTTTTAATCGTACTCGTTATGCCACGTGTTATTATCCGAAAATACAATTATTGGTGATGGATTTCTGATAAGATTATTAACCAATCACGTCGCGCCACGTGTCATAATCTATTCACAATCTTTGAGGATAGATTTCCATCAGATTTGTAACGAATGACGGCATGTCACGTGGCATTATGTACAACATAATCCTTTCTGAATCCTCCATATAATCCACCATCTATCCTCACAAATCTCACACCAATTTTCTCAAGATCTCTATCATTATTCATAGTTTCTGCTTCCTTCTTCACAAAAGTATGTATCATTATTCATAGTTTCTGTTTCTTTCTTACAACGTCTTCTTCTTCCTCAAGGATGATGTGGGAACTCGATCAGGAAGAGGAAGAATTGTTTAACCAATCAGAAGCAATGTTTAATCACCAGGGGGCAAAAAATGAGAGGGAAGAAGATGAGGAACATAAAAGGAGGGATGACGAAGTAAGAATGGGCAGAACCTCACATTCCTGTCAAGTCGTCCAATCTATGGCTCAGATCTGCTAGCCCAACCGTTCCGGAAACCTTGATAGAAGCAGGCAACGACGAGGTATGGAACTCTTGAATGATTATTTTGTTCCTAATAGTGCATTCCCTGATACTTACTTTAGACGTCGTTTTAGAATGGAATGACATTTGTTCAACAAAATCATGATTGCTGTTTGCAACCATGATTCTTACTTTGTGCAAAAGAAAGATGTTTTTGGTGCTATGGGTCTACTGCATGAGCAAAAAATTACTGTTGCCTTGCGGATACTTGCATATGGAGCATCTGCAGACCAAGTGGATGAGATAATGAGGATGGGGAAATCAACCATTCTTGAGTCCCTGATGAGGTTTTGCGGAGCAATCGAATCTATCTACACCGTTGAGTACCTCCGCAAACCTACAAACATGGACTTGGAACGGCTGTTGAAGAAGGCCGAGATGCGTGGTTTTCCTGGGATGATTGGAAGCATTGATTGTATGCACTGGACGTGGAAAAACTGTTTAAGTGCTTGGCAAGGCGCTTATGGGGACAGAAAATGAGCAAAATATATCATTCTGGAGGCGGTGGCATCTTTTGATACATGGATTTGGCACTCCTTTTTCGGGGTCTCAGGAGCTCAAAATGACATCAACGTCCTTGCCCAATTCCCAGTGTTCAACGATGTCCTGCAAGGAAAGGCACCAAAAGTCACATATGAGGTCAACGGACGTATGTATGACTGGCCATACTACCTAGCTGACGGCATTTACCCGCGATGGTCAACATTTGTCAAAACAGTGCCACGTCCGTGAAGTGCAAAGGAAAAACACTTTGCAAGCTGTCAAGAGGGGTGCAGGAAGGATGTGGAGCGTTGTTTCGGTATCCTCCAAGCTTGCTGAGCAATCGCCATGGGTGCTGCCAAATTGTTTGATGTAGAGTCGCTTTGATCCATCATGATGATGTGCATCATTCTTTACAACATGATTGTGGAAGATGAGTACGATTATGAAGCCGTTGATGAATATGAGCCAGACATGATGAACAATTCAAGAACACATATATATTGTGCTCATGACGCCACCGATGAGCCCGTGCAACATGAGCCATTACAAAGGGATGGACGTTACAATGAAAGGCTCATTCAACGATATATTGTATTTCAAATGCCTGACATGCACAATGCCCGACAAATTGACTTGATAAAGCACCAGTGGGCATTGAAACAAGCTGAAGATAATTAAGTTCATTTAGTGTGTTTTTTTGAATTTGGTATGTTTATGTTATTTTATTTGGTGTGTTTTATTATTTGGTATGTTTATGTAATTTTCTTAGTCAGTTTTTAATTATTCCGTATGCTTATGTAATTTTATTTGGTGTGTTTTTGTTATTTCAATAAATATTCTCTTAGTATAAATAACTTACCAAATTAATTTGAATAAATATTCAATAAATTGGAAACAACATAAATAATACAAACAATAAATAATAAATTACAACCCAAAGTGATTGGAAAATTATGGGCTCCGATTACAAAAAGTACTATATTCATCATCACTTAACCAATTTGTGGTGCTAGGATGATATTCTCTTGTGGTGCTAGGACCACCTTGGCTTACTATCGCTTCTCTTGCATGCCTCCTTCGCACCACGTCCGCTTTCTCTGACTTCCAAAAAAATTTGGAATTTGGAGACTTCCCTTCTAAAGGCGTGTTCATAATCTCACGATCTCGTTGAGCCCGTTTTTCTTCTCTAACATGTTCCCTTTTTTGCCTAAGTAGCTCTCTTTCTCTCTCAATAGCCTGAAATTCTCTCTCAATAGCTGCAGCTTTTGTGTCCTCTCTAGCCTTATCAACCTTATATTTCGCCAGTTCCCTCGCCAAAGTCAATTCACCTTGGTGAGTAAGTTCTTCCATGAACTTTGCATAATCATTCTTGGAAGAACTCCCTTTTCTCTTTGAAGCCTTCTTACCTTGAGGCCTAATTGGATAACGGGTCGAACCCGATGCTTGTTCAGGGAGGGGCATTTTGGGTACTTCTTCTGCATCATCTTTATGAACATGCGAGACATGATCGGGTGTAGAGTGTAGAGGGATGATGTTCATGTGCACTTCTGGACCGACTGGCACAACTCTAAATTTAGGACAATCTTTGACAATATTCCAACATTCCCACCGGTTGAATGATTTATTTTTGCTTTTGGTTTTGGCAGCGTACCAAGCTTGTGCTTGAAGTTCCTACACAATGAAAATAAGTAACAAATAAATAATACAAATAAATAATTATAATGAAAATAAGTAACAAATAAATAATACAAACAACATAATTATAATGTAAGTAGGTAACAAATAAATAATACAAACAATAAGTAATAAATTATGTAGGTAACAAATAAATAATACAAACAATAAATAATAAATTATGTAGGTAACAAATAAATAATACAAACAAATAATTATAATGTAAATTTGGGTATCAAATAAATAATATATTGTTACCTGATCCGAGTAATTTTCCCTACTTCGAATATTACTACTAGTTTGTGCCAAGGCGTCTCTCCACGTACTAAACGATTGGCTAAGTAATTTCCAACGACTGGACATCGATTCTTTGGTTCTTTTCCCACCAATTTTCTCAAGATAATTAGTATGAATAAGACTCCACATTTCTCGCAACTGCATCTCATTACCCGTAAGCGAATTATGAGTAACTTCAACCCAGCTAGTACACAACGCAACATCTTCATAAGCGACCAATTCGTACCTGCACCAGTGGTCATTTTGTTGAAAAAAAAAAGATTCAAACTTTGAGACAAAGAAAGAAATGTGATTGAAAGAAGTTGAGAAAATATGAAATTGTTGTGTAAGGTAGATGATAATGAGAATGTATTTATAGAAAAGTAAAAACAATTTTTTTTACAATTTTTTTCAGATTTTTCAGATTTTTTTTAGATTTTTTCAGACTTTTCAGATTTTTTTTTTTGAATTTTTTACAATTTTTTTTTAAAATTTTTATTCAATTAATTAATCTCTACCGTTGGATATAAAAAAATTTGAATTCCAACACTCCAGATTGTGCCACGTGTCACAACGGTAACTTTTCTTAATTTTAAAACTATTTTTTTATTTTTTTATTTATAAAGCATATTAATATCCACCGTTGATCTCAAATCGAACGGTGGATATTAAATAAGACTTTTAATTTTTTTGACCATTGAGATCGAACGGTCCAAATTAAATAACCGTTGAGATCGAACAGTCCAAATTAAATAACCGTTGAGATCGAACGGACCATGGGAAGCCACGTGGCTTCCCAACGGTAACTGAAAAAGTTTTTTTTTTTCTTTCTGATTTTGTGTCGGCGACGCGCCCCCACGTGCGAGTGGGGTGCACGCGCCTGACACAAAAAAAATGAAATATTGCCTGACGCCAGGCTGACGTCAACGATGATGTCACATGGCCTCAGGCTCTCGGGCTAGCAATTCTCCACAGGCCTGGAGCTCGGGCATCCACCTTCACTTGGGTTTGCCCACGCTGGAGCTGATCCACCGGGCCTTGGGCCCCTGTTCTGTCCCTTGTCCCCCGAGCATTTGCCCACGCTGGGCTTGCTCTAAGGAGGTGACTTTGACCGAGGATATGGGTCTTCAAATCATGATTGAGACGCTTGATCAAACTTTTAGTTATAGGTCTAGTAGGGTTTATCGGGGGATGGGAAATGCACGACACAATGACATTGATGCCTCATCTTCAAAGACAGCTTGAAACAACTCGCTGTTGACAATATCCAAAGGTTGTTAGAGTTAGTACCAAAATTAGTTAGTTAAATAGCTTAGGCTGCAAGTTAGTCATGATGGCTATATAAACTGTATTCTCATAGTTGTAAAAATTAATTCAGTATCAATGTAATCAATTACTTTCTCTCTCTCTTATTCTCTTTTTACATTTCTGTGCTTCTCTACGCTACTGTTAATATGGTATCAGAGCCACTAAGGCTCACGCCATGGATCTTGGTGGTCGATTCCTCTTCTATCTTTCTTCATTACTTTCTTTCGTTTCCGCGTATTTCCTGATTCGTAATACAAGAGCTCTTTCTTCCTTTCTTTCTATGTAAACTTCTCTAAGATTTCGCATAGGTTTTCTTTGATTTCATCTGGGTTTCACTGCAAATTTTGATTGGGGCTTCGAGCTCGAGCAAATTGGGTTGCTGAAGAAAGATTTTCCTGGAAGCGACACAGGGCTGCTTGATTTCTATTCCAAGAGCTGAACCTGCTTCCCCGGCTTGCCTAGTCAGACAACTGTGGGCCGCTTGATTATGTCGTCTAGAATGGCAGCATCCATCGCTCCCTGCCCCTGCGATGCCATTCGATTGGGTTCTCAGATCCTCCCTCGAACGGCTCGGATTTCTCATCGCAAGACACCCTAGAAATCTCAACTGCGAAAAAGGGTTGGTCGGATCCTTGGTGATCTTTTGTTCTTCCGTCGCATGATTTGTAGTTGATTGGTTCTTGGTGGAGTTTCTTGGTGCTAGAATTATGGGGTTTCAGTAAAGTAAAGGTCTGTGCATTCTACCTGTTTGTTGATTTGTGTCAGTGAGAATTTCTTTATGTTTGATGAATTCCAAGGCCGATTGTCATCGTCAACTAGTTTGCTCGTCGGTTTCTTGAAGAATTGTTAATTGTGGAGGCTTAAAGATTTGGTTTTGGTTCAATTTCTGGTAGTCTGGTTGGTCTAGGAATGTTGATCTTACTTCCTTTGATAGTCTAGATGAAGAGACTTGGGTTGGGATTAGCAACCAGCATGGTCCTCTGGATGAATAAGATGCGGCTTATATTGGTGAACTACTTAAATCTGTTCAGATGGTTACGGATGTAATGGAAGCTCTTGTGAAGAGAGTTTTATTGGCAGAATCTGAAACTGCAATTGAGAAGGAGAAGGTGACTTTTGGGGAGGAAGAAATTAAAAAAAAAAAAAAAAAAGTCGGTTCAAATTGAGAACATGCTATTTCTGAGGTCCGTCTAACCTGCTCATCACAAAGAGAAAGAAAGAAAAGGATAAGGAAGTGTCTGCAAGTGATTCGGAGTAAGGACAATGTGTTATGGGTTTCAAGATTCAAGTTCTCAGGTTTTGTCTTAGATTACTAATTTTCTTTCCAGCATATCAACTGTTTGTGATAATGTCTCAGTGAGAATTTTCTTGGGAATTTTGGAAGTGTCAAGGCCGATAGCCGTATACTTCAGATTTGTTCAGATTTGTGCACTCGAAAAATGCCGATTGCCAAGAGTGTGTTGAGTGCATTTTGTTTCCTCCATAAGGCCGATAGCCGGAGTGAAAAGTTATGTCTCAGATATTGTGTGCAACTCCATTAAGGCCGATTGTCGAAGTGCAGTTCTTGTTCCCATTCTTCATTGAAGGCCGATTGCAGAAGAAGGTTGTGTGTCTTGATTTCTGTGATTGTAAGAAGTTGATTGCTGGATGGTCTGCTTCAATCTCAAACTGGGCAATCCCAGTTGAGATTGAGGGGGGATGTTGACAATATCCAAAGGTTGTTAGAGTTGTTACCAAAATTAGTTAGTTAAATAGCTTAGGCTGCAAGTTAGTCATGATGGCTATATAAACTGTATTCTCATAGTTGTAAAAATTAATTCAGTATCAATGTAATCAATTACTTTCTCTCTCTCTTATTCTCTTTCTGCATTTATGTGCTTCTCTACACTACTGTTAATACTCGCCACGTTGACGGCAGAAGTTCAGGACTTGAAACGGCAGCTTGGAATCTAAGGCGACCAGATGAGCCAAATCTTACCTTCCAGTTGTTCGATATAGATTTCTGATGTCATCATCTGATTCCTAGTCACATTAGCCATTGGGTTCCCAGCCACTCAATTCAACAGATTCCCAACCGTCCTACCCAGATGACCTTGAGCCCCTTCTTCTATAGCTTTTTTGGTATTAGGGTGGTATATTTTTTCTTGTTTGTAAGTACGTTTCTAAGTGGGATGGGAAATGCACAACACAATGACATTGATGCCTCATCTTTCGGAGACAGCTTGAAACAACTCGCCACGTTGACGACGGAAATTCAAGACTTGAAGTGGCAACTTGCAATCCAGGAAGACCAGATGAGCCAGATCTTACAAACCTTCCAGTTGTCCAATATAGATTTCTGATGTGATCATCTGATTCCCAGCCACATTAGCCATCAGGTTCCCAGCCGCTCCATTCAACAGATTCCCAGCCGTCTCACCCAGATGACCTCGAGCCCCTACTTTTATAGCTTTTTTGGTATTAGGGTAGTATAAGTTTTTATTGTTTGTAAGTACATTTCTAAGTATAATATAAATAATAATTAAATTAATTATTTTTTTTTTGTTTTAAATACCAAACCATTAAGTTAATTAAAATATCTAATTTAATAATACAATTAATAACTAAGAATAATAAATAACAAAAATAAATAATAAAAAAAAAATTTTAAAAAACTTTTGCCCAACGAAAAGATGTCGTCACCCCAAATTTCACGCTAGTACACATTCCATTGCTTAAAATTATGCTCGCTGAAATATTTTTACATAAAAAACAAAATAAAAAAACTCGAAAACCAAATATGATAGGACAAATTATGCCCGACGACAACTTTCATCACACAAAGGTTTTTGAAACAAAGAGAAGTCGTCGCCTAAACCTTAAAGCAATGAAATTATGTTGTGGCCTTAATATTCTTGCAAAGAAATTGCTTCGTCCCTTAAAGCTTAGTGCGACGAAGTCCTTTGTCGCCTAAAGTATTTTGCACAACGAAAGGTTTTGGTTTCGTCAGGCAAATGTTTACTTCTCGAATTTTGCCCGAGTATTGAGAAACTTATATGTTACAAATGGTCTTTCCTCGGGAAACACTTTTTTGTAGCAATGTGGTTATTGGGCTATCTAGCAACTATCCCCTACTATTTAACTATTTATCCTATCTTCGTACAAAAATAATACTTTTAACACATTTATGTTGTTGGACTCTATCTCTATTATAGAGGTGGTGTAAATGTGATATGAAAAATGTTGCAAGTATAGCGTTACCCATTTTTGTAAGGTATCTCTCTATTTAAAGGGCTCCGTACTCAAAAGATAGTCAAGTAGTTAAAACAATCAATTAGTTAACTTAAAAAAAAAAAAAATTATGAAGAGTGTGTTTCGTCTTGAGTGAATCCCAAGTTCCTATCCCCCGGTCTCTTCGAGACCCTTAGCTTGTCCTACATCAAGTGGCATCATAGTGGATTTTTATATTTATATTCGAAGTCCCGATGGGCGCATCATGTTCATTGGTCGTCAAAACTGATTCGGTGTCTAACTCTTTCTGTAGAAAAAGGTATGTAGGCTAAAAAATATATTTGTGATTGATACGTGAATGTGGAAAAATAGAAGAGAATGCCTTTTTTTTCATTGTGTTTCTCTACAAGATTACAAGGATATATATACATGATACAAGTGTGTAGGTAGGACAAGGTAGCCATCCTAGTGTGTAGGTAGGACAAGGTAGGACGGCTGTAGGACGGCTTATTCTTCCAATAATAATATTATATACAATTACACAAGGACTCCAACCATATTCCTTATTTGTCTAACACTCCCCCTCAAGTTGGATAGTGGATGTCAAGAACTCCCAACTTGCGTAACATACCTGAAAACTTTTCTTTCCCAAGAGGTTTGGTAAACAAGTCTGCCAACTGTTGTGCCGTACCCACATGCTTGGTCTCTATTCTGCCATCTACAATCTTATCTCGTATAAAGTGACAATCCATCTCAATGTGACGAGTTCGTTCATGAAAAACATGATTGGCAGCTATATGTAACGCTGCTTGATTATCACAAAACAAAATGGAAGGACCATCCAAAGGAATGTTCAAATCCTTCAACAAAAAACGAAGCCAAACTATCTCGCAACAAGCACCTGCCATGGCCCTATATTCCGCCTCTGCTGAAGAGAGCGAAACGGTTTTCTGTCGTTTCGTCCGCCAAGATATCAAAGAACCACCCAAGAATACACAATACCCAGTAGTCGAACGGCGAGTGATAGGGCAACCTGCCCAATCAGAATCACAAAACGCAGTTAACTTGGTCTGGTTGTCAGAACGAAATAATAAACCTTGACCTGGAGTAGCCTTCAAATAATGAACAATACGAAGCGCAGCATCCATATGAGATATCCTTGGCTCGTGCATAAAACGGCTTAGAACATGCACAGAATAAGTGATATCCGGCCGAGTGATAGTGTTATATATTAACCGACCTACTAATCGTCGATACTTTTCAGGATCCTTGAGAAGTTCTCCTTTATCAGATAATTTTGTGTCATCCATAGGAAAAGCAATGGGTCGTGCTCCCAAAAAACCATAGTCTTTGAGAATCTCTAATGCATACTTGCGTTGAGAAATATAAATCCCTTGTTTGGAACGAGAAACCTCAATACCCAAAAAATATTTTAAATCACCAAGGTCTTTTATCCGAAAATGATCACGGAGAAAAGACTTCAGAGAATTAATGGCACTAGCATCATTGCCTGTAATCACAATATCATCCACATAAATGAGCAAAGCTGTGAAAGAAATACCAGACTTTTTAGTGAACAATGAATAGTCAGCTTTGGATTGTTGAAAACCGGCAGAAATGATGGCACTAGTGAATTTGGCAAACCATTGGCGAGAAGCCTGCTTTAGACCATAAAGTGACTTGTGAAGGCGACACACAAGATTTTCCCCCTGTCGCCGAAGACCAGGAGGAGGAGACATATAGATTTCTTCATGTAAGTCACCATGTAAGAAAACATTATTAACATCAAGCTGATGAAGAGACCAAGACTGACTAGCAGCAAGAGCAAGAAGACAACGCACCGTAATCATCTTAGCAGTAGGAGAAAAAGTGTCATGATAATCAATACCTTCAGCCTGAGTGAAGCCTTTAGCAACCAAACGAGCTTTGTAGCGGTCAATAGAGCCGTCAGAATTGTGCTTGAGTTTGTACATCCACTTACAACCAATGGGAATTTTGCCAGGGGGCAAGGAAGTTAAAGTCCAAGTACCATTAGCATGTAAAGCTTGAAGTTCCTCAGTCATAGCAAGTTGCCAATTGGGGTCAGTGGCAGCCTCGGCAAAGGAGGAAGGCTCCATAGTCCGACTGATAGAGTTAATGTAAGAAAAATGCCTGGGAGAGTAACGGTGATAAGAGAGAAAATTACAAAGTGGATATCGCGTACCTTGTGTAGAACCGGGTTGCGAAGTCGAAGATGGGTGGGATGGTAGAATCACCTGCGAGCAAACGTAGTCTTTTAAATAGGATGGAGGTTTATGGGCACGGGAAGAGGTGCGGGGAAGGGGAGGATTGGTAGGTAGTGGGGGGGGGGGTAGGGATGTTCGTGGGTAAAAGGGTGAAAGGTAAGGAAGTAGCGCGGGGGGGGGGGGGGGGGGTGGAAGGAGGGGATGCCGAGAGGGCAGGGGCATGGGGAGGAACGGGTAATGGGGTAGCAAGGGAATCTGTGGGAGACGTGGAAGGGGAGGAAGGTGGATGAGGGTGAGGCGTCGGGGCAGGAAGGGGTGGGTTATATGTAAAGTCCAGAGGGGGTGGGATGGGTAGGGTAGGCGAAGAGGATGGGATTGGAGGGTGAGAAACGGCATAAGGGAAAGTAGTTTCGTGAAAGATGACGTCTCGACTAGTGAAAATGCGGTGATTGTCGAGATCGTAAAGGGTATAGGCCTTTTGTCCATGAGGATAACCGAGAAAAATGCAACGATGAGCCCGAGGGGAAAATTTGGTGGTGGGAATGACAGAGGTGGCATATGCCAGACAACCAAAGACGCGGAAGTGGTCATAAGATGGGGTTTTCGAAAAGAGAACCTCAAATGGGGATTTATGATGGAGAAGACGGGTAGGGAGACGATTGATGAGATAAGTAGCGGTAAGAACACATTCCCCCCAAAACTTGATAGGAAGATGGGATTGAAAACGAAGGGCGCGAGCGGTTTCAAGAAGATGACGATGTTTTCTTTCAACAACGCCATTTTGTTGGGGGGCATAAACACAAGAAGTTTGTAAAAGCACCCCATGATCAGAGAAAAAACTACGAAGAGATAAAAATTCACCACCATTGTCAGTACGAATGCATTGGATGGTAGTGCGGAATTGGGTAGTGACATAAGCAAAAAAATCCTTAATTAATTGTTGAGTGTCGGATTTATGTTTCATGAGGAAGACCCACGTAAAGCGAGAAAAATCATCCACAATGGTTAAGAAATAATGAGCACCAGAAAGAGAAGATTAACGATTCGGGCCCCAAATATCACAATGAATTAAAGCAAAAGGGAAAGTTGATGAAATTGAACTCAAAAGAAAAGGTTGACGAGTTTGTTTTGCCAACGGACAAACATCACAAATATGACTAGAATCAAAAGGACAATTAAGAGAGCTAGATGCTAAAGCTTGCAAACGAGTGGAGGAGGGGTGACCAAGACGCCTATGCCAGAGGGAGGAGGGGATGGTAATGATGTTGCAGAGAGGTTGACGGGTGGGGAGAGAAGAGGTAAGGGCCACAAGGTAATACAGATCGCCACGTCGCTTACCCACACCAATCATCGCCTTCGAAACCAAGTCCTGCAAAACACACCAAGAAGGAAAGAAGGTTATGGAACACGATAATCCATCTGTAAGTTTACCAACCGATAAAAGGTCCACTCGGAAATTAGGGACACATAAAACATCCTTCAAAGTAACTGATGAATTTAAAGGAAGAGATGGGAGCGGAAGCACCACTAGGCAAAGAAACAGACGGCAAATGTGAAGGAGAACGATTAACCAAACATGAAGCGGAAGAAGTAATATGATCCGTAGCACCACTGTCAAGAATCCATTGACCATGACGAGAGGTGACAGGTAACAAACCTTGGGCAAAATCAGTAGTGAGCACGGCATTGGCCTGAGGAGGGGTGGTGGTGTCACGTAGAGCAGCTAGAACACGGGAGTGCTGCTCGGCAGAAAGGTCAGGCATGGCAAGCTGCAAGTCATGCAAAGTGGGCTGGGCCCCGTGCACTTGGTTGGTCGCTGGAGTAGAAGATGAGGCGGGGGCATGGGTGCCTTGCACGTGATGGGCCTGGGTGAAATTATGGGGTCGGGAAGCAGAAAACCGTGGCTGCCGGGGAGGATTGGAAGGTGCATGGCTGCGGGAAGAACTGGAAGCAGTGGCACGGTACGGTGGTCGCCACGGTTGGCCATGGAGGGGATGGCCAATGGGATAGCCATGAAGTTAATGGCAGGTGTCTCGGGTATGATAATCAAAATTGCAGTAGGTGCAGTGGAGGGGAGGACGAGCAGAGGAGGGACGGGACGGGCCACGAACAGCCATGGCAGCAGGTTGATCGACAGAGCAGAGGACGCCCAGGGAGCGTTGTTTTTCAGCTTGAGACACCGAGGAACAGGCCTGACGAACAGTGGGAAGGGGATTCATTAAAAGAATCTGGTCACGAACAGCAGCAAAGGATTCGTTGAGGCCCATTAAAAATTGCATGAGTTGTTGACGGTCATGCTTGGCGTTGCAAGAGCACGTGCAGCCATCATTATAAGAAGCAAGCTCATCCCAGAGAGCTTTCAGGCGAGTAAAATAGGCGGAGATAGAAGAAGAACCTTGAGAAATTGTAGCAAGTTCCCGGTTGAGTTGGAAGATGCGTGGAGCATTACTTTGAAAGAAGCGTTCACGAAGATCATCCCATACAGCTTGGACAGAGGTGGAAAAAAGCACAGATTCTTGAAGGTCAGGTTCCAAGGAATGCAGAAGCCAAGAGAGAATCATGTCATTGCAACGATGCTAAGCCGCGTGAGCATCAGGGTCGTCGGAGGAAGAAGGTTCTTGGATATCGTCAATGATGAAACCAAGTTTATTCTTGGCACTCAAGGAAAGCTGCATGCCACGGGCCCAGGATGTGTAGTTATCACCATTCAACTTCTTGGATACAAGGACAAGATTCGGGTGGTCGGAATGATGAAGGGAAAAAACACCATCGGAAGAAGAAGAGTCAGCCATGAGAACGGCAGAGAAAGCTGCCGAAAAAAATATTAGGGCTAGGGTTATAAACCTGCTCTGTATACCATGTAGAAAAAGGTATGTAGGCTAAAAAATATATTTGTTATTGATACGTGAATGTGGAAAAATAGAAGAGAATGCCTTTTTTTTTCATTGTGTTTCTCTACAAGATTACAAGGATATATATACATGATACAAGTGTGTAGGTAGGACAAGGTTGCCGTCCTAGTGTGTAGGTAGGACAAGGTAGGATGGCTGTAGAGGACAAGGTAGCCGTCCTAGTCTGTAGGTAGGACAAGGTAAGACGGCTGTAGGACGGCTTATTCTTCCAATAATAATATTATATACAATTACACAAGGACTCCAACCATATTCCTTATTTGCCTAACACTTTCGCCCAGACAATTATAGATCGTCAGAAAGCTGCGGAAGTAGTTTCCAATGCAATGAACAGTGAAACCAAATTTTGTGTGAGTAGATATTCGCAAAACACCACAGTGGTTAATGCTACTGTGGAAAGAAAAATCATGTATAGTTGCACGATAAATTGGAGTTCGTTAGTCTCTGCTCATATTTTCAATCCTTATACTGTTGGAAAGCACTTCAACAGTCTAGTTTTCAATTCTTCAAGTCTTTCATGTTGTTGCGGAAACAAAATCATTATAATCCTAATTGTATTTGGTTTTCACAATTTTTTTCATTTCATTACAAAGCATATGTACTACGATTATATGTTTGTAAAAATTCCTAGACATTGTTGTACTTTCAGCTTGTTAAATCATAACATTCTGGAGGCATTTCGTAATTTAATAACAGCAAAGTTATTGCCTTTCACCAAAAGAACGGCTAACTTATTGCCTGCATGTGTCAAAATAGAGTCCATAAATCCAAAGAAATCTACGTCCTTTCGTTGAATTTCAGCTACCGTCCAATACCAAAATTAGCCAAACCTCTGGTCCAACACCAGGACGAATCAGAGGACCAGTCTGTGCATTTTACAAGGGTAAGTGGGTGAAAGGGAATAGTACGTAGGTATGATGTTATTTCTGAGAAGCAGAATCTATCACAAATAAGTATTACTATGCATGAGAATGAGATTCAAGAGTCAGAACATATGCCTTAATTTTCGAAATAATTGTTTAAATCGACGACAAATGAAAATTTTTCTTTTCATTTTACATATGTTACATGACGGAGGTAACATATCCTCTAAAGTCATTCTGTTGCCAACTATGGTCATTCTATTGCTTCACATTATGTTTGGTTTCATTCTTGTCCTGCTATTGTTCTGCAAACTTTATTATTTATCTCCTCTTGTATCGGTTGTCCTCGGCGCTTTGTTGATAAATCAATTTCTTGTTTAAAATATATATATATATATATATATATATATATATATATATATATATATATCCTCTCAAGTCCATGCATTACTAAAAAAGAAGACGAAATTAACCAGTTAGGTTCTTTACCAAGTAACGTACCTACGAGTTAGGAATACTTTTCTAGCCAATTAAAGTTGGGATTTATACTTTTGAACTTCGCTGACTTTTGGCTTTTAAGCAAATTTTAGTTCTAAGATCGATTTCTATATATATATATAAGCAAGACGAGAGATGCAAACCAAAGGAAATAGAGGTAAATGATACAGAAAATGGGAAACATGGTAGAAAAGCATTTTGCGTTTTTTCTTTTATTTATTTGCTTAGCAAAACATAGTACATCATCCGCCCAACCCAAACCCAACTTCAACGAGAAACCCCAAATTCCATCTGGGACTAAACATTTTGTGTTGATACATGGAGCTTGTCATGGAGCATGGAGTTGGTATAAGGTGGCGACTCTCCTGAAGGACTCAGGTCACAATGTCACAGCTCTAGACTTGGGAGCATCCGGGATCAACCCGATCCAGGTACAGCAACTCCCTTCGTTATCGGAATATGTCGAGCCTCTGACGGAGCTCATGGTGTCACTACCACCAAAGGAGAAGGTAATCCTTGTAGCTCACAGCTTGGGTGGAGCCGTAATATCTATTTTCATGGAGAGGTTTCCTCAGAAAATTGCTGCTGCGGTATATGTGACGGCTTTCATGTCTGGTCCAACTCTTAATTACTCAACTATATTTGCAGAGGTAATGAATTTCGCACACATGGATTCAGTTGCGCTATATGTCCTTAATAGTGCTTTATTACTATGAGTTGTAATTGACCATATGCCGTACCTTATTCATCGTATCTTGTGAATAAAAAATGTGATGAATAGGCATGGGATAACTATATCCCTCTCTATTGGAAGTTCCACAAATAAACTTATTTAGAAGACACCTTGTGTGCATTTTGTAACTTTTTTCAATGACTCAAGTCGTCTATATTGTCGTTCATCATGCATACATCATACTTGCAAAAAAAATACACAATAAAAAACCATTAAGGCATCAGTCAAATTACATATAGTGAAGCAAGTAGACAAATACGATTCTTAATAAAACAATGAAATGGCTACCATTTAGTTCAAAGTCCGTATATATAGTTTTAGATTTGGATGATGTAGAATGATCTTTGACGGAAGACCTTAAAAATAAACAACTAGATCGTTGAAATATATTGGAAATTGGACCCTACAAGAGATTATTTAGATAAACTTATTTGGGTGTGTCTCAGTAAAATGAAACTATGTGTGTGTCTCTGATCTCTTGTAAATTGTTGTCCAAATCCTACTGAATGAGATATAAAAGGGTAATTAACTAACAAATAATTTTCTTCAAAAAAATGTATAGGTCACCAAAAGATTTGATTTTATGGACTCTCAGTTCAGATATGATAACGGGACCAACAACCCTGCAACCTCCTTTCTCTTTGGGCCTAAGGCCTTGGCGACAGAACTTTACCAGCTCTCACCACCACAGGTAAGTCTTAAAGTGTGTCTATTGCAATAGATAGGAAACCTATTCTGCTCTCTTATTGGTTGGTGATTTATATAATGTGCAGGATTTAACCCTAGGGTTATCATTGGTGAGATTTACTCCTCTATACAATTACGATGTAATAAGGCTCACGAAAGAGAAATATGGATCAGTTCCTAGAGTGTTCATCGTGTCCGACCAAGACCATGCGATAGTGTTGGATGTGCAAAACTACATGATAAAAAACAATCCGCCAAATGAAGTGAAAGTGATAAACGGTTCTGATCACGTGGTCATGCTCTCTAAATCTGTGGAGTTGTTCTCCTGTCTCCAAAATATTGCTGAGAAATATTCATAAACACAGACATGCATGGTTAAGTCAGACATTCAAGCTTGCGCCACATGCACCATAATACTATATATAATATATGTATGAATAATTAAATTAATAAATTAAAGAAAGTTGCCATTTTCAACCCGGCCTAACCAAAAAGAAAAAAAAAAAATAAATTACACAAAATTACTTTAATTATAGAACGAACCACAATATTATACCTCGTATTTTAAACATCATTGGAATGTCATGCCTCATTTTATGAATTCGTTACATTGTTAGACTTCCGTTAAAAAACCCGTCAATATGTCTGTTAACTGCTGACGTGTCAAGATCCACTCCCTCCAATTAAATTGAGAAATTAATTAAATAGTAATAAATTAAGGTTTTTTTTTAATAAATTAAAGTTAAATATTAATAAATGATGAGCCCAGATATGGAGATGTGGAGGCTTGCAGCGACATCAACATCCCCTTTTTATCTTTGCTGAGCGACATCACCATTTCCAATTTTCCATCCCAATTTGAACAGCAACCTGAACAACATGCACACACCCAGATTCTTCTCCCACATTATACTCTTCTACCATTCTCCAATTTCCTTCGACGCCAATTTCAACTCCTGCAACAGTAGGCACCACCAAGCAGAGACCACTTTAACAGCTTCGAGCGCCTGATTTTTTAAAACAAAATTCGAAAAAATTAAGGTTCTCTGTCACCATCAACAACGAATCACCTTCTTCGCGACGCAGCTGCAGCTCAATCCACAACCGGCTTGAGTCGCGAGCACTCAGGAAAAGACCCAATGCTTCAGTTTATTCTAGGAAATTAAGATGCAGCCCGCACAACCAGTTGTCCCAATTATTATCTCCCAACGACTGATGCACCTACAAACCCTGATCCATATCATTTTCAATGTTTTCCCCAATTTTGAAATCTTATGCCACGTGTGAGCGACGCCGTGAGCTCGGGCCTCCTCGTCCTTGTGGTCCGTACAATCCCCATTTCCACAGAGCTCTTGGGTTTTTCTGCAAACTCCAAGTTGAAGAAAGGGTCGGCGTCGTTGCCGCTATTACGCGAAGTTCCTGATGTGCGAGCTGGGAAATGGTTTGCGTGCTGGTGGACTGGCAGAGGACTTGGTGGAGGCTGTGACGGCGGGAGGTTTTGGAGAAGTGGAGGAGGGGTTTCGAGGGGTTGACGGGAGTAGGCCCCTTTAATTTGGTGCATAAAAACACCCATTTGGACTATGTTTGGATAAAGAAATTTAAGATTACCAAGGAATTTTAAAATGACGGAAATTGAATTGACGGGATTTTATTTTCTAGAATTTGTGAATTTTCATGTTTGGTTAGCCTAAAAGAACAATGGAATTGAATACAGAAATTTTTATTTTTAAGCTCTCAATCATAGAAATTGAGAAATGACACCTATGTACATAGAATTTAAACTTGAGAATTGGAGATCCCAAATTTCAAGTTTTTTTTCACGCGGAAATTCTAATTTTCTATGTTTATGAATCCAAACAATAGAATTCATGCATGTCAATTTACAAATTCTGACTTTTATCTAAATTCCAAGTTTATTTCCCTCATCCAAACATAATGTAGAGAAATTCTGCCCTTACTTATTGCTTCGGGGATAAGATAACCCAATCCACTCTCCCATCTCCAAAACACTCCAGTTTACTCAGACAATTGGATCCAAAGCGAATCTGATAGAGAAGTTAGGCAATAATAGCCTAGCCCAACGCTTGCATATTTAACGTAAGCCAAAAGCCACAATTTAAATTATTTAAAAATTATAAAAAAAAAAACTAATTAAAAAATATAAAAATATAATTTTTTTTTCTATAAATACGTAACCATGCCTTTTCACTTTACTTTACATTTCAACATTTTTGAGTACTTTCAACTAATCTTTTATTATTATTTGAAATTAAAAATAATGTTATCTTTTGTTATTTTATAAAATAACAAATGCTAATATTTTAATATTGAATTGTGTAGGCTATGCAATTTCAGAGTGGATATGCACTTGGGCAGTTACTGTTCATTTCAAGGGATTGAGTTGCATATTGTTCAGGGGGGCCTTCCTACACTGGAAGTGCTCTTAGGGGATTGAGTTGCCTATTGACAGAAAATTTAACGGAAGTCTAACGTTGCAACGAATTCATGAGTTGAGGTATGACATTGCAATATTTAAAACTTGAGGTATGATATTGTGGTTTGACTCAAAATTAAGGTAATTTTGTGTAATTTACCCAAAAAAAAAAAAAAGTGCACCAAACAAGTATTATACTATTATCCAAATAAGTGAGATTGTTTTTTAAGTAATAAGTGTGGTCGTAAAAATTCGTCGTCCTCAGTTTTGACGAATTTGTACTTACAATACAATCAACACCTTTGATCAATGACCAAAACCTTGCGCACACATAAGGTGGGGTGGGGGGAAGGGGAAGGGGGAGTTTGGTCAATGGACCTTCGATGCTTAAGTCGGTACGTCTAAAACAAATGAGTGTGTGTTTAAGACTTGTATGCGTAGCAAAAAAACTTATCAAAATGTGTCATGTGATACTCTAATGCCTTCTCCAGGTTGGTTTTCAACACCTCTTACCCGAAGATGTGGTTAAGCCAATTATGTTGTTGGAGAGATTTTTTTTTTTTTCCTTAGTTATCAGCAAGGTCATTGCGAAAGTCCGATGTTAAACAGTTGCATAATGACATTGTCGAAGTCCTGTGCAAGTTTGAACAAATATTTCCTCCATCTTTCTTCATAAACATGATCCACATGATGATTCACTTGTCGGATGAGGCAATGCTTGCCGGACCTGCCAACTATCGATGGACGTATCCAATAGAAAGGTATTTCATCTTCAGAAATTTATTAATTCGTGATTAATTGATGATTTAATTAATTTGAATCATAATATTATATTTCTACAGACAACTCAATGAATTAAATAAAAGTGTATGGAATAGGGACAAAGCCCGAAAGATCAATTATGAAGGCTTGGGTTGTATGAGTCCCTTACATACTGTGCTATGTACCTACAAGGTGTTGAGATGGCATTCAATCATCCTTAGCGCAATAATAATGGTGGAGTAAGGAAGGAAAAACTTTCTGTTTTTGGCCAAATCGCATGACCCTTTGGTGAACTAGTACTAGGTGAGTCGTTTATCCAAAGGGACATGGAGATAGTGCATTGGTTTGTACTTAACAATTGTGACGAGATTATGGCATACCTGAATTAGCATGAAGAGTTAATGAAGCAGGAACATCATTCGCATTTGTATGCCTAGAAGCACCATTAAGTTTCCTAAGTTTCCTCATTGGTTTTCAAACAAGTAAGTTGTCTTTGTTTTAGTCTATTTTCATAATTGTAATTTCATGTCAATTGCTTCACATTTGGTAAAACTAACATGTTAACTGTTTGTAATAAATTACGTGAAGAAATTGAAGGAACTGAATTCGCCCGCTTACACTGAGGAATTATACAACTTGGCTATCTGAACCCTAAGCTATTGTGCTTAGGTAGTCATGAATATGGCGTTAGGTTTTTGGGGGGCGGCGGTTCGTGATGACAAGTTGTGCACTAAAAATAGAGGGGTACATGTCCTGGGAATGGGCGATATTGCAGATATTGATTTCTATAGCAAACTAACCAATGTTGTGCAATTGCTTTACAAAGATTGTTGCCAAGTGATTCTTTTTAAGTGTCGTTGGTTTGATATAGACCCACATAGGAATAGAAGCGTTATGCGAGACGATAGCAACGATGGCCAAACAAATTTTCTACATCGAACCCAAAAGCTAGGAGAGGATGGAAATTGTTCAGAAGATTGACCACAGAGGGATGTATTATATTCTGAATTGAGATCCTATTAACGATGCCGACAACAACTTCGTTGACCAACAGCTTGAAACTTCAATATAAATTCGTGTAGAAACACTCTAGATACTAATATTGTCTAACATTTGACCTTAGTGACTTGCCAATATACAATGCACTTGAGGCCCCGAACAACAATGTTGATGTACCAACCGACGAGGAGGAATGAGATACCAAAAATGATGAAAGTGACGATTGTGACATTTATTATAGTTTGATGAGGATTAATGTAAACTTGTGAATTAATTTTAATAATATTAATTGTATTCTATTTATTTTGTATATATTAAATTTGTAATAAATTAAAGGCTAAATAAAACAAATTAAATAGCACTTATGCTACAAATATATAAAAGGGAACTTTAACGAAAAGCTATCGGTACTGTTCACTTTCACAAAAAACTACATTTTTACACTAAAAAATCAATCCTCGTACTATTCACTTTACCCTTTATTTTGTCCTTATCGTTGAAACTCAAAATTTTCAAACCCTTTCATTAATTTTCCTTATATAAATTTCGTCTCGCAAATATGAAATTGTAGTGCAAGGTTTTTAATTTCAAAGGTAAGCCAAATTTGGCAAGTTTTAAAATTTTTGGAACTTGCGTGACGATGGATTAATGACACACCCCGATCGAGATTAGGGTATGCTAGCCGTCACGTGGAAGTGACGTAACCATGTGCACAGTGCGGAAGCTAAATAAAATAATAGTAAAAATAGTACGAATAAATAAAAAGAACCAGCTTTACACAAAGTAATAACAAACAAGTGCAAACGTAAGTGTGAACACAAAGTTCAGAGCACGAAGACCTAATGCAGTCCAGGAGACAACGATACTACAAAAGCATACCCGAAGGTGGTCCTACACTGGTGATAGTCTATCAGATATGCCGGGGAAATCCTCAGGGAAGCCACCAAACGTGCTAGCCAACTAGAACCTAGATGGGCGCAAAACAAAAGCGTGAGTGGGCAAAAACAAAGCTTTTCAAAAACCATTTCATAAATAAGTTCTAACCCCTCGCCGTAAAACTTGTATACTTCCCAGAAAAATAATATACATATGTATCATGCTCGGAAAAATATGCTATGCCAAAACCTCGAAGTAAAATGCAAGTGCTCAAGTAATATCACATCAATGTCAGCCGGAGTCACTTAACGTGACCTGTACGGCTGAATCTAAAACTCAAATCTCCGTCCCACTAACTAGACTTGCACACGAGTCGGAACCACCTAAAGTAGTCTGTACGACAAGCCTGGGTGTAATATAAGTACGCTCAAGTGCTACGATCACGTGAAGGCTGGGCGAATAATCGTCGGTCACCTACGAGTCGGAACCACCTAAAGTGGTCTGTACGACAAGCCTGTGCACCTAACTTGGATCCAAGATGAGCGTGTGGTGCGGGAGGTGAACATCACGTGAAGGACTGTGCCCAACTCTGGGCGGGAGCACTAACACCGGGGGTGCAGGTTATGAGCTCTCTATGCATCTCAAATCACTACTGAATGTAATCATAAATCATAACTCACCTGGCACTTACCTGTGCCTCCGCAGCACCAAACATATATAAACATATGCAACTCATAATGCGTAAATAAATAGCAAACTATAGGCATGGCATATAACGTATAATGTTTCAAATCAATTTCTGGGAAAAACGTAAGTATATAGGTATATACGGAAAACCAAAAGCCCACTCACTGGTATGGAAGGGTCGTAACCCCCTTGCCTTGAGTGACCACGCTCGTCCTCGGGATAGGTATCACCTATATGCGAAACAACTATAAAAACGTTAATTTTAAAGCACATAACCTACCTTATGAAAAAACTTCTCACACAATGCTCAAATGGGGTGTATGAATACACCAACGTGATCTACTCAACCTTAGGAACATCCCCATATTTTTAGAAAAAATTTTCACCGTCACACGTGCCTGGCACACTGACGGCGTCAGTAAACGCCGTCAGGAATATTCCATTAACTTTAACGGATTCCGTTAACGCCGTAAGGAATATTCCGTCGTCTTCTCCGGCGAGGTTCTAGCGCTGTCGCCGGCGCCGGAAAATCGTGAAATCTTTAAAACTTCGTATATTCTTCGTTTTTTAACCAAATTTCACAAAATTGGTACCAAAATGAAGCTTACAACGAGAGGAACAAATTCATACCACTTTCAAGTGCTAAAACACACAGAATCTCACCGAGAAAACACCACCAACTCCGACCAACCTCAAAACTCACGATCCCGACGTTTAAAACCTTCAAACGAACCACCTCGAGCCTCATAAGGACCTCACCAAGCTTCCTACAAGCTTGAAATTCCAAAAAATACAACAATTAACGTGTGCATGAACAGTGACAAATATCGGGTATCCCGAGTTCGACGTGAAAACGAAGGTATCCTTACCTGAAATGGGTATGGTTGAACTTCTATGGACCTCACGAGCATGAATATGTACTTTGTTTCCTCGATCTGTGAAGATTTGGAGGGTTTTGGGGTGTGTCCGTACAAATGGGGAAAGGAAATGGCACGGGACAGGGTGCAGGGCAGGGAAAGGATGAGGGAAATGTGTGGGGAAATGTGTATGGTCCACAACCAGCCACACCAAGCTCAAAACAACCACACAACGTAAAAATCGCACTAGGGGCAAAATCGTCCTTTCACACGTACGTTTTAAAAATTCTGGGACGGGCTGTCACAATTAAAGTAGATTCGTCGCTCAATCAGTCTTAAATTTAAATTGGAACGAAAAGTTGGGCACTCGAATTAATTTTTATTTTGGAATTTACGCGATGAAGTATTAATTTTTCATCGCGCAATGTGAAGTATTCGTCAGACAATGTATTCAATATTTATTTTTCAATGGGCGAGTTTTTAAAATTCAGCAAGTCATTTGATTGAATTAATGGAATCTCTCCCACCAAAGGAGAGGGTTATCTTGATTAGGGATGGGCACGGTCCAGTTCGCACCGGTTTCATTTTCAAAATAGAATTAAAATCAGAAAGTTTCAACGGTGCAATTCTGCTTATATTTATTACTAAAACCGTACGGTTCAGTTCATAACAGTTCCGGTTCGGTTCATGCCGGTTTACGGTTCCAACCAAAATTATATATATGTTTTTTCTAATTTTCTACTTCTAAGACCAAACACATATTTCAACCACAAATTCAAGTAAATTTGAGTTTCCACTACTAGATCTACGAGATTTGTGACCGGAAGATAGAAAGTGTGCATATAATAAATCAAAAGATAGAAAGGTTCATATCAAGACCAAAGTGTAGACCTTAAACTAAAACTAAAATGTACATAATGTATAATATACTGGAAAAGAATGGAGGAAAATAATGTAGGGGAGAAAAGTGATAAAACAACAAAGGAGGGAGAGAGAAGTGAAGAAAAATATTGGGCTTATGCACATGGTCTTCTTGGAAAAATGTCTTATTTATATAAAAATAATAATAAAACAATAATTTATATTAAAAGTAGTTCGGTCTAGTTCGTAATATTTCCAAACCGAAACCGTTTGAAACGGTTCAGTTCGGTTTTTGTTCACGTTTTGATATTTTTTGTCAACGCGGTTTTTTATGGTTCTTTTTTTATCACGGTTCGATTCCGTTTCTCGGTTTGGTGGTTTTTATGGCCACCCCTAATCTTGATGTGCCATGGTTTAGGCGGGCCTTTTAAAAAAGTTTCTGCCGTTGTATTTGTCACCGCTTTATGCCTGGCCGTACTCCTAGTACATAACTGTACTTGATAATGTATGCATGTCTCTGATTATAATGAGTTTCACACACAATGGTGATGCCTTCTCATTAATAGTTTTTTTCGTTATGTTTGATAAGATTGAATGACCCATTTTTAATATTCACTAATTTTCTTCGAATTTTGCCAGGTTACTAGTAATATTAATTTTATGAATTCTGAATTTAGAAATAAAAATGTTATTCTTACCATTTATGTATAATATCATTTGTATCATATTTCTAATAGAGATGAGATACATTTAAGCCTTGTTTGGCATGTCATATAAACGATCGAATAGTATTAATAATACTGTAGTAGTTGTTTGGTGCTTATTTGTACAAATTAAGCATCGGATACACTAAACCTATCCCACCATTTAGTTCCCCTCACACCCGCTAATTTTACTCTCCAAAACCCCGTATAATTAGTCGGTTCACAAATCACGCTCGCTTTCTCCAACTTCTCTACTCCTACGCATCGTAAAATCCACATCCAAGTATTCCTTCTCTCTTTTTCCTTCTCCACGTCCGATCAACATCGGTGATATGTTATCTAGGTTTTTGTACAGATGGTGGCGGTGGTTGCAAGGAGGTTGAATTCCAAAAAACAAATCACCTCCTTGTTAACTACATTGCGAAAGAATCAAAGGAAAATGAAGAATTAGATAGAAACTTCAGAGAGAAAAGATAGTTATATATTTCTATATTTCTAAAAAGATGATTGACTCATTACATTTGTAAATTGAAGCACCTTATATACTGAACAATACAAGGTTACTTAAGCACAAAGTAACAATTAACTACTAGCAAATCCCCTAACCACCTAACAAACATTCTAACTACTTAGGCTGATGTGGCAATGATAAAGAGACATATGTCTACATCCCCCCTCAATCTTAGTGGGTACCAAGCCTGAGACTGCAGCAATATGAGTATGAAATAGACTATTGAGTCTTGCAATTTGAGACATCTGCTTGATCTTCATATCTGTAATAATATGGAAAAGCTAGAACATGTCCTGCTATAACTTGCTAAAACACAAAAGATCTGCAAGAAATTTTCAAAATACTTCCAATATAAGCAACAACAACTTGTAGAAACAAAGGATAGAAGCATTTGCAAGGGAAGTTCATCTCATGAGTGCACAACAATAATATCTTCTCCTTTCTCATTTTCATGTCCTAATTCACCCACCCATAACTTTCCTTCCTCATCTTTTAAACAAACAGCGGAATAAACAACATATCTTCTATGTAGTTTTTGTGAACACAAAACTTTACTTCGTCTAAGGCTCTAATAGGAGTTTCACACAAGAAAAGAAGATCGCCTATGCCTACATTGAAATATTTCAGAACACCTGTATGTTGACTTGTATAGTTTCCTATAATTTAGGATTTCCTAATTTAGAATAAATCCCATATAATCTGGGAGAAATCTCTTTGTAATCTTCTATAATTATTCTTCCCTATTTGGTTAGGATTCAGATTGTATATTATACCTCTTCCAGAGAAGAATAAAGATATCATTTAAAGCATTCTCTTCTTGGCACCAGAGCCTAGGTTAAGCAAAAAAAAAAACTCGTTGCTGTGTGAAGAATCCAAATCACCAAGCCGCACGACTAGATTGTGCAGCGCGCTGTCTGATCATTAGCCACACCGCTAGTTATGCTATGCACCATATAACTAGTGAGCGGCACCATCGTTGCTGGACCGAACCCTCATGTTCGTTTGCTTCGTTGCACCGAAGTCTATATGAATTGTGTTGATGCCCAGAACTTAGACCCCCACATCTGCCACTGTTGGCTGTCGCCTGCTGCAATCCAAAATCCGAACCCGACAATCGTTTCCGCTGCCGAACCTCTTTGCCTGAACCAACCAGCCACGTTTGATCCGCCACTCAACTTGCTTGCACCCACCATCGCATCAGTCCATGAACCATTTGCTGCAAGTTTTTTTTTTTTTTTTCTTTTGCTTGCACAAGTCCCATCCACTGCAAACTTTTGATATCTGTGTGAATTGAAGGAAGTCTAGAGAAAGGAAACAATTAAAAAAGGAAAATGCAAAAGCGTTGAAAAAGAAAAAAAAATAAAAAATAAAAAGGAAAAAAGAAAAAAAGGAAAAAAGAAAAAAAAAAGAAAAAAAGAAAAAAGAAAAAAGAAAAAAAAAGGGGAAAACATTGTTTTTGAGTTTTTGTTTGTTTGTATTTTTTTTTTTTTTTGTGGCCCACACACTGCAATTAAAATGGCTCGTGATGAAATCATTACTGCTCGGACCTGTGGTTTTTCCTATCATCTGCCCAGCAACTGTCCTTATTGTGGCTTGAGAGGACATTCTAAAAATCGTTGTTTGGAACTTATTGGCTATACTGTTAATTGGGACAAGACTTGTCATCCCGAATGTAATAAGCCACGTGTATTGATTGGTGAAACTAAGGTACATTCTGAACATACAGTTAACGATGGTAAGGCGTTAAAGGTTTCTACATCTGTTACGAATAATACATAGATAATTGATTCTAGTGTTATTGAACATATGACTTGTGATTCTAGACAGGTACAGATCTAAAACCATAACCAATGGTAATGTTGCCCCCATTATCGGGGAAGGCAATGTCTCACTTTCTGATACCTTGAATCTTGATTCTGTACTCGTTGTTCCTTCTCTTGACTATAATTTATTATTTGTTTCTCAAATAGCTGTCGCCCTGCATTGTCTTGTGATTTTTTGGCCTTCTTTTTGTGTTTTTAAAGACATTCGAACTCGCAAGATGATTGGTTATTGTATTAGGAAGGGGAAGCTCTACTATTTGGAGCTGACATCGAACAATTCCCGACTATTGACTCAAGCTCTTGCAGTGGAAGGAAATCAGGGGGATAAGAATAAAGCTTCGAAGATTTGGTTGTGGCATCGTCGACTTGGAAATGCTTCGTTCGGCTATCTGTGGTGGTTGTTTCCTAGCCTATTTGTTAAGCATGATATTTCTAACTTTAAATGTGGTGTTTGTGAAATGGCTAAAAGTCATCATACTTCGTTTCTGCCTAGTTTGAAGAAAAGTTCAATCTAATTTATGATAATTCATTATGATGTTTGGGGACCATCTAAAACTACTACACTTGGTGATACTCATTGGTTTGTTAATTTTATTAATGATTGCACATGTATGACTTGGGTTTGTTTGATGAAGTCCAAAAGTGAAGTTACTTCTTTGTTTCAGCAGTTTTACAAAATGGTACAACTACAATATAAGTCACAAATACAGGTTCTCATGAGTGACAATGACGGTGAATATGTAAACTCTGAACTTCGTGCCTTTCTTAATCATCATGGTATTGTTCATCGGACTACATGTCCATATACTCCACAATAAAATGGTGTTGCAGAATTCAAGAATAGTCAGCTTTTAGAGGTTGTTCGTGCCTCTTTGCTAGAGGCACGTCTCCTGTTATCTTTTTGGGGAGAAACTCTCACCTCAGTTACATATCTCATGAATTGTGTTCCTTCCCTATCAGTCGACTTTCAGACACTGCTTCAGACTCTCTCTTCATATGTTGATGCTCTTACAGTTCCTAACCTTCCACCTCATGTGTTTGGCTGTGTTGCCTTCATTCATCTTCACAAACAGCAGAGAAGTACGCTTGAACCTCAGGCCTTACAGTGTGTGTTTATGGGGTATGCCTCAAATTAAAAGGGGTATCGTTGTTATCACCCTCTGACGAAGAAATTGTTTGTCATTGTGGATGTTGCGTTTCATGAGAATGTATGTACTTTGCCAATCTCGAGTCTTCACTTCAGGGGGAGAATCAGACAGAAGTTCAAACTCTTGATTATACTATTCTAGATTTAGATAGTGTGGATGATTTGGATTTAAATGGTGATGTCTTAGAGATAAGTGGTGATCATTCACACGTAAACAATGATGTGAATGAATTGGAACTAAATGTTAATGTCTTGGAGAAAAATGGTGATCATTCACATGGAAACAATGTTGAAAACCTTGAAAGGGACAAGTCGACATCGCCAGATAATTCACTGCCTGATAGCTCACTTCCAGTTTTCTCACCACCGAACAGTTATGTCGCCAACTACCTCACAATCGATCTTGAATCCCAATAACTGTAATCAATACTCTTCAATCCCGGATGCACCACCACCACGTCTTCCCCTTGATCGCGTCAACCAAGGTATTCATAAATTTACTTATGAAGCCGACCCTAAATGTAAAATTAGGTATCTGGTGAGTAAGCACAACCCTAAGTCTAATGTGTTATACCTGTTAAGTTATTATGTGTCTACCAGTTAAGTAATTATGTGTCTACCTGTCACCTGTTAAAATCAAATAAGTCATTTGTGCATCAATTATCTACTGTATCTATGCCTAACAGTGTGCATGAGGCTTTAGCTAATCCATGTTGGCAAGCAACAATGAATGAAAAGTTGAAGTCTTTGAAGAAGAATGCTACCTGGGAGATCACAAACTTGCCAGCTGACAAGAAACTTGTGGGATGTAAATGGGTCTATACGGTGAAGTATAAAGCTGATGGGACGGTGGATCACTTCAAGGCAAAGACTAGTAGCAAAAGGATATGCTAAAAAAAATATAGAATTGACTATATAGATACATTTGCCCCTAACCAAGATCAATACAGTTCGTGTTTTGTTGTCCTTGGCTACAAATCTTAACTGGCCATTATAACAGTTCAATGTGAAGAATACATTCTTGCATGGGGATTTCACAAAAAATATTTACATGGAACTCCCACCAGGGAGTAGCATTCCAGATATGCATAGACAAAAGGTGTGAAGGCTTCGAAAATCATTGTATGGGTTGAAGAAGTCCCCAAGAGCTTGGTTCAGTAGATTTACCAAGTCTATGAGAGCATTTGGATATAAGCAAAGTAACTATGATCACACGCTGTTCTTGAAACGTCGGAATGGAAAGCTTACAACACTCATTGTATATATGGATGACATGTTAGTTACCGGTAATGATCTGAATGAGCGTGCAGCCTTACAGAAATATTTAAGTGCAAAATTCGAGATGAAAGATCTTGAGTCTCTAAAATATTTTCTCGGGATTGAGGTATCAAGGAGCAAGTTAAGAATCTTCTTGTCACAAAGAAAGTATATTCTTGACCTGTTAAAAGAAAATGGCATGTCAGCATACAAACCAGGGACTACTCCATTGGCAGAAGGAATGAGGCTGAGCATTGATTTAAACCAAGTACTTGTAGATAAAGGGAGGTATCAATGGTTAGTGGGAAGATTAATGTATTTGGCACATACTAAACCAGACCTTGCTCATGCCTCGAGTGTCGTTAGTCAATACATGCATGATCCAGAAGAGCAACATATGAATGCAGTTATGAGAATATTGAGTTATTTGAAAGGAAGTCCGGGAAAAAGGATTTTATTTAAGAAGAATGGTCATTTTAGTATTGAAGGTTATACGGATGCTGACTGGGCCAATTCGAGTGATGATAGGTGCTCAACATCAGGTTACTTCACCTTTGTTAGTCGAAATTTGGTTACTTGGAGAAGGAAGAAGCAAGGAGTAATAGCAAGGTCGAGTGTGGAAGCAGAATATAGAAGTATGGCCCTTGGTATATGTGAGATTTTATGGCTTAAACTACTACTACAAGATTTGGGTGTCAAACATAGTCAAGCGATGAAGTTGTTTTGTGATAATTAAGCTGCTCGCGATATTGCTCATAATCCGGTGGAACATGATAGAACTAAACATGTAAAGGTTGACAGGTTCTTTATTAAAGAAAAGCTAGAAGGTAAAATAATTGAAGTGCCTCCAATTAGAACGAAAGATCAAATAGCTGACATTTTCACCAAAGCAGTTTCTAGTGAAAAGTTCTCTAAGTTTCTAGACAAGTTGGACATGTGTAACATATATGCACCAACTTGAGAAGGAGTGTTGACTTGTATAGTTTCCTATAATTTAGTATTTCCTCGTTTAGGATGGATCCCGTGTAATCTGGGAGAAATCTCTTTATAATCTCATGTAATTATTCTTCCCTATATGGTTAGGATTAAGATTGTATATTATACTTCTTCCTGAGAAGAATAAACATATCATTCAAAGTATTCTCTTCTCTGTACACATCTTTAAGTTGTTCATTCAGCCTCTTAGGTGCCAATGTCGAATCTTTTCCAATATAGTTAGAAATTGGAAGCCGATCATATCTTTATAACAACTGAAGACCATAGTAATCTTGCAGAACCCTGTATCAAGTTTCTTTACGATGAAAATACAACCTCGTACATTTATCTTCCTTTCAAACTTGCCAAAACCAAAACATGTTGCTCATCCCATTATCATCACATATCACTTTTGCAGGTACAATCATCCCATTATCAAGTTTCTTCTCGAATTTTGCTTTCAAAATACTCAACAAGATGTCATGATGGAAGGTGTGCACATGCTTATGAAACCATTTTGTATGCAAAACCCTATGGAAGGTGTGCACATGCTTATGAAACCATTTTATATGCAAAACCCTATGTCTGCAATAGAAAATAAAATCAGGCCCTTCTACTTCAAATGACTCATCAGCAATTTTTTGACCACCACAGACATAGCTCAAAATGACCCAATCACCATATCACTGAAAATAGTAACATGTGAAAGCTACTGCATAATTTCCATTTCTCATATGTTCCACTCCAAATATCTGCTGCATAATTTCCATGTTCTTAAATGTTCCACTCCAAATTTGATGCCCTTTTTTTTTCCTCCAAATATATTCATTGCCTCACTACAAAGTGCAGACCACGATCTTCGAAAAAAGTATAACTAAAACAATATCCATAAAGAATACCACCCAATATTCCAGAAGTCAGGCCACTCACAAAAAACTTCAATCAAAGAATAGCCTCTATAAAGGAGTTGTGGCACATCCTCATGCTGGTGTAACAATTTCTTGCGAGATTACCCTTCGTGAGATTTACCGTGAACAATTTCATTCAACAATGGCTTCGGCCTTTACTATTTGCAAAAAATGAAAATTAACAAATAATAATGGGCATCGACCTTAACTATAGTATCATGGGATTTTATCCACTCACACTACGGGATCGCCCTTTGTGAATTTTACCTATTCACAACACGAAATCACCCTTCGTGGGATTTACTGTTATCAACTTCAAACTTCATCTTTTTCTAAGACACAAATAATCGGTAGAGAACAATCTAATTAATATCATGCTTATTGGAGATGGTATGAAACACAACCACAACCACATGGTCTAAGAGCATTAAAGGTGAACTTTCTACCTTTGCAACAGCCACTTTAACTCATAAAAGAAATGCAATTCATTCCATGTCAAAGCTACAAGTCCATCTAAATTTATGCTCCTTAACTACTGCCATCATGCCTTAATCCTAATTTCAACTCTTTTCCAAAATTAATCAAGAAAATGACCACATGCCCAAGAATTGCTTCGTATCCGTGTCTTTACTATAATCTTTCTCATTCCACAAGTATGAAAATGGTATAATGTCCTAGTTTAAACAGAACAATTTTGTGCCCTAACCCCAATTGACAAAAGCACGCAAATTGATACCACTTTGCAAAGAAAAACCCATTTCAATGAAATCTCATAACCTGATTGGCAATGAACATAAAACTATCTTTAGAAATGAAACCAAGAGAGGAAATAAGCAGCATAACCTCAAAGTAACCCAACTTACTTATAAGCTCATGCAAGGATGTTTCTCCTTTCACCAATGTAGGACTCTTTTACTTTCACATCTCACACGTTCCCTCACATGTGTGGGATTTTCAAGTTAAACACGTGGACAGCATGAATTGAGTGACGTGGAGCATGTGTGGCCGTTGAGCTTTACACATGAGTCAACCTGCTAAGATACCATGTTAACTACATTGAGAAAGAATCAAGGGACAATGAAGAATTGACAAAAATGAAGAATTAGAGGGAAACTTTAGAGATAAAAGAGAGTTATATAAGTATTTCTACAAGATGATTGACTAATTACATTATATATTGAACAATACAAGGTAACTTAAGCACAAAATACTACTTACCTAACTAGCAAATCACCTAACCACCTAACAAACGTTGTAACAACTTAAGCTGATGTGGCAATGATAAAGAGACATCTGTCGTCACTCCTATCTCTATGTTTCAGATTTTCAATTTAACCTAAACTAGAGAGAGATCTGCAATGACTCACCTATAAAACAATTTTTTGCTTGTTGAGTGAGCAAACACCAAGTTTGTAATTGGAGGTTGCTCTCGGAAAATTTGGAGGTTTTGAACAGGGTTTTTGAAGGAAATTGAAGGTGGTTATGGTGGTGATGAATCGATCATGATCGAAAGCAGAAAGTGGGTTTCTAGATAATTACAGATAGGATTTGAAGGAAATTTGGGCTTTTTTCATTTGCTTCTTATCATAAATTATAAAGAAAAAAAAATGATATAACTATGATAAAAATTCAATAGGTATAATTTTTTTTTCCTACCAATTTACCTAACACAACATAAATAATAAGATTATTAGTCTGATATTGCGCCAAACGTTTGAATTTAATCCGTACTATTCGATGACTATTTATTATATCTGACTCAAATAGTTAGTACATTCCAAACTGCCAAATAAAGCCTCAGAAAAGATAATGGAACTGATAATTCTCCAACTTCGGCACTTTTTGGACCCAAATTCTTATCCTCTACTTTGTACTAGCTCTCTTTAGCGGAAGTAAGTCTTTTTAGGTGAAAAAAAAAAAAAAAAAAAAAAAAAAAAAAAAAAAAAAAAAAAAAAAAAAAAAAAAAACTCCCCACTCCCATATTTTTTATCACTCTCTTCCTCTCTCCTTCTATTTCAAAAACAAAAATAAAAAAATTTCTCACACTTTGTGTGTGCCCATATTATTATTTTGCATAATGATTTTTACAAATGGTCTTTTAGATTGATCAAACTCATCATTTTGGTCTCTCACTTTCAAAATCAATCAATTTTTGAAACTTAGGGACCAAAATAAGAATTTGATCAATTTCAAGGACTATTTACGATAAAACCCCTTATTTAGTGCAATCCACGTGTCACCATTTCATTCGATTTGTGTGTCTCACATACAAACTAACAGAATAGTTGACGAAATCTTAACGGAGTAACCAAATTGATGTGCGGTAGTGAATGTTAAAGACGACATTGATTGATTTTGAAATTGAGAGACCAAAATGATGAGTTTGATCAATCTCAAGGACTATATATATATAACTCTAATTTGTTGGGAATTTAAGGCCGGCAATTTTTTTTTTTTTTTTTTGATGCAAACGTGAGAAATTTTTTCACTTATACATGTTACAGCATCATCTCATACCCAGTGCTTGCAAAAGGAACATTGTTAACCATCTAAGGAAATAAGGGGGAGTTTGTTTGCCCTCACTAACTGTCACTGGACTAGACTAGACTAACTATTAGTACAGTCCGGTGTTTGTTATCAGGTGAGACTAGCCCGGACTCGCCTACATTAAAGGCTTCACTAAGAGGTCTTAGTGAGACCCCCCAAAAACTACGGGCTTGCTAGTCCCGTCTCCCTTTTCTATAAGCAGCATGCGAACCCTCCTCCGTGCCTTTTCCTCACCGTGTCTGCTAGAAAACTCACCTTCATCTCTCTAAAACAGAAGTTAGAAGTCACAGAAGATATTCCATTGAAGATTGACCTTCATATCTCTACAAAAACCAAGAACGGAAAAAAGGAGAAAAAAATTCACTTCTTGCGCAATCAGCAGAGAAAGCAAGAAGGAAGAAAATAAGGGAATCCACAGTTCTCTGCCCACTCCCAACACCTCATCACGCTCAGTTCAAGAACAAAGTCGTATATGGGTTCAACCATGACCTCAATGGAGATAGAGAGGTTGGGGATTTTAAGTGAATTTTTGAGGTGGGGGATGAGATGGGTTTGTGGGAAGAGGAGGTGAGGAAGATTGAGGATTTTAGTTGCATCGTTGGTGAGGCAAATGGAGAGACTCTCTTCCATCACTTTGGTTGCATCTCTTGTATGGGTTAGAGAGAGACGGTGGGAGGGAGAGAAAGGGCCGGTGGGTTGGAGGGAGAGAAATGGGGAAAAAGGGAAAGGGGGATGGAGAGGCGGAAGATTATTGGGATTGGAGGGATGATTCTAGAAAAAAAAAAAAGAAAAAGCAAAAAGATAAAGTAAAAATAAAATATTAATTAAATATAAAATATTTTAATATTGCAATTCTGCTTCTTTGTCCGACACTGCATCAAACTCTTCACTAAGCTAGTCTAGCTTAGTCTAGTCTAAGTCAGTCCAGCTTAATCCCTGCAGCTAATCCTGTCCGAAATAGTCTGGTGTAACAAACGCATCCTAAAAGTATTACATGATGTGGTGGTCTATAAAATATGGCCCAAAAAATAGTCTCAAACAGATGACCCTTTAAACAATGCGTACGCCTCTAGATTCCTAGTAGTGAAAATTTGTTAGATGAAATAAGATTTTAGGCACGCATGCAGATGCAGGCATGCATGTATCTTGCAACCATGTGTACGTTATATTTGTAATTGAATATTAGCCTTCTGGACCAAAAAAAAAATGAATAACTTTTCCTCCTTAATTTCTCTGTTAATATCTTATTTTGGTTGAGTATTAACAGGTGTAACACTAGCAATGTCATTGGTGAGATTCTTCCCTTTTTTCAACCGTGAGTAAATTAAACTCTGTAAGGAGAAATATGGATCGTTCGTAGAGTATTTATAGTGTCCAAACAAGACAATTTAATTGTTTGATTATTTATCACCCTTGTATTGGTGCATCATGTAGTCATTTGAATACAAGCTTTTTAATAAGGGTAATAAGGGTAATGCCAGGAATACCATCTATTTAAATCATATTTGTAAACTATATGATGTAGTTAATGATGAAATCATTATTAAATGTTAATTAACATGCTTGTTTCTTATTGATAACACATCTTTGTAGATGTAATTCAAAACGCTGGTCTACGTATCATTACTCTTGTATAAGCACCCAATACCCGCCTCTTCTTTATTTTGAGCTCAACAACTCAATTAATTACCGCAAAAATAATTCAAAAGATGACACTTAACTTTATGGTACTATCACAAATGTTGTAAGAAATTCCTGCAATTATTGTAAGAAAAAAAAATAACAAAATAAAAAGTAGAATTCTCTTCCCTCTTATTTTCATCATCTTTCCTTCCCTCATTTCACATATTGTTTTTTGTCTTATTGTCTCAATAAAAAAAATCAATATAAGATGTTAACGTGGCTTAACCGTAACCGTTCAAGTAGGAGGGGAGGGAACGAGAGAGAGATTAGGAGAGGAGAGAATCCTCCTCCACAAAATAATTCTAGAAAAACCAAAATTTTAAACCAAAGTATGTGGTTGTTGATGATTAGATTATTATTAAGTGTTGATTCACATGATTATTTCCTATTGGTGACACATTATTCAATTTGCAAATTAAGTTTAAAATTTTGGTTTATCTAGCATTAATCATTTAGTCAAGAACCAAATGGCATTATACATGAAGCGATTAAGGTTTGTTTAAGTTTAAGAGAGGCGGACCGTGGTTCCCCACTAATCACTTTGATAGTGTCCCTACTTAATCACTCTTTTACTTAATTGGTGTGGATGCTTTATACAAAAGACATCGATCCAATTAAAAGTTAAAGTAATATAAGTTGTAATTTGTTTTGTTTGACTGGCGGTGTGAGACATTTCACATTAAGGAGATTATATTCACACACCTCGAATTACTTCTTTCACATCTTTTTAATTTTTTTAATCTTTTTCTATCAAGTGTTAGTGGTGTGTAGAAAATATTAAAAAAATTAAAAAGTGTAGGAAAAGTAATTTGGGCTGTGTGAATATAATCTCTCTCACATTATTCAACATGGTTTAATGTGTTGTAAAATCAACGGTGTGTGTGCAGTGGAATAAATAAAACAAGACACAAAATTTACGAGGTTCCTCTACAGTCAGTGTGACTGGAGTACGTCATTGGGTAGCAGTGGTGCTTTCATTATAATTTGGAATGATATGAGTACAAAGATAACCCTATGTATTCTCTCCTCTCCTCTTTTCTTCCTCTGTTTCTTTCTCTGCTCTTTATTGAAAGTATACGAAGTGCTATATTTATAGAGCAACTCCAAGCACACATCTTTGACAATATGATCTTCCTTCAGCTCCCAAGTCAAGATTAATTTTTATGGGTATTGAAAATCTACCCAATGTCTTCAGTTTCTATGTGGGCATTCATTACCCACTATTATTTTCAACACTCCCTCTTGGATGCCCACATATCAACATTAGTTGCCTCATTAAAATCTTGATCTATTTTTGGATGCTCCCCCTTGATGAGTATCTCCCCCTGATTTCAAATTCTTTAAGCTAATCATTGATCCTGTTGCTTTAGTCTTGTAGCGTTGATAGTTGCCGAATGAGGTGTTTTACTTGTTGTTAACTTTCCACATGTTTGTTCTTGAACTGGGTTGGAGGGCATTCTGCTAGACTTCCTCCAAAGGTCTGAATTTACCTATTTTATCTGGAGCTAAATTGGATTCAAGGGTGGTGGATGCTTGATCTTGAATCGGACTTGTGATTTCTTCAAATGCCGTCTAGGCTTGATCTTGAATGAAATTGGACCATGAGGAGCTTCATGTGACAAGTGATCTTAGGCTTTATCAGGGATGAAGTGACATTTGTTTGTTGTGCTAGTCTCCACATGCTTCAATGTATCATTTTCACTTGCCTTATTTGTTCCCCTTGCAGAAGTGGTGTGTTCCCTAGTTTTTCCCCATGCATGTGTGGCATCTTCTCTTGTAGTAGTTGCTCACTGATGCAGGAGTTAAATGCAAACCTTGCATTTAAATGGACCATCACTTCTTGGTGGCAGCGAAAGTTTGAGTGGAGGTTCCGACATATTGCTTTCTCTGTCCTTGTCTTGGCAGGTAAGAGTAAGGGAAAGGAAAGGACATGGAGATTGTATGATATGAGATACTCTTACTCTGGTGTGACTTGTTTGTAGAGGTATTCTCGGAGAGGAAGAAAACTGAGTATTTTGAGATACTTTGTGAAAGATGCATTCTCGGAGATAAGGAAGAGTTAGATATTTTTTAGTTCTGCCTTGCCATGGAGGACAGAGGTTGACATATATAAGGATTTCCTAATAGCAGGTAGTAGTGATGTGCCTTTACTCTTGTCAGCAATTGTGGTGTGATTAGAATAGTAAGATTCATGCGTTTTCAACTTTATCGGAGATCTTTGATAAAGTTGCACATGATATCCAAAAGCTGAGATTGCGCCTGCAAAATGTTGACAGACGTCATGCAGGGAAATCCAGCTTTTGAAATTTGAAAATCGGTGTCTCTTCGATTTTTGAATAAGTGGCCATGTTGCCTCTCCTTTTATAAAGATATCAATTTTGTTCAGAAACACTCAGAAAATTGTTACCTGCAGAAAATTCCCTTTCTTGCACTTCTGATATTTTATCAGACTTCCTTCATCATTTCTGAAAATGGCTTACTCATCTAACATTTGCTTAGATTTGAGTCTCAGGAGTGATATAGACGAGCAGTGTCAGGATAACATATGGTGCCCATCTTTCTCATCTTCTAATGGTCCTCTTATGGTTGTGGACTCTGTGATGAAGAATAACATAACCGCTACAGTGGTAGCCAGGAATCTTCTCACTCCAAAGGATAACAGAATTCTTTCAAACCGGTCTGATGAGGCAACCGTTCAAGACTCATTGGCTCTCAGTGTTCAATGTGCGGGCTCTGTATCTAATATGGGCCAGCGCTTACTTGCTCGAACTCACCAAGTTGAATCATTAATGGCTGAGGTTGCAAGTTTTAAACAAGAGATTAAAAGGCTCAAGCATGAGAATAGAGTGTTACACATGCTTGCAAATAATTACTCTACAAGCATGAAAAGAAAGCTCGACCAGCTACTGGAATCCGAAGGTCAGACTCAAAATGACAATCAGGGGTTCGAGTCTTTATTCCAAAGACATCCATTGTCTCAGCTGTCTGGAGTTCCACCAAGTATTGAGACTCCAAATAATCAACCTCTGGTGTCTCCCCCTTCTGGGGTACTTCCGAGTACTGAGGCTTCACATAAGCAACCTTTGTGAAGGTTCCCTTCTGTTTGTTTGTTTTAGCTCATGTGTATGTAATTTCTTGGAGATATTAATATATAAGTTTTATTTCATTTAGTGTATTGTGTTAAATACAATAAAGCATATACTTCTCTAAGATGTGCTATTTCTGGACCAAATATCAATTTATCTTTACCCTCACGAAGATAAATGATCATTCTTAGTATCTAAATCATTTGAGTATTCCACTCATAATCTTCAATCCAAATGATTCTTTAATATAATAAACATCATGGATAAGATTCGTGTTGGCATATCGTTCGATTCTGCAGTTCGAGACAATATTTCTCTCAACACTTTATAATTTTTCTTGACTTTTCAGGAGTCCCAATTTAATATCATCAACTCTTGCAAAAGATTTTAGTATGTTGCAACAATACCATATTGAAAGTACTCTCTAAGGAAATTTATATCATCCATTGGTATTGAGTACATATTTTATGTTTTTCCCTTCCAGGGCTTACTTCAAGCAATTTGAATTCTTCAGGGATTTTCTACACTTCATGACACATTTTCCTTTGGAATTTATACAGAACAATTTGCTTCTATATATATTTGAGGGATTTACTTATGGAAATATGATGTGGGTGACTCAAAACCCTTCGTAGATAATTCTCCATTTATATGAACTCGTTTATAACCTTGTGTCATATCATGTGAGTGTATTTCACGGTATTACAAATGCCCATATGTAATCTTCTATGTTCAACATCTTTTGGCTATTTGTATTGTATTCAAGTATATAGGTCTATTTTTCCACGTTCTTACAAAATTGTAATGGAATTGTCTTTCTCCATTTTGGCCAATAATTTTGTTGATGGAAAAAGAACGAGACTCAATATCAACACAACTCATTGATGAATTTAGTAGCTACTTATAAAAACCAAAATTACCATTGGTTATCATCAATCTGTGATCCTATATTCTCATGTGTATGCGCATGCGTAAAAGCTTTTCATTTCTTTGGATATCCATTGTCTCATCAAGCGCATTACACTATCTCTTCCAGGATAGTCATAGTTTAGAGAATGCGGATCATAACCTCCTCTTGAGCATTATAGAGCTTGGATTTTAATCTCCACTTCGGGAGTTGAGTCATTGGAACCTATACGTGTATCATGCTTCGTGCATGAGACATCAACATTCCTATGTCCGTGGATTGACCTTTCTGGGACAAGTATCCTTGCGACAACTGTCATGCGACAGTTATGCTTCGGGAATGCAATAGTTTTAGTAGTGCCATATTCTCCTTCTTTTAAAGGACTGAACCTTTTGAGCTTGAGGGTCTACTACGCTTCAGGCGTGCAACAGATAAATCATTTGCTGCCTCACTATATTGTCCAACAGGGACATTAATTCTTGTAGGCACATTTGCAGCAAGTAGATGTGATTTCATCACTTTCGTTGCATCATTAAATGCATCTGGCATTTGATTTGCATATCGTGGCATCATTCAATTATTCTCACTTCGTTTGTATATTGATTGCTTCATGAATCAAAATAAGACAAATTCTCTTCGTTCTTCTGGAACGGTGTTTTTTTTTTTTTTCCTATCATTCTTCTGGAATGATGTTATTTTCTCCCCCTAATGGCGGGAAAAGTGTCTTATCAAAATCATAGTCTGTAAGATGCGCGGTAAACATATTCCCAGTCAAGGGTTCTAAATATTGACTGATAGATGATGAATCAAATCCAACATAAATTTTCAATTTGTGTTGATGCCTCATTTTAATATATTGTGGCAGTGCAATAGGCACATAGATAACACAACCAAAAACTCGTAATTGTGTAATGTTTGGTTAGTGCCCAAACACGAGTTTCACTGAGAAGTATTGATGGTTGTCAAAAGGTCTCAACCAAATCAATAATGCATTATGTAAAATGACATGTCCCCAAATCAATAATTTCAATTCTCACCGGAATTCGGTGGGGCGCTTCTGGCGTAGTGGGAGAGGCGAAAAAATGGACATACCTTTTATTCTGTGAGATTTTAGATGACGGAGGTGAGAGGTAGATAGTGCTTCACCGAATTTATGGCGTTGTGCTTTCCACTAACATGAGAGCTTCTGGTGCTGATAACGTGTTGTAAAATCGACGGTGTGTGTGCAGTGGAATAAATAAAACAAGACACAAAATTTACGAGATTCCTCTACAGTCAGTGTGACTGGAGTACGTCCTCGGACAGCAGTGATGCTTTCATTATAATTTGGAATAATATGAGTACAAAGATAACTCTATGTATTCTCTCATTTCCTCTTTTCTTCCTCTCTTTCTTTCTGTGCTCTCTATTGAAAGCATGCAGTGTGCTCTATTTATAAAGCAACTTCAAGCACACATCTTTAACAATATGATATTCCTTCATCTCCCAAGTCAAAATTAAGTTTTATGGGTATTGAAAATCTACCCAATGTCTTCAGTTTCTATGTGGACATTCATTACCTACTATTATTTTCAACTTAATGGTCTTTATAGAGTTTTTTTTTTTACTCCCTCTACTACTAGTATCATTTCATGCATGAACCTGGGATTATTCAGTTGTCAAATGCTGCCAGGCATCGCATGTCATTTTTAGACAACATTTCACATTTAAACAAATATATAAGCCACGTTCCAACTTAAATGTGGACTTTAGAAGATATAATACGTTGAAATCCAATAATTTAAGTGCAACACACACCCGTACAATCCCCTAACAACATCAAAATTCAATCGAAATATGTGGAAGTGTTGTTGATGAATACAACCGCTAAATTTAAAAAAAAAAAAAAAAAAAAAAGTAAAAACCTTTTACCTCTCAATTCAACATAACGACAAGATTTATCCAACTTTTTTATTTTTCCTTCTAACACTTTCGCTTTCCTTTTGTTTGCTTACCACGTCACAGTAAAACCAGATCAGGTTGAGCGTTCATCTTTTCTTCCTCTCTCAAGAAACTTAACGTTTTATTTTTTGGCTAAACAGATATGACAATGACTTATTATTTTTTGTGTTTTTGGAGAGAAGGTTAAAAGGTTTAACTCTCACCCTTAAAAATCACTTTCTTTAGATATAAAGAAACAAAAGTGAGATTTGAGATAAGTTTAAGGGTGTTAAGTAACACAATTTGATCGTATTTGTATTTATCACAAAATGTCTCAGTTTAATTAAAAGTGAAATCAATCAATATACGTTGTGATGGCGATGATGATGGTGGGTAATGATGGCAACGGTGATGACGGTGGGTGGTGGTAGAGTGGTGGCGGTGGCAATGGTATGTAGTGGTGATATGTGGTGGTGGTGGCCACTCATGGTTTAGTGTTTTGTATTCTTGATTTTTAAACAGTCATAAAATTTAGAAATAGACTTGATAAAGAAAGAAAAAAGAAAAAAAAAAAAAAAAAAAAAGCCAGTGATACTCCCAACTTGATAAAGAAAGAAAAAAAAAAGAAGTCGACTTCCAAACTAAAAAAAAGGTATATAAATATAGCAAATTGTTATTAGCACTCTAAAAATCTTGTTTGGCACTCCAAACTTTCTATAATTAAAAAGAAAAATACATTTGTGCGGAGTGTAGAATGAGATTTTTGGAGTGCTAATAACAGTTCCCTAAATATGTGTCTTCACAAATATTGTACATGGCATTGACTTAGACTTTTGCGAATAGACTTATAATTTCTGGTATCTAATAAATATCCAGATTGAAAATATTCATCGATCTACAAAATTTTCTCATGGAGGTAACCATTTTTTGCCACAGATACCAATATAGAGGCAAAAAGACAATACGATATTAAATTCATATGTGGTTGAGATATTTATAAATTTAATCATTAAAATGCATATGCTCAAGTATACATTCAAGTTACATCAATTCCCGAAGTTTTGGTCAACAATAAAACTGCTTACTTATGAGTTCACCTATAAAACATGCAAATCGATATACTTTTTAACCATAGTTCTAAGTATTGTGAATTTTTGTCCACAATTTTTGTGACATATAAAGGCTAAAAGATACTACGATATTAAATCCCTATATGGTCGAAATATTTATCAATTTAATCATTAAAATGCATAAACTCAATTACACATCCAAGTTAGATCAATTCCTGAAGTTTTGCTCTACAATAAAAACTGCTTAGCTATGAGTTGGCCTATAAAACGTGCAAAGGCAATATAATTTTTAGCCACAGTTCAATGTAATGTGAATTGTTGTCTTCAACTTTTGTATCTAATAAATATCCACGGTTAAAAAGATTCATCGATCTACCAAAAGTTATCATGGGCGTACCCATTTTTCTACCACATATAGGAATATAGAGGCTAGAAGATTCTCATTTAATTGAAACATACCAAACTCTAATTAGTGCTCTAGAAATTTAGAGATGGCAAATGATGAAGAAAAGGAAGAGGAAGACGTGATGACTACGGAGGAGTAGATGGGGTTGCAGAATGACAACCATGGGAGATGGAAGGATTTTTTTAAAGAGAGAGAGAAGGGGATTTGCTCCATGAAGATGATAGACTAGTTAGGGTTTTATTTTTTATTTTTAAGTAGATTGAGTTGGGTGTAAAAAGAAGTTTGATTGAGTTTAGTTTTGATAAATAAAGGTGGTTTCGGAAATAATGCTGGGTGTAAAGAGATAATGATAAATAAATCAAATACAATGTGGATATAAAAAGTAAGATGGGTGTTGTGATACAAAATATGGGTTCAAATAAAATTTCCCATTATATTTTCATGGAATTTAGTTTTGAAAATTGGATGCCTAAAATTCCAAGTTTTTTTATCCACACCAAAATTCTAAATTTCTATGTTTACAAATCCAAACAAGAAAATTGGTTCATGCCAATATAAAAATTCTGATTTTTGTGTAAATTCTCAATTTATTTTGTCCTCCAAACATAGTGTAACGGAAATATTTCAAATTTAGTGGATATTGGTAGCATTAGAAATCTAACAATATTCCCCAACTCTAAGTTTCTAGCAGTATTCTTTTCAAAAATTTTATTCTTTTGTTTTATTAGATTTTTAATCTTTCACAAAATGTATATATACTTAGATTTCGTCTAGTTAGCTTGATCAAGATAAACGCCATTTATATAATGGAGCGTCAGCAATGACGTTTGTATACTAATATATTTTCAAACTAAATTTAAAAATTAAATAATGTGTTATCAATAGGAAATAAACACGTTAATCAATACTTAGTAATAATTCAAGGGGTGCACTATCCACACACACTATTTTACTTCTCACACACCCTTGATAATTTATATCTGTTGATTTTTTTTCAATTCATCCGATCTAACGGTTGAAAAATAAAAAAGTGTGTGAGAAGTAAAATGAGGTGTGTGAATATCACACCCCTAATTCAATCATCAACAACCACATCAATTGGTTTACAATTTTTGGTTTAAAAATTTGGTAATATTACCATGTGGCTATGAGTTAGAAAACTAGTTTCTAGCAAATTGGAGTTGGGAATACTTTTCAACTCAAGACTTTTGACTTCTGAGTCGATGAGTATGCTAGAGAGATTAAATTTGCAAACTAAATGATGTGTCACCAATAAGAAATAAATACATTAATCAACACTTAAGTAATAATCCAATCATCAATTTCCAAGTCATTTAATTTACAAAATTTAGTCTACTTATTTGCTCTCCATAACATCACCCCTGAGTCGATTATTAGTTCTCGGACGGATTTCTATATATAAAAGTAAGACCATAGAAGCAAACCAAATCAAGGAAATTGTGAGTTAATGATACAGAAATTGGAATTGAAGAACATGACAGAGAAGCTCCTTTTATTTTTCCTTTCATTTATTTGCTTGGCAAAAGCGAGTACCTTAACCCCATCCCCGCCCTCCAACATTCACAACAAAACTCAAAGTCCAAAACATTTTGTGTTGATACATGGAGCCTGTCATGGGGCATGGAGTTGGTATAAGGTGGCGACTCTTCTGAGGAACTCTGGTCACAATGTAACAGCTCTAGACTTGGGAGCATCCGGGATCAACCCGATTCAGGTACAACAACTCCCTTCGTTATCGGAATTCGTCGAGCCTTTGACAAAGGTCATGGTGTCTCTACCACCAAATGAAAAGGTTATCCTCGTGGGTCACAGCTTGGGTGGAGCCGTAATATCTATTTTCATGGAGAGATTTCCTGAGAAAGTTGCTGTTGCGATATTTGTCACAGCTGTCATGTATGGTCCTACTCTCAATTTCTCAACTGCATATGCAGAGGTAATGAAATTCATCTATCTATTCTATTAAGAGAAGAGGCCTTGTCAACTTTTGCCCCTTTTTTTTCTTATTCTGCCCTCATTTTTGATACACAATGTTCACATAAGAAGGGTAAAATAGTAATTTTGTATCTTTTGAAGTTTTTCCACTTTTTTTCCTATTTTGCTCTCACTTTTGATACAAAACATTTACATAAGGAGGACAAAATAGTAATTTTGTATCAAAATATTTGCATAAGATAAAAAATATGCACTTTTTAAGAGAAATTGTCTCACCATCATTTTTGCATACACGTAAGTGAAATCATGATATTTTTTGGATAGTTTGAATGAACTAAAGCAATTGCGCTTGAGGAGAATGTGGGAGGAGGTGGGCGATTGAAGAGGCTTTAATTTGTACCCTTTGACAAAATGACAATCATATCCCTATTTTTCCAATTTTACCCTCATTTTTTTAGAAAATGACAATCGTATACCTATTTTTCCTATGACAAAACGGTAATTAAGTAATATTAAGAAAAAATATGCACTTATTAAGAGAAATTATTCACACACACAAAGTGTGTGCTCTCTGCTAGTTATATATAAAGAGAATGGAAAAGGTGAATAGTGATTTGGAGTCACCATGCTTCAACAAAAATATTTGGACAAAAATGCCCCCAAAATAAAAAAGTTTCAAAGCCATCCCAAAATAATGCATCAAATAAGGCAGGGGCATTTTCATCATTTTAATAGTATTTTTTTAATAATTTACTTTTTGGTGCTTTTATTTATTTATTTTTAATTAATACCTCACAATAGGCTAGCAATAATGTGATTCAATTTCTTTATTTTTAAACACGTTCAAAACATCTTAAGAGACGTGTAATTTCAGTTATAAAAAAAGGTTTTTTGCACACAGATAACAATGTGATTAAATAAGTTGTCGAATGATTGCTTGTTTTTTTTTTAACAAACGATATTATCTACACTAAGGGGGAGGGGTGGGCTTAGCCTCACAATGGGCTAGCAATAATGTGATTCAATCAGTTATTTATTAAATATTTTTTTCTCTATTTTTAAACACGTTCAAAACATCTTAAGAGGCGTGTAATGCCGGTTATAAAAAAGGTCTTTCGCACACGGATAATAATGTGATTAAATTAATTGTCAAATGATTGTTTTTTTATTTTATTTTAAATAAACGATATTATCTACATTAAGGTGGAGGGAGGTGGGTTTAGCCTCACAATAGGCTAGCAATAATATGATTCAATTAATTGTTTATTAAATATTATTTTCTCTATTCTTAATGTAAATTCTATAGAGATCGATTTTAATATGTGAATTCAGTTGCTTTAATTGGTTTATGAAGGGTTTCTTCTAACATGATCTAAAATTATTCATTTACTTCAAATATTTGACTTTCCTTTTGTCAATTTACGCATATATATATATATACATTTAAAACTTGTGAGTCGCGAGTAACACGCTATGATTCAAAAAATATTTTCTGCATGCGCACGAAGGCTAGTATATACTAAAAGTCTAAAAGTCCTGCTATCATTTCTCTAGTCATATTCACTTTATCGTGATATTGGAGAAACCACTCATACAATACTTTTTTAACTCGGAATATTTTGCTGGTTTGTGCCTCTTAACATTGTTATTTTTTATCTCATCCGACAAATATCATGTTGACCTTTTAATAGTGTTTGATAGTGTTAATTGGTTGGTAGAGATCAACTAATATTTTTGTTGAACCCATTGTTTGCAAATCTTTTAACTAGAAGAGATATGCTCATTTTTATACTCGCACAATGCTCCCTTTATCTCATCAATCAATGTACATTTTTTTTATTCCTTTCAAATGAGATGTCATAGATGAACAAGTTATGATAATTGTAATGATTAGGAGTCTAAGATATTACTTATATATAAAGAGATTATGTTGCATAAAAAACACTGAAGTACTTTATCTTCTAGGAAATTAATTTTTTTAAAACAGTTGATCGTCTTGTTCCTAAATCACCTTAAAAGTTTTAAAAACCTAAAATATACATGCATCTTTGCTTTTTGTAAGATACTTTACAAATTAAAAAATATTCATATATCGACAAATAAATAAATAATTTATTTATCGATACAATAATGACCTCTTTAAAATAATAAGTTACTTAGTATTACGGTCTAATAGTATTCCTTTTCACTTGTAAGTGAGAGGTCTTGGGTTCGATTTTCGCCAAAGGCAGATTTGAACCAAATTATTGTTAGCCTATTATGAGGCTAAAAACACCCTCTTCCCTTTAGTATAGATAATACCACTTGTTAAAAAAAAAATAAAATAAAATTCTTTTGGTCACAACATGTCTCTTTATAAAAAAAAAATCAAAAATCAAAAATCAAAAAAATCAAAAATCAAAAAAATCAAAAATGAACAAAATCAAAAAATTCTTTATAAATTAATAAATATTCATATATCAATAAATTATAAATTATTTACTTATCGATATAATAATGCTTCTCTAAAGTAATAATTTTTCTTGATCCCAACATTTTCATTTATAGAGGTTTTACTGTATACCCAATTTATTGGTCATATGTCGTACTAACCTTATTTTGATGAATGAATATGGCATATTTAAAATTGATATTTGTCACAAGTAACAATTTAAATTGATCTCTTGTTCATTGTTTTCTGAATCCTACTTAAGGATAATTAGCTAAAAAATAATTTACTTAAAAAAATGTATAGGTTACCAAAGGAAGGCAATTTATGGACAGTCAATACAGATATGACAACGGGACCAACAACCCTGCAACCTCCCTTCTCCTTGGGCCTAAGGACATGGCGACACTCTTGTACCAGCTCTCCCCACCACAGGTAAGTCTTGAAGTGTGTCTATTGAAATATATAGGAACCCTATCGTGTTCTCTTATAACACATTGGAAACATAAGGTGTATTGTAAGAGTAGAGCGCTAATTGTTTCAAAAAATTGTAAGAGTAGAGCGCTAATTGTTTCAAAAAATAAGTTCGGGCTTTCGAGTATTGGTTAGCTAACTTTTTTTTGTTTTATGTTTGTCATGAACAGGATTTAAATCTAGCGTTATCGTTGGTAAGATTTTTTCCTTTATATAATTATGATGTAATAAAACTCACGAAAGAGAGGTATGGATCAGTTCGTAGAGTATTCATCGTGTCCAACCAAGACCATGCGATTGTGTTGGATGTGCAAAATTACATGGTCAAGAAGAATCCGCCAAATGAAGTGAAAGTGATAAACGGTTCTGATCACATGGTCATGTTCTCTAAACCAGTGGAGCTGTTCTGCCACCTCCAAAATATTGCTGAGAAGCATTCATAAAGACATGGACGGACATGATTAATTCAGGCATACTAGGTAGCCTGCGTTGCATGCACCATAGTACAAAATGTAAATGAATAAATGAGATTGCTTTAAGTACTAATAATTACGTGTCCATGAACTTTAGTTCAAGAGGCATGACGCACTACTATAAACATGGTCACTGCGTTTAGCTTGGCTTGTGGTCGCTTCTCATTTTTCAAAGTTATGTTTTCTTTTTTAAAATAAACGATATTATCTATATTAAGGGGTTAAGAGAGTGGGCTAAGCCTTATAACGGGTCAGCAATAATGTGGTTCAAGTTAATATACGACGAAAGTTGAACCAAAGATCTCTCACTTACAAGGAAAGAGGAATCACTATACCGTAGTACAAAGTGACTTCAAAGTTATGTTTTTAGTTTCTATTTATTGGGTTGCCTAGCAGCTACCCCTACTATTAACCATGGGAAATTTGGAAAAATAACCAAATTTTGGACCTCATATAGAATTACAGCCACCATTTTAATTTTATGATAATTATAACCAAAATTTGATGTAAAGTACTCATAAATTCTTAATGTCATGTTATGCATATATTCAAGATTTCATACCATGTTTGTAACTTTGTATTGGCAATCACAGGTATGATTGGCCATTACAGTCATGCATGGAAACCGTGGTGGCTGTCTTACAGTCTTAAGTTCAACATGCTTGGAAACTCATCTAAACCGATTGGAACAAGTGCCCCAGCTATACGAAATCTTTACTATTCGTTTGATGTTGGGTCGGTAAATTTTGGGTACATTCCAACTGAGACCAATTTTGTTGAAGGAAGCAAGCAATTGGAAGTTTTAAAGCGGGATTTAGAAGTGGTGGATAGGAGGAAGATACCATGTCTGGTGGTGTCAATTGGAAAACTATACTTGTGCGAGTGTGGGACCTATTCATGTAATGGAAACCTAGACCGAATCATCCAACCGATCTAAGTGTGTTAAGTGTGTTTTAATTGTTGTGAGAAATCCTAAAATTAAGGGTATATTAGTAATTTTAAATCAAGTTTTGGTTATAATTATAATTAAATTAAATTAATGGCTATAATTCTATATGGGGCCTAAAATTTGGTTATTTTTTCAAATTTCCCATTAACTATCTACCTTATCTTTGTAAGATATCTCTTTCCATTTAACGAGCTATATATGATCTAGACAGTCAATTAGTTAATTTAAAAATAAAAAAATAAAAAAATAAAAAACTAATATAAGAAAGTGTTTCATAGTTCCAAAATTAACTATTGGGCTTTTAGTCCCGTTGAGTTAATTAATCCACAAGTAACGACGTCTAACACGTTTCGTTGCCCATAATTGAGTGAATCCCATAATTGAGTGAATCCCTTGATTTGTCCAGCATCAACTGGTATCAGAGCGGGTTTTTAAATTCATCTTCAAAATCTTGGTGGGCACATCGTCTTCATTGGTTGTCATTGATTAGGTGTCTATCTCTTTTGACCAGACAATATTATATATATATATATATATAATTGTTATTAGCACTTCAAAAATCTTATTCTACATTCCTCACAAGTGTAATGTTCTTTCTAATTATAGAAAGTTTGGAGTGTCAAATGAGATTTTTGTAGTTTCCAATGTAATAAACAATGCATTAAACAAAATTATGTGTGAATAGATATTTGCAAAACACTACAGCGCTTCGTGTTACTGCGGAAACAAAATCGTGTGTAGTTGTAGGATAAATTGGAGTTCATTATCTTGTGGCTTTTTAGCCAAAATGTTTTTGAGATTGGCATAACTCTTCACCTTGGTACTTGAGATTTAAAACCAATAGAAGTGATCTCTGAGTTTGTCAAGCATCAATCATTTTGGTCATTCTGTGTTAAATCTCCACTAAACAAAGATAAAATGACAAAAATACCCTCTACTTTATCAAATCATTTTGGCCCATTGTTTGTTAAATTGAGTCATTTTTGTCATTTTGATCAATATTTAACAAAAAATTTCACGGAATGACAAAAATGATTTATGGTTGACAAACTTAGAAACTAATTCTATCAATTTTAAATCTCATGTCAATCTCATAGACTATTTTGACTAAAAATCCTTATTTTAAGCCTTATATTGTTGGAAGGCACTTCCAATCTAGTTTTCAATTCTTCAAGCCGTTCATGTTGTTTTGGAAACATAATATAATACTAATTGTATATGGTTTTCACAATTTTTCATTCCGCTGCGAAGTGTCCGTACTACCATTATATATTTGTAAATATTCGTAGACATTGTTGTAATTTCAACTCGTTAAATAATAACATTCTGGAAGGCTTTTCGTAATTTGAACACTTTTTCCCCTCAATAACAACAAGGGAAATTTTATTTAAATTCATATAATCTCTTTCTACACCCAACTTAAATTTTAAATATAAAATGTCACTATAATCCTATTGCATAATTACTATCAAGTACAAGATACGACTAGCAATAAAATCAAGGTTTATTAATAAATGCACACCCATAATCAAACCCTAACGACCGCACCAAGTACAAATCATGTCATTAAAAAATGACCAGGAATACAATTTTTATGTTTATATGTTCATGCTTCTTTTTCTTACACCAAAAATGACAATATCCAATACAAATAAACAAGAAGTTGTCTCACCAAATAAAGCTGCTCTCAACTTCCTTCGAATTGATTCTCATGTATTTTTGTTACTTCTGAGTTTTTTTATTTCAAATAGGTACAATTTGCTTAATTTAGTGGATCAATTCAACCGCCGAGGTATTATATCATTCAATCTTTCTAGGGTACAAACTTCTTGGTCTCCTAAAATGTTCACCATACATATTCTCTTGTACTTTCATAGTTTTAGTCTGAGAATTGAATTTAATTCTTATGACTTCAAAGCCTCTCACAAAATATGGAAGAAGAACAATCTTCGCAACTTTTTTCTCCAGAACTCATGATTCAAGACCAGAATGTTAGAAATGTTGCTTCTCTCCTTCCTCCTATTGTTTTGACTCATGGTACTGCAAATTACTTCATACCATTGCCATCAGATGTCAATTATATGTTTCCCCATAAATGAATTGTTTGATTGCCTGCAATTATTTCTTAATGGAAATAGTGAAAATCTATATAGTTGGCGCAAAGCAACCTGGAATTTACTGAGGGCAACCTTGTAAAAGGTGATGGAAACTCTATCAAGCAACTATTGGAAGGAGATAACATCTGAGAAGAGAATGCTTTGAGATTTTCTATTTTTCAAATTGGTGTAAAGATAAATTTACATATTGAATTGGGTTTGTAAGGGTAGCTTAGGTAGTAAATTTGAGTTTAAAGAGATATTAATGGTTTAATTAAAAATAATATGAGTGCAAAATGTAAGCTGAGTGTAAACTTATTGCCCTTCAACAAATACCAAAGGACAACACTAGAGAGTATCCAATTTAGGGACTTCATAACGTGGCCTAATGAGAATATCCCACCTATCTTATCTAAAACTCCGTCCAAACATTTATTATCTTTGTAACCAAACACCAATCTTCTCCCTCACCCTCAACCCTTTGTCTTCTCCGTGCACCCTAACTCCAGCCATCTCTCCTCCAGCAACCTCAACTACCCCAACTTCTTTGTTCTCCAGGGAGTCCACCGTCAACCCTCTCTTTGATGGCAACCCCTCCTAGTCCTATTGTTGGAATGGGCCCATGGCCCGTCTACCTGAAATTTAAGAATGTCCTTTAAAGTGCTTTACTACTATGAATTGTAATTGACCATATACCATACCTTATTCATCGTATTGTGAATAAGAAATGTGATGAATAAGCATGGCATAACTATATCCCTCTCTATTGAAGGTTCCATAATTAAACTTATATAGAAGACACCTTGTGTGCATTTTGTAACTTTTTTCAATGATCCAAGTCGTCTATATTGTAGTTCATCATGCATACATCACACTAGCAAAAATTTACACAAATAAAAAACCATTAAGGCATCAATCAATTTACATATAGTGAAGAAAGTAAATGAATACGATTCCTAAAAAACCAATGAAATGACTACCATTTAATTCAAAGTTTGTATATCTAGTTTTAGATTTGGGTGATGTAGAATGATCTTTGAGGGAAGACCTTAAAGATAAACAACTAGATTGTTGAAATATATTGGAAATTGGACCTTGCAAGAGATTCTTTAAATAAACTTATTTGGGTATCTTTCAGTGAAATGAGACTATATGTGTGTGTATTTGATCTCTTGTTCATTGTTTTCTGAATCCTACTGAATGAGATATAAAAGGGTAATTAACTAACAAACAATTTTCTTCAAAAATGTATAGGTTACAAAGGATTGGACTTTATGGTCAAAAAAAAGAGAAGAAGAAGAAGAGAAGATCGAGAGTTTAAAGAGAGAAGAGAATTTAGAAAATGTATTATCTTTCTTATTAGTTACAAATGATGGTTACAAGGTTTATATAGTTTGCATTGGTAGCTTACACTCTAAGCTACACTATAACAAACTTTAACTAACTCTTTAATCTCTTGACACATGCCTAATTCACAACCATATGATCTTAATACTCCTAACATCCCCCCTCAAGCTTAGGAGCAGAGAAATTGAGCCTGAGATTGGCACAATGAGTCTAGAAAATAGGTGCAGAAAGCCCTTTGGTAAGTATATCCGCAAACTGCTCAGTTGAAGACACAAAGTGCACCTGTAGTTACTGTGTTGCTACCCTTTCTCGAACAAAATAGACATCAACCTCAATGTGTTTTGTTCGTTGATGTTGAATAGGATTGCAAGTCAAGGCTATCGCGGATAGATTGTCACCAAAGATGAGGTGTTTCTCAGTAATTGGAATTTGTAGAAAATGCAGCAGAGACTTGATCCAATCCAGTTCAGCAGTTGTAATAGATAGTGCCCGATATTCAGCCTCCATTGATGATCTAGATATTGTGTTTTGTTTCTTGGACATCCATGAAATAAGGTTAGAACCTAAGAACACCACCATTCCAGTAGTTGCCCTTTGATCATTAGGGTCTCCAGCCCAATCTGCATCACTATATGCAGTTATATCAAGAGAGCCTCTGATATATTGAATACCACAGCCTCGAGTAGCCTTTAAGTACCCGATGATTCTTTTTACAGCCACAAAATGTGATTCCATTGGTCTTTGCATAAATTGATAGACCTGATGCATTGCAAAAGCAATGTCCGGTCTAGTAAATGTCAAGTATTGTAGGGCACCAACCAAGCTCCTATACAATGAAGGATTATTGTATGGCTTTCCATCATCTGTGAGCAATCTATTGTATAGCAAACATGGAGTAGCACAAGGTTTGGATAATAGCATGTCAGGCTTGGTTAAGAGATCAGTAACATACTTATCTTGGGAAAGAAACAAGCCATCCTTATTCTGCACAATTTGAATCCCCAAGAAGTGGTGAAGGGATCCCAAATCTTTTATTTCAAACTCTTTAGCAAGGGATTGAATAACTTCAGTGGTAGCTTGTATAGCACTCCCTGTTATGATTATGTCATCAACATATAAAAGCAAGATCACCACAGAATTGTCAACAGTTTTCACAAACAATAATGAATCTGCATATGTAGACTTGAACCCCAAAGATGGTAGAAAAGTAGTGAACCTCTCATTCCAAGCTCGTGGTACTTGTTTCAAACCATATAGTGATTTATGTAACTTGCAAACATAATCTGCATGCTTTTGATTAACAAACCCAGGTGGCTGTGTCATAAAGACCTCTTCTTGCAATATGCCGTGGAGGAAGGCATTTTTCATATCCAATTGTCTCAAAGTCCAGCCAAAATGTGCTGATAAAGCCAGGACTAGTCTCACTGTTATTGGTTTAACAACAGGACTAAAAGTCTCTCCATAATCGATGCCTTCTTCTTGACTAAATCCTTTTGCCACCAGTCGTGCCTTATATTTCCCAATTGAACCATCATCATTCTTTTTGATCTTATACACCCATTTACACCCAACTAAATTCTTGTGTTTGGGCAATGGAACCAAGGACCATGTACCTTGATTATGTAAAGTTGAGATCTCATCTTTCATAGCATCATACCAAACTGGAGATTTCAATGCAGATTTATATCTTGTAGGTTCCACTTGAGTTAAATCAACACCTCCATTTTCATGAACAGCAGCAAGTAGAGCAATTTTTTTAATAATCTCACTCTTTGACCGTGTCTGCATTGGATGTAAATTAACTGGAGAAATAGAGAGAACCACTTGCAGTTGGTTAGGTTGGAATTCAGGTACCACAGGAAGTGTAGAGGATAAGGGTTATGTTGTTGATGAAACAATGGATTGACTATCAGAAGAACCGTCTGTACTGGAACTTGAAACTGCAATTGGGACTGGAGTAGAATCTGCTGAAGATTGATGTAGTCCAGTATTTGGCATGACACTAGGTATAGAATCTAATGGTATAGAACCTGATGATGAAATCAAAGTCGAGTGTTGATGTGACTGTGGAAACAAGAACATTACTTTGATCTGGAACTGGATTTGGGATTGGTATATGTGATGGTAGTGGTGAAAAAGAACTAGGTTGAGATTTCGACACCAGAGAATGATAAGGAAACTCTATCTCATCAAATGAGACATGTCTAGAAACATCATAATAAAGAAAACCTTTATACTTGGATGCATACCCCAAAAATACACATTTTGCTGTTCTGGGATCTAATTTGGTACTAGTGTATGGCCTCAACCAAGGGTAACAAGAACAGCCAAACACTTTCAGATGTTGTATTTCAGGTATAGAGTTGTACAACAATTGAAATGGAGACTTATTTCCCAATAAAGGAGATGGCATCCTATTAATCAAATATACTGAGGTTTGACAAGAAAAATACCAAAACAAAGATGGTAAGGAAGCAGAATGTAATAAAGTGATGGATGTTTTAATGATATGTCCATGTTTTCTTTCTACTATCCCATTCTGTTATGGTGTGTGAGGGCAGGTGAATTGATGCTTTATTCCTTTATCAGATATAAACTTTTGAAATGCTTTACCTATATATTCACCACCACTATCACTGTGGAGAGTTTTAATGGAAGCTTGAAACTGATTGAAGATACAATTGTAGAAGGAAACAAATATACCAAAAACATCACTTTTATTGCATATGGGAAAAATCTAGCAATATTTTGTACAATGATCAATGAATGTGACATAATATTTGAATCCTTCTAGAGAAACACAAGGAGTAGGACCCCATACATCACTGTGGACAATGTCAAAAGGTTTTACAAATTTGTCCCCTGAAGAAGAAAAGGGCAACTTACTAAATTTGCCCTCTAAACATGTTTGACACACAGAAGGATCTTGATCAGCAACACAAGAAACATGAGAAGAAGTTAAAACTTAAGAGATAATGGAATTAGAGGGATGACCTAGTCTCTTATGCCAAATACTGACTATAACTTGTTTTCCCTGAAAAGCTGCAATTCTTTCTTTATTGATAGCTGGATGAGACCGTGATGAAATGATAGGATACAATCCATTATGACACAGCCCTTTGTAAAGTATCCTCCCTATGGTTTTGTCCTGAATCCAAAATGAAAAAGCATCGAAAATCTACCAATAGTTATTATCCAAACAAATCTTATGCACATATAATAAATTTTGAGATAGTTTTGGCATATATAGAATAGAATTAAGCCTAATAGGCTGCATTGGAGTTCTGAGAAGACTAGAACCAATATGGGAGATAGCTAAATCTTCACCATTAACTGTTTGAATGATCTCATTTAAAGGATATGGAGTTGACAATGAGAGATTTCCCAGTTCAGAAGTCATATGATTATTTGCACCAGAATCAGTAAGCCAAACTTGTTGCTGGGATAGTGCTGATGGAACTGAGAATGAAGAGTAAATATCATTGGTTGTTGCAGCATGCATAGCACTCATTTGAGACATTGCAATCTTCTGAAAGCATGTTTCTGCACTATGATATGGATTCCCACATACCTAACAGCCTGATGCACCACTTGTATTTCGATATCTGCAGGTGTCAGCAAGATGATTGTGCTTGCCACAGATTTGACAACCTTGGGAGACATTGGTATTTCTGAATCGACATGTAGATGCCAAATGATTATTTTTCCCACAAATTTGACAAATTTGAGCCTGAAAACCATAGTTATGTGTTCTTGGTGGTGATGTACCAAGAATGCCAAGTGCCAGATTTGAATGAAAATTCTTGCCATTACCATATTTCAGATTGAAGTTGTTTCCAAACCAATTTTTGCCTTTACCATTTTGATTAAAGGACTTATATGGATTGGAATTAGAACTAGCATAATTTCCACTAGAACCGGAAAAAGATTGATTCTTGGATGGCAGTCCATTGGTTTGTACCATTAGTGTAGATAACACCGGTGATGGAGGAATAGTTTCAACCAGAGTTTCTTCAGCAGGCAATTGAGACCGAAGATCTTTCAATGATATCACAGTTTCACAGCCCCTAATCACAGATCTTATTATGTTGAACTTAGCAGGCAGACCGTTTAGTGTAAGAATCACTATATCATCATCATCAAAAAATACACCAGCAGCAGACAACAAATCTCGTGCTTCTTTAATTTTCTGCAAATACACAGTGATAGAATCATTACCTTTCTTTATGGTTTGCAGCTCGGATTTAAGTTGAAATATACTCGTTCTTGTGACTGTAGAGAATTGTTCTCTAAGACGACTCCACAGTTCTTTGGAGCTAGTATTCCTAATGGCACGGGAAATTGTAGCCAGAGACAATGTTGCAGTGATCAACTGCATTAATGCTTTATCATGCATTTTCCACACCTTGTAGTCATCAGATTGAACCCTTGTAGCAAAATCACCCGAAGATTCATGACAAAACTGAGTAGGACAAGGCATCGAACCATCAACAAAACCAATTATGTTATGTCCTTAAAGAAGCAACTCCATCTGGAAATGCCAAGCCAAGTAATTTGTTTCATCCAATTTCACATTTACCGAGCTTGAGACGGATGAAATCAAAGACGCAATCGGAGATTGTAGAATCTGTAACTGAGCATCGGTCACCATTGTTGCCAATTATGTAGGAATCTTGACAGAGAACTAACTACAAACACTTGGTGGGCACACTTTTGAGAAGACGAAACCAGACGAAGGAATACAGATGAAATACCCCAATTTACCAGAAAAGATCACAAATCCACAAAGAAAAGATCACAAAGAGAAGATTGTAGAAGCGGAAGCAAATGAAACCAAGATTGAAAGACCGCCAAGCTGCTATGCTTGATTAGACGAATGATACCATGTAAACTATTGAAGAATGTTGATGAAGATAGTTATGCATAAAGAGAGAAGCAGAAGAAGAAGAAGATCGAGAGTTTAGAGAGAGAAGAGAATTTCAGAAAATGCATTATCTTTCTTATTAGTTACAAATGATGGTTACAAGGTTTATATAGTTCGCATTGGTAGCTTACACTCTAAGCTACACTATAACAAACTTTAACTAACTGTTTAATCTCTTGACACATGTCTAATTCACAACCATAAGATCTTAATACTCCTAACACCAACAACCTAGCAACCTCCGCTATGTTTAGGTCTAGGTTCTTGGCGACAAGCTTGTATCAGCTCTCACCACCACAGATAAGTCTTAAAGTGTGTCTATTGCAATAGATAGGAACCGAATTTGTGTTCTCTTAACCTATTAGTTGGTGAATAATATAATGTGCAGGATTTAACTCTAGGGTTATCGTTGGTGAGATTTACTCCTCTATACGATTATGATGTAATAAAGCTCACGACAGAGAAATACGGATCAATTCCTAGAGTATTCATCGTGTCCGACCAAGACCATACAATAGTGTTGGATGTGCAAAATTACATGATAAAAAACAATTCGCCAAACGAAATGAAAGTAATAAGCGGTTCTGATCACATGGTCATTCTCTCTAAACCCATGGAGTTGTTCTCCCATCACCAAAATATTGCGGAGAAATGTTGATAAACATACATGCATGGTTAATTCAGCCATAGCGCCGCATGCACCATAATACTATATATATAATGTATGTATGATTAATTAAATTAATAAATTAAACAAAGTTGCTATTTTCAACCCCGCCACTATAACCAAGAAGAATAAAAATGTGTACCGAACAAGTATTATACTATTATCCAAATAAGTGAGATTGTTTTTTCAAGTAATAAGTATGAAGAATTATACGTGTCCATGAGGTTTAGTTGAAGAGGCATGAAGCACTTTATGTAAATATGTATATGCATTCTAATGCAAGTTCGAATTATATGCTAAATTTTTCTCAAATAGCAACTAATTATTTAGTTTACTAACTTTATTGCTCTGTTTAAAGTAGAGGCATGAAGTACTACGCGTAAATCTCGTTTCAATTCTATGTGTGAACAAGAATAGTTCTTTTCGTCAAATAATAGTACATAAAGCTCAGCACCCAGTTGTATACCCTTCGAAACTTCAGTGTGTGTGTGTGTATATATATATTACTATATTTATTATGACATATGTGTGATTGTGTAAATTATTAGTAATTGTATTTAAGATACTAGAAGATCTTATATTCCTTTATGATTGTATTATTTACAAGGCAATGAATCGTATTCAGTTTACTATAAATAAAAACATGATGAATAACACACAGAAGAAGATCCTATATTCCTTTATGATTGTATTATTTTACAAGGCAGTGAATCGTATTCACTTTACTATAAATAAAAACACCAGGCATGATGAATAACACTCACAGAATTCCTCTAGCCCTTCTCCATCTCTCTCCACTGCAATGTCTCTCTTTTCAATAAATTAGGCCACAACATGTTATCAACACGCTTTTACGATAAAAAAAGTTTGTCCATTTTCAATCAATCAGAGGGGTATTATGTTTAAATCATTCTTATTATTATTAACTTTTTATTTTATTGAATTAATATACTTGCTATTGAGCAACTTCTTATTTTATGTTGAACATGATAAAATGCATGAAAGATGGAAATCCAAGAGTAGAGAGGAACTCCTGCAAACAAGTTCACAAGATTCATCATCGCAATCTATTTCTTCTAAGACACGTTCTAATTTGTCTATATTTTTCAGCCTGACTGCATGAAACATTTACCATTGAGCATGAGCTGTAACTTTTTACTACCTCCTAACTTTTTATTACCAAATTATACATTGTACACAAATTATTGTTCGCAATTATATTGTACTACTGCTATCGTCTTCGACAACAGTGGACTAGATCACCATGTCTGCATCTGAAGTTGCAGACCAGGACCACACACAATGTCGCCGTTGAATTTTCCCGTCTGGAAATTCCGGCTTGCTAACCCAGCGTGAGAAGGCCGCCCTCAACGCCTCTATGCATCTGTATCTACACCAACAGCCGCCTGCAGCGGGCCGGTTGTATTCCCAGTAACATCACGGCCCAGCTTTGTTAGGGTCGACCTCAGACCATCAGCAGCCCTTTTGGGATTGTAGTAGACCAATTCACATTCACTGACCCAAGCCCACAAAAATCTGGATCTGGGTTTTTTTCTCCCTTGCAGCTCGCCAGGCTTCACCTTTCTAATCTCTGGGATTTTAGCCCCATTTTCTCCAAATTGAACGTTTAGTCTAGAGCAGAAACAAGAAATATTGGGCCATTAGGCCACATTTTTGGCCTGCAATCAGACGGCCAATCCAATTTGAATTGGGCTTTATCTGTTTATTTTTCTTCATGGCACTAATTACTTAACCCACATGACCCAATTTAGCCGGATTTGGTTTTCGCTTTTTCATTCTTAGCATAATACTTTTTCATTCTTAACATAATAATACATGGGCATGGGTTCTGTCAACCCACTTATTTTCACTGACTAGCCCGTAGTCCAGCCGAATAAAATAATAATTTATTTTTAGACCTGATGCTCCACATATTTTTTGGGGTGTTTCCCTATATTTTCACTCAAAAAAAGTCCCGAAGTTACACATTATCATTATATTTGTTTTTAGTGGCTTTATATATATGTGTTTGCTTGTAAGTATTGTGAACTTGAAGTTTATACTTTCAACTCAAACATGAAGTTTCAAATAAAATGCCAAAGAAACTTGAAGTTTCAAATAAAGTGTCATAGAAGTTTCATAACACTTAGCACTCATGTAGAGACATGGAGTTCTCCATGATTAATAACCAAACATGTCTTGGAACCCGAATGCTTATAGAGGTTTTATTTCCCATAGCTCCAACCACAATTTTGTTTCCTCCATTTGCGGAAACTACTTTATGCGAATATAAGATGTGAAACTTCACTTGATTATGACGAAGCTGAGAATGCATTGAAGCTAATAATGGTATGGAATAGCTGAATAAGCCACCATCATGATCTTCACTTGAAGACTTATGCTTGAACAAACGGAACCACCTTGCCTTAAACAAAACTGTAGACATCGAAATTTCAGTAAAAAAAAAAATGTTCACCAATGCATTAAAGTTTTGACGTGTCAAGGCATACATGGCATACGCCACGTGTTGTACAAATTGTACACATGGCGTGTGACTCAACAAAATAGGAAGAAATACCCTTGAAGGATTAAACAAGTTTTTCTTCTCATTTTGGGCAATGACAAGGCAAGCACACTTCAATCCATTACGGATCAAAACAAGTTTTTCTCATTTGGGCAATGACAAAGCATACACATTTCAAGTTTAAAATGGTGTTAAGTGGGAAATTAGGCCATAAGTTACACCACTTCAATTTCAATATTGCATTAAGTGGGAAATTAGGCCATAAGTTAGACCACTTCAAGTTTAAAATGGTATTAAGTGGGAAATTAGGCCATAAGTTACACCACTTCAATTTCAATATTGCATTAAGTGGGAAAATTAGGCAATGGTGCTTGGAAAGGAAAAAAATATTTTGTGGTGGTGATTCATTCTCAAAGCCTATAAATAGGCTTCTCCATCAAGGTATCAAGCATCAACCAATTCACAAATACATTTCTCTACTCCCAAATTGGAAGAGAATTCCCCAAATCCTTGAAGCTTTGAAACTCCAAAGCTTCCAACCATCCAAATTCCCAAGAAAAGCCAACACACACCAAAACCAATTCACAAATACATTTCTCTACACACCAAAACCTTGAAGCCTTAAAGTTCTAAAGCTCTCAAGAAAATCCCGAAGGATCAAGAAAGCACTCTTCGTTTCTTCGTCAAATCCTCCTTCAAGATCAAGCCCCAACGGCCCTTGAAGAAAGTGTTCATTGTTCATCAACTGTTCATCCTAAGATCAAGCCCCAACGGCCCTTTGGATCAACAACCTCAACAAATCCACACATCCAATCGTTCTTCAAGATTAAGCCCAAAAGCCCTTGAAGATCCGCTCATCCATCAACCTTCAAGATCAAGCCCAAAAGCCCTTGAAGAAATCCACACAACCATTATTCAAGATCAAGCCCCGACGGCCCTTGAAGAAAGTGTTCATCGTTCATCCTAAGATCAAGCCCCAACGGCCCCTTGGATCAACAGAACAAACAAATCCACACATCCAATCGTTCTTCAAGACTAAGCCCAAAAGCCCTTGAAGATCTGTTCATCCATCAACCTTCAAGATCAAGCCCAAAAGCCCTTGAAGAAATCCATACACCCATTCTTCAAGATCAAGCCCAACGCCCCTTGAAGATCCGTTCATCAACTGTTCATCCTTAGATCAAGCCCCGACGGCCCTTTGGATCAACAACTCATCCACAAACCTACACCCTACGAAGATAGAATCAGAGGACCAAATTTGAGAGAGATCGTAACCCCAAAATCATAAACACAAAAATATTATTTTGTACACGTTATTCTGGTTTCTTGTTTCAAGGAATCTTTCGTGTTCACAAATTTGGCACACCCGGTGGGACTATCTCTACCTCTCATCTCTGTCTCCGTTCAAGATATTCAAGCACAGTCCATGGCTTCAAACAAAGAACAAGTCATGACTATCGGCACTACCTCCATTGAAAAACAGTTGGTTCAGATGAAGGAAACAGTTGCAAGGCTGATAAAGACTGCAGAGGAGAAAAACTTGCAAACCGCTGGACTCATCAACCGTCTGGAGGCACATCATGGCGTCAAAGTGAAACCAAGCTCTCTTCCAACTAAGAAGACCGAAGAAGGCTTTAACCCAAATGCCTACGAACTCATGTCAAAGGCTAGGCATGACTTTGCCTCCTCTTCAAATCTTGGAAAGAAGGTTTCAAACACCGTCAACGACAAAGATCGCGACCTCACCGAGACTCAAAAGAAGTTGAAGGAGCATGGTTACGGAGTTGACAACAACCAAAGCACACCTCCAAAATCAATGGCATCAAGCAAGGGACAAGCCGTTCTTGCAACCACCAAGGGAAGAAGCATAAGCACTTCCGCCACAAATGGAGCATCCATTGGTGCCACAACCACTTCTCAACATGCCGCTGCAAAGTTGGTACTACTAAGCAAGCAAGAGCAACATCAAAGGCGCGAGTCGGTCATCCACCTGACCTTGATGGGGGCACCAAAGCATGCTATTGAGGCACACAAGATGACACCCCAAAATGGCCAATGGGGTTCTTCATCAGCACTATGGATGTCTGAAGGAAAGTCATGTCTATTGGTTGCACAAGTCATGACCATCGGCGTCACCTCTGTTGAAGAACAACTGGCTCAGATGAGCAAAGCAATTGCAAAGCTTACACAGACTGTGGAAGAGAAGGACTTGCAGATTGCCGCACTTGTTAACCAACTAGATGCGCTGCCCGACGTGAAAGTCGACCCAAATGTTGGCCTATTAAAGAAAGAAGTCGACGAAAAAGAGGAGCCTCCAGTGGGGAAAGTCGAAGAGAAGCTGAAGCTAGACCAAGCAACGGCGTTCATGGAATCTTTCTCTATCCAGCAGCTACAGGAGATGATCGCAAGCACTATCAAGACACAGTACGAAGGAAGCTCGCATGACTCCGTACTGTACTCAAAGCCTTACTCCAAGAAGATTGATGCTTTGAAGATGCCAAGGGGTTATCAGCCCCCAAAATTCATGCAGTTCGATGGAAAAGGCAACCCGAAGCAACATGTCGCCCATTTCATTGAAACTTGCAACAATGCTGGGACAGAGGGAGACTACCTTGTCAAACAGTTCGTACGTTCGCTGAAAAGTAACGCTTTTGACTGGTACACCGACCTCGAACCCGAGTCTATCAACAGTTGGGACCAGCTAGAAAGGGAATTCCTCAACCGTTTCTACAGCACTCGTCGTACTGTAAGCATGCTAGAGCTGACCAGTACGAAACAGTGGAGAGATGAACCTGTCATCAACTACATAAATAGATGGCGCTCCTTAAGTCTGGATTGTAAAGATCGGCTTTCTGAAACCTCTGCCATTGAGATGTGCGTTCAAGGCATGCAGTGGGGACTACACTACATCCTTCAAGGCATCAAACCACGAACATTTGAGGAGTTAGCCACCCGCGCCCATGATATGGAGTTAAGCATCACCCGTCATGGGAAGAAAGAACAGATCGCCGACTACAAGAATGACAAAGTTTTGGGGCCCAAGGTGGATAAGGCTGCGTGGAAACCCACCAAGGAAGCAATGACGGTCAACACAACTCCAGTCAAAACCTATACACGAGGCAAGGCGATTCAAACCGAAGCTTTTCGTGATCAAGAGATACGTAGACGCACTTTGAAGGAGCTTGAGGATAAGACTTATCCATTCCCCGACTCTGATGTGGTTGCCATGTTGAAAGACTTGCTTGACAAAAAGGTGATCGACCTACCTGAGTGCAAAAGGCCGGAAGAGATGAACCGTACTGACAGTCCAAGGTACTGTAAATTCCACCGCTTCATTGGTCATCCGACGGAAAAGTTCTTTGTGCTAAAAGATCTCATCATGAAGTTAGCTCAGAAAGGGATCATCGAGCTAGATCTTAATGATGTGGTGAAGTCAAACTATACCACCGTCACTTCTGGTTCTTTGAACTCAAAATCTTCACCTCAACCGCTGGGGGCATGCTCCAAAACCATGTCAGTCACGTCAAGTGAAGTTGAAGGATGGACTTATGTCACTCCAAAGAAAATGCACAAGAAACATAGGTCTCCTCCACAAGTTCACCAATCGGAAAGGGGGCAAAGCAGCTACCGTCAACCTTCAAAGCTACATGAAAGTGTTGAGGATGAGGAAGTTATGACACAAAGATCGTCCGTTGCCATCACAATGCGCGATTTCTTCCCCAAAGACTTCTTCAATCACTCGGTCAAGACTCCTTGCTATGAAGATTGCAAGGAATGCCTCTCTAAGATCGTTTGACAAATTCAAACACGCTCCTCGTTCGCACGAGCCTAAAAGGCGACAACCAAAGCTCCTCGTTCGCACGAGCCTAAAAGGTGACAACAAATGCTCCTTGCCTGCACGAGCTGAAACTGCAAACGGCACCAAACGCTCCTTGCCTGTACGAGCTGAAACTGCAAACGGCACCAAAACGCTCATTGCCTGCACGAGCTGAAACTGCAAACGGCACCAAACGCTCCTTGCCTGTACGAGCTGAAACTGCAAACGGCACCAAAACGCTCCTTGCCTGCACGAGTTGAAACTGCAAACGGCACCAAACGCTCCTTGCCTGCACGAGCTGAAACTGCAAACGGCACCAAATGCTCCTTGCCTGCACGAGCTGAAACTGCAAACGGCACCAAACGCTCCTTGCCTGCACGAGCTGAAACTGCAAACGGCACCGAAACGCTCCTTGCCTGCATGAGCTGAAACTGCAAACAGCACCAAACACTACTTGCCTGACGAGGAGGTGTTCTACATCAACATCTTCCCAACATGGACGATGTTCTTCGACAGATCCGCACGAGCAGACGGAGCGGGGGCATGAGTAGTATTTATGTCGCCACAAAGGCAAATACTACCTTACTCCTTCCAACTGAATGAGCTATGCTCCAACAATGTTGCTGAGTACCAAGCATTGATCATCGGGCTCCAAATGGCGATCAACATGGAAATCACAGCTCTTGAGGTATATGGCGATTCCAAGCTCATAATCAATCAACTCTTAACCGAATATGAGGTGAGGAAAGATGATCTCGTCCCATACTTCCGGCTAGCGACCCAACTGCTACAAAAGTTCGAAGTTGTGACACTAGAACATGTGCCAAGAAAGGAAAATCAAATGGCAGACGCTCTCGCCAATCTAGCCTCGAGTATGACACTAGGAAAAAAATGAAGTTGCAGACGTGCCAGTTTGCCAAAGATGGGTGATTCCGCTCGTTAATGAAATGTCACTAGATGATACAAATGTCATCTCAGTACTTCCAGTCGATGCTGAAAGAGTGGAGACAGCCGCTGATCGACTACTTAGAGCACGGAAAGCTTCCAGAAGATCTCAGACACCGTTCCGAAATACGTCGACGAGCACCTCGCTTCCTTTACTACAAAGGAACACTCTATCGACGCTGTTTTGAAGGAGTGCTCCTGAGATGCCTAGGTGAGGAAGAAGTTAATCTAGCCATGGAAGAAGCATATTCAGGTGTGTGTGGGGCACATCAGTCTGGACCAAAGCTACATTTCCGGCTTAAAAGAATGGGTTACTACTGGCCGAGCATGGTGAAGGACTGCCTGGAACACGCCAAAAGGTGCCAAGCCTGCCAATTCCACGCCAACTTCATACATCAACCGCCTGAACCATTACACCCTACAGTTGCTTCATGGCCGTTCGACGCATAAGGATTGGACGTTGTAGGACCAATTACGCCAAAGTCATCTGCAGGGGAAGCTTACATCCTAGCTGCAACAGATTACTTCTCCAAGTGGGCTGAAGCCATCCATTTAAGGGAAGTAAAAAGGAAACTGTTGTTCGTTTCATCAAGGAGCATATCATCCACCGATATGGGGTGCCTCGCTACATTATCACTGACAACGGAAAGCAGTTCTCCAACCGACTCGTGGACGAGCTTTGCGACAAATACAAGTTCAAGCAGCACAAGTCTTCCATGTATCATGCTCCGGCCAACGGCCTCGCGGAAGCATTCAACAAGACGCTGTGCAACTTCCTGAAAAAGGTAATCGGCCGAACAAAGAGAGATTGGCATGAAAGAATAAGTGAAGCACTTTGGGCATATAGGACTACACATAGGACTCCTACCCAAGCTACACCTTATTCTCTCGTATATGGCGTAGAAGCTGTTCTACCGCTCGAAAGTCAAATTCCCTCACTAAGGATGGCTATACAAGAAGGCTTGACTGATGAAGAAAATGCAAAGTTGCGCCTTCAGGAGTTGGAAGCGCTGGATGAGAGAAGGCTCGAAGCTCAACAACACTTGGAATGCTACCAAGCACGGTTATCCAAGGCATTCAACAAGAAAGTCCGCCCAAGGTCTTTCCAAGCCGGAGATCTCGTGCTGGCATTGCGTAGGCCTATCATTACAACTCATAAGACAAAAAGCAAGTTCACATCAAAGTGGGATGGACCCTACGTAATACAAGAGATCTACACCAATGGCGCTTACTTAATCATGGCAGAAGACGGGTTGAAGATCGGCCCCATCAACGGCAGATTTTTGAAGCGCTACTACCCCTAAAGCAAACACACCAAGCTCCTGGCCCGCAAGAGCATAAACTGTGTACGGCAAAATCATCAAAAAAAAAAAAAAAAAGAGAGAAAAAAAAAAAAAAAAAAAAACCATCACTCATTTGAACTACGTCATGACTTGATCCCTCCTCAACCAAGGGTACGTAGGCAACTTGAAACTTCAAAACTTCAAGTACAGTCACATCATCAAAATTAAAAAAAAAAAAAAAAAAAAAAAAAAAGAGGGAAATAACACATCTTGGTGATGTATATGTTTTATCTGTATTTAGCACAATACACTAAATAAAATAAAGCATGTTCATTGATCTCCGAGAAATTACAAGTGCGTACACAAAAAAAAAAAAAAAAAAAAAAAAAAAAAAAAAAAAAAGAGATGGAGCTTTCATAAAGGTTGTTCACGTGAAGCCCCACTACTTGGGAAAACTACAGAAGCGGGAGGCATCAAAGAAGAGGCCTCAATACTTGGTGGAACGCTAGATGAGCCAGGAAAAAGGTGCCTCTGGAAGAAAGCAGCAAGTCTTTGACGGTCACTTTGAATTCGACCACTGGATTCTTGCAGCTCATCAAGCTTCCTCTTCATGCCCGTCGAATAGTTATTTGCAAGCACATGCAAACTTCTATTCTCGTGCTTAAGCTGTTTGATCTCTTGCTTAAGAGTTTCCACCTCCGCCATCAATGATTCCACTTGGCGGGATCGAGCAAGTAGGCGTTGGCCCATGTTGGACACAGAGCCTGCGCACTGAACACTGAGAGTTAGGGACTCTTGAACGGCCAACTCATCGGACCGTTCTGAAAGCAGCCTACTATCTTTTGGAGTGAGGAAGTTCCTAGCTACTATCGTAGCTGTTGTTGCGTCCTTCATCACAGAATCTTCACCTGTCAAAGGGCCATTAGAAGATAAGAAAGAAGGGCACCATACATTTACCTGACGCGGCGCACTCGGATCACTGCTGAGACTCAAATCTAAGCAAATGTTAGACGGGTTAGCCATTGTCAAAAGGTTAAAAGAGAAAGGTGGATGGAGTAAAATCAGAAAGGGCCGAAGACGATTTTCACAAACGGGCGATCTTCAAAGTGTGCATGTTGGAGGTGATCGATACCTCTATAAAAAGCCAAGGCGACACGACCACCGATTCAAAAAAATCGGATTTTCCTGCGTGAAGTTCGGCGACGCTTTCGCGGCTTTTCAGATAACGCGTTCAACTTTGTCAAAAGATCTCTGACAAAGTTGAAAACACGTGAAGGTTATCATCACAACTACGCGCCTTTGCCAACAAGCGTGGTGACAGAGCCGCACCCGTGACTACTTTTTCGAAGAGGCGCTCACTCAGAAATCGAAGAGACGTTTGTTAAAAAATCGAAGAGACGTTTGTCGACAAGGGTAAAAGAACATAACCACCACTTGCTATTGGGAAATCCCTATATATGTCGACCTTCATCTTTTATGGCAAGGCAGACCTGAAAAAAAAAAAAATGCCCAACTCTTCCTCACCTCTGAGGGCGCACTCCCAGCAAAGCCTCTCGAAATACTCAATTTTTTTCTTCTTCCCCAAAGAAGAAACCAGATGCCTGGAGTACAGATGAGGCAGGAGGAAACGGTAAATCGAAGCATGTGGAGACAAGCACAACAAATATATGTGCTGATTCATTCGCTGCTTCTTCAAAAGCAAAAGTATCTCATATCATCAAGGGCGAAAGCAAAGGTATCTCATATCATGCCTTCTCCATGTCCTTTCCTTTGTCCTTGTTCTTACTCGCATGGCAAAGTGAAGAAGCAATCAGCCGGCACTTGGAGTCAGTCTTCCGATCTGGAACCAACTGCCTGGAATCTATTCCCTGGTTGCTTACCTAGCGTTGCTCTCGAGTAGTCATCTTCAACGGTTGATACACTTCCAGAGAAGGGACCACTTATGCAAAGGGGAGCAAGTAAGGCAAGTGAAAATGATACATTGAAGCATGTGGAGACAAGCAACAACTGCATATGCTGAGCTATCCTCTAACCCTCTTCAATACGAATTGGAGAGATTGAACAAAGAAACAGAAAAAAGGAGTAAAGCTCAGACCTTCGGAGGAGACCAAAAGAATCCTGCTGCCCAGTTCAAGAGTAGCACAAAGGAAAATCAATGATTGGAGGAAACCAGAAAATCTTCCAGTCGAACTCAAGATCAAGCCTCGATGGCCCTTGAAGAAATTTCCAGCCCGGTTCAAGACTAAGCCTGTGGAAAATCAATGATTGGAGGAAACCAGAAAATCTTCCAGTCGAACTCAAGATCAAGCCTCGATGGCCCTTGAAGAAATTTCCAGCCCAGTTCAAGACTAAGCCTGTGGAAAATCAACAATTGGAGGAAACCAGAAAATCTTCCAGTCGAACTCAAGATCAAGCCTCAATGGCCCTTGAAGAAATTTCCAGCCCAATTCAAGATCAAGCCTCGAAGGCCCTTGGGTTGACATCTACATTAAGGGACTTCAAAACGCATCTTCTACACGTGACAAGCACATGTCTACGACGCGCCTTGAAGTGGGGGCATTTGTAGACATCAAAATTTCAGTAAAAAAAAAAATGTTCACCAATGCATTAAAGTTTTGACGTGTCAAGGCATACATGGCATACGCCACGTGTTGTACAAATTGTACACATGGCGTGTGACTCAACAAAATAGGAAGAAATACCCTTGAAGGATTAAACAAGTTTTTCTTCTCATTTTGGGCAATGACAAGGCAAGCACACTTCAATCCATTACGGATCAAAACAAGTTTTTCTCATTTGGGCAATGACAAAGCATACACATTTCAAGTTTAAAATGGTGTTAAGTGGGAAATTAGGCCATAAGTTACACCACTTCAATTTCAATATTGCATTAAGTGGGAAATTAGGCCATAAGTTAGACCACTTCAAGTTTAAAATGGTATTAAGTGGGAAATTAGGCCATAAGTTACACCACTTCAATTTCAATATTGCATTAAGTGGGAAAATTAGGCAATGGTTCTTGGAAAGGAAAAAAATATTTTGTGGTGGTGATTCATTCTCAAAGCCTATAAATAGGCTTCTCCATCAAGGTATCAAGCATCAACCAATTCACAAATACATTTCTCTACTCCCAAATTGGAAGAGAATTCCCCAAATCCTTGAAGCTTTGAAACTCCAAAGCTTCCAACCATCCAAATTCCCAAGAAAAGCCAACACACACCAAAACCAATTCACAAATACATTTCTCTACACACCAAAACCTTGAAGCCTTAAAGTTCTAAAGCTCTCAAGAAAATCCCGAAGGATCAAGAAAGCACTCTTCGTTTCTTCGTCAAATCCTCCTTCAAGATCAAGCCCCAACGGCCCTTGAAGAAAGTGTTCATTGTTCATCAACTGTTCATCCTAAGATCAAGCCCCAACGGCCCTTTGGATCAACAACCTCAACAAATCCACACATCCAATCGTTCTTCAAGATTAAGCCCAAAAGCCCTTGAAGATCCGCTCATCCATCAACCTTCAAGATCAAGCCCAAAAGCCCTTGAAGAAATCCACACAACCATTATTCAAGATCAAGCCCCGACGGCCCTTGAAGAAAGTGTTCATCGTTCATCCTAAGATCAAGCCCCAACGGCCCCTTGGATCAACAGCACAAACAAATCCACACATCCAATCGTTCTTCAAGACTAAGCCCAAAAGCCCTTGAAGATCAGCTCATCCATCAACCTTCAAGATCAAGCCCAAAAGCCCTTGAAGAAATCCATACACCCATTCTTCAAGATCAAGCCCAACGCCCCTTGAAGATCCGTTCATCAACTGTTCATCCTTAGATCAAGCCCCGACGGCCCTTTGGATCAACAACTCATCCACAAACCTACACCCTACGAAGATAGAATCAGAGGACCAAATTTGAGAGAGATCGTAACCCCAAAATCATAAACACAAAAATATTATTTTGTACACGTTATTCTGGTTTCTTGTTTCAAGGAATCTTTCGTGTTCACAAAAACATGATTAAAACATTTGTGTCCATGAATAGGTATAATTCTAATGTTTATAGAATTCGATTGAATTTTGATCGGAGAATGTTTCCTTGTCCTTCCATTCTCTAACTTGCTCCCGAAGCAGCAGTGCTGACAGCAGAAGTTTACCAAATTCTTGGATCTAATTACTATCATGTTGCTCATTAAAAAGAACAACGGTTCATCTTATGATATATCATCAAACATGCTTATACTAGCTTGAATCATTCCTTTTGCTCGAAGCAAATGCTAAGTGTCTCATGAAGTCTAACTTATTAAATTTTGAATGGAGCCGCGGCATGGTAAGGAATCCAAGCCACAAACAGTGGTAGAATCAAAACATACCAAGGCCAGAAGCTTGATTGGCATCTAAGACCCAAAATTTCAAGAATAAGGGATAGTATCCTGATATGGCTTTTTACCATCTACAAAAGTTGGGATAAAAACACATGAAATACTTGCAAGAATACAAGGATGTTGTAATAAAGATGCTCATGCAAGGTCGTTCTCCTCAAGGACTATTTTAATAATTCATATAGAAACAATTCCTAATTAAATACTTAGAATTAAAAATTGAGAGAAGAGATTTTGAAATTGGGTAATATTAAAAACGATTTTTAATTAAAAACAAATATGATAAAAGAAAAGAGTTTTAAATACCAATTTATAAAAGCATTAGGGTTCCACCATCACCTAGCAATCCTATGTATTTTTACCAATTACTTATAATCTACACATGCCACTTTGAAGGTTAGGTTTTCCTAATTTATATTCTACTTGGAACCTCCAACATAGAACGTATATCTAACATGCAACCCGTCCAAACATTCGGATCAAATCTGAACATGAAAGACTCATTATGTTTATGAAAACCCTTTAAAAAACCATGCAACCCTTAAGACGTGATGTTCATCTTAAGTGAAATTACAATTATTAATCACAAGAAGCCAGCGTCAATTTCAGGGAATCTTCTGACCAAAATTGCATCAAATTACTTTTCTAAAGATCCTAATGGTGATTAGGCATTAAGACAATTAGATAGTTTTAATCACGGTGATCAATAATTCAAAGTATGCATGCAATCAATCATAAGCAATTAAATAAAAATTTACATATTCATACTAAGGGCCGCTCAAGGCTTCACCCTAACAAAACTAATTAGTTACGCATATTCATAATTGAAATCATAGAAAATTTTATTAAGAAGAAAATGAATGAAAACACCATTAGGTAGAAAATCTCTAAGAATCCTAGCAAAGTTCTTTGTCTCCAAAGTTGCATAAAAGAAAACATCAATAGAACTAAGAACGGCAAAGCAATATATTTGCTAAGCCATCGCACAAACTCTAAAACATAGGTTCTTTATTCCAACTAGGAAACTAAATAATAATAAAATATCTTACAAAATAAAGTCCTAATTAAACTAGGAGAAACTGCACAGAAACTGTCCAACCACGTTTTAACCTTAAATATCCTCCAAATCTGGCCCATAATAGCTTGTTTTGAAGATCAGGACATTCTAAACACATCTCCAGAAGGCCACGAACCCATCCAAGGTCATCTTAGGCTCCAAAAACACAAGTCAAGCCCAAAACGTCACTATTCCAACACCGCGCATTGCTCCTTTATTTTATTGCCAGAAAATCATCGCTTGGTAGAAAAATCTGATATTTTGATACGATCAAGCTAAGTGACTCACGATCATCCTCCAACTAGAATTACTCTAAAATTCGTCCATTTGACCATGTTTTGCTCCAGAAGAAGTAGAAAGTCCTATATTGAAAATACAATTCAAAGGTATCAAAATTCTTCCAAAATATTAACTAAAATATACTAAGAATAGGGTAAAGTATATAATATGAAATTGACTCATCATATCCTGAACTTCGTCTTTGCATAACCTACTTCCGTTTTGATAGAAGAGATCATTGATCACACACTTGCATGTGCCCCTATTAATATTGTTGTGGAGTACCATTCTATAATCAATGTGTGAGACTAATTTTGCTATACCTAAACACATTTGAAATAGCGGAATTTTGACATGAAAATGCATGTTGGCCAAACCCCTTAGTTAATTTTGGTTTACTTTGTGAATAATTTCTTATGTTTCTAGATTTTTAGTTTAGTGTTCGTTTTTAGTTCTGAATAATGGTATTGATTGAATCATATTTCTTCTATACATGTGACCAAATTCAGTTAAACCCATCATTAGGTATAAATGTGGGGGCGTTAGTTGTCTAGATGAATGTGTTATTATGCACACTAACTTCATACCTAAATCCTGATTAAGGGCCTTGATGTAGTTCTTCATTGTATGAATGGTATTGAACTACGATAAAAGGGGCATTATATTCTCATTGTCCCAGAACAACGTCGCTGAGTTTTAACAATACTCGAGAGAACAATGATCATTAATGAAACCACTGAAAAAAAAATAAAGTGGAAGATCTTTGCACCACCTCTAAAATTATGAAGCTAGAAGTTGGGCTTTAGGGTAAATATGTTGCATCCCAACTAGATGCGCCACATATAGCTGGCCTGGAGGGTGATTTAAGCAGTTTATTTGCTTTAGCATGATCATTTGAGGTGCTTAGGTCGAATAATGATGCCACATATTATACGACACATCTCTTTAACTGAAGTAAGAATTTTGTGCTACAAGCACACTTTGCCAAGCTTGTTCGTTTTTAGGAAATTTGATTTCTAGATTATCTTTTGCAAAGATACTAAATGACCTTCTTTTCATAGTGGATTCAAGGGAATGATTGTTGGCTAATCCAAACAAAATACAAACCATGTAAATAGTTATGGTTTTGACTGATGTATTGCCGCATTGGTCACATGTTTATCCACACACATTACTGCTAACCTCGTGGCCAATTTTAGTTTTAAGGGTTCACCACCCTAATTATCTCATAAAGTTTGGAAACCTACATAATATTGGAGAGTTTATATTGAAGATGTTTCAATAAAGCACTGCATGTCTTTTGGGTTTAAAATTGAACATCAAATTCCCTATGTTCACCTAAAAACAATGTCGTAGAAGTGATCATAAAGCGTAATTAAATTAAATGCCCGAACCTTGGTGAACACACCAAGCTTTCAGCTTTTGCCTAGGGCTATGCAATCTTGTATGCATCTATGTTGGTCCACTGAGGCCCAATGCCACCTAACTATTTTTGGCGTTACAGTTGATTGCTGAGTACGAACGTGATGTTTCGTATTTAGGGCATTTTTGGTGTGTACCTTATGTGTCAAGTTGTGCTGCTACAATGTAGCAATATGGTTTTTCAACGAAGGATGTCAATCTTTTTGTCAATTATGATTCTCTTTTGAACTAACTATTTAGAGCTCTTGCAAGCGATATCTTTACCACTCATTTTGCGGATGTCACTTCGATCAGGTAGTCATCCCCTTATTAAGGGAAGATATGAACATCAATGTTCATGAAGTACATTGCAAAGGAAGAATATGACACAAAATGAATCCATACTCGATCCCTGTCTCATCAATTTCCACCTGATTAGATTAATCCGAATTATCTTGAGACTTAAAGTTCTTGGTCCAGTATACTAGTTTAGGTGAAATATGGAATTTGAATGAGATTATAATCAATGAGGTTTCACTTAAACGACGTAACTAAAAAGTGATGATATCATCTAAGGAAACCTGTTACAAGTGGGAAAAGAATGTAATGAAATGAATGAAATAATACCATGTAATGCACGCCTTATGATAGCAGCATTATGAATGTCGTTAGTGTTTCTCCATAGGGATATTTATACGAATATTTATATTTAACTTCCCAAAGAATTACATGGATTGATTCAAATAGTTCTAGACTATAGAGCACTCTCTCAACTCATTTTAGGCATTCACTTTATGGATTGAAATAATTCGGGTGGATGTCGTATACCTGTCTAAATGATTATCTGATCATCAGTAATATTAGAATATATTATGTCCTTGCGTGCTAACTAAGAAGTATTCTAATGGCATGAGACCATGTCGTAATCTCCACCATCCGGTCTGAATCTTTGAAAGTATGACATTCTGTTTGTTGTGGTTTAGGAACTTCCCACCATTGTATCTTTTTCCTAGGGCTATTTAAAAAACTTACAAAAGAAATTCTAAGAGTAGGAATGTGTGGGAAAATCTACGCAATATGAAATTCAAAAAGTAAATGTGAGTCTTCTTCGAGCATTAAATTGGGTTCTCAATTAAAGCACAAATTTGTGGCAGTAAGAATCCACAATCTTCAGTCTTGACGAATTTGAACCTATAAAATAATCAACACCTTTGATCAAGGCCAAAGGTACACATGTCCAAGAGGTTAGGGAGTTGGTCAATGGATCTCTGATGCTTAAGTCAGTAGCTCTGAAAAAAGTGAGTGTTTAGGGCTTGTATGTGTGGCAAAAGCTTTACCAAAAGTTGGTGGTAATGAGGTATTTATAGGGTGTTGACTGGCCTAAGTGTAGCGTTTTGTCTTACACATTGCAAGGTTTTTATTGGCTAAAGTGAGTTAGCCATAGGATGGATGAGGAAACAATTATTCCAAGACATTATTTAAGAGATACTTATAGCATCTTTGATTGATAGTGATGAGGATTCTTTACTTGTTTAAGTTGACCTTCAATTGGGAATGTATTAAAAACAGGATTTGGTTAATTCCTTTGACTTTTCCATGCCACGAGTAGGGGAACTTGGTGATTGTCGTAATCAGTTGCTTGAGCCTCCATAGATGTTGAACTGCGTGTGAGAATGTTTATGGACCACACCCATTTAATGAGGCAATTTTGTCTTTTTCAAGAAAAAGACCATGCGTTGTGTCCAAGATATTTGAGATTAGTTTTGGCTTCACAATAATGGTTTTGAAACAGTGGATCTAATTATTTATGCAACTACGTGCCACCGATCACAAACTCCTATTGAGAGAAAATATCAGTCTTGTTAACAGAAATATTTAGAATGACTAACTAGACCTTGGTCATGGACCCCATGTCATATAATCACAAGGATCCCATTATCTTACCGAGATATGTAGGGCAGACTTATTAGTGATAAATTCTCTTTGCTTGCCTAATTTTAAAAATTTTATACCGTTTTGGAGCATTTTATAATCATCAAATTGTAAAATTTTTGAAATATAAGATATGCAGAAAAGAAATACAATAGAAATTCCACCTAAGAGTTCATTTATCACTTAATGTTGTGAGTTCATTTATCACTTACTGTTGTAAGTTCTTGTGATGGGAGGTAGATTCTCTGTCCTCCCACTTCCCATGTCTTCCCGTGACCTTTTGTTTTGTGTGGTCACGGTTAAGTCACGTCAACATTTTATATTACTATTCATTTTTGTCTTATTATCTCTATAAAAAACAATATAAAATGTTAACGTGATTTAACCGTGACCACACAAAACAGAAGAGCACGAAAAGTAGAAGGGCAAAAAATCTGCCTCCCTATGCTGACCAATACCAAGGATTTTGTCCATCCTAGCAATTGTAAGGTTTGAAACCCTATGTCCCAAGCTACCCTTTCTCCCTTTAGGTTTTGCTGAGCATGACATAGCCATTGGGCTTTTTGACTTCATTTCCGTTGCATATAATTCAATGCAGTGGAGTTCATGTACAAGGAATGTTATAGGATTAATAGCATAAAATAAAAATAAATTAAAAAAAAAAAAAAACACAACTTATATTACTTTTATTTTAAATTATATTCAAGTTTTTTTTAATAGAAAACGTTCACACTTATTAATTACACAAGTATTTAGGTGAAGATAATATTATGTCTTGTTTACCAATCCACAATGAGAATGAGGAGAATCAAGAAATTGAATTGAGGTGAATTCAGAATCATGTTGAAGTTGTTTACTAAAATTTTTTTAGAACCGATGTAGATATCGTATTTATCTATATAAGTTTTTTACTAAAACACATGAATCGAAACGAAAATTAATGGAATATTAAATACCCCTAATCCAAGTGATTTATCATTTTGTATTTTTAGTATAATTTACTAATTTAGTTCTTTTATATTTTTTAAAGCTTTGTGAGAAGGAAAGGGTTCATCTTTGGATCCATTCCACCAAATCCACAAACTCCACCAATTCAAGTTCTTGAAATTTGATCCAACAGCTAAAAGTATTATAACTTTTAAAGGGGTTTCCTGTTTTTAATTGTTAGATCAAATTTTAAGAATCCGGATTGATGTATTTGGTGAAAAAGATCCGGAAATGATGTTTTTCCTTGTAAGAAAGATTTAATATTTTTTTTCATACGATTTATTATCAGTTTCCCCATCTCCCATTCCTTTTTTCATTCTTCCCAGGCCATCCCCAAATTTGTATTTTCATTCTTGTGAAACCCGCACCGCCTCTCTCTCTCTCTCTCTCTCTCTCCCTCTCTAACCACCCATCTGCTTCTCATCTCTTTCACTCCATCCACACAGCCACCGCAATACACCCCATAAGCACCATAGCAGTAGATCCACCACCACGCAGCTTCAATTCCAGATGCCGGAATGCCGTTCTAATGTCAGATGTCGCACCAAATGGGTTTCAGATCCGGTATTGGCCAACAACAACCCATTCTTCAACAACTCCGGCTTCGAAACTCATCCTCGAAAAAGTCATCCCGAACACTGCAACTTGAGGCCAGTCATCGCCGATGGACGATGTGCAAGCAAGTCGGCAAACTGGTCAAAGAGAAACAGATACGAAGGGGGAGGGAAGGCTGAAGGTAGATGGGTAGTTTCGGGAGAAAAGTTGATTCCTGAAAGAGTCTTCTTGCAAATTGGAGTTGGGAATACATTTCAACTTTGACACAAAAAAAAAAGAAAAAAAAGAAAACTTTCAACTTAATGCTTTTGACTTTTGAATCATTTACTAGTTGTTTAATCGAGATTTTTGACTTTTGAGTCAATTATTTGTTCTCTGATCGAATTCTACGTATAAAAGTAAGACGAGAGATGCAAACCAAATCAAGGAAATTGAGCATTAATGATATAGAAAATGGAGAACATGACAGAGAAGCTCCTTGCGTTTTTCCTTCTATTTATTTGCTTAGCAAAAGGTAGTACCTCAGCCCCATCCCCACCCTCCAACATACACAACCAAACTCAGAGTCCAAAACATTTTGTGTTGATACATGGAGCTTGTCACGGAGCATGGAGCTGGTATAAGGTGGCGACTCTTCTGAAGAACTCGGGTCACAATGTCACGGCTCTAGACTTGGGAGCATCCGGGATCAACCCAATCCAGGTACAGCAACTCCCTTCGTTACCGGAATACGTCGAGCCCTTGACAAAGCTCATGGTGTCTCTACCACCAAATGAAAAGGTTATCCTTGTGGCTCACAGCTTCGGTGGAGCCGTCATATCTATTTTCATGGAGAGGTTCCCTCGTAAAATTGCTGCTGCAGTATATGTCACGGGGGTCATGTCCGGTCCTACTCTCAATTTCTCAACTATAAATCAAGAGGTAATGACTTTCATACACACATAGATTGAGTTGCACTATTTGTCTTCTTTGTAGTGCTTTACTACTATGAGTTGAAATTGATTATATGCTATACCTTGTTTATCGTATCTTGTGAATCAGGAAATGTGAAGTATGGCATAACTATATCTGTCTCTCTTGAGGGTTCCCTCAAGAAACTTATATGAGAGACACTCTGTGTTCTCCATTATATATATTTTTTTCAATAATCCAAATCGTCTATATTTTAGTTCATAATTCATATATCATCCTTATAAAAAATTAAATAAAATCAGAACCATTAAGATGTCAATCAAATTAAAGTGACGAAGATAAGTGAATGCAATTCTTCAATGAAAGATGGACAGTTTGATCGTTGAAATATAATTTTAGATTTGAGTGATTTTTTTTTAAAATAAATTTTGAGAAAAGACCTTAAAGATAGACAATTTGATCGTTGAAATATATTGGGAATTAGGCCCTACAATAGATCCTTTCAATAAACTTGTTTTAGAGATCTCTTGTTCGTTGTTATCCGAATCCTAATGAATGAGATATATAAAGGTAACTAACAAATATTTTTCTGGAAAATTTATAGATTAGGAAAAGATTGGATTATCTGGACTCTCAATTCAGATATGATAACGGGACCAACAACCCTGCAACCTCCTTTCTCTTTGGGCCTAAGGTCATGGCGACAAGCTTGTACCAGCTCTCACCACCACAGGTAAGTCGTAAACTTAAAGTGTGTGCTGCAATAGATAGGAACCCTATATGTGCTCTCTTAACCCTATTGGTTGGTGATTTATATAATGTGCAGGATTTAACCCTAGCGTTATCGTTGGTGAGATTTATTCCTCGCTACAATTACGATGTAATAAAGCTCACGGAAGAGAAATATAGAGCAGTTCCTAGAGTATTCATTGTGTCCGGACAAGACCATGCGATAGCATTGGATGTGCAAAATTACATGATAAAAAATAATCCGCCAAATGAAGTGAAGGTGATAAACGGTTCTGATCACATGGTTATGCTCTCAAAACCCGTGGAGTTGTTCTTCCATCTCCAAGATATTGCTGAGAAATATTCATAAACAGAGTTACACAGACATGGCTAATTCAGGCATACTAGCTTCTAATATGTCAATTTTCATTCCCGCCATTGTAACAACAAAAAAAATGTGCCAAACAAGTATTGTAATATTATCCAATTAAGTGAGATTGTTTTGAATTTGAGCTCTACTGATTTCTTTCCCGTAATAACTAACTATTTAATCTACTAATACAATCGCTCTATAAAAAAGCATGAAATACTACGTGTAAGTCTCTAATCAATTCTGTTTGAAAAAAAATAAATCTTCTTGTGTGATGCCCTGTCTAACAACAGCCACCACTGAAGATCATAATTTATTTAGCATTGTGGAGTTAGGTTTAATCTCCCCGACGTACAAGCTACACTAGAATTTATAGTCCAACAGAGGCCAAAAGTTATCAAAGAAACAAAGAAGTTTGTGTTGGAAAGGATATCAAGTTGACTCGTCATCCCAACAATGTCACCAAGTCAAGTTGGCAGCACCGTTTCAAGGACGCAGAAATCAATTTGGTTGGTGGGTTCAAGTTTGCCTAAGGACAAGTTTCCAACCTCCGAAAAGAAATCGGTTTGGTTGGTGGGTCAACTCGGCGTAAGGACAAGTTTCAAACATTTGAAAAGTCAAGTCAATATTAGCCGTAATTGGAAAGCATTATAAACCAACAAAGTGCCTTGCAAGGAAATTCAAAATTGGACATGAGTAAAGACAAAAACCGCGTGAGACTCTCTCTTTTCTTTGGTTTCTCAACCTTGCAAACTCTTTTGCCGCCGGTCCGGTCTTTGGCTTCAATGTCCGTGGCTATCCTTGTTCAAGTCCCTTGTTCTTCTCTTTCCTTCTTTCTCCTGATCCTCTTTTCTCTTTTTTTTTTTTTTTTTTTTTTTCATTTTTCTCCTAAGATTTTTCTCAGTTTCCATTTTTTTCTTGAGATTTTTCTCGGTTTCCTTGAGTTTTGCTTTAAAATTTCCCGTGAGTTTGTCTCACTTTTGAACTTCATGTCCCTCTTCTCCACCCCTCCCTCTCTTCTGGCCGTTCTTTTCCAAACCCAAAACTCCATCTCCCCTCACTTTTCCCCTCTGCCTCCCTTCCTCATAAACCACTCCCACCCCATCCTTTTCTCTGATTTGCAAACCCTGGGCCGAATATGGTTGCCAGCTTTATTTCCCTCACTATCCCCTTCCCCCCCCCCCCCCCCCCAAAAAAAAAAAAAAAAAAAAAGCTTGCCGGATTTCCATCGAGGCTAGTTGTACTACGGCTTTGGCCTAAGTAAGGGTATTTCTACATACTCCATTTGCCCCACCTTATATCCATGTGATATTGTGTTTGTATATATTTGCTGGGAATGAGATTTGGGTCTGGTGACTATCTTTTGGTTCTGCATCTTTGGTGAAGAAATAGGGATGTGGTGTGCTTCTAGTTGCAGGTTTGGTACTTTTGTGTGGCAATGTCTTGTTCGTTTTCACCACTCGGTCGTTTTCTCTAGGTTGCTGCTGACAAGACTTTCATGGCGGTGACGGCAGCGGACGCTATTTTTTGCAGTCGAAATTTAGGGATTTGGGTTCCCGTTTTAGTTTTTTTAATTGGGATGGGCTTTTATGTATCTGTTTCCATCTGCCCCCACCCCCACCCCCTTCCTCTTTCTTTTTAACAATGTATTTGGGTTTTTGCCTTCCTTTGAGTTGGCCTACCTACTATCGGATTAACGCATTTATCTTTTCAGGTAAAAAAAAAAAGAGGGGACATGAGTTCGGATAACTTAGTGCGAATAATAAAGGAAAACTATAGATTTCAGTGGTATGAAATGATAAGGTATCATCTCATGCAATCGATTGATAAGTGTAGGGGGTATGTTGGAAAAAATAAAAAAAAATTGAACCGAAGTATAAAACATACCGAACTGAGAAAAAAATCGAATAAAATTAGAGACCAAACCGAATCGAATTATATTGGTTTGGTTCAAAGTTCGAAGGGTAGGACAGTGGACCGAATCGAACATCTAAACCTATTTATGTTTTACACTAACCCTAACTAGTACACTTGTTGTGACACACCCCAACTTAAATGTCCAGTGGACACCAAAACCGAAGTGTGCTAGCCATCACCCATATGGGTGACGAAACAATGATATGCATGAATTCATAACGAAAATTATCAACTATTAAAACCTACCGAAAATTTGGCAGAATGTTCGTAAAATATATAAGGATAAGCCCAAAATAAAACACCTACAAATTACCATATTTATTCCAACACATCCCCCAAGGGCCTCACATAATAGGTCTCAGACCTCTACTACATGCATGAGAATGAATTCTAAGCATAATTACCCAAATACAAGTCTTATGAATAAGTTGAGTAAATACCATACTCAATAAGAATATGTCAGAGCTGCTGGAATGTACCTCGACGCCAGATGTGATTACTGTTACGACTACTAAATCTGGTCATTAATGAAGTCTTCCTCTAGCTGGGACTGTCCACTAGGGCCTCTGAAACTGCTCACATCTACGCCTTGAACAAGAGAACCTTGTCAAAATTTCGCAAGCATTGTCGGAGTCGAGAGTTTGAGGCTGGGCTTCATGTTTTCAAGCAAGAACGGCGTCTTTGAACTCGTGGTGAGCTGGAGATGACGAAGATGGTGGTTTCTATGGGGTTAAACTCGCTGGGAATAACTGTGATGGTTGTGTGTGGCTCCGGGGAGGATGAAAGCGTGAGAGGAAAAGAAGAGAGGGAATCGGAAAAAAAAGAGAGGGAGATCACAACAATGAGTACTATAAGAATAAACTAAAATATAACTCACGTGTCACAAATGTTAAGTCTACGAAAATCAACACGCACCCTTCAAGGGACATTTTGGTCATTTCACATCTTCAAGATTAAAATACGTAACATGAGGGACAGGTCGTAACATCTCCCAATTTCATCCCGATCTCATCGTTTTATACAAATTTATCACCCTGATCTTTGATTCGACTCGGCTCTTCCTTCTATTTTGCACAATCTCATGATTGTGGATTGAGAAGTGGCAATGACAATGGTATTTAAGTATTGGGTGTACTGATTTATGGTTTCTTCCTCAGAAAGGGGAAATTTTACATGGTGAGCTCTCTGGTTGTAAATTAAAGTCTCATACAGCTTCTGGGCTGAACTCTTAAGTGAAATTAAATGTTTGTTTCGTGGTTGAAATCCCTGGTTGGGCTAGAAATAACATGGGATTTGAGGATATGGATTGATATTTATGAATTTGCTTTTTCTCCTTCTCGACAAATTGCGTTGGAGGTAGACACCCAGAGTGTGCATCAACTCCCACCATCTTACCCTTCAGTTCTAATTTATCCAGACCTTGATAGGAAACAAGTGATCTAGCTGACGTAATATTTTTCCTTCCCCTATATATCACCATATTGAGACACGGCCAACCTATATTACTTTTATGAAAAGGGGAAAAAATAATGATCAAGGTTTCAGTTTAGCATATTTAACAAAACATGGTCCCTGAATATTCATAAGAAGAAAAGAAAGCAGTGCTTCGAAATCTTTGTCGTATGAAGAGTAAGCGCACATGATTAGTATAAAAGTATGAACAAAGGAATATCATAGCATGTAATTGAGAAATTGAAATTCTAAACGCAAAATTTATACGACAAATGAGACAAAATATTTCCTTTACTAAAATTTCGATTTATCAGAAATATCAAAGCAAAGAGAAAAGTAATACCTAGTAAAGATGAGAAAGTTAGGCTGCCCCAACCCCAAATGTGTATGTACGAAAATCCCACTCTCTAATTACAAACTAGACAAAAAAATTTCCAATACATGGCCATGTCTTCCCAAGTTTTACAACCCGGACACTTGCAACCACGCACGGATCTACGTGGTAAACTGGATGGAATGGCCCAGCCCTTCTCTCTAGCTATTTGTTCTCCTGTCGGGCAAATTCTTGCAGTTGTGGGCAATGCACTAGTAAAGGGGCTTTATAAAGGAAATTGATATTACAAAGGAAGTAGCGGAGCTATAAATACAAGGGAATGTCCAAAGTAATAAGGGAATAATTAAAAAGTAGGCTACAAAGCTTTTAAGAAGTTTCTTTTTTTGCTAGAGCTGAGTGTAATTTTCTCCAATTCCTCTGCTGCCTTTTATAGAAGCTTTCTTTCTTCATAATTAAACCTTTCAAATTCAGTTCATTCCCCTTCATTCAAATTGTTAATGTGGCGTTTTTCATAGGATGAGCTTCCACTTGGATACTTGAGCTTTGATCTTCTCAAATTTACAAATTTGGCTATGGAAAAGTGCATTTCACTGCAAAATTTGAATGAGCAAGACTTCATCAGTGTGAAACAGGTCATTTTCGCCCTTGTTGTGAACTTTGAATGAGCAAGAACTTTGAATGAACATGAATGTGCCCATCTTTGCCCCGCCAAAAGCACTTTCAAATCATTTGGGTCGCCATTGTTCATTCCTGTATAAAACATATACCCAACAACAATTTACGTTTTAAATATAACGTTCGGCCTTGGCCAGCCCGAACTATTTAATTTGGGTCCAAACTTTATTTTTTTTAAAAAAAAATTTTTGGTCAAATGGCAAAATTCATTACCAAAGAAAACAAGTACAATAAAGGCTCACACACAGGTTAACTACAACAAAAGAAAAGGCCACAAACACACAAAAGACAAAGCCACAAGGCAAGCTTTGGAGCCCAGCCCACAAAAAACAACAATACAAGAGAACCTAAAAATACTATTATTCCTGCAGCTGCAACCGCTGTCACCATCACTATAAACTGCAAAATGAACTTCACGATCTGATGCCTCCCATGAGCACCTTGGATCACGCCATCAAGAACTCCAAAAGTGGTGAAGAACAAAGTCGCCACATCCTCCAAGGACCATCTCAAGTACCGCCACCACGAAACCAAAGAAGCACGCAGGAAGATAGAACCCACGCGCAACAACACCAATAAAGGCAAACATCGGGAAAGACCAACAAGGGCCAACAAGGGTGGTGGTGCAAACACCCGAGCCAAAACTTTACACACCTTCTCGTAGATCCGTGACAAATCACGGAAAATAAAGACGGTACCCGAACAGAATTGAGGATTGAACGAGAAAAGATGGAAGGGGATGATGGAGATGTTGAAGGGGAATGGGTTGGGGAGGATGGAAGAAAAGGAGGATTGGGAATTAGAGCTCAAAATGGTAAGATTAAAGGTCAAAAGAGAAAAGGGAGGAGATGATCTTGAAAGGCAGGGACGGGAAAAATTGCAAGCTACCAGAAAAGCAAAGAAAGGAAAAAGAGACAAGAGAGGCATGGGATTGCCACCGACTCTAGCAACACCTAGGGACGGCGGCGACGTATAATGATGGAATTGAGGACTACTCTCACAAAAGGAGAGAGTGGTTTATCAAAACTAACACATTGGTTTATCAAAACTGATACATGGGTCCAAACCTTTATTGGTATCGAGAATTAGGAATTTTTTTTACATTGAAAACGTTTGTATGTTTTTCACATACAAAAAATTTAACCGATAGTCAACATACAAAAAATCGTACCTCAACATAATCCAACTTTTGAGCAAAGTTTACACCAAACCAAAAACCAAATACATGAAAATCGAAACTTGAGAACTTTATCTTTTGGGCAGATAAAGTAACATTCAACCCAATTCTCTTCCCGATCTCCAAAATAAAACTCAACCAACTATTACACTGAAGAATTAATTATATCAAAATTAGCTCGGATCAATTCAAACAACCAATGCCCTCACACCAAACATCATAAAAATCAAACATGCCCAGGAATAGAACCTTTTCCAACGTACAAAATTCAGAAGGCAGCTGCGGTGGAGATGAGGTAGAGCAGCAGCATTCCAACCTTATTCCAGCCGTTAAACTTGCAGATCCAATGAAACAACCAAAAAAAGTTCAACTGAACTTTTTCATTTGGCAAATTATTAGGATTTGTAGGCAAATATATAGTATGGACCACCAACTTGTTTCGATTTACACCTTTACCAAAAACAAGTAAACTCATTCTTGTTTTTTCTATTTTGTGTGCTTCTAATGCGCCGGGTCTTGAAGCAATGTCAGAAAATATCAGTTTTATCCCTCAAAGTTGTTCTTTATTTTGATCTTTAACCAATCTTCTTAATATTTTTTTTTTTTTTTACCAAAACTCATTCTAGAATATGTTGTTATACTCGATCAATCTCATTCACTATGTTATTTGCTCTGAATAAAAAATTAAATATAATGTCAATAATAATTTTGGTTAATAATTAAAAAAAAAAAAAAAAAAACCAACTACATTACCTATGAAGTATTATTACTATCTTGTTTTTTGTTCTTGGCTATTAAGTTTGTCTCATAGTAACAGTTCATTTTTGCTTTCAGCATTAATTCCTTGAAATATATAAACACACTGATAGTTTTTACATTTCCTATATATACATAAACCTGAGATACAATCAGATAATACATGTCTTTCATTGTGATGTACCTATCGACTCTTAAACCAGGTAACAATATGAAGTTATCTAAACATCAACTATAACTATCATGGGATATGCAGCACGGAAAGGATTCTGATATTTTCAAAGTAAATTGTAAATTCCATGAGGGAATGAAGAAAAACTTTGGCAAGGAAAAGCTGCTTTGTATTTCACTGCATAAAAATATCCACTTTGTGCAACAACAAATGACACAACATTCAGTGTTTGGCTTTCAGGCGTTCGACTTGTCCTTAACTCCGGCATCCCTGCTGTGAGTTTATTTATTTGCTCTGGTATCTTACTGTGAGTATTTGTGTGGTTTCCTTCTCTTTTGATATGGATATCGGGGAAGAAATGATGGATGGCCTCAACATTACATTTGAAGATAGCTTGGACTTGGAGAAGAGATTTGACAATAACATCCATTTGGTTGGGAGGCTAATTGCAGATAATGAACCATCCCAAATGGTAGTCAAGGATGTCCTCAAGGCAGCATGGAATAAAATGGGGGTGGTCAGGGTTCAAAGGGCGAAAGCAAATATTTATGCCATCACAGTGGGGGAGGAACAAGTCGCCAGGAAAATTTTGGAGGGCAACCCGTGGTTCATCAGGGGTTATTCTTTCTCCGTGAAGTTCTGGCCATCTTTTCACTCGCTTGATGACATTACTGTAGATCAGGCCGTTTACTGGATACAAGCTCATGGGATACCCAAGAATTATTGTACAGTGAAGAATGCCAGAAGTCTGGGGGCAAAAATTGGGGCAGTCCTTGAAGTGAAAGATCCAGCAGAGGTGGGATTTTGAGGTTTCCTGAGATTAAGGGTGGATTTCGATGCATTTTGATTGTTAATTACATATTGTTCGGTGCCATGTCCAACTTGGGGCTCCTATAAGATTTGATTCAAATATGAAGGATTGAGAACTTTCTCCTACCGATGTGGGAGGTTAGGCCACACGAATAGTCCGAAGCCACTGTTACCATCCGGAGAAACTCGATTTAATGGTGAACTCAGGACGAAATCTGCATCCAGGGCAAATTCCATGTTTTCCCCACAAAAAAGAGGAGCTGCGACGACCGGGGCCTATGAAAACCATTGGAGAAGAAAATGGGAACAAAGTGACGGTGGATTCTACGGTTTGCCGGACACGGATATGGATATTCCGACGAATAATTACTTGCAGCGCTGTCGGAATAAGGGTTTGGTCAGCATGGCAAGTACGTCTTGAATATCCATATCCGTATCCGGCAAGTATGTACAGCCTTGAGGACGGAATACATATATGTGGCAAGTACGTCTGCAGGGTTGGTCTCCCATAGCAACCAGGAAAGGACGAGACACCTGGCAGAGGCAAATTCTGAGGCAAAACATATTGCCACCTCACGAATGGGTACTCGACTTGACTTTGGCCATATGTGGCACGCTGACAGTTTTGGGACCCAGTATACCAACGAAACACTTACCATTGCTGTCAATAGACTCTCCCTAGAGAAAAATTGGTGTGATCCAAAACGAACCCCCCTTGGGCTTTTGAAAATGTAGGTGGGCTAATCTAGGCTGTGAAGGAGGTGCGGGCCAGGCCCACAAGGTTTAACATGGTGGATTGTTTCCCCCTGGTACTAATATCTCGGAAGTGGACGCCCAAAGCTTGGCATTGGCAGCCCAAGCGGTCCAGGCCTCAAATGGGAACGTGAATGATAATGGGGGGCATAGAGAGGAAGTGTTGGGTTGTGGGGAAAAGAGGCGAGTTACAGTGGATGGTGATAATACTCAGTTAGACGTTGACCCTAACAAGAAGAAATGAAGTGACGTGGAGCTCCCTACTCCACCAAGCAAGAAGCAGAAAACGGTGAGGTATCCTAATTGTGGACGCCCTCTATGGTTGAGCAATCTGAAAAAGAAAAGCTCCATAGTCAGGGGAGGTGGTCGAAAAGAGAGATCCACAGTATCCACTTATGTTGATCCCGGGCAACTGGAGGGCCAATTGTGCAAGGTGGTGGTCAACCCTTCAAAAGAATTAGAGGAAGCATAAAAGGTTTGGGTTGTTGGGCAAAGGACGTGGAGAAACAGAACTTGTATCATTGGTGAAGGCTGACGATGTTCAGCCCCGCCGAAAGCCATGAATATTTTAATTTGGAACTGCCGAATGATTGGGAACCCTCAGAAAGTTCAGGCTTTGCAGGATCTTATCCGACAAAAAGTTCCTAAACTGGTATTCTTATGCGAAACAAAGTGTAAGGCAGAGGTACTAAATGGCTTAAAGAGAGAACAGGGATTTAGAAGAGTTTTTGAGGTTAGTTCGAATGGACAATCAGGAGGTCTTGGTTTGTTCTGGACGGGTGATATTGACCTGAGAATTATCTCTTCATCAGATCGATATATTGACTTTGAAATAGGAGCAATTAGTGATGCAGTTCATTGGCGCTTCACAGGATTTTATGGGCACCTGGTAACTGGGGTACGGCATAATTCTTGGGATATCATGAGACGACTTGCCGTGAGTGATTCCCTTCCATGGCTCATAGGAAGGGATTTTAATGAGCTATTGGGCATCCACGAGAATGAAGGAGGACCTGTCCGTCCAATAAACCAGATAATGGCGTTTCAGAAAGCAATGTCTGACTGCCAACTACATGATCTAGGATTCTCAGGGACTCTTTACAATTGGATTACTACTAGGTCAGGGGTATCAAAGAACAACTAGACAAGATGCTTGCGACAGATAAGTGGAGGGATCTGTTCAGCAACGCTAAGGTCTCACATCTCGACCCTACCAAGTCTGACCATGTGCCCATTCTGTTGGAAATTGATGGACCACAGAACCATGTTAGGCACAGGGGTAAAGCGTTTCGGTTTGAAAACTTATGGGTTAATCATGAGGAGTGTGAAGGTATTATGCGTAATGCTTACAACCAGCAGAGTACCGGTGTACCAATGTTTCTGATTGTAAACAAGATCAGGGCCACAAGAGTAGCTTTATTAAAGTGGCAGCAAACAATTTTTAAAGGCAGGCAGGAGGAAATTAATGTTGTGCGACAAAAGTTCGGTTTCATCCTTGCCCAACCATTCACGGAAGATGCACTGGCTGAACGAAACCGGTTAATGCAGCGGTTTGATCAATTATTGGGTCAGGAAGAGATATACTGGAGGCAAAGATTGTGTGCGTTATGGATCAAGGCTGGTGACCGTAATACACAATTTTTTTCATCAACGAACCAGGAATAGAAGGGCCAAGAATTCTAAAAAACGGTTGAAAGAGGAAAGAGGAGCCTGGGTCTATGATGATGCAAGAATTGAATGCATGTTGATTTCATACTTTTAGGGAATATTTCAAACGGCAGGGAACAATCAGGATGATTATTGAGGCCGTGGACACTAAGGTAACGACAGAGATAACTAGCACGCTAGAAGCGGCAATCACTGATGAGGAGGTTCGAGATGCGGTATTCCAGATGCAACCGTCTAAAGCGCCGGGGCCCGACGGAATGAATCCTTTCTTTTTCCAAAAACTTTGTAATATCGTAGGGGGGATATAACGACTGCAATTAAAAACTTCCAAGCCACAGGGAGACTATTGAAGCAAATAAACTTCACACACGCGACCCTTATTCCCAAAACAAAGGAACCAGATGAGGTAGCTCAATTTAGGCCCATTAGTTTATGCAATGTATTGTTCCAAATCATCTCTAAAGTACTTGCGAATCGCCTTAAAGGGCATAGTTCGAATAATGCGCATTTGTGCCAGGTCGTCATATTGCAGATAATACCATTTTGGCGTCAGAGATAGCTAACTACCTGTTTAGACGGCGCTGTGGAAAAAAAGGTTTTGCCTCGATAAAGCTGTATATAAGTAAGAATTGAGTGGGGGTTCCTACATTGAATCTTTACTAAGATGGGTTTTTTCTCAGCATTGGATCAAACTCATCATGCTTTGCGTGACTATGGTCTCTTATTCTGTTTTGGTGAATGGATGCCCACAGGGTTATATACTCCCATCGCGTGGATTACGCCAGAGAGACCCTCTTTCACCGTACTTGTTTATTCTCTGTGTGGAGGGATTGTCAGCACTAATAGCTTAGAGGGCATGGCAGGGAATGATACAAGATGTCTCCATATGCAAGGAAGCATCGATGATTAGTCATTTGTTATTTGCAGATGACAATTTACTATTTTGTCAAGCGACGAAATCAGACTGCAGGCAAGTACGGGAGGTCTTAAAGATGTATGAACATGCTTTCGGGCAGAAGGTGAACCTCGAGAAAAATGAGTCTTGTTTTAGCAGAAATGTAAAGCGACCGGTACAACGAAAACTTGCTGGGATACTTGGTGTGAACCGTGTGGAGCGGCATGAGAAAGACCTTGGTATGCCAACATTTATGGGAAGGAACAGAAGCTTGTGTTTTGGGTATCTAAAGGATCGTGTATGGAAGACATTAAAGAGTTGGAAGGGTTATATGCTAAGTGCGGCTGGGAAAGAGGTGTTGGTGAAGGTAGTGGCGCAAGCAATCCCAAACTACTCCTTGAGTTGCTTTCTTCTTCCCAAAACCTTCTATGATGACTTAAACAAGTTAATTGCTTCCTATTGGTGGAGTGGTGACAAAGGAGACAAGAAACTACATTGGTGCTCTTGGGAACACCTTTCTAATCCAAAAAATGAGGATGGTCTTGGGTTTTGACTCTTATATGTATTCAATTTGAGTATGCTAGCAAAGCAGGGATGGCGATTAATGGCAGACCATAACTTTCTGGTTGCTACAGTTTTAAAGGTTCTGGAAAAGAATTTGCACGACAAGGAAAGTTCTAAGCTTGTAAGATGGCAGGTGGGCACTGGGTAATCCATCCGTATCTGGGATGACCCTTGGATCCCTATCCCATCTCGATTTCACCCATATTCGCCCAAACCAACGGGGTGCACGATGGCAACGGTAAATGAGTTGATTAATCCAAGTGCAAAAAGTTGGAACATTAATATGCTAGAAAACCTCTTCTCTACTGAGGAGGTAAATTTGATCCGGACAATTCCATTAAGTGTTCGAAATCCGCCGGATCACTCGTTGTGGCATCACGAGAGACATGGAAGGTTTACGGTCAGGTCGGCCTACCATGTGGCAAGGAATTGGCTTCGGCCCACAAACCAGGCAACATCATCCTCTAACGCTAATGGTTCTAAGATTTGGGCAAAAGTGTGGAACGCAAACGTGCCACCGAAAGTTAAAATCTGCATACGGCGACTGACTAATGAGTTGGTTCCTACTAGGGCTAACTTGGTGGCAAGACATATTACCACGAATGTGGAGTGCGTACTGTGTGGTGGGTATGGGGAATCTACCATCCACCTAATGAAGGAATGCCATTATGCGAAATGTGTGTGGATAAGCTCGCAGGTGGGTCCACTTTTAAGGAACACTCACCTTTTATCCTTCCTAATATGGCTCAATGAGATTGTGGATCTAATACCTAAGGCAAGCTTTGATGTGTTTCTGATGGTTTGTTGGGCATTATGGGGGGCACGGAACAAGAAACTCTGGGACGATAAGCTGGTGTCTCCTAAGATATGCACTGCTAGTGCTATTCAATGGTGGTTGGAGTTTACCAGAATCACAAATCCAGGTGTGGAACAAGACAACATATTGAGAAACACCCCCAGATGGACTGTCCCACCCCAGAGGTGACTCAAGTTGAACATTGATGGGTCCTAGAATGCAGAGAGCTTAGTTGCTGGTTTCGGTGCCATGATCAGGGATGGTGATGGTCTCTTTGTGGCTGCTAGTATTGGAAGTTTTGAAGACATAGCCTCCCCACTGCTCTCGGAAGCTATGGCAATGAGGGCAGGTTTGCTATAGGCGATTGACAGGGGTTATCAATTTCTTATTATTGAAACCGACTCGCTTCAGATTATAGCGGTGTTAAGGGATCTTATCCTCAATTTGTCACCCATAGGACAAGTTGTGGAGAATTGCAAAGCGTTACTCAATACAACCACTGAAGCAAATATCACCCACATTCGCCGAAATGCAAACACTGCTGCTCACCACCTTGCAAAAGTCGGCCTGTCTTTGATGCAAAGCTGTGAATGGATCGATTCTCCACCTAGTATCATAACTGATATTATTGTTGAGGACTGTATGTAGTTCTACGTTTAGAGATAGATCAACCTTTGTAATGCAGTTAATGATGAAATGAAATCCACTATTATATCTTTTAAAAAAAAATAAAAAATTTGACACAACATTGCACTTTTCTATAGGTTGACCTTTTTATCATTTGAGAGTTGGGTCAATTAAGCTTCATTACAATTTACATAATATCAAAGTTGTGGATCAATGAATATTTTCTATTTGCCAAACAAATTGCGGATCAATCACCCGAAAACCTGAAAACTTTATTAAAAGAGCTAGCTAGCATCTCCAATTATAAAAAAAATTAAAAATTAAAAAATAAAAAAAACAGTACCTGGTATTGCAAGTTAATCCCACTTTTCTTATATTCCACATAGAAACACTTAGAAAACTAATCGATATAGCCGAAAACAATCACCTAAACAATAAGCACAGATGGATCCAAAACAAAAGAAATAACAATCCACGAAATACCACGAAAAAGCTTGTATCTCAGTTAGTCGAGAGGAAAAAAATAAAAAATAAAATAAAATAAAATAAAGGAAACCAATTATCGTTGCTATAAATATAAAATCAAAATTCAAGAGAAACCCACAATTCAAGAAATAATGACTTGCCTGATGTCATTTACATGCCCGAAATATAATTAAGAAACATAGGGTGTCAAAACAGACTTCCCTTTCATGTTCTCATATTTTCCCTTTCATTTCAATCAATTCGGACGTACTCATCGCTTGATATACTTGTTTTATAACAAAACTTTCAGTATCATATGATTTTCTTCGTGTTCATGAGTTGATATTACATTTCATCACGCAGTAGTGCAGAAAGTGCTAACAGTTGGCCGTGCTTACTAATAGTAGCAATTGCATGGTTACCCAATACTTAACCATTATCTTATGACATCATAGCCAGTGACGGATCCAAGATTCTCACATTGGATAGTCCTAACCATCCAATGTAAAACGTCCAAAAAAAAGAAATAAACAATAAACTTACAAAAATTAAATAATAGTATTTTTCATTCATAAATCTTGGTAAAAACAAAGCTAGGTCATCATGAATAAAATCCCTTCTTCTAATTTGTAAATATTTGCCACTTAGTACTACGGTCTAGTAGTATTCCTCTTCACTTGTAAGTGAGAGGTTTTAGATTCGATTCTCGCCAAAGGCTAATTTGAACCACATTATTGCTAGCCCATTGTGAGGCTAAGTCCACCATCTCCCCCTTAGTGTAGATAATATTGATTGTTCAAAAAAAAAAAAATTGTACATACTTTGATAACTTTTCACAATTTTACGGAAAAAGAAGGAAAAAAAAAGTTTTTCTTTTGTTAAATATAAATAAAGGTAATGGTTCCTATTAAGATCATGTAGTATTATTGTATTAGTAGAGATAGAGTATACAATTCAAGTAAATCTTATTTCTATGAGAAAAAATGATTTAGATGTGATTTACAAAATACAGGATTCTTAGCACATAAAATAGGATTCACAATAAAAACTGGGCCTTTGACCATTTCACCCAATAGAGATTTAACCAAAAACAAAAAACAAAATAGAGATTATAAAAATTAAAATTAAATAATAAGAAATAGAATAGTAGATGAGAAAGTGCTCTTCAAAAGCAATATTTTAGTAGCAATGGTAAGCCCATGTAGCAAATAAAATAAGAAAAAAAAGGAGTTTCAACCTTCTTCCTTGCGGGAAAGCTACAACTCCTCTACCTCCTCCATGGATGCACTGCACCAGAATTTTGATTGTACCATGGTCCATCCATAACTATGTCATTTAACAAAATAAATTTCCTAGGCATATCCCATATAGTCCTAAGCTTGAATCTGATCTCCCTATTGTAATATTTGGAAGGTCCCCGAAGGATCTTCATAGGCGTTTTTCTAGCATCCGGGTGGTTCTAGGACCACCTTGGTCCCTCTATGAATCCACCCCTGATCATAACTACACTCATTGCTCTTAATTACTTAAATTGAGTGGTGCATGAGTATTACAAAAACATGCATGAGGGATTTACAAATGACTACTTGGAAGTAATCATTTACAAATCCAAGTAGTCATTTGTAAATCCCTCTTACATACCTTGCAACATAGTTAATGCTCATATTGTGCATTTTTAATCCTTCCTATCTAACTTCTTGTGATCCTTGTCTTCATTTGCCTAAATTTCTTGAAATTTAAAAGTCTCTCACCCAAATGTACTCTTAGTGAAAGTGACAAAACCGCATGGTTCTTTTTTATTTTTTGGTCAAAAGGTAGAGAAATTTCATAAAATAAGTCCAAATGGACATATCAAATAAGGATTGGCATACAGAAAGAAAACACCACTTATGCAAGCAAAGCATGAGTAAATGGTCTTCCCTATAGCAAATTACAAATAGTACATAAAGAAAATAAACATGAAACGGTCTCAACCCAAAACAGATCCTCCACGAGGGCTTAAATAGTAGAGGCCCAAAGGTGGCTAATAGAGAAAGCCCTAAAAGCCTAGGTGAGGAATCAACTGCCACAGTTGCTTGAAAACCAGAAATGGTAAACATTTCACACTGCCAGATTTGCACCACAAAAATAATAATTATTCACCCTTACTTCGGACCATATACAGACATTCACAATTGACAAATGAGGTAGACCATAATCTTTCGAAAGATTGGGCACACTATCATCAATTGAAATATGGAGCAAAACCAGGCAGTGAAGGGGAAAAATAGGAAGAAAAAAAAAGGAAAGGTAAGGAGGGATGAGAGACGCTGGGTAAAGGAGAATGAGTGGAGGAAATAGGGTACAAGGGTACTGAGGAAGGGAACGAGGGTAGGGGGAGGTGAGGGGGATGGGTAATGTGGTCTTTGGAAGATAGAAGAGATGACGGGAAGGGGTAAGGGGTAAGGAGGAGAACAAGACAAAGTGGGCAGGAAGTGAGGGGGAAGACTAGAGGAAAAGTGCAGTGGGAATACCACCAGCCTCAAGCCGAAGCAAGAGGCAGCGATTGAGTTGATTCAGAGCTTTAGGTTTTCGATGAGAGGGAAAAGGTTGTGATTGTTATCTATTTATTTATTTAATTTTGTTTGAGAAACTGGAAATGATATTACCAAGGAAAGAAGCCAAAGGAAACAAACAAAAGCCAACGCATGGTAAACAGAAATGCAAAGATGTGGGGGCAGGGAACAAACGACACCACCACATATGGCAAAAGTGTCACCCAACCCACACACAAAAACAGGCTAATTCGGAGGACAAGGTAATCCATCTTTGTTTAGAATTCTTACACGAAGATGGAAGTCGATCAACCCAAATAGAATCGCACATCTTCATAAATTGGTACAACGCAACAAAATCCACCGCTTCATTCCCCGATCTTGGGACCCAAGACCAGCTGCAAGTTTGTAATGAGGCACCAATATCCAAAGCCCGAGACAGTGCAGGGAAGGCCTCCCAAAAAGCGTTGTCAATAGAGTCCCGCAAGCAAGAGATGACATGCTTAGTCAGACTTCACAATGACCTGGGCCAAGTGCTCATGCTGGGCAAGGAGACAACCTTCGAGCATAGCAAGAGCCTCAGCCACAGTAGCACTTGATGCACTGACCTTCTTCTGCTTGACCGCAAGACATCTGCCTGTTGAATCTCGGAGCACCACACCAACGACTCCCTTAGAAATCCCTAGTTTCCAGCTTGCATCAACGTTGATTTTGGCCATGTGAGTGAGTAGGGGAGTCTATGGAGGCCGCGACATTTAGGACCGCATAAAAATGACAGTGGGCTTACTTAATAGGGTACCAAGCATCACGAACAACCCCACCTCCAAAGATATGGCGTTGATCGTCTGAATAGGGGACAAAGGCTTGTGATTAAACACAGCCTTACAACGACTGTTGCATATGTTCCAGCAAGTGAAGCAGCCGTCGTGAGGAAAAAACTTCCTCTCTTCCTTACTTCCATAGCATTCATTTCCCACTTCAGTAATCCAAGCATCTAGGGTCATAACTGAGAAGCAGTCGACCCTATAGTTGAGAGGTCCCCCAAACCAAACACGTTCTATCCAAAGGCACATAAGTAGAAAATGTTTGATTGATTCCTCTTCCCCATTGCAGATAGGGCAGATGGGGAAGGGTGCACATCAGTGTTTGAAAAGACAAAGTTATGTTGCTAAGGCTCCACGAAGTCCCCGCCACATGAAATTCCGAACCTTAGGTGGGGCATCGATACTCCATATGCATTCCCAAACCCCGGGATCCACTTCCCAAGAAGACGAAGGGTGGCGTGACCTGAAACGTTAAGCATTAGCATAAAGCCATCGATAACCGGATTTAACGGTATATTAACCCTGCGGTTTTACCGGCCAAATCAATCAATCATGATGATTGAGATTACCAACTTGAGTAACGAAAATGGCAAAGCACTCCCCATCAGGAATAATGGAACAAATATTGTCCAACTGCCACTCCCGAGTCTCATGGTTGATAATGGTGGAAACTTTTTGGTTGACATCAAGAGTAGCCCCGAGGGTTGGCGTAGAGTGGCCTAGCGGGATGCCCGGGACCCATCTATCAAACCACAGCTTAGTTTGATCACCACTCATTATTTGCCAATGGGCTCCCTTTAAAAGTAAGTCTCTACCTTCCAGTAAACTTGACCATGCCCAAAAAGCTCGGCCACCCTTTTTAGCTTCTAAAAATGAGACATAGGGGAAGTATTGGTCTTTAAGAACCCATGCTCAAAGCGAGGTAGGATTAAGGATCAGACGCCAATTTTGTTTGGCAAGTAAGGCCAGGTTGAAGTCCTTCAAGTTTCGAAACCCCATACCTCCATCATGTTTTGCAAACCCCAAAGCATCCCAACTAACCTAATGGATATATCTCTCATTTTCCTTTTGCCCCCACCAAAACCAAGCAATAGCAGCATCGATATATTTGCATAGGTTATCGGGAAGCTTGAAGACATTCATCAGGTAGGCCGGGACTGCCTCCACCACTACCTTAATTAATGTTTCTCTACCGGCTTATGATAAAAACTGTTGCTTCCAACCGTGAATTTTTGCCATAACATGGTCTTTCACAAAGGCTAGCGCATCTCACTTCGAGCTACCCCAGATAGTCAGAATGCCAAGATACTTCCCGGGGTCATTAACTCTAGGTATATTCAAGATGGTGCAAAGTTCCTCGCACACCAATGCTAGAGTGTTAGCACTAAAATACATGATGGATTTTTGGAGGCTTACCTCCTGACCCGAGGCGTGGCAGTATGCCTCAAGAAGTTTGACAATGTTGATGCAAATGGTCTTAGACGCATTTAGGAAAATGAGGGTGTCGTCAGCGAAAAGAAGATGGGATAAGCATGGCCCATTACTACAGACTTTGATGCCCTCCAAGAAACCAAGGTCCGTAACATTCTGAATAAGCAAAGACAAGACCTCACTAATTATGAGAAATAAGTAAGGTGATGAGGGATCTCCTTGGCGTAGACCTCGCGTTGGCTTGAAATTTTTTCCGGGCTTGCCATTGATTAAACCAGCGAAATTCGCCGTCGAAACACATTTCAACACCAGATCAATCCACTTCTCATCAAAACCCATTTTTGCCATTATAGCTTGGAGGAAGTCCCACTCCACCCGATCGTAAGCTTTGTTCATATCAAGTTTAATGCCCAACTTGAAATTCCTCTTCGTCTTCCTAAGCTTCAAAAAATGGAACACCTCATGTGCGCTTATAATATTATCTTGGATCTACCTTCCTTCCACAAAGGCGTTTTGACATGGGGAGATAATATTTGGAAGAAGTGGTTTTAGGGCTCGTTTGGATGTGCTTTTAAAATAATTGAAAGCACTTTTAGAGAAAATATTTATGGGATCCAAAAGCACTGAAAGTGCTTTCTGCAAAAAGCATCAGTTATGTGTTTCTTTCGGGAAGCACTTTTAAGTGTTTTTCCATGACTTACTTGTATCTTTACTGAATATTGGTTCTAAAAATATTTTCACTAAAAACACTTTCAATTATTTTAAAAGTACATTTAAACGAGCTCTTAATCGATCTGTCAGAATTTTTGATAAAACCTTGTAGGAGTAATTGCAAAGATTGATGGGGGCAAATTGGTTCATGGACTCCTATAGAAAACAAAATTAGTAAATTTGTCTTGGTAACAAATTATTTAGAAGGATTAACCAGACCTTGCTCATGGATCCCATGTTAAGTAATAGTACACAAGGATCCTATTATCTTACCCAGATATGTATGTCAGACTTATTAGTGATAAGTTCTCTTTGCTTGCATAAGTTTTTGAAAATTTTATATTGATTGGAGTCATTTATAATCTGAAAATTCTAATTGTTAAATTTTACACAGTGTATCTTTAATCAATAATTTAACAAATTAAAATTTTCAAATATAAGATATACTGAAATACAATGGAAATTCCGCCTTAAAGCTCATCTATCACTTATTGTTGTAAGTTCTTCTGCTATCCAGTAACCACCAATTCACATGCCTGCATGGCTTTATCAAGGGACATGATCTATGCTACGTACCTCTGCACCAAGGATTTTGTCCATCCTCGCAATTGTCAGGTTTGAAGGAAAGAGATCATTTCCGGATCTCTTCCACCAAGGTCACCGGATCAAGTGATCTGAGCCTTTGAAATTTCATCCAATGAGTAAAAATTATTATAGCTTTTAAAGAATCAAAGCAGATGGGTCGTTGGATGAAATTTCAAAAGCCTAGATCACTTGATACGATGACCTTGTTGGAAAAGATCCGGAAAAGATCTCTTTCCAGGTTTGAAACCCTAGGTCCCTTGCTACCCTCTCTCCCTCTACGTTTTGCTGGAGCATGACCTAGCTATTTGGTTATTTCATTTCAGTTGCATACAATTAAATGTAGGTTGACCCACGTAAGAGGAATGTTGTAAGGATTAAGAGCATAAAAAAACAAAAAACAAATTACAACTTATATTGTTATAATTTTAAACATCTAAGGGTTTTTGTTTGGATTAATATTTGAACATTGGGCTGCAAATGTTTGGAAGCCCAAAGATACCAATTAAAGGGAGACTTGCCCGAGGCCTAAGCATCAAGCCCAGAGACAAATTAGCACCTTCCCATTAATGCATAGGCTATATGCCTATGATTTGAACGTCAAGTGATGAGGACTAACTCACAATCAGCCAAAAAGCAATTTTCAGTGGCAATACAAGTAAAAAGTTGATGACTCACTACCCTCCAAGTGCTTTCGGGGCAATAGCAAAGTCACTGTAGTCGGGCTAATCTACTTATAAAAGGAGGAAGGGGCCCCAGAGACAAGGACACTTAACCAATCAAACAAACAAATATACAAACTCTGCTTTCAAGCCAGATTTGCATCCAAAAGCTGTAATCAGCCCAGATCTCAGTCATTTTTAGGATATCTCCCTCACAAAAGCTATATTTTGTCTAGTTTAAAGCTTTACTATCACCCTAGTGGCGTAGTATCGATTCTTTTGTGTAAGCTGGTTTACCATCCATCCATTTTTTAGCATAGAAACCTCTGTAAACTCAAAGAGAAGTGATTGCAAGAAGTTCAACCTTGCCCAACAAGGTGAAATCTTGCTTAAAGTTCTTTGTGTGTTTTCTAAGATAATAGATCTACTGCTTAATGTATTCTCCAGCATGTATTCAAGTCATATCCATATGTTTTCCTACTTTAAGAGTCTCATTTGCATCTGGATCTGGTCAACTTAATGGATATGCTTTCATTTAAAAACAATCAAGAACCAAATAAATGACTTAAGGGATCTGGACTCCACTCATTCGAAATATACAAGACTATGAACTGAAAGTCCTTGGTCACAAGGTAAGAAAAAGAACTTAATGTGGACTTAACCCATCCATGACAATCCTTTGATAATAAGAAGTCCGAGTAACTTGGGACGCAAGTAATTGACTAAACACAATCTTGTTCTACATTTGCTATATTGAGATAGCAGTGACACGCCTAGCACTTGGTTAGTTTTGATTGCGAGCCTCAAGGCCTACACCTAAGGCCCCATAAAGGCACTTTTCAAAACTAACCATGTCCTCTTCCTGCAGCACATCAGCATGCAGGAGCCCGACTACACCTTCAAAATGCCAATCCCTTGGAGAGCTGTGCTGAAAGCCGATGAGCTCTCTTTGAAGAAATCTTTGCCCAAACAGTTTTTGTATAATATGTCCACATTACACGAGGATTTAGTGACAAGAATATTAATACGATAATGTTAAACCTCAGTCGGTCTCTCCGAAACTTAAACAAACCTTAATCATCGTTTCACGTATGTCGTGGTTTTGTTCTTGTCCAAATATGTGGCTTTAAGTTAGCAAATTACTTATCTAGCAAATTAGAGTTGGGAATACTTTTCAACTTTAAATACATATAGACTTTGACTTTTGTTCCGCACCATATAGACGTTTGAGCCAATTATTTGTTCTCTAATCGAGACTCTTGACTTTTGAGTCAATGCTTTGTTCTCTGGTTGCTTTCTACATATAAAAGTAAAGACTTTGACTTTTATACGTGGCTTTAAGTTAGCAAATTGCTTATCTAGCAAATTAGAGTTGGGAATACTTTTCAACTTTAAATACATATAGACTTTGACTTTTGTTCTTGACCACATGGACGTTCGAGCCAATTATTTGTGGAGGCAGATTCTCTATCCTCTCATTTTTCGTGCCTTTTTGTACCTTTTTGTTTGTGTGGTCACGGTTAAGTCACGTTAACATTTTATATTACTATTCCTTTTTGTCTTATTATCTCTATAAAAAAATAATATAAAATGTTGACGTGGCTTAACCGTGACCACACAAAACAGAAGAGCACGGGAAGTGGGAGGGCAGAGAATTTGCCTCCATTATTTGTTCTCTAATCGAGACTCCTGACTTTTGAGTCCATGCTTTGTTCTCTGGTTGATTTATACATATAAAAGTAAAGACGAGATGAGAGATGCGAACCAAATCAAAGAAATTGAGAGTTAATGATGCAGAAAATAGAGAACATGACAGAGAAGCTCCTTTTGTTTTTCCTTTTGTTTATTTGCTTAGCAAAAGCTAGTACCTCAACGCCATCCCCGCTCCCCAACATTCACAACCAAACTCAAAGTCCAAAACATTTTGTGTTGATACATGGAGGTTGTCTTGGAGCATGGAGCTGGTATAAGGTGGCCACTCTCTTGAAGTACTCAGGTCACCGTGTCACAGCTCTAGACTTGGGAGCATCCGGGATCAACCCGATTCAGATAGAGCAACTCCCTTCGTTATCGGAATTTGTCGAGCCTTTGACAAAGCTCATGGTTTCTCTACCACCAAATGAAAAGGTTATCCTTGTGGCTCACAGCTATGGTGGTGCCGTCATATCTATCTTCATGGAGAGGTTCTCTCATAAAATTTCTGCTGCGGTGTATGTCACAGCTATCATGTCTGGTCCTACTCTTAATTTCTCAACTATATTTGCAGAGGTAATGAACTTCACACCGACATAGATTGGGTTGTGCTATATGTCTTCTTTGTAGTGCCTTACTACTATGAATTGAAATTGACCATATGCCGTACCTTGTTCATCGTATCTTGTGAATCAAGAAATGTGATGAATAAGTATGGTATAACTATATCGCTGTGTTGAGGGTTTCCTCCATGAACTTATTTGAGAGACACCTTGTTTGTACACATGTCGTACATCTTGTTCATTGTTGTCCGCATTCTACCGATCAATGAGATAAGAGTAACTAACAACTAATTTTCTTTTAAAATGTATAGGCTACCAAAAGATTTGACTTTAAGGACTCTCAATTCAGATATGACAACGGAACCAACAACCCTGCAACCTCCTTTATCTTTGGGCCTAAAGACTTGGCGACAAGCTTGTACCAGCTCTCACCACCATATGTAAGTCTTAGTAGTTAATTGAATCGGAACCGTATTCTGCTCTATTAACCCTATTGGCTGGTGATTGAAATAATGTGCAGGATTTAACCTTAGGGTTACTGTTGGTGAGATTTGTTCCTCTGTACAATTATGATGTAATAAAGCTCACGAAAGAGAAATATGGATCAGTTCCTAGAGTATTCATTGTGTCCCGCCAAGACCGTACGATTGTGTTGGATGTGCAAAAGTTTACGATCAAGAACAATCCGCCAAATGAAGTGAAAGTGATAAACGGTTCTGATCACATGGTCATGCTCTCTAAACCCGTGGAGTTGTTCTTCCATCTCCAAAATATCGCTGAGAAATATCATAAACACGGACATGGTTAATTCAGGCATACTAGCTTGCGTCCAATGCACCACATGTAACATATGTATGTATAATTAGATGAATAAATTAAAGAAAGTTACTATTTTCAACCCGCAGCCACTGTAACCAAAAAGAAAAAAAGTGTACCACAAGTGTTATACTATTATCCAAATAAGTGAGATTTTTTTTTAAAGTAATAAGTACTAATAATTATTGGGAATTTTATCAAAAAAACTCACGGTACTGTTCACTTTAACGAAAAACCACATTTTTACACTAAAAAGTCACTCTTGGTACTATTCACTTGACTCTTTATTTTGTCCTTATAGTTAAAACTCAAAGTTTTCAAGCCATTTTCATTAGTTTTCCTATAATTATATGGGTCCGTGAACATTAGCTCAAGAGGCATGAAGTATTTTATGTAAATCTAACTATGCACTCTAGTATAAGTTCAAACTCTATTGATGTCACTTTCTCATAATAACTAACTAATTAATCCATTAATGCTATCACTCTATTAAAAAAAGCTTAAAGTATTACATGTAAATCTCATATCAATTTTATGTGTGAACTCATAACAGTATAAAGAATAATGAAAAGTTTGAAGGATTTCTGAAAATTGTTAGAGAGCAAAGAGAAAAACTCAATTGAATACAATAAATGAAGACAATTAGAGAGCAAAGAGAAAAACTATCTCCCTTTTGTACTTTTTCTCGAATGAAATGGTAATTCGTGTCAAGATGTTTAATCTTGGAATGGAACACAAGATTGGAACTTAATGCCAAAGCTGACAAATTGTCACAATGAAGTGTGGTTTTGATAAGAACTTATGAATGTCTTTGAACACATATCAGATCCAAAATACAGCAGTTGCACAATGAGCTAATGCTTTGTATTCAACTTCTGTTGAACTCCTCAAGACAATTGTTTGTTTCTTTGACTACCATGAGATTAGATCGGATCCCAGATACATTACAAAACCTGAAATAGACCTTCCAATGTTGATATATGATGCCCAATCAGAGTTTGAATAGGCAGTAACTTGAAATTTGTGCTCTTTGTATAGTGTAAACCATAGTTTATGGTCCCTTACACATACCTAAGTATTATTTTCACTAAGTGAAAATGAGCATCTGTAGGTTGTTTCATATATTGACACACCATATTGACAAAGTGTGCAAGATTTGGTCTTGTAAACGTGAGGTATTGGAGAGTTCCCATAATACTCCTAAAGTGACTTGGATCAGATAATAAACTTCCTTTATCTACAAGTATTTAAGTGTGAGGTTTGGATGAAGTTAATGTTAGTTGGCAGGTTTCCATACCAGCTTTCTTCAATAGTTCTTTAGCATACTTAAATTGATGTATGAACATAGATCCATCAACATTGTATTGAACATGTAACCAAGAAAATAAGTGAGTTTACCCATGTCTTTAAGGTCAAACACCTCTGCCAGGTTATTGATCACTTACTGAATTTTAGTTGGACTTGACCCAGTGAGGATTATATCAGCAACATAGAGCAGAAGTAGAACAATATCACTACTATCAACTTTAACAAACAAACTTGTGTCTAAAAGTGATGGTTGAAAAACCAAAAGCTAGAAGATAACTAGTGAACTTTGAATTCCATGCCCTTGGGGTTTGTTTTAACCCATAAAGTGACTTCACCAACCTGCAAACATGATTAGGATGTTCAGAATCCACAAATCCTTAAGGCTGCTTCATATAAACTGATTCCTCAAGGTCCCCATGTAGAAATGCATTCTTAATGTCAAATTGTCTCAAAGAACGACAAAAATTGTGCTACCAATGCAAGGATAATTCTAAGTGTGGTATGCCTGATCACTGGGTTAAATGTCTTAGAATAATCAAGACCTTGTTCCTAAGTATACCCTTATGCAACTAATCAAGCTTTAAATCTTGATATAGAACCATTTGGGTTCTTTTTAACCTTATAAACCCACTTACTCCAATTACAGTCAAATTGGATAGAGGTGGTACCAAAAGCCATGTTCCCTAAGATTTTAAAGCATTGGATTCCTCCTGCATAGTTATTTGCCATTCAACTTTATTGGAAGCACATTTGAAAGTTTTAGGCTCATCTACATCAGTTATATAATCCAAGAAGGAAAAATCAGCATGAGATTGATCAGATACTTGAGTATTAGAAAATGTATCGATGAGTTGGAATGATGATAACTCAGGTAGTAATGCCAGAAAACTAGCATAGTTTTTCCTTGTAATTGCACTAGTTTGTAGTCTAGTTTGGATACCATGATCTCTCAACCCAAAATGTACTGAATCAATATTACAAGAAGAAGCAGAGAATGGAAGAACTATTTGTAGCTGTGCAGGATTTAAGACAAGGAGCAACAAAGTTGTATCATTTGGAGTGGAAAAAATATAGCCAAAATCTGATGTTGAGTCTTGAATTTGAGAACTAGATGTTGATTAACTATCATGAACATGAGAACTGGATGTTGATGAACTGTCAAAACCTTAAGTGCAATTTTGATGCTGATCATTTACCCCTGAAAAATGTGAGCCAGATTGATTTGAACCAGAAATCTCAGATGATGTATATGATGGTATTGTAGAGTTAGACAAAGGAACTAGGTGATCTACATGCCTTGTGCTTAATTGACTTTGAGGAATGGGAATTATAACAAAAACTGGTAGGGAATGCTGAGGTTCTTGGCTATTTGATATTGTCACAAATTGTGATTTAAACAATTTACTAGGGAAACTAGATACATCAAATACCAAATGTCTAGAAATAATACATTTTCTAGTTTGTATGTTGAAGCAGATAACACCTTTATACCCCATTGAATATCCCAGAAAAATACACATAACAGACCTAGGTTATCGCTTATTTGCATTATAGGGTCTTAACCAAGGAAATACCGCAGAACCAAAAATCTTCAATGATTGCAAGTTTGGAGCCTTTTTGTACATCAACATATAAGGAAAACTCATTGAAAGTGTTTTGCAAGGCATCCTATTGCACAAGCAAAATACCAAAATTCAAATGACAAACTAGCAACATTAAGCAACATGATTGCAGCGTTTTCTCTCTGCCAATCCATTATGTTGTTAAGTGTAAGGGTATAAGATTAATTGAACAATACCTTTGCTTGCAAGAAAGGAAGTAAAGCTTTTACTAATGTACTCCCTTCCCCCATCTATTTGTAAAGACTTAATATGTATCCTAAACCGTGTAAGAACAAAATTATAGAATCTCACAAAAATTGCAAATACATCTGATTTATTGCTCATGGAAAAAATACATACATATCTGGTATATTCATCAATCAATGTTACATAATACCAATATCATTCTAAGGATCTCACAAAAGAATAACCCCAAATATTAGTGTGTACTTTTTCAAATGGAGATGTACATTTAACTGATCTAGATGGAAATGGGATTCTAGACATCTTTCCTTAGATACATGGAATAAAGACACTATTTTTGTTTTCTACACAAGGTGTAACACTAGATTGTTGTAACATTGATGACAAAATTTCAGGAGAAGAGTGCCTCAACCTCTGGTGCCAGACATCAAACTTTATTACTTTTCCTACATAAGCTACTGGATTACTCGCAATACACTTCAACCCTCTTGTACGCTTGATCACTAAAATTGGGAACAATTTTATAGAATATCTCTTTCCTTGATACACTATTTCCCTTGTCCTCTTGTCCTACACAAAAAATTCAGACTCATCATATATAAACCAGCTTTTATTGTCATTAAAAAGTTGTTTCACGGATAATAAACTCCTAGCAATATGTGGGACATGTAAGACTTTACTCAGAACAAGAGAATGAAAGTTGGTTTGTAATGTAGTGGAACCAACATTATGTATTGGTAAACCAATGCCATTTCCAATTGTTATTTTCTCATAGCCCTCGAATGGTGTTACTTGAGACAAAGAATTGATGTCAACAGTCATATGATAGGATGCACCAGAATCAACATTCCAAGAGTCTTAAGGAATGAATTGTGTAGTCTGTTGAGCATTCATAGCAGTCAATGATGAAGGTGAATGATGACCTTGAAAGGAATAGTTACTTCTTTGATAACAGTTAAGAGCTGAGTGCCCCATTTTTCCACAAATCTGGCATTCAACAATAAACCCAGTAGTTGATGAAGTATTGTTCCTATGGTAACAATTAGCTGCAGTATGTCCCATTTTGTTGCAAATTTGACATTCAATTACTACAGTAGTTTTGGTATTAGTATTACCAGACCAAGTGTTATTCCCATTCTGCCTTGAACCCCCTAAGTAGTAGTTAGATGAACTACCAGAATTATAGCATTTTCCCTAAAATTATTGTTGTTTATGAAGTTATTTCCGCTATATTGATTTTCATTTAGAGGTCTGAACCCAAACTGAGTTCCCACATTAGACTATGAACTTAATCCATTATGATCACTTGAATTTCCAACAAACCCAAGGTCATAAGATTCACTAGGAAATTGATTAGATGAAGGGAAATATGGTGCATGAAGTTGAGGATGAGCAAGATAAAATTGTTGTGGAACATGTTGAGCTAGTTAAGAAGAAACATAAGAGTCGTCTTGAAATTGAGATGAAGATCCATATGGCACAACAATGATTGTACCACCAGTAATATCAGGTATATGACTGTGATTCTCAAAGTTAGAACATGATGCATAACTAGATTTAAAACTAGAGCCTTGAACAAACATTGCAAACATGCTTTGTGACAGCACATTCATTTCTCCCTCAATTTCTTTCTCAGCCCCTAAACGTTATGCTCTAAATTCCTTCATGGTAATAGACAATTCCCTAGCCAAGATTACAGTTCGAATGACTACATATTCTTTAGGTAGACCAGCAAGTCCAACAATCATGATGTCTTTATCAGATACAGATTCACCTGCTGCAGTTAATTGCTCTATAATTCCTCTTAATTTCAGCAGATACTTGTTAATAGAATCAGTTCCTTTCTTAATTGTGTGCAACTCTGTCTTAAGATGATTAACCTTAGACTTTGAAACAGAAGCATATCTATCAACAAGATTTTTCCATGCTTCATGAGCAATCCTACACCCAATAACATATTCTATTGCCTCATCAGTCAAAGTGGCAAGTAAAAGACTTAACTATACCATGTCTCTAGAGTCCCAATCAATGAAAGCCCCAATGATTTTTTTGTAACACCAGCTTCAGTGCTAACAACATATTTTGGTGGACACACAGTTGTGCCATCAAAGTGACCAAACAATTTGTAACCTTTTAGAACATATTGAAACTGAAATGCCCATTTGGCAAAATTATCATCTCTTAGCTTTATAGTAAGCATACTCAATACTCCTTCCACTTTAAAATTTGGAGTAGTCATGACTATTTTCACAAACAACAACTAATCACTTATTCCAATTATATGCAGAGAATGACACTATGATCTTAAGAAGAAAGATTGACACTTTCTTGAAGGAAGATTACTTTCTTGATTTAGAAAGAATGACACTTTCTTGACTAAAAAACTTCTTATCTCAACACATCCATATCAATATATGCAGATTATTAGAATCATCCAAATCAACAGAAATATCACAGATCAATCAAAAACATCCTAAATCAACATCTTGAGAAACCAACTATAATCTTCGAATTCAAGTAATGAATTAGAATAAAGAAACGAGAACACCTAAGATGATTGTAGAAATAGCTAACAACCCAGAAAAAGCTTTGCAACCAATAATTCCCAGCAATCTTCACTTTAGTCAACCAACACAGCAGCAGAAATCGCACCACTCCATTGTACCAATTTTGCTCCTCTGCAGCACCCCTCGATATCGATAGCAGCGGAAGAATCAGGATTGAAACTGGTGATGAACCATTTCCGACGATGATACCATCATAATAGTGTAATGAACAATGAAAAGTTTGAAGGATTTTTGAGAAATGTTAGAGAAAGAGAAGAGAAAAAATCAATTGAATACAAAGAATGAATTACAAGATGCTTCCCAAATGTCTAACCACTTTACTTCTATAGTAAACTAACTAATGACAAAATTACTAAACTATCCTTTCTTACAATCCCACATATTTCTAACTAACTTGATCCATACAACCACCTTATAACAACCAATCGCTACATGTCAACCAATCGCCACATGTCAACCAATCGCCACATGTACATTATAGTTATTAAGAACAAGAATAGTTAGTATCAATCATTTTTGTCCAATAATAGTACATAAAGCTCTGTATACCCTTCGAAATCTCAGTACATATATATATATATATATATATATATGGGAAAGCGTTATTGGCACTCCAAAAATCTCATTCTACACTCTTCACAATTATATTTTTCTTTCATAAGATAAAAAGTTTGGAATGTAGAAAGAGATTTTTTGAGTGCTAATAACAATTCCCATTTCATTCTACACTCCTCACAAGTATATTTTTCATTCCTAATATAAAAAGTTTGGAGTGTAAAATGAAATTTTTGAAGTGCTAATAACAATTCCATATATATATATATACACACACACACACACTGAGTATGTAGATAATTATTTTCATAGAAAATAAATCAAAATAATCATTAGCTCACAAGGAGAATGAACCCTAAATTTTAAAGTAATAATACAAAATCCATGTTCATATCTATCCAAAAAGGAATTTGGTTGAATTTTTTTATTTTGTGTGGTTCTTATGGTGATATTGTACTCTCAATGTGATTCTCGTGGTGAAAAAGTTGTTACTTATGAAGGAATAAATGATTCATATGAGATGCTTATGAGACAAGAGGCGTGACTATAGAAAATAAGATATTGGTTCACATTGAAGAGATACAATAAATATACCAAGAGATATAACTCTTAAATAAAGGGTCACGAACATTTAACAAGGGAGTGATCCCCTTTAGTTGTCTATAAATAAGATTGCAGTCAGCCCATTTCCTTCTATTTCCAGTTCACTTGCCTATGAGAGAGTCAAAATATCTCTTGGAGATCATCACTGGAGATCATAATTTCTTTATTAGTATGGAGAGTTAGGTCTTATGCCAGGGAGATTTAATAATTTTTCTAGAACCGTCTACGTACAAGCTACACTAAAACTAATAGTCCAACAGAGGCTAATAGTTATCCAAGAAACAAAGAAGTTTGTGGTGGAAAGAGTATTAAAGTTGACTCCTCATCCTAACAATGTCGCCAAGTGAAGTTGGCAGCACCGTACGTCTAAAGAAGGGCAAGTTTCCAACGTCTGAAAAGAAATCGATTTGGTTGGTGGGTCAAGTTGGCGTGAGAACAAGTTTCCAACCTCTGAAAAGTCAAGACAATATTAAATAAAATTGGAAATCAATTATAAACCAACAAAATACCTTGCAAGGAAATTCAAAATCGGATATGAGTTCGGATAACTTCAGTGTGAATAAAAAATAGTATGAAACGATCAAGTATCATCTCACGACATACCGTTTACAAATTGAAAAAAAAAAAAAACAAACTGAAACGGAAAAAAATGAACCATAAAAAAACCTAACAAAATTAGGGAAATCAAATCGAATCAAATTCTATTAATTAATTCGGTTTCGAATTCAAAAGTTAAGACAGTGAACCGAATTGAATACCTAAACCTTGAAACAACATCGTTTTATGCTTTACACTAACCCTAACTAATACATCCATCGTCTAACCTTGTCTCCAGACTCCAAATCCATACCCTACCTCCAGTCTCCATGTCACGCCCCATTCCGATATACATCTAGGATCAATGTGATGCTCGACTCTAGGGGGTGCCAAGAAATACAAATAAGAAATACTGGAACTGAAATTGACAATATTAGGTAAGGTGGTGTGGTCTGTCAAAGTATTTACAACAGCTGTACAACGAAGCACAACCCTCACTAGGGTGACACGACCGTAGGCTAAATATAAGGAAAAGTAGAAGAGTAACATAATCGCTACAAGCTCCTTGAACTCTAAACTGATATCCCACTAATTCCTCGTATCTACTGACACCTGTCCAAATAATCATTAGCTCACAAGGAGAAGGAAACCTAAATTTTAAAGTAATAATATAAAATGCCTGTTTATAACTACCCAAAAGAGAATTTGGTTGAATTTTGTTTTTGAACAATATTTGGCTGCTGAAAATTCAATAATCATTCATGCTTGCATTCAATTAGATTTGGATACGTGTCCAATTTGAGTATACAATTCAATTATTTGGTCACGCATTCATATCTAATTGGATCCAAGTATTGTTTTTTGTTTTTTGTGGTTCATGTAGTGATACGATACTAAATAATCGATGTGATACGCCTATTAGCCAAAAATGTTACTTATGAATGATTAAATAATCGATGTGATACGCCTATTAGCCAAAAAACCTGACTCTAAAAAAAGAGGCATTAGTTCACAATAAAGAGTTACACATCTTATAAGGATTACACCTATTGACCTGAGTGATATCCTTTGGTTGTCGTAAATAAGATTGCAGTCAACCCATTTCATTCTATTTCCAATTCACTTGCCTAAGAGAGTAAAAAAACAAAAAACAAAAAATCTTCTTGTGTGATCCCAGTAACAATAGACATCACTAGAGATCATAATTTCTTTATTGATATGGAGAGTTAAGTTTTATGTCGGGGAGATCTAATAATTTTTCTAGAAGTATCGACGTACAAGCCACTAGGATTTAGTAGTCCAACCAAATCAAGTTGGCACCACCGTTTTAAGGACGCAAAATTATCTTTTTTAAAAATATTTATTATTATTAAAGAGAGGAAAAGAGTACGAAATTATTATAATAATTTAAGAGTTGAGAAGTTTCAAACTCAAAATGCATGGATAGAAACCTAACATCCTATCTACCAAGATATTGGACCATATGCAAGAAGAACGTAGAAATTGATTTGGTTGGTGGCTCAAATTGGCGTAAGGAGGATAGCGGTTTCGAAGCAAGGAATCTAATTATTTATGCAGCTACGTGCCACCAATCGCAAAGTCTTATAGAGAACAAAATCTGCAAACATCAGTCTTGGTAACATAAATATTTGGGTTAATCTCTATTTACTATCCTGAAGTTTCGTGGTTTTCAACATTTGGTACATGAAGTTTTTTTTTGCTCAGAGTCAAAGATCAGAACTGGAAGTCTTAGGGTTTCGGTAGATCTGCGCTGCGTAGTATAGATGGGGATGAGAGAGAAGGAGGGTGTGATCTGGGTTGGGGATGGTCGACAGTTTCAGAGGGGATCCCTCCGGCAAGCTTGCAACACCGGCGTCTCAGCAGCAACCCAATGGTGGTAGCAATAAATCAAAGAACCAAGAATGTTGAAGCCATGACTTCAAAACATGGTTGTCTCTCCTTCGAGGTTCTGCAGTCCCCTAAAGGTCACGACATGGTTAAGAAATTCGAGGAATCCAATCCTCGGGAACCCTCATTCTGCAAAGTCAAATAAGCAAACCCTCGAGCAACTCACAACTTCATTGCAATCCTAACACTTGCAGCTACCAACCCGCAACCTTCAACATCTCGTTTCTCTTGCCACTTTAAAATCAAACAACAACTGCACCTCTTTTGCAGACCCGCGACTCCCAGATCCACACTTGCAACCGCTACAAATTCTAGCCTCAACCCACGACCTTTAATGTGCGGATGGGGATGAGAGAGAGGGAGGGTGGGATCTAGGTTGGGGGAAGATGGAAGCAGGGAAGAAAGGTGAGGGAGAAAGGGGTGGGTCCCTCATGCAAAAAAAAAAATTAAATGATTTTATTTTTTTAGTTTTTAATATTTAATTAAATAATTTTAATTTCCACGTGGACCTCTTAATGACACGTGGCCTAGTCATTGTCCACATGGGCGTTACGTTATCAGTTAACGGAAGACTTAACAGCTATACTAACAGATGTATGAGACTATCCCAAAATTAACACTTTGGGTATGACTTTGGGATGAAAAAAACTTTATGTACTAAATGTTGAAAACCACGAAACTTGAGGGTAGTAAATTGAGATTTACCATAAATATTTAGAAGGATTAACGAGACCTTGGTCATGGACCCCATTTTATGTAATAGTACACAAGGATTCCATCATATTACCAAGATATGTACGTCATACTTTTTAGTGATAAATTTTCTTGGGTAAATTACATTTTCATACCTTAAGTTTGGGATCTATTTCAATTTCTTACAACATCTTCAAAACATTTTACTTTCATACCTTAAGTACTATTTTATTTCAAAATAATACCTCTGTTACATTTTACATCCATTGATCTGCTAAATGCTGACGTAGCTGTCACATATATACCACGTGGCTGCCAAATGTCTACCACGTGGCAAATAAAATAATTTTTTAATTTTTTTAAAAAAAACCTGAATTTTCTCAAAAAAAGAAAAAAAATTGAAAAAAAAGGGGGGTAAATTACACTTTTATACCTCAGGTTTGGGGTCTATTTCAATTTCTTACAACATCTTTAAAACATTTCACTTTCATACCTTAAGTACTATTTTATTTCAAAATGATACCTCCGTTACATTTTTCATCCATTGATCTGTTAAATGCTGACGTGGCTGCCACATATATGCCACGTGGCTGTCAAATGTCTGCCACGTGGTAAATAAAATATTTTTTTAATTTTTTTTAAAAAACCTAAATTTTCTCAAAAAAAAAAAAAAAAAAATATTGAAACCAATGCCTTCCCCAGCCCCCCCCCCCCCCCCCAAAAAAAAAAAAAAAGCCCCAGTTCGTCCCACTCGAGCCACCCATTTCTCCCATCCCCCATCACCCACAAAAATTCCACTTGAGATTAGGTGGATCTACCACAAAACCAGTCCAAAAATCATCTCAAACTCAAAGTATTTTCTAAACCCACCCATACTGAAAATCACGAGATCCTAACCCGAGGGGGGCTGGGAAGGGGGGAAGGTCGCGGTACGCCGATGGGGAGGGGACGAACTGTGTTTAGGTTTTTTTTTTTTTTTTTTTCCCCTTCTTCTTCTTCCTCTCTCTCTCTTCTTCTTCCTGCTGCTGCAGGTTTTTTTTTTTTTTTTTTTTTTTCCTTCTTCCTCCCTCTTCTTCTTGCTGCTACAGTAGGTTTTTTGGGTCTTGGGTTAGGGATAGGGATGTGGATCGCTGGGGGGGGGGGGGGGGAGGGATAGTGGGTTTCATTTTTTTTTTTTTCAATTTTTTTTTTCTTTTTTTGAGAAAATTCAGGTATTTTGAAAAAAAAATAAAAAAAACTATTTTATTTGCCACGTGGCAGACATTTGGCAACCACGTGGCATATATGTGGCAGCCACGTCAGCATTTAACAGATCAATGGATGGAAAATGTAACAGAGATATTATATATTATTTTGAAATAAAATAGTACTTAAGGTATGAAAGTGAAATGTTTTGAAGATATTGTAAGGAATTAAAATAGACCCTAAATCTGAAGTATGAAAGTGTAAGTTACCCAATTTTCTTTGCTTGCCTAAACTTTGAAAACATTTTATGGTTTCTGAGTATTTTATAATTTGAAAATTTTAATCAGAGTATAAAATATCCGAAAGTACAATAGAAATTCCGCCTAAATGCTCATTTATCACAAAAGTACAATAGAAATTCCGCCTAAATGCTCATTTATCACAAAAGTTCCGCCTAAATGCTCATTTATCACTCAGTGTTGGAAATTCTTGTGCTATCCAATAGCCAAGGATTTTGTCCATCCTAGCAATTGACAGGTTTGAAACCCTAAGTCCCAAGCTACCCTCTCTCCCTTTAGGTTTTGCTGAGCATGTCCTATTTGGCTATTTCATTTCATTTCCGTTACATATGATTCAATGTAGGCGGACCCATGTACGAGGAATGTTATAGGATTAAGAACAAGCAAAACAATTACAACTGATTTTACTTTCATTTTAAATTACATTCAAGTTTTTTTATATAAAACGTTCACACTTACTAATTACACGAGTATTTAAGTGAAGACACTATATGTAATGATAAACAACAATCCATCTCTCTGAAACTCAAACAAACCATACGCATCGTTTCACATACATCGTCGTTTGGTTCTTCACCAAATAGAATCAAGATCCTCGCCAGATCCTCTTTGTGAGGATCCTAGGGATCCGTGAATCGTGTCCATTCATCATACATCGTGCGGTCATAAATCATTTTAAATATTTTATTTAAAATTAAATACAAACAGTATCTAAAATTAAATACAAACAGTATCTAAGAAAACTAATTGCACTATGTAAGATAAACAGACACGATTTACGGATCTCTAAGATCCTCATCAAAAAGATCCGGAGAGGATTTTTTTGGCACCAAATATGTGGCTCTACATAGGAAACTACTTCTAGCAAATTTGAGTTGGGAATACTTTTCAACTTTTGACGAGAAAGAAAGATTACTTTTCAACTTTAATACAATGACTTTTGACTTTTGAGCAAATTATTAGTTCTCTGATCGAGACTTTTGACTTCTGAGTCAATTATTAATTCTCTGATCGTGTCTACATATGAAAGTAAGACGAGAGATGCAAACCATCAAGGAAATTGAGCGTTAATGATAGAGAAGATGGAGAACATAACAGAGAAGCTTTGCTTAGCAAAAGCTAGTACCTCAACCCCATCCTCGCCCCCCATTCACAACCAAACTCAAAGTCCAAAACATTTTGTGTTGATACATGGAGCTTGTCATGGAGCATGGAGCTGGTATAAGGTGGCAACTCTCCTGAAGGACTCAGGTCATCATGTCACAGCTCTAGACTTAGGAGCATCCGGGATCAACCCGATTCAGGTACAGCAACTGCCTTCGTTATCGGAATACGTCGAGCCTTTGACAAAGCTCATGGTGTCTCTACCACCAAATGAAAAGGTTATCCTTGTGGCTCACAGCTTTGGTGGAGCCGTCATATCTATTTTCATGGAGAGGTTTCCTCATAAAATTGCTGCTGCAGTATATGTTACGGCTGTCATGTCTGGTCCTACTCTCAATTTCTCAACTATACAATCAGAGGTAATGAATTTCATACACACAAAGATTGAGTTGCATTATAAGTCTTCTTTATAGTGCTCTACTGTGAATTGAAATTGATCATATGTCATACCTTATTCATCGTATCTTGTGAATCAAAAAAATAAGTATGGCATAACCATATCTCTCCGTTGAGGGTTCCCTCAAATAAACTTATTTGAGGCACTTTGTATTGCCAATTTTATAACTTTTACAATGATCTGAATCGTCTTATTTTAGTTCATTCATAGATCATCTTTATAAAAAAAATTCACTCCGAAACTATTAAGCATAAATCAAATTAGAGGGAAAAAAATAGATAAATACGATTCTTTACAGAAACAATAAAATGGCTATTATTTAATTCAATCATTATATATATTGAGAATTAGACCTACAAGAGATCCCTTCAATAAACTCATTTGAGAGATCTCTAAATTAAATGGGACTATGTTTGTGTGCGTATGTCTGATCTCTTGTTCATTCTTGTCTGAATCCTACTGAATAAGATATATAAGGGTAACTAACAAATAATTTTCTGAAAAATGCATAGATTAAGAAAAGATTGGATTATATGGACTCTCAATTCAGATATGATAACGGGACCAATAACCCTGCAACATCCTTTCTCTTTGGGCCTAAGGACTTGGCGACAAGCTTGTACCAGCTCTCACCACCACAGGTAAGTCTTAGACTTAAAGTGTGTCTATTGCAATAGATAGGAACCCTATTCGTGCTCTCTTAACACGCACTGGAAAGATAATAAATACTTAGCTAAATATACTTTTTTTTCTTTTTGGTTGGTGATTTATATATTCGTGCTCTCTTAACACGCACTGGAAAGATAATAAATACTTAGCTAAATATACTTTTTTTTCTTTTTGGTTGGTGATTTATATAATGTGCAGGATTTAACCCTAGCGTTATCGTTGGTGAGATTTATTCCTCGCTACAATTATGATGTAATAAAACTCACGAAAGAGAAGTATGGATCACTTCCTAGAATATTCATCGTGTCCGGCGAAGACCATGCGATAGTAATGGATGTGCAAAATTACATGATAAAAAGCAATCCACCAAATGAAGTGAAAGTGATAAACGGTTCTGATCACATGGTCATGCTCTCTAAACCCGTAGAGTTGTTCTTCCATCTCCAAAACATTGCTGAGAAATATTCATAAACACAGTTATACAGAGATGGTTAGATCAGGCAAACAAGTATTATACTATTATCCAAATAAGTGAGATTGTTTTATAAGGGATAAGTACTAAGAATTATACGTGTCCATGAACTTTAGCTAAAGAGGTATGAAGTACTCAACAATCTCAGAATTCTCAAATACAATTTCAATATTTTTTTTGTTCACCGTAAGGAGGTATTTATATAATACAAATAAGGAGTATTAGAAAATAAATCAAAACAATCATTAGCTCACAAGGACAAGGAAACCTAAATTTAAAGTAATAACATAAAATATCTATTTAATCTACCCCCAAAAAGAATTTGGTCGAAATTTTTTGTGGTCTATGTGGTGATATGGTAATTTCATGTGACTCTCATGGTGAAAAAGTTGTTACTTATAAAGAAATAATGCATCTATGTAATACGTATATTGGTCAAGAAGCGTAACTCGAGAAAAAAAGGCATTAGTTCACAATAAAGAGATACATCTCTTTAATATGTGAACCGAGTACAACAAATGTACCAAGAAATATAACTCTAAAATAAAGGATTACACCTCTGACAAGGGTTACAACAATTTGACAAGACTTATACCCATTGACTTGAGTGATACCCTTTGGTTGTCTATAAATAAGATTGCAATCAACCCATTTCATTCTATTTCCAATTCACTTGCCTAAGAGTGGGTCAAAATGTAAATTATCTTGTGTGATGCCCAGTCTAACAACAGCCATCACTGGCGATGATACTTCCTTTATTAGTAAGGGTTGGGTTTTAAGTCAGGGAGATTTAATAATTTTTCTAGAAGCGTCTACGTAGAAGCACACTAGAACTAATAGTCCAACAGAGGCCGATGAAACAAAGAAGTCTGTTGGAAAGAATATTCAGTTGACTCCTCATCCTAACAATGTCACCAAGTCAAGTTGGTAGCACCGTTTCAAGAAGGAAATCGATTTGGTAGGTGGGTCACGTTGGTAGCACCGTTTCAAGAAGGAAATCGATTTGGTTGGTGGGTCAAGTTGGCGTAAGGACAAGTTTCCAACTTCTGAAAAGTCGAGTCAATATTAAATGTAATTGGAAATCACTTATAAACCAACAAATTGCCTTGCAAGGAAATTCAAAACCGGAACGAGTTCGGATAACTTCAGTGTGAATAAAAATAAATGTTAAATATTCCAATGGTATGAAATGATAAGGTATCATCTCATGGCATATACCGTTTACAAATTGATTTATAAGGAGTATACCATGAGATGTAGGGTAGATTCGAAAAATAAAAAATAAAATTGAACTGAATCAAAGCAGAAAAAACTGAACCGAGAAAAATCAAACAAAATTAGAGAAACCAAACTGAACTGAATTCTATTAATTCGGTTCCGTGTTCAAAGCTTGGGACAGCAAACCAAACTAAATATCTAAACCTTAAAACAACATCATTTTATATTTTACACTAACCCAAACTAATACACCCCTCGTCCCATCATGCCTCCAGAGTCCAAACTCGTACCCTACCTCCAGTCCCTAGACTCCAAGGTTTAAACTTGATACCTCAACCTTATCGATCACCTTCCAAACTAGAATCTTCTCCTCTCGACGTCGAACATCTGACACTTCACTCGTCGTCGCACTGGCCCCTTGGTTTGATTGGCCTCGATACACTTCCCTTCTCTCACATTCTCCGCGAGCACCTCCTTCTCTGTGATCTCTCTGACTTGCCAAACTTCGTCTCTGACTCAACTAGGCTCACCATCTTGACCTCACCATCAAGGTAAGCCCTCCTAACACACCCTGACCCTGATGTCTACTAAACACCAAAATTGAGGCGCGTTGGCCATCACCTAGATAGGTGAGGAAGTCTTGATATGCATGAAGTCATAACTAAAGTTTTCAACTATTAAAATCTATCGAAATTTTGGTAGAGCTTCCCTTAAAATAGGAATGAGCCTAATTAAAATACCTGCAAACAACCACCTTTATTCCAACAAATCCTCGAAGGGCCACACCTAATAGGTCTCAAACCCTTTACTACATGCAAAACAATGGGTTCAGAGCATAATTACCCAAATATAAGGCTTATGAATAAGTTGAGTAATTACCATAATTCGTAGGAATATGTCAAAGCTGCTAGAATGTACCTCGACGTCTAATGTGATCACTATTACGACTACTAAATCTGGTGCTCAATGAAGTCTTCCTCTAGCTGGGCTTGTTCTCTAGAGCCTCTGGAACTGCTCACATCTACTCCTTGAATAAGAAAACCTCATCAAAATTTTGTGAGCATTGTCGAAGTCAAGGTCCGAGGCTCGGCTTCATGTTTTCTAGCGAGAATGAGGTCTTTGTACTTGTGGTGAGCTAGAGATGATGAAGATAATGGTTTTTATGGGGTTAAAACTTGTTGAACTGTGATGGTTGTGTGTGGCTCTAGGGAGGAAAAAAACATGTGAAGGAAAGAAGAAAGGGAGAGAGAGTTTTGGAAAATGGGAGAGGGACGTGAGTCCCATTGGAACCCAAACAAACCAAAAGAATTCTCCATAAATGGAGTGAATTTATGAAAATGCCTTTGCATTCATTGTCCCGTAAAAACTTTGTTTTAAGTCTGATTCTCTGAAGGAAAGAAGAAAGGGAGAGAGAGTTTTGGAAAATGGGAGAGGGACGTGAGTCCCATTGGAACCCAAACAAACCAAAAGAATTCTCCATAAATGGAGTGAATTTATGAAAATGCCTTTGCATTCATTGTCCCGTAAAAACTTTGTTTTAAGTTTGATTCTCTGAAGGAAAGAAGAAAGGGAGAGAGAGTTTTGGAAAATGGGAGAGGGACGTGAGTCCCATTGGAACCCAAACAAACCAAAAGAATACTCCATAAATGGAGTGAATTTATGAAAATGCCTTTGCATTCATTGTCTCGTAAAAACTTTGTTTCAAGTCTGATTCTCTGAAGGAAAGAAGAAAGGGAGAGAGAGTTTTGGAAAATGGGAGAGGAATGTGAGTCCCATTGGAACCCAAACAAACCAAAAGAATTGTCACATCCCGGCCTGAGGCCCACCACATCCCGGGCCTGCTTCACCACCGTAGCACGATATTGTCCGCTTTGGGCCTCGACCACGCCCTCATGGTTTTGTTTCTGGGAACTCTCACGAGAACTTCCCAGTGGGTCAACCCATCATGGGATTGCTCTTGCGCGCTACTTGCTTAACTTTGGAGTTCCGATGGAACCCGAAACCAGTGAGCTCCCAAAAGACCTCGTGCTAGGTAGGGATGGGAATATACATATAAGGATCACTCCCCTGAGCGATGTAGGATCTTACAATCCACCCCCCTTAAGGGCCCGACGTCCTCGTTGGCACACCATGACTAGGGTTAGGCTCTAATACCAAATTGTCACATCCCGGCTCGAGGCCCACCATATCCTGGGCCCGCTCCACCACCGCAGTACTATATTGTTCGCTTGGGCCTTGACCACGCCCTCACGGTTTTGTTTTTGGGAACTCTCACGAGAACTTCCCAGTGGATCACTCATCATAGGATTGCTCTCGCGTGCTACTCGCTTAACTTCAAAGTTCCGATGCAACTCGAAGCCAGCGAGCTCCTAAAAGGCAGGTTTTTGGGCTTGGCAGGAACGGCCCGAAGGCCTGGAAGGTTTCTTGGGCTGAGTTTCACGTTGGAGAAGAAGGCCGGAACTCGGCTGGAATTTAGATAAATTTTGAACGTCCATAACTTTGTCAATAGTCAACGAAATCGAGTGATTCAAAAATGAAAATCGTAGCTCTCGAAGAGACAAAGAGAATGGTTCCTACACGACGTCTAACTCGCCTTGGTTTGGCCGGAAAACGCCTCGAAAGCCTCGGAGGTCATCGAAAACTGGGTAAGATTCAAATAGATATAACTTCTTCAATACTCAACGAAATTAGGTGAAACAAAAAGGAAAGTTGTAGTACTCGACGAGATGAAGAGATATCTTGCATGCCGGTCAACTCGCCATGGTTTAGCCGGAAGTTGGCTCGAAAGTCGTCGTACTCACTAGTAAAACTGGGAAAACACCCTCCGAGTTGTTCCTGACTACAAACCTTCACCAAAGCACCTAAAATGAGTCCTAACTAGAGTTTGATCTATCTAAGAGAAAGATTAGAGAGAGAGTTCTGAAGCTTACCAAGGTCGAGGGTTCATTGTTGTGGTTCCCCGAGTTTACGAGTTTGAAGACTGGTAATAGTTCCTTCCTTCGCTGAGATGGCGACTAGGTGTAACCATGTGAGTATGTATGTGTAGGTATATGTGTGTTGTTTTCAAAGAGGAGGGGGATAGCGCAGAGAAGGGAGAGAGAGTTGCAGAAAAACCACTGTAACATGATATTGTCTGTTTTGAGCCCCGACCATGCCCTCACGGTTTTATTTTTGGGAACTCTCACGAGAACTTCCCAGTGGGTCATCCATCATAGGATGGCTCTCACGCGTTACTCGTTTAACTTCGGAGTTCCGATGGAACCCGAAGCCAGTGAGCTCCCAAAAGGCCTCGTACTAGGTAGGGATGAGAATATACATATAGGGATCACTCCCCTGGGCGATGTGGGATCTTATAATCCACCCCCCTTAGGGGCCCGACGTCCTCGTCGGCACACACCATGGCCAAGGTTAGGTTTTGATACCAAATTATCACATCCAGCCCGGGCCCCCACTACATCCCGAGCTCGACTGCACCGTAACATGATATTGTCCGCTTTGGGCCCCCACCACACCCTCACGGTTTTGTTTCTGGGAACTCCCACGAGAACTTCCCAGTGGGTCACCCATCATAGGAGTGCTCTCATGCGCTATTCACTTAACTTCGGAGTTCCTATGAAACCCGAAGCCAGTAAGCTCCCAAAAGGCCTCGTGCTAGGTAGAGATGGGAATATACATATAAGGTATAGAGGATCCATTCCCCTGGGCGATGTGGGATGTTACAAGAATTCTCCATAAATAGAGTGAATTTACGAAAATGCCATTGCATTCATTGTCCCGTAAAAACTTTGTTTTAAGTCTGATTCTCATTCCGTTTGTACCTACGCGTTCGTAACAATGATTACTATGAAAATACACTAAAAAATAGTTTATATGTGTCACAAATACCAGTCAACGAAAGTCAACACATACCGTTCTAGGGGCATTTTGGTCATTTTACACCTTCAAGATTAAAATAGCTTAAAATCAGGGACGGGTTATAACACCTCCCAACTTGGTCCCCGATGTCATCATTTTCTACAGATTTATCACCTGATCTCCGACTTGACTTGGCTCTTCATTTTATTTCATACAATCGCATGATTGTGGATTAAGAACTGCAATTACAATGGTATTTAAGTATTGGGTCTCCTGAATTAGGGTTTCTTCCTCATAAAGGGGAAAATTTCACATGTTGAGCTCTTTGTTTGTAAATTAAAGTGTGATACAGCTTCTTTCTAGGCTGAACTCTAAGTGATATTAAGTGTGTGTTTCTTAGTTGAAATCCCTCGTTGGGCTGGAAATAACATGGGAGTTGAGGATTTGGATTGATATGTGTCAATTTGCTTTTTCTCCTTCTCGACAAATTGCGTTGAAGGTAGACAGCCATAGTGTGCATCAACCCGCACCATCTTATCCTTCAGTTCTAATTTATCCAGACCTTGATAGGAAACGAGTGAGCTAGCTCACGTAATATTTTTCCATCCCCTGTCACCAAATTGAGACACCGCCTATCTATTTAAAAATACTTTTATGAAAAGGGGAAAAATAATAGTTAAGGTTTCAGTTTAGCATGCGAACAATATCATATTTAACAAAACATGATCCCTGCATATTGCATAACAAGAAAAGAAAGCAGTGCATCTAAAACGTTGTCATAGAACAAAGGAATACCATAGCATCTAATTGGGAATTGAAATATCAAAGCGAAGGGAAAAATAATTCCTACGAAAGATGAGAAAGTTAGGCTGCGCCAACCGTAAATGTATGTATATACGAAATTTCCACTCTAATTACAAACTAATAATTTCCCACTACACGGCCATGTCTTCCCATGTTTTACAACCCAAACATCAACCAGGCACGGATCTACGTGGGAGACTGGATAGGTTGGCCCAGCCCAGTCATTTTTGTTTTCGACCACTTCAGGATCTATACTCAAATTCCAAATTCTATTCACACATTCATTTTTTTTCTTTTATACATTTTTGTTATTTTTTGTTCAGTCCCACCAAATTCATCTTCCACCTCTGGCTTGCACAGCTCCGTCAATTCTCACGATTCGATCGTCAATGTCCGTCTCCTTCTCTCTCTATCTTCTCTATATCTCTCTGCAACTCACTCCCCCTCTATTTTAAGATTCAGGGTTTTTAATTTTCGAATTAGGGAGAAAATTTCAAGTTTTTTTATTTTCCATTTTGGGGATGAATTACAGAATTGGGGAATGATTTTCGAATTTGGCCTAAGAGATCTTGGTTTACAAACCCAAAAAAAACCTAGAAAAAAATTTCAGGATTACCAATTTTCGATTTGGGATCGTTTTTGTTCCTCTTATTCCGACATTTTTGTTCAATTTTTTATGACCACTCTTAGGTTCGGTTGCTGAACCTAAACCAGCACTCCTAGAAACCCAACATCAATTTTGTGGATTTCGATGTTGCCATACCTTATAAAGTTAAACATTGCGACATTTTTTGTTCAATTTTTTATCAGTCATGCTTTTCCCGATGCTCCGCGCGAATTACTACAGTGCAAGTCCCATAATTTTTCAAAAATCTTCGACCATGAACAACCGTAAATGTTCTTCGCTTTTGGCGTGTAATCACAACATGTATATACACATTTCCAAAACCATCTTTCTCATAAGTTCTTCATAGATTTTACATAATTAGAAACCATTCTAATTCACTTTTTCCACAAACTAAATAGTGACATCTAGTAATGGCTTTCGAGGTAGCTAGATTAATCAAAATATGTATGAATTCATACAACATATATTTTGAACCTTATTTATGGTTACAATGTAATTTTGTTCTTCTGTCTACTATATTCAGATCATGTAATTTAGAGTATGGAACTAATTGTCAAACTCTACATATATAGACATGATCGCTCCGATGTATCTCAAGTATATTGTTTTGGGCAAAGACTTATGAAGGTAGATTTTCGATGGGCTCCAGGAATATCTACCTTTATGATTACCTAGAAGATGGCAGGTTCCTTGTTGTGCATTCATGTATCTTCATATTATGGTTGGGAACATCATTAGGACTTAAGATCCGCAATGTGCGTATGTCAGAATTGAAACCTCAGTCTCGTCCCTATAACTTAATGTATTCCTTGGAATCGCCCCAAACACTAATGAACCTTCCTGATCTGCTGTAAGGTCATGTGTTTGACCGACATACGCTCTCACGTTCCTTTATCATTGATGACTCGACATTAGGTTGCCATAAATAACTAATTATGTGTTGTAACGTCAATTACTTTTTTAGCATACTCCAACAGTTTCGTTGCTGAGATGGGTGGGTGCGTTTTTTTTTTTAAGTTTTCTACAACAATGAACGGAATTGACCTTTTAACCCATTTATGGGGATAGAGTTTTGAAAGAAATTATAATTCGGCCTACGATTTCTAAAGGACTTGACCATTGGGCCATGATTAATAGTTTTTTCACTTTAGGGTCAGATTAAAACTAAGGTCTCACCACAATGATCATGGAAAAAATTTGGCCTATTTTTCTTTAATATTTTCCAACACCCTCAAACTTATTATGTGGAATCATGAGTTTACCAAGAAGGAAATTTATTTATATCTACTAAAACTCAGCGGATGGGTACTGTTCATTAACAGTGCCCATCCGGTTTTACCCCTTATTCTCTTCATGTGTTTTAGGCTTTAGTGGGTTTGTATGATGAATTGGCCACTTTGCCCCTCTCTCATTTTTGTTCCCGTGCGTGCGTTTTGTGTGGGAAGATGCTTCCAGCATCTTTCATTTTTCACTTTCCTCTTTCTTTTCTTCTCTCTGTCTTTCCGTTTCTCTCTATTTCTCCGTTTGTCTTTCGGTTTTGATTCCAATCGGATCGTGTGGAAGGGTGTTTGGCATGTTTTTCTCGCTGTTTTCCACGAACGAATCGCTCTGTTTCAGGTGTGTTTGTTCATGCGTTGCTTTATTTTCTGTTTGGTTAGGAAGAAATTTTTTTAATTGATTGTTCTAAAGTTCGGCTCTTCACCTATTTTGCTCAGCGTTTTTTTCTATTTCTTCGTGTTTTACATCTGGTTCTTTCGTTTGATTTCGTTTTTTGGTTGCAGGAAACATTCGTTTGATTTCGTTTTTTCGTTTGATTTCGTTTATGATTTGATTAAATTGTATTTTTTTCCATAAGAAAGATTTGCATGCCGTAGGGAAACAATTGGCTGAAATTTATTACACCAATCATTGCTCATATATAAGTTTAAGAACTTAATTACTTTTCATTTCTATAGGTCCTTTATAGATTTTTGGATTACTTAAGCAAATTTGACTGGGAGAACTATTGTATAAGTTTAAACGGGCGTGTGAGGAGCTCAAGATCTTATAAAAGGTATTTTCACCTTCTTCTTCTTTTTTTTTCCCTGTGTGTTTGTTTTTTAACTTTTGGGTATTTGGTAAAGCTTTCATCTTTTGCGTAGTACACCATTTGTGGACTTAATTTTGGCTATTTGATAATTTCTTTCCAAAATTCTGATTATGTTTATAGTTCTGTCAGTCATTACATTCTTTATAAGTACACTGAATTCACATTGTATTTCAATAAATTTTAAACGCTTTGTCTACACTCTTTAAAGTTTCTACTTACAAATGTGTTGATATTTGTAATTACTGAATCAAATGATCACCATTCCATTTAGCAGAAAAAAAATGTCCAACATTAATTATTCTTATCATTCACAGATGTGTGTTTCTCAAGCTTTGTTCTATGCAAATTTAAATGTACTTGACACTCACTTCAGGATCATTGGCATTGATCAAATAAGGTGACCAAATTCTTATTATTGGTCATTCAATACCTTTTTTCTTTGCTAAGTTTTTTTTCACCCCTCTTAGAACTTATTAACTTTGATATGCTTCAAATTATTCCTTGCTATAGAACCCACCTCAACTGCTTTCAAAATAATCAGATGCTCTTTTACATAATTATTGAATTTTCACAAGAAATTGATTTATTTATTTTTATATTTAGGCAGGCAAGAGAAAAGGGATTGACAAAGCAGAAAGTTTTAGAGAAAGTTAGAAAGTGTCAAGTAATAATTGTGAATGTATTTTGGGTTATTCTTCTTTTCATAGGCTCAAAATGCAGTGCTTATTTTGTGGTTGATAATTTTTCTGAAAGGTATTAAGATAGCTTCTTTTGTCAAATTTTCCTTCCTTTTTGGTTAATGGTGGGAATAATACGGGTAAAAAAAAACTGCATGTTTCAAAGGAAAAAATACACTAGCGCACACTTGGAAATATCTGGAGGTATTGGCAAATCTCACTTTGTATATAAATGCTTCACAATTCATGGAAAACCACATGACTCCTGAAAATGATAGTAGCAAATATGATGTATTGATACTAATATTTTAATAACATGTTTCTTAGGGTGTAAGAGTTATGCGAGTATGTGTAGTTTACCTTGGGTGTGGGTTGATGGTTGTACACATGTTACGTTTGTGTTACAATACTTAAAAATAACACCGTATTTCGTGGATGAATTTATTTCTACTCTTCATTTAGGCATTGAACCTGATACAATCTTAACATATTGATAGACTAGAAGTAGATATCTGTTTTGTATTCTCCACACTTCTGTCTAACTTCTTCTTGAGTGATAGTTTAGTTAATTTCTTATTACTTTCTTGCACGTTACATATGGCTCTTATGAAGTAAGAGTTTCTGGTGATAGGAATTATCGGGTATCTGCAATAATGAGAATGCAAAGTAATAGGTTTGTCATTTTTTATTTATATTAATTTCTTATTGTTTTGTAGATTAATAATTATCCATCTGATTATATTTTATTGTGTTAATGTATAGCAAAATAGAGTGAGAGTGAAGAATGAATAAGGGTAAGATTTTCAAACTATCCAAGGGCTTTAGTATAATAAAATGTCTCGACAATTTTACCTTATTTTTTCCTATTTACTTTTAAAAAAATTTAGCCTCTCAAATCCATTTTGTGCATTAGTTTTAAATTTTCACTTTAATCTCATTAGTTTGATTCTAATTCAATAAATTTATGTAACATACAGTTTTCTATTAGAAAAATAATTGACCTTTGAATAGAAGACGTTGTCTTGCTTGATATTACTAGACTAGCAGGTCAAAAGATCAACCTTTTCCTATCTCTAAATGTTGATTCCTCTCTATTCAACAGAGTAATTCCTTTTTATTTTCAAGCCTTGAATTTTATAAACTATTACATTTTAAAAGTGTAAGTTGATGATTACATCTGTCCATTTCTTGAAAAAAATTAAATTATCAAATGATGTCTCATGATACCAACTCCCCTTACTAGGGCATTATGAATCCAGTCAAATGTAACCTTCTCATTCCCTTTTCCCAACATTTAGAATAATTTTTTTATCATGCATATTACCGTTCTTCATTCTAGATTTGATTCGTTTAGTATTAAAGCTGATGCAAGGATTAATATCTCATTGTACCACTGCAGCTATTACCACAGTTGTCACAATTGCAGAGATTCTCAAAAACAATAGATTTGCTGTTGAGAAAAGTAAGACATCTGCTTTTATTTTCCTCCTTTCAAAATGAGACAATCAAATTAATAAGTGTGGAATATCATGTTTATGACATCTTACTTATTAAGAAAAAACTTTACATGTGCAATTATTAAAAAATATCTAATTGCGTAACAATTAGTTTTTTGGGCTAGAGTTTTTGAGTTATTTCACGATTCTCTCTCTCCTCTTTATTTTTTTTAATTACATGTAATAGTTTATGGTCAATGTGATTCCGTATCTATTTGATTAATTATATTCTTAGATTATGTAGGAAGAGTAGCAAGTAGCAATGATGATGCTTTTTAAGTCAGTTACTCTTCTTATTACAGACAAAGTCATTCGGATAATAGCCTTGCATATAACATCCTTTCAGAAGCAATCCATATGTCCATATTGGTAAGCATCGTTTTCCTATTTTTCTTTTATTATATATTTTCAAAGTGTAGTATTTTGACCAATAATTTGTTATTACAAGGGATTTAGATTTTTTATACGTAAACAATTTTTTTGAAGTGTTAATTAAAATGGTTAATTGATGGGTATTACTTACCTATGCATATTCTTGCTTAGTATTTACTATGCACATGCATATTCATGTTATACTAAGTATAATGTTCACTGTCATTCACTTAATCACTAGATATTTAAAAATATTTTTTTCTTTCCATTTTTTCTTGCTGAAGTGTTAAGCAATATAAACTAATACAAATTTGGTTTTTTCATCGTTAATCTACTCATGCTAGGGATAATTTGAGCTTTTACATTCTTTTGAACATTTTTCATATTTAACTTGCAGGATCAATGTCACTATACACTTTTCTGCAACTGTTTGTTCTGTCTTTCTCCCTTCCTTTGTGTAATTTTAGTCAATTGAATTACTCTTTTTAACTTAAGATTGAACTGAAGTGCTAAGAACTTAGTTAAATAAAAGTTTACATTGGTTTGATGACATTTAGGTGTTCAGTGTTAAGTGCATGATTATTAGCTCCACGACCATTAGATACATGATCTTTCATATGTTTTTACTATAACATATCATAATCCCGCAGCATCGCGCGGGTAGCACTTTCTAGTTATATATACTAAAACTCAATTGATGAACACTGTTTATTAACAGTGATTTTACGTTTTAGCCCCTGTATTGCTGTTTGTTTGCCCTTTTATTTTTCAATCTTAACGGTAAAATGGCAGTTTTATCCCTGTGTACACGTGTGGGTATAATGGTCCTTGAGTTCCAGCTGTCGTTATCCCTTTTCGAAAGCATAAGGCCACGTGTTGGTCTTCGCGGTAAGCTTTTCTATTGCTTCCGGTACAGGTCTCTCGATCCCTCCAGCTCTCTCTCTCAAGAACCAAAAATCTCTTCAGTTCTCTCTCATTTCCAGCGTCCACCGCCACCACTCAGACGTCCCCAAAGGTAGATTTCTTTTCTCTTCCTTAGATTCGGAATCTTGAAAATCCTCGCCGATATCGTTTGATTTCTGCACAGCTATCGGCCAACCAAGCTCGCCCATTTGGGCTTCCATGCCCACCCAACAGAACCCCCATTAACATTCACAACAATCCACAGAGGGGTTATGGACACCACCATCGTGGGTCGTCTTAGAATCCGAGCAGAAAAACTCAGAAGTTTAAAAAACGAAAAAAAGACAAAAACCCTCGATTGAATCGGATACTGGTATGGTCCCTTACAGGGGGAAAAAACATCATTTTTCTTGCTTGAAATTTTAGTTTTTGTTAATTTTTTTCACAGATTGTAGTTTTTCTTTGTTGCATTTGTCAGTTGCCCTCAACAATGAACCACTTGCTAAATGTAATGTTTGTTTATTTGGGCATGTTTAGAGGTTTTGCTGCACTGTGTTTGTCATGAGCGCAAACGAGTCTTTCCATCAGGATGGCGTCCACTAAAAGTCTGCAACTTGAACGCATACGGGCAGAAAACAAGTAGAGGTTGGTTGCCTGCAATCTAAATTCCCAATAGTTAGGGTTTAAATTTTATAAGTTTTGGATTTTTTAATTAAGCCGACCCCAAGTGGATAAAGCTTGGTTGTTGTTTTTGTTGATGATTTTTTTAGTTAATTGTTTGGTTTGGTTGGTACTAGATAATGTGTGATTCTGATGAAGGGATTAACAAGTTACCAGATGAGGTTGTCGAGAAGGCCGCTCCGATTTCAATACTCACCCTGTTCTCCTCTTGCAAGGTAATAATTGCATTATTTGTTATGGCAATTGGGTTTTCAAATTTGTGTTTTCAATATTATTTCTGTTGGAATATAATTTTTTTTTAACTGAATTTGTTGAGATATCTGAATACATCATAAATCTCATTGCTTAGTCTGCAATTCATAAGACTCACCTGAAGGCTGCTTTTAACGATGTTCACAGTTTTGGTTCCATCAGCACTAGGCGGGTCATAAAGTGAATCCTCTGCAAATTCTGTTGGTAACGACTTCCATTATATTCTATATCTTCTTGAACCTGAGTTTGATTTTAGTACATTTACGCACAATCGCACATACACACAATTAGAAGTACTGCTCATACGAATTTGACACAAATATCAAATATGTAACTCATTATAAAGTGAATTACTAAAATCTTTGAATGCATTATCCCTCCTATGCTGTCTCCAGGTAGGATTTGTATATCCATGTACCTTGGGAAGACCTGGCTCTAAAACCAACGGAGCACTCCTTGAGTTCCAACCAACATATCCTCGCACCGGTACGTCAGCCATTATGCCCATAAAGATTACGGTCAGTAATGCCATTAACATGGAACTTTATCTAGGACATGAAAATGTATGGCCTATTTTATAAGCATTTCATATCTTTAGTTTTTATTTTTCATTTTTGCGTTACAGAGGAAGTAGAAATACATGGGAGAAATCTAGAAGAAGAAATCTAATAGAAGGACTGCACAAAATGAAGGGTAAAAACATTTTATTTAAGTTGTTTTCATTCCTTTATTTCTTGCTCCCATCATCCTTCTTCATCCCTTATTTTAGACGACCATGGTAGATATGCCTAAAAGGATTGAATATACCACATGGTTTGAGCCAACAAGGAGATTAGCATTAGAAGTGCTTTTCATCATGGATAAAAGACAATTACAGTAAAAAGTTAACCATGAAAGTAAAGAGACCCTTGAAGGAGAAGGGAAAAGTAAATATAAATTGGGAAGAAGAAAAGGAGATATGTATAGTATGTTCGTTCTTCCAAATATCATTGTTGCTTTTTGCTTCTGCCATCTCTCTCTCTCTCTCTCTCTCTCTCTCTCTCTCTCTCTTTCTATAGATGTGTGTGTATATATATATATATATATATATATATATATATATATATATATTTATATATAATTTCTGTTTTTTCTCACTGTTTTTAGTATAATTTGCATTCATTTTGCTGACAGTGTTTGACTTTTAGTTTTCATACACAGAAAAAGAAGCATGTAAGAAAACCCTCACATGAATATCTCAAAATCTGGGTCATAATTCATGAATTTTGATGAATCGTGGGTCCGGAACCAATTATTATTTTAGTGTGAATTTGAACATGTCTTGATTAATTGAGGAGTTCTGGTAATTATTAGGCTACAATTTATTCATCAGATTTTAATAGGACAGAGAGGAACCATACGAGTTTTTCCACCATCTTCTACTTCATTGATAAACCCACAATCCTCGATATAAAACTTTCTAGGTTTAACTAGAATTTTCTTTTGAATATGTTCATGTGCCTAGTACAACAAACTGTGTATCAATTGAAGTTGTTGTTATTGATTGACTCTTACAAGTTTTAACAGCCTCTTCACAGCATATACTATTCCTTTGTTTAAGTTTTGTTACTCTGTCATTGTGCTGAAGTTAGTGGTTCACCACTTTTAGTTGGTGTTATAAGTTGTGTGAACAAAGAATATATCAACTGTTGAGTTTGTGACATTATTTGCGCGTATTGAAATTTCTTTTTTGTGGACAATTTAGGAATACAAATACTGGATTTGAGGTGTAAGATGAGGAATTGGGGACAGAAGAATTTGGTACAGTGTTTCTAAAAAACGACCAAATGCATATTCCTCACTCACATAAAAACTTTGAACTTATATAATTAGTGTTGATTTACACCTGTGCTAAACATAATTTATAACTTTTTCTTACGTATTACACATAATTTGTTTGAGCATGATTGAACTGATTGGTTTGAGTTTGAGTGGCAACTTGGATTCATATAGGCTGTAAAGTTTAGGAGCTTTTTTTGCTTAAATAAGGCAATACTATTCCAACTTATTTTCATTGTTATCATCTATTGTTCAAACCACACCCATATTTGTTCTCTCATTTGCACTAAGACTGTTATTCACGTACATTAACAACTTTCTGTTTTTTCCAATTATGTAACTGACAAAACAAAACCTACATGTGAGAAGAAAGGAGAAAGCTCTACCTAATGCAGAACCCTGCACATGGACACATTTTGTTACTCATGTAAATATTACTCCACCCCCGGTCAATTATGTTCCTCATTGTAAATAAGATTATAAATAAATTTTCACATTTATATAAAAAGTACTCCATCCCTGGAAACCTATGTTGTTCCTCATTACAAGTATATGTTTCCATTTAGGATTTTGACACGTTTTATACAGCTTTAAAACCAGCAGCATCGCGCAGACTATCTTTCTAGTAAAACCTAATTCAAACTAAGTAAATTCAAAACCCCCCCCCCCTCCCCTCAAGTGTTACCATGCATTTAGTGAGTCACACGTGCAGGAAATCTTCATAGATATCCTGAATTTTTTATTGACATGCTGATGCTGATCTTTTCAAAAGCTTAACAAATCATAATATGTCAGTAATAATGCCTCTTTTTGAGCCCAACTAGGACTAGCGCTAATGAAATACCAACTAGACAAACCCTCTTTTCCAAAGCTTGACTAACAAACCATAATTCTCGAAATTAACGTCTCTTTTAGAAAATCCAACTAAAACTAACGCTCTTTTCAAAAATCGCAACCAAATATCATCTTCAAATTACATAGTCAATAAATACCCAAGTATCATCTGATTTTCTTTGAACTTTTCTTTTGATAAGTTGAGGCCGGTGTCCCAAAGGAAAAATATCCAACTCACAATTCTTTTGACGACAAGATTTTCCATCACTTTATCATTGTCCATTGTGCTGGCGGCTAAATAATGGTTAGGAGTGTGATATTCACACACCTCATTTTACTTCTCACATATTTTTTCTTAATTTTTGGTCGTCGGATCGGATGAATTGAAGAAGATCAATGGACATAAATTATCAAGAAGTATGTGAGAAGTAAAATGGAATGTGTGGATAGCACACCCCTAATGATTACTGTGCTGGCGGCTAGATATTGGTTACGACATCATGTTGTTACTGGACACCACCTAGTGACTACTTCAACCCATCAACGATCACAGAGAAGAGACGCACTTCCAAATAAAACTACACGTTTTAATTTTTCTTCCAACTTTCACAATCCTTCACTAAAAAGTTAAAAACATTATTTGACTTGCAACGCTAATATTAAAATGTGAGCATTTAACTTCAATCAGTTAACAGCGATTAAAATAATACTTCATTTTTTTGACGTAGAATAATATTCTCAACTCTAAATTGGAATAATAAACACTCTTAAGTCACATGCTTATATATGTGACAATTGCTTTTTATACATGTGACAATTGTTGGATCCATTAATAGAACTAAAGAGCTTTTCGTAGACCCAATATGTTTTACCATTTCTGTTTATTAAAATTATACGACTTATACTCCATATGACCTGTATGTGCGTGACACATGTATTTGTCACCTTTTTTTTTTTTTTTTTTTTTTTTTTTTTTTCTGGGATGTTATCCATATAAAATCAGTGGCCTCAATGCAACCTAGCTATTTAGTGCATGCACCAACACTGGAAAGAGACTAGGATGAAATAGCATTTTGTCACATGATCATGCTCTTGTTCTGTATCCATCAACTGCCAAATTTTCATAATTTCATTATATGTACCTAAACAACACACTACATAGTAGAGATTACATTATATATTGAAGGGAAAATCATATTCACACTACTCTCTTCTCTTTTTACACACCATTATTTAATTTTATGCGTTATTTTCTTTTAGTTTATTCAATTTGATGATCAAAATAAAAATAAATTTCCCCGATCCACACAAAAAGGGAGATATGTGAAACCATACTCCATGTTTTACATGATTTTTGAAAATGGCCATGACTTGAATTTTTCCTATTGCTACACAATTTTGATATGTTACCAATTTCATCCTATTGTGTGTTTAGCTGGATGTTCCTCCGTTGACTGCCTTACCTATAAAGCGAAGGACAATGAGAACAGGCTTCAACATCTCGTTAAGGGCATTTTCGGCAGAATATTTTCCCCTCGGTTTTTTTTTTATCTGATAAGAGTAATGTTCGGTTAGACCTTCGATAGGGTTAGCTAGGTAATTGCCTTGACAATTACGCTCTGTGTTAGACCCAAATTGTGCAGGGGAAATAAATTTCTTTCAAAAAAATTCCCTTAACGAGATGTTGTGGTGTTTGATTGCCTTTTGGAAGTGAGTCAAGTAAGTAGTTAACGGAAAAACATACGATCAAAAACGTCAGAAGGTTGAAATTGATAACATTGTAGAACATTGAGTAGCAATGTGAAAAAACTTGAAAGGACAAAAAGTGTGCCCTTTACAATAGTTAGAAAAGGGAACAGATAAGATTTGAAAACATCTTATGGTGTTTTCATAGCCACTTCACATAAGCATTGGCAAAGTTCTATAGGCTTTGTTAGCATGACCATATGGCCAGCTTCTCTAATCAATCTCACTTCTGCATTCGGACCATTCTCAATCATCCACCGTTGAAATTCTTCTTTCATCACCTCATCTTCTTCACACAATACAAAAACTCTAGTTACCGACCCGAATTTCGCTTCTGTAAGCAACCCTTCCTTGTTCATGTCTTCCAAGAACATCCCAGATGGCCTTATCAGCATTTTAGCTAATTCGAGATCCTGCATGCAAAGACAAAACCAATACGACTGTGTTTTAATCAACCATTGGGACACTAGGATTTAATCTGGGGTAAGGTAAGAAAACTAGCCTCTGGGTTGCAGTGCTTGTACAATTTGGCTGCCATATATTGTGAACCAAACAGGACTGAAGTCAACTGATTTTCCGGGTTATTTTGTTCAAATGTAAACTGGCAATCCAATAACGACTCCGCCGGGGTCCTTTTCAAGAACTTTGATTTCCATCACATAAACAAAAAAGTTAGCGCAAAGAAAATTAGAGCTTGTTTGACAACCATTTCAATTTTGAGCTAGTTTAAACTCAAAACAAGATGGTTATCAAAACGACACCAAATACATCGATCAGCATTTTTGAAGCAGAAATGTAACAAATGAATCAAAATATAAACATAAATGCAAAAATTACATACTTCTTGTATGAGGACTCCGGGGGGGAAAGTGTAATGAGGCAAATAGGCTGTGACAAAAACTGCAACCGAAATCTTCTGAGGAAACATCTCCATGGCTAAAGACATAGGAAGGCCGCCATAACTATGACCTACCAATATCACCTTCTCATCTTCAGGAATAGAACCCAAGAACTCCATCAATGGCTGGACATAATCCCAAATGGAAGTGACCTCATGAATCTGGTTGGAATGGATCCCAGAACCACCGAGGTCCAACGCGGTGACGCGGTGGCCGTTGTGTCGGAGTAGGGCAACAAGCTTGTACCAACACCATGCTCCATGGCAAGTGCCGTGAACCAAAACGAAGTGCTTTGCATTCTCCATATTCCTAGATAGTAGCTTATGAGAAAGCAGTGCGAACATGTATACAACAATGAGGAGAAAAAGAAACAAACAGAAGCAGACGCCAAAGGATATGGATGGCAGGCGCGTGTTATTTCCAAATGAGAGATTGTATTCTCACTTCAAATTACTTTTCACGCATATTTTTAATTTTTAATTTTTAATTTATTTTTACTAAATGTTAGTTGTGTGCCAAAAAATATTAAAAAAATAAAAAAGTATTTACAAGTAATTTGAAGTATTTGAATATAATTTCTCTTTCCATATTTGTTAACTGTATTCTCAATCTTTCTGCTAGAATCCACTTTGTGTCAATTGAAGGAAAATTTGTCACGTCTTGGAAACTTCAAATTTTTGAAGAATCACCCCTTTATTTCATTACGAGTTGTCATTTTCTTTTTTTTTTGTCTTTTTGTTTTTTCTTTCAAATTGAATAAATTGAACAAAAATAATTGATATAATCACACGTGATGGAAACAATTGTATGGTACAAAATCTCGGTCTCACGTATATCCCAAAAGATAAAAATTATGTGCCAATCTTATTAGACTGTTCGTATAACTGATAAAGCTGGCGTCTCAAATCTCAAATATTTTCAGTGGTGAGGGAGGAAACACATAAGATTTTCATTCAAATGCCTGTCAAGAAACTTTAAAATTTGGAAATTATTTGGAAATTTGTCTTGGTGCGATGGAATTATTATACCGACATCTGACTTGAAATCAAGATAGAAGCTTGTAGAGGTATTGAAGTAATTGAACATATAGCTGGCACGATTGAATTTATAGTGGAGAAATATTAAAAAAACTCTTTTAAAAGGGAATTATTCTTAGTCACCTCATCTTTTGACACAATATTTTATAATATTAACATAAAAAATATGCAGAGAAATAAGGTGGCAGAGAGTCCATAAAATTACAGAAACCATAAGACCATCTCCAATGGTGACCTAAAACCTAAAAATATTTAGCCATAAAATTTAGCTTTTAGCCCAGAAACAGCTTTTCTGCTTCAACCCTTCTGACCTAAAATTTTAGCCTGAAGTTATCAAAGAATGAATTAAGACTAATTTTTTTCAAATTAACTTTAAAAAAAAATTATGTAGACTATCTGACACACCCCGACCGAGATCAGGGCGTGCTGGCCGTCACGCAAAGGTGACGTAACCATGTGCGCGTGCGGAAGCTATTAAGATAGTAATATAAAAGTACGAATAATTAAAAACCTAATAGCATACAAAGTACTAGTGTATGTGTGACACAATTCAGAGGAAATCTACAACAGTCCAAAAGGAAAAGATACGACATATTTACACCCGAAGGTGACCCTACAATGGTGAGTGTCTGTCAGAAATGCCGGGACGCCCTCTGGGATAAACCACCGAACTTGCTAGACCACTAGAACCTGGAGGGGCGCAAAAACAAAAGCGTGAGTGGGCAAAAACAAAGTTCTTTGAAAACTCTTTAGCAAAATACATTCTATCCCCTCGCCGTAAAACCTGTATACTTCCCAGAAAATGAACATATATACGTATGTATAGGTATGCCAATCATGCTCCACAATATGCCATTCATGCTTGAGAATATGCCACAACAGAATCTCATAATCAAATATAAATGCTCAAGCATAACCACATCAATAACATATGATCTGGCAGCCGGGAGTCACCTAACGTGACATGTACCGCTGCCTATAGAGCTCCAATCTCAACTCAACATCTGAATCTGCACACAAGTCGGAGCCACCTAACGTGGTTTGTACGACAAGACTGGGTGTAATATATATACGCTCTAGTGCTACGATCACGTGAAGACTATGCGAATAATCGCGGGTCACCTACGAGTCGGAACCACCTAATGTGGTCTGCACGACAAGGCTTGCACCTAACTTGGATCCAAGGCGAGCGTGTGGTGCTGGTGAACATACACATGAAGGACTCTGCCCCTCTCTGGGCGGGAGCACTAACACCGGGGGTGCAGATTATGAGCTCTCTAAGCATCTCAAACTACGATTGCATAATAAACAGGAATGCATAACCACATGAATACCGCTTACCTGGCACTTACCTGTGCGTCCACAGCACCAAATACACATTTATATATATGTATGCCAATTACCAATGCACGTGATGATACGTAAACAATATTCAAATGATGCATGGCATAAAACATATAACCTTTTCTATTCTATTTCTGGGAATTTAGAGGTATATAGGTATATACGGAAAACAAAAGCCCACTCACTGATAATTAGAAGGGTCGTAGCCCCCCTGCCTCGAGTGCGTACGCTCGTCCTCGGAAAACGAATCACCTATACGCGACAAAGTTACGAAAACATTAATTTAAAAGCACCTAAGCAACTTCTCGTAATAACTTCTCATACATTGCTCAAATTGGACATATGAATATACCAACGTGACCTACACAACCTCAGGATCACGCCCATATTTTTAGAAAAAATTTTGGACCACGCACGCGCCCCCACGCGCCTGAACAGCCACGGACCTACGCGCCCCCCACGCGCGGTCACATGCGCTGCACACTGACGGTGTCAACAGACGCCGTCAGGAATATTCCGTTAACTGACGGAATATTCCGTCAAATCTAACCGGATTCCGTCACTGCCGTTAGGAATATTCCGTTAAACTTAACGGAATATTCCTCTGTCTTCTCCGGCGAGACTCCGGCGACGGCGCCGGAAAACTGGGTAATTTTCCAACTTTGTTTTCTCCTTCGTTTTTCAACCATTTTTCACGTTCTTTATACCAAAATGAAGCTTAGGACTAGTAGAATCACGTTAGACTAGTTTTAAGGCCTAAAAATTGCTAGATCATACCTGTCCACGACTTCAAAGTTCGGCCAACTTCGAACCTAGCCTTCCCAACGTCCAAATTCACCCAACGAACCACTCCGAGGCTCCTTGGGACCTCACAAACACATCTACAAGCTTAGAAAATCCAAAAACAAGCTAGTTTAGGTTTGCATGAACAGTGTTTCAAATCGGCCATTGTTGAAACGACGTGAAAACGTTCGAATTCTTACCTGGAATTGGTATGGTTGTGCTCCTCACAACCTCACGAGTTCAATGGTGTAATTGGTTTCTTGTTTGGTGAAGATTTGGGTATGCTTGTATGTGTGTCCGTGTGTAGAGGAAGAAGAAGAATAATGGAGCTCGGGGAAAGAGAGAGAGAGAGAGAAGAGAGAAGAGAGAAGAGACAGAGTGAGGGAATGAGGGAGGGAATCCCGGGAGAAAAGAAAATGTATGATTGTGTGTGGTCCCACCACCCACACAACACAAATATACACGTAAACGAATAGATTAGGGGTAAAATTGTAATTTCAATGTACGTTTCGTTAGTTTCGGGACGGGATGTTACACTATCCTAAATTAATTATATGAACATTTTAACCTAAAAATATTTAAATTCCGATAAATTTTGAAAAATCACTAAATTAATACATGAAAATCATGATAAACCACATAAACTTAATACAAACGACATTTAATAAACCACATAAACTTAATACAAATGACAATTAATGAACCACATAAACATTAAAAAAAAAAAAAAAAAGGAAAAAGAAGACAATTAATAAACCACATAAACTTAATACAAACGACATTTAATAAACCACAAACTTAATACAAACGACAATTAATAAACCACATAAACTTAATACAAACAACAATTAATAAACCACATAAACATAAAAAAATAATAATAATAAATAAAAAGACAATTAATAAACCACATAAACTTAAAAAAAAATTAAAAAAAATAAAAAAGACAATTAATAAACCACATAAACTTAATAATGATATCCACAATCTTGACTTGGTGATGGACTTGGATGATAGTCTTGAGATGAATCATCATCTTAAAATATACTCCTTGTGGCATCTCTTCGTAAAATGTCATTTTGCTTACCACGTAAGTATTTGTTCCTCTCTGGAGTGTATTTGTCAAGGTCCTCCATCATCAAATTAATTTTGAACCTTTCTTGTTCCCTATCCCCTTGTTCCTTCATGGCCAAACGCATTTTGGCCGATTCTTCTTGTTGAGAGATATGGTTTTCATTCATTCTTACCATTTTGCTAGCAAATTGTGCATGTATTGGATCTTGGGACTTCCATTTTCTCTTTGCTTCCTTTTGCTTATCTCTACCTAGGGGCCTTGCAAAAGAAGTTGGGGTCATTTGTTCGACACCTTCATTGTCGGCAAAATTCACACCTTCATTGACATCATTTGGGGGTGGGGCTTCACTATGAAATAATCTTCCCCATTGTTGGTTCGCATCGGTTCTCCAATTTGGACAATCCTTGAGGATGTTCCAAGCATGATGCAATAAAAGCTTGATTTTTTGGTGTAGTTCTTGTCATGTAAATTGACATTGCTTTGTCACCCTATGCAACAAATACATAAAAATAATTAGTTGCAAAATACTATTATGTACCTGACAAATAAAATATCAATAAAGAAACTCACAATTTCTGAGGCGCCTCTTCCACTAGGCATGTCTTCCATGGCTCTCTCCAAGCTTTCCTTCCACAAAGTGCACGCTTTGTTGATAATCTTCCACCGATCATAAACACCACCAACTTCCCTTTGACCGGCGTTGGAGTTTTCATGGAACTTATCAACAATTTTACCCCACAAAACTTTTCTATTTTGATTCGTGCCAACGGCACCATCTTCGCTAATAGAAATCCATGCCAAACATAAAACAATATCTTTGTCAAAGGTCCAATTACGACCTCTAACATGCTCTTTTGCCATCTTGAAAATTTTGGAAATGAGAAGAAATGGTAGAAAGAAAAATTGGAAGAATTGTAGGAGAAAAGTGAGTTTTGTGTGGATGTTTGAACAAATACATAGGTATTTATAGAGTTTTTGGTTGAATTTTAAGTTAAATAATTTTTTTTAATATTTTAGCCGTTGGATTTAAATTTGGACCGTTAGATTTTTTTTTATCGTTAGATTTGATTATATTCGATCTAAGCCGTTGGATTCAATAAATATATAAATATAAAACAAAAAAATAATAATTTGAACCTTGACCGTTGGATTAACCAATGGCCCATTTAAATGGAGCCACGGGATGAAGAAAAGTAGCTGTTGGGCTACTTATGGATCTGACACCGAGGAAACAACCCCAGATGGGTATGTTTTTCTGGTGGGAAAGACCTAGCGCTTGGGCGCGTAGGCGAGTCATGAATTGGGCAGTGGGCTTCACAGCCCGGTTTCAATCTCATTTGCTGGGGTCCACTTTGCTTTGTGGCCTAAATTTGGGCTGGTATGTGGGTTAGTTTTAGGTTTTAGGTTTTAGGTTAGTTTTAGGTCCTGGGTTAGAGTGCGTTTTTGAGACAGCCCGTCCTAAATTATTTGTATCGTAGGTGTAAAAGAAGATTTTGCCCCTAAACGTTAATTGGCGTTGTAATTGTTTGTTTTGTTTTGGTTGGTGGGCTGCCATCTGGACCACACACTCACACACACTCATCTCCTTCTTTCCCATGACTCTCTTTCCCTTCTCTCTCTCTTGGATTTCTGCCATTCCTTTGCAAGTGTACGGACAAACTTCGAAGCCAACTTTCCACACACGGATCGAAGGTTTGAAGGTTGGTTTTGGACTCCTTGCAAGCCCAGGAACTTTTCCTTACCATTTTTAGGACGTGAAACCTTCAAAAACCCGAGAACCCAGTTTTGGTGCACTGTTCATGCACTCGTGATCGCGGAGGTTTCATCGAGTTTTGAGGTTGTAGGAAGCTTTAGGACGTCTTCACGAAGCTTAGGGAGTAATTTTGAAGTGACGTCGGGAAGCTCGAGTTCATCGAGTTACAAGGTTAATCGGATTATCGAGGTTCATCTGGCAAGATTTCGTTGGATTTAGGTTCCAAAAGTGGTAAGGTTTTGTTCTACTCATTGTAAGCTTCATTTTGGTACAAATTTCATGGAATTTGGTTGAGAAATTAAGAAGATATTAAGCTTTGAAGTTTTTCTAGAAACCGACGAAATTTCGAGTTGCAGACGGTGGCGACCGGCGTGGCTCACCGGAGAAGGAGGCAAATATTCCGTCAGAGTTAACGGAATATTCTAATGGCGTTAGGTAATGGCCGTTAACTTATGTTAGGGTTTTAACGGAATATTCCCTACGGCGTTAGGGTTTCCACACGCGTGCCCGCACGTCTGGCCATGCCTTGGCCGGCGCGTGGCGACGCATAGGATGTCAGAAAATTATTTTAAAAATATGGGGATGTTCGTGAGGTTGAGTAGAGCTTGTTGGTATATTCAAACACCCTAATTGAGCAATGTATGAGAAGTTATTACCTAAGGTTGGTTATGTGCGTTAAATTGATGGTTTTATAATTGTTTTGCATATAGGTGAGGACTATCCTGAGAACGAGTGCAGCCACACAAGGCTCAGGGCTTACGATCCTTCTACGTATCAGTGAATGGGCTTTCGTTTTCAGTATATATATATATATATATATATATATATATATATATATATTGATTGGCATCTTTCCAGAAATTACGTTTTAATGGTTTTATAATTGAAATGCCATTTCGAATATCGTTGATATTATTATTGTGATTATGTTGGTTATGTTTTGGTGCCGTGGACGCTCAGGTAAGTCAAGTGTGTATGTTGTTAGTGATAGATGTGGTGTTGATGAGATTGAGTTATAGCTTATATTCCTGCACCTCAATGATTGTGCTCCGCCAGAGTAGGGCCTAGCCTTCACGTGATCGTTCACCTCTCGCACCATACGTTCACCTTGGATCCAAGGCAGGTGCCAGCCTGTCGTAAGACCACTTTAGGTGGTTCCGACTCATAGGTGACTTGCGATACATCGCACAACCTTCACGTGATCGTAGCGCTGAGCGTATTTATATACACTTGCCTGTCATAGAGACCACTATAGGTGGTTCCAACTCATCTGCAGGATAGTGGTTGAGGAGCTATGGTTTCAACCGTACAGGTCACTTTAGGTGACTCCGGCTGACATACTGATATTATCGGCATATTTTGATTGTCTTATCTCACCTACTTGGTGCTTATACTATTTGTTTGAATATTCTGACAAGACATATTCTGGCATGGCATATTTGAGCTTTATCGTTTTAGCATGATTTGATATACGAGTACGTATAATATTTTCTGGAAAGTATACGGGTTTTAAAGAGGTTTGAAAAACAAACTTTGTTTTTGCCCACTCACGTTTTCTGTTTTGCGTCCCTCCAGGTTTTAGGTAGCGAGGACGTGGGTGACGAAAAAGGCATCGAGGCATTTCTGACAGAGCACCTTCCATGTAGGACTTTCTAGTTAACGCTTGTGTAGTATTATTGTTTATTCTGGACTGCACCTAGGATACTTGAACTTTTACTTTGCATTTCTCCTTCCATGTTCGTCGCTATCACTCACTAATCTTTTTGTTGTAAATTATCTTGTCAACTTTATTTTTCTCGTATTTTCACTCTTTTACTTCCACATTGCGCACTTGGCTACGTCACCCTCATGTGACGGTCAGCACGCCCCAATTTTTGGATCAGGGTGTGTCAGTTTTTTGGGGGAAAAAAGAGGAATTTTAGGTTATAAGCCATTGTTGGAGTTGGTCTAAAGATTGTACAACTTTTAAAGAAATTGTTCAGTAGCTCGAAACACAAATCGACACATGTCATAATATAAGTAGAGGACACTGAAAATATATATATCATTTTTTTACTTATATTATGGCACGTAATGTATCATCTTGTGTTCTAAATGCATTAAAAACTCTCCAAATTTTGTGTGCTAACTGTATCGATTTTCTACTTCGCATACTTGTCACTGTCACATATTGACCGATATAAAGGCTATTTAATTGTCACACACACACATTGATCGATATAAAGGCTATTAAATTGGCCAAGGTGAATTTTTTTTCTTTTGCTTTGGACAAGTTTTTTGGTTCAGAACTTAATAAATGTAATAGGATGCCCTGTTACAGTTCTAATAAAATTGCTATCGTTTATGAATCATGATCACCAATTAACAAGTTTTTTTTTCTAGCAGAAAATGCGTGGGACTTTCTCTCTTTGATTTCTCAACATTGCAAACTTTTTTGCCGCTGGCCCCAGCTTTTGGCTTGGGTGCCAGTGGAAGTTCCTTGTTCTTTTTCTCTCTTTCTCTTGATCTTCTTCTCTCTTTTTCAATTTCCCTCTGAGATTTTTCTTAGTGTCCTTGAGCCAAATATGGTTGCCAACTTTATTTCCCTCCCTCACTGCCTCCCACCCCACCACCCCAACACCACCCCCCCCCCCCCCCCCCGGCGCAGGCGCAAAAAAAAAAAAAAAAAAAAGACGACTTGCTGGATTTCCATCAATGCCAAGTGTATTGCAACTTCGTCCAAAGTAAGGGTATTTTATATATCCCCTTAGCCTCAGCTTCTATCCAAGTATTACTATGTTTATATATATTTGCTGGGATTCGTGAATGAGATTTATATTTGATGACTATCTTTTGGTTCTGCATCTCTGGTGAAGAAATATGGATGCGGTGTCCTTCTTGTTCCGGGTTTGGTACTTTTGTGTTGCGATGTCTTGTTTGTTTTCACCACTTGGTCATTTTCACTAGTATTGCTGCTTCGGTAGCTACTGGCAAGACTTTCATGGCAATGACAACAGCAAACGCTGCTTTCTGCAGTTGAAAATTAGGAATTTGGGTTCCTGTTTTGGTTTATTTAATTGGGTTTAGCTTTTATGTATCTGTTTTCCCCCAATGTATTTGGGTTATTTTGCCTTCCTTTAAGTTGGCATGTAACCTACCATTAGATTAATGCATTTATCTTTTCAGACCAAAAATTGCTATCGTTTCACCTAAAAAGCAAAAAAATAAAAGGAAAAACTAAAATTGTACACATAGCTATGAGTGATAGTGTACCACAAATGTCCTTCAATCAAAATACTAAAATATACAAAGTTTCAACTTAAACTTTTAAGCTGCCATGCACCGGGATTGAAAAATCTCCAAAAGGGATGAACACACATGAATGGAGATAGAATGTGAAGGAAGGGAATATTTACATAAAGAAAATAACAATCTATGCACTTCGAGTTTACTTTACATAGAAACAAACCTTGCTCATAAAAGATTATCGGTTTAACACATTCGTGGACCTTTCGAGTCATCATGAACATGGAAATTGACCTACTTTTGGAGCAGATTAAAAACGCGTTATATGCTCACAAAAGCAGATAATCAGCTAAGCATGGTTGGATGGCCAGTATGCAGCATCCTCTTGATCATGTCCATCCCAAATGCAGAATCCGAGGAACTGACCAAGGCAACACAAATATCAAATCAGCAGTCTAATCATGAGATTCAGAGAAACTTCTTAAAACAATCATAACAATCACAGCAGCACCAATAACAATAACAACTTCTTGTTAAGAAACTAGGACGCAGACATAGGCTTCACCTGTACATTAACTAGAATCGCATTCCAACCTATATCAGCACGCTGGTTTTGGTAGTTGGATGGAACGTGTAAAGTGGTTTGACAAAGTCACATTTATGTAAGTCATAATAAATTGGATCCACATCAGGGTTGAGGTTCAGAACGTACAGTTTTTCGACTGATTCATACAACACTAATTCCTAAATCCTATGTTTTAAAAACTCAGTCCACAACTGTGTTAACCTTTCTTTTATATGAAGCACGTCGCCAATTCAACTTGTCAATACGCCTAATGAATGCTCTGATCATGTGTTTATTTGGACTGTCTATGACTCTATGGCATTGACATTCATTTTGACTTTTTGCGTACCTTTTCATGCAGACAGACATACAACCTTGTGTAACATGCTAAGAAATGTACATCTGCTCACGTGTGTAGTGTACAGACATGACAAAATACAACCTAAATGAGCGTAGTGAACGAATCTGGCTCTCTCACTGAGCATACTATCGACCAAACAGAACTCCTTTTCCAACACCATGAACAAAAACTACAACTGGCATATATAACCAAGGAAAGTTTAGTTGAGGTAAGGCAATTAAAAGAAAAATAAAATTGTCAGTGCATATATTAAACTACCATAAAATTCTATTTCCACGAACACAAAAATCTTTTCTGGCAGCAAGGCATTTCCTAGTAAAATTATTGCATTGCAATAGATGGCATCAGATAACTGCCAACCTCATTCTGCCTTGACAAAATTCTACAAAGATAACTACATTATATAAGATCAACAATTATCTTTAGCGTCAATGATACCAAATGCATTCCGCCTTGACAAAATTCTACAAAGATAATTACATTATAATATCAACAATTATTCTTAGTGTCAATGATTATATATTCCTTTTATTCACTCAAAGACAAGATGTAAGATATATGTACCAAGTTTCAAAAGATAAATGCATAAATGCAGAACCAACCTTGGGATAGCAATTTCATGAGGGAAATAGACTACACCCTCAGTATGTGGTATCGGGGGAACATGATCTTTCTTCTCATTCACAAATTTTATTATTTGGAACAAAACCTCATGAAGAGATGCTTCAAGTGCTGATCTGCGAGCCATTCTCTCGTCCAATGCACTCTCTGCACTCATAGGTCAAACAAATATGAAGGTCAGTGTCAGCATAGCTTCCAGAAAGTGAAGCATCAGAGAATACACATTCAGTACACGATAATTGTACCTCCTGGATCAACTACAACTTTAGAATTATGAGATTTGCCCGAATGTGCTTTCGGGTGTTGGGCCACATTCAAATTTATATACCATTGTTCCCAGTATAACCTTTCTCTTTTGTGCGTAAACCAAGTTGGCTGTTTGTTTTTCACTTCAAAGAAAGACAAGCAGACCTGCATCACAAATCATGGCAGTTAATTTAGGACACTTTCTCAGAAAAATATATATTGAGAAATCAAACAAGTGATTCAAAATGATGATTGAAAAAGAATTATCTTTCCTAGAATTGATAAATTTACTTGTGATTGGATGATTACTTAAAACCAACGGCAAGCACAAACCTGACTTTTCTTGTTTGGGTGTTTCTCTACCCAACTAATGAATTGCTCAATCTTCTCATCTATTTTTTTCTCAAGTTCAATATCTCCGCATTGCACCTACACAAAAAGGAAGATTTTTTTTTAAAAGTATACACAAAAAGGAAGATTTACACACAATACACACATATCAGAGGCTAAAGATCAGAATGTACACATCAGCTCAATCCCACTCCCACATTGAGGATGATTAGAATCCGCAAGCATTATAATCATAAAGATTCATCTCAAAATATAAATACACAGGATCTGATGCCAAAATTTCGACAAACAAACAAACATGATGAAAAAACTAATTTCCGGCTGAAGTTTCATTGTGATTGTAAGAATTTTCAGTTGGCACTAGTGCTCCAATAAAAGCATGCTGGTAAATGTATAATTCAGTTGGGCATCTCAAAACACATTACTATTTGGTTAAAGGGAAAAGTCATGCAATACAACAATATTGATCCCTATAATCATTCTCACTCATCCAATAAGCTGGGACAAATAAACTGAGAAGAAAAAATCATTCCAAGTTAACTGCTGCTAACTAAGATGCATGTGCACGAATGATATTTTGAAAAGGTCTGAATCAAAAGAAACCAATATATAGAGCATAGAAAGTACTTACATATGTAATTTCGAAAAGTTCTAAATCAACATCTTTGGGCCGCACAAGACCCAAAGCCCGATGAAACACAATTGTGTGAAGTATGCCTACATTCAAGTATAAAGTTCTGTAAGTTGACGTGAAAAATAAATATACTGAAAGCGCAGTGAGTGCAGGAACATGCATCCTATATGTAACTAGAGGAGAACCTGAGAAGAATAATATAATTGTTTAGAAACCAATCAGAAAGCCTAATAGACCTGAACTGAGATGGCTTTAAAGACCAAAAAAAATACCCATTCGTTATGTTGATCATGCTATACTAAACATTAAGAAATGACCAGCAACAAAATTTTCACACTTGCAAGCTCAATGCCTTGAACATGTATTCTTTTTTTAACTTCTCGATCCCCACTTTTGACTGTCACTTGGCAGAGAACACAAAAAAGTATGTAAAAGAAAAGTTAAAAGTTCTTCACTTCCACTACAACCATAGATTTTTGAAGTACAGTTTACATTATTCAATATCGCTATTGAATCATAAAAGATGACTGAAGACCACTGCAAACCCGAAAACAAAAAATACAAATATGAATGAAAACACACACTCCCTCACTTAAGCAAACATTATTTTACATAAAGATACATACTTTAACATCAATTATACTAAAACACGTATCGAAGTTGAATTGTTCAAACAATCTCTACATACTAAAATCTTTAAGCTCCAGAGTTTTCGATATCAGTAGTACAGAGACATAAGCTAATACATATACACAGACAAAGTTGAAAAAAACCAAACAAATTAAATTACTTGAAATTCAATGTAAAAGAAGGTATGATTTTTTATTGCTAACTTACAGCGCAGAACTTCCCGTATCTCAAAGTGCTCGACTTCCTGAAACAGCAGTAAAACTCCAATTTTCAAATACAATTTATTTCTTGAAATTAGAAAAAAAAAAAAAAAAAAAAAAAAAAAAACAGAGAGAGAGAGAGAGAGAGAGAGAGAATCATACCAATTCTTTGAGCTGGCAAACTTCACAGTTCATGGTGCGCTCGGCGATGGCAGTGAATTGGGATTCAGAGCGATTAAGGAAACCCTAGATTTCTGCGAGGAATTGGAGTGGAAATTTCGCGGTGGTGAGGGGAGCGATTGGCGTAAGTTAAACGCTTTTACGTTTTTGATCGGAGTGTGTGTTTGTGTTAAGTTTTGAAGTAATCGAAGTCTTCTACTGTAAGTTCTATCTTAATCGGATTTTAACTTGGCGATGTTGGAGGAGGAGGTGCAAACTTTATTTTAAATTTGGGCTTTTCTTTTAGTCTTTTGGGTGGTTTTTGGGCTTCATAAATGGGGCCAAGACGCTTGTAGTTTTTTCCTCCAATTGGGAATAGGCCCAATGTTGTTTCTATGGGTTCTATTTGAACCACAAATTTATTCATTCGGCTCTCCATATTTCTTTTCCATTTGAAATGACAATATTCTACATTAAATTAGTCTAAATTATTTATGGGGATGGAGATTCAAATTCAGGTCTATTATTATCTATGGGGATGGAGATTCGAATTCAGATTTAGGCAGAACGCATACACTCTAACTAATGTGGTTACACTCACGCCTGCAATAGCAACTGCAAAAACAAGCGTTGTAAGGTAAATTGTGGGCGCTCTAATTCAACCAAAATAATCCTCTTGCACTCATATCATTTCAATTTTTTCCAAACAAAATAATGATGACTATTAAATGACTATTTAAGAGTGTCAATAATCATAGAAATAATGGACATACTTATTAATTTTTCTTGGGCTTTAAAAAACAAGGAACACATGTCATTTTTTGATGGGGCCAAATCGAAAAATGAGTACATAGAATAGAGAAGAGATCATCTCCGGATCTTTTCCACCAAGGCCACCGGATCAAGTGATGCGGACCTTTCAAATTTCATCCAACGGTAAAAAATTATTACAGTTTTTAAGGGATCAAAACAGGTGGGCCGTTGGATGAAATTTGAAAGGCCCGAATCACTTGATTCGGTGGTCTTGGTGGAAGAGATCCGAACACTCACTAATGAGTACTAAGTATTATCTAATTCTTCTCGTCTCAAGATGGGGTGGTCAGAAGTATCATAGTTTCAGTGATAAAGTACTTTTAATTGTCATGCTTGTTACAAGCGTTCAACTCTCAACTTCCGCCCTCCCTAGACCTTGGACCTTTGTCTTGAACTGTAGTAATGAAGGCCTTGCAAACTGGCTCATTGTGTAAGGGTCTATAAGATGGTTTTTAAAAAAATTAAAGACAATATCCCTCTTACAACCAAAACCCCAACTAGAAGCTAAACAAGTAAAACAATGACACCAAAAGAGTGACTTAAATCTGTTAAGCATCCACTAAAAAATTAGCTCAAAGGCAGCAAAGCGGCAAGACAAATAAGGTTTACGCCTTGCGCCTCACTTTAAATCCTTAATTAGAAAGAAGGAGAAAAAATAAAATAAAAAAACTCTAATTCTCATAAATCTCATATGATGTACCTGAAATTCATATTGCTTTGAAAAAAAATTATATTAACGTACTAAATTAGAAAAACCTCATTCCATTTTCGTCTTAAGCTTCATTTTGCTGTGGGACAGCTAGTAGATTCGAAAAGAACCCATTGAAAATTGATGCTTGAGAATTGGTAGTAACTGCCTGCATCTAAAAAGGTACTAACTTTCGTTGATATTTGGGCTCCTATACCTTGCTAAGGACTATAAATACATCTTTCCAATGTATGCTAAATTGTGAAAAGGTATCTTAGACGATCCCTTGATGAGTGCAAACACAGATAATAGATTGGCGTGAGATAATATTATTAGACTCATATCATTGTGGAGTCCTATTCTAATTAATGTGCTCATTTTGTTAGAGTTAAGAAATTAGATAAGTAATACAGTAGTCACAGTCAAATTGAGTAACATAAAATTGGACTCATCATTGCGCACGTTAAGAGACTAAATGTCATATAGTAACATCGATATGTACAAACAAGTCAGTATTATGTTGTCGTTGACAAGGAAAAAAATTTAAACAGTAATGTCGCCATCAAATAATAAAGTTGGAAATGAATCATGATAAAAAGACAGAATTAGATGAAGAAACCAACCACATATATCCTTCATATTTGTGCCTCTAGTAATTAGTTGAAAGTGATACATGCAATACCAATCTTGACCATTGTAACCCACAATATTGTAATCACATATATCCTTTAGTTTTTCTTATCATCTTGGTTTACTGCAGAGATGAACAATTCAAGATTTTATATTCATTGTGTCATCTAGTAAATTCGATAAGTATATACTAAGGTAGATTCAAGTCCAAATGACACCTCTCCTGATGTATGTCACATCTATTATTTACTCTCGTATCTTAGTTTCTCTAGGACCTAATAGTTGTCTCAAAATGTAGGGTATTGTTGGTGTTTTGAGACTCCATGTCCCACATCGGGGAACATAGGTTTCCCAAGGGCATTTATATATGTTTTGTCTTTTATACTAGTAGTTACGATTTGGACCATTTGGTAATGGATTGAAGGCTTGGGCCTTATGGTTATGTGGATTAAGCTTGTGTAATATAGCTTAATATAATTAATTTAAATTAATCAAGACAAGGGCCTTGGGCCTTGGAAGTTAAAATTAATCAGAGTTCATTAATTTTAATTTCAAATTAACTTTTTAATTATTAATTAAAAAATGTTTTGATTAAGAGACACATCTTTGAGAAAGACTTGTGCACTTTCAAATACATTCAGCATGTATTTGAAAGGGTATAAAACATCTATATATTTGCAGTCTCAGTTTCCAACAATGTCATTCTTTTCCTCTTTCTCTTCCAAATAAAATTCCCAGAGAGTAAACATACAAAACAATTTGCCATAATTCTATAATCCAGTGCAGGTTGTAGAATTAGATGGTTGTATCCTGGTCGAGTAGACGTCGTAGAATCACAAGCACAAGAATGGACGGAAATGCTGTTCGAAGGACATAACTTTTGCGCTAACCTTTATCTGTAATTCAATCAAGTTAGTATCATTTTAATTCATGTAATTATTTCCTTTATTTCATTCTGAATTGTTCTCCAACACTATCAATACATCTTTCCAATGCATGCTAAATTGTGAAAAGGTATCTTAGACAATCCCTTGAAGAGTGCAAACACAGATAATAGATTGGCGTGAGATAATATTATTAGACTCATATCATTGTGGAGTCTTAATGTGCTCATTTTGTTAGAGTTAAGAAATTAGATAAGTGATAAAGTAGTCATAGTCAAATTGAGCAACACAAAATTGGACTCACCAATGTGCATGTTAAGAGACTAAATGTCACATATTAACATCAATATGTACTGAACAAGTCAGTATTATGTTGTTATTGACAAGGAGAAAATTTAAACAATAATGTCGCCATCAAATAATAAAGTTGGAAATGAATCATAATAAAAAGACAGAATTAGACGAAGAAACCAACCATATATATCCTTCGTATTTGTGCCTCTAGTAATTAGTTGAAAGTGATACATGCAATACCAATCTTGACTATTGTAACCCACAAAGTCTTCTAATCCTCCAAATTTATGCCTCTAATTAGTTGAAATTGGTACAGCCTCAAATATTGTCACCCACAAAGTCTTCCAATGATGGAATACAAATCAAAATTATTTGTCTTGTGGAAAAGAAAGATGTAGCAATATTGCAAGCAACTATTTACATCCTATTAATCAGACAGTAGACCCTTGATGTAATGACTGGCTGCATTTTATTATTATTCTTAATTCACGTTCTTGATTTTATTTTACTCTATTTTAATTTAATTTTTATAAAAATAAATACATATAAAAATGTACAAAGATAAAAAAAAAATGTAAGCATAAATCACTTTATTTTATAATATACTTGTGCTTGTTTAATTATTATATTTTTGTCAAATGATAGAAGATTTTATTAAATTCGAATACAGACGATATTAGAAGCCAAACCATTGAAGATTGAACTACCACACAAAATACTAGGCATGTTTAATTATTTACCCACACAAAACCCACAGGGCAGATGAAGATATGCAATCTACGGTGACGATACGGTGTTGGGCAGTTGGAGAAAACAAACGACGTACGATCGATTTATTCCTATCCTATAATTGGAACTTTTTTTGTCTCCTTACGAGGAACTTTGACATTATATAAAACATATTATCCATATATAGAATAATGAGCATAAACATATGCATTGAGAGACTGAGCTGCGTGCTTAAAGGTAATAATCTCAGTGGTGCCAGCCTACTGCCGACGTGATTTGGACTGATGCGGAGTACCTAAAACCCATTAATTAATCTTTGAGTCTTGACACAGGTCACAATCTTAATTGCATTAGGTAAGACTAAATTATCTAGTGATTGATGAGATGTGAAGGTGATCATATTTTATAGTTTCTGCAAGGATATATGTAAAAACAAAAAGAAGAATTCGTAGCAGGGCTTTTCTGCTAAAATTGCAAAATTATTAGATAGTGGTGCGGTCTTTTTCTCGTGGAGCTTCTAATGTAGTTTTCGAGATTGCAATGATTTAGTCCTCTTGACTAGAGTTTAGGACTAGAGTTTAGGATTTAGGACTAAAGTTTAGGGTTATATGAATTATGATAGAACCCAAAACACGCATGTCTTAGATAACCTAATTATCCACAACTTGAGGCTCAAGTTTCAAGGTTTGCTCGATTTTTATATATCAATAATCCATAATTTACTAGGAAGACTAAATTCATAGATTAAATTTTGTAAACTAAATGACTTGAAAATTGATGAAATTATTATTACTTAAAAGTTTATAAATATGCTTATTTCTTATTGATGACACATCATTTAATTTATAAATTTAGTTTACAAATTTATTCTTTCTAATATTACTCTTTCATATATGCAATGTTACCTCAGTTAGCAGCAAGTTGCATGCTCTGAATATGTGATACTATGACGGCTCCATTTTCTCCAATCATGAAATTTTCCACTGTTTTGGAATATTAATTATAGCTTGTATATATAATATGGGGTGTGCTATCCACACACTCTTTTTTACTTCTTACACATTCCTTGTTGATTTCTATCTCTTGATCTTCTTCAATTCATCCGATGCGACGATCAAAAATTAGAATAGCGTGTAAGAAGTAAAAATGATGTGTGGATATTACACCCAATATATGTCTTGTAAATGTGGGAGTTGTTGGAGCGTACCTAATCATATAGGTCCAGGGAACACATATATACTTATTTAGTGCAGGCTAATTTAAGTTAATCCCGCGGTAGAACACTGATTTAGATGTTGTATTATTTGTGTGATGGGAAATCAGCAGTAGTCCCATAAGAAAAAAGTATCACATGGGCTCCATCCATCGGCTGTTTTGGTAGAGAATAATTCAGGCCTTACAATACAGCTGATCCATACCATTACTTAGCTAGGTCTACTTGCAAATAAATTAGGCACTAAGTCTAATCCTTTACAAAGTATAAATTTAGCGTCCTAATAACTCAGAGCCGTGTTTGAACTAACTATATTTTAGACCCTTCAGATTTAGGGTAATTTTTAAAATGAGTTGTGAGATTTTAATTTTTTTTACATTGCACTCAAGTTTTGAAAATTTTATTAGTTTACCTTCTGTCTTTTTGGACGTCTAATCATCTATAAAAATAATACACTTTTTTGTCAATGAAGTGTAAATATGACTTACATGTTAGCTTATATAAGAGTCTTAAACTTACTATGTCATCAATTTAATAATTACCATACGATTAATCAAAATAAACGCAAAATTTAATACAATTTCAATACCTCATAATGTAATATAAGAAAATTAAAATCTATGACATTTCGAATTATCCCAATTTATAGGGTGCAAATGAAATTAACCTTGTAGTGACTGTATCTAATTATGTTTTTCTACAAGAAAAAAAATGTTTATGTTTCGACCAAAAAAAATATATATATTTATGAAGTTATGTGCTACTGATCACAAACTCCTATAGAGAACAAAATAAGCAAATCTCAATCTTGATAACAGAAATATTTAAAAGGATTAACGAGACCTTGGTCATGAACCGCGTGTTATATAACAGTACACAAGAATCCCATTATCTTACAGGGATATATGTATGTTAGATTTGTCAGTGATACATTATTTCGCTTGCCTAAGTTCTAAAAAATTTGTACCGTTTTGGAAGTACTATAATTTGAAAATTACAATTGCAAAAATTTAATCAATGTATCTTGTATCTTGGGCCAATAATCTAACAATTAAAAATTCCGGATATCCAGAAACACAATAGAAAATTCCGCCTAAAAGCTCATTTATCTCATTTATCTCACTGTTGTAAGTTCTTGATCTGCTATATATCCAATAACCACCAATCCACATGCAGGCATAGATTTGTCAAGGGACATGATCTATGCTTCCTCTGCACCATGGATTTTGTCCATCCTAGCAATTGTCAGGTTTGAAACCCTAAGTCTCTAGCTACACTCTCTTCCCTCTAGTTTTGCTGAGCATGGCCTAGCTATTTGTCTATTTCATTTCATCTCAGTTGTAAATACTTCAACCTAGGGGGGACCCGTGTAAGAGGAATGTTATAGGATTAAGGGCCATCCATTTTTATCCTTTCAAGGAATTTGGTGTCGACCTTTTCTCGGTAGTACTAGATCGCTAGTAGTAGTAACCCAGCTAGCAGGTTAGCTGCAACTCTGTGATATGATATGATATGCATATCCTTACAAAAACACAAATCTGATGTTTGCATTCAACAGTTTGGAAAGGGATGTAACTGAGGATCCCAAGAGAGTAGTGAGAAAACAAACCCTAATGACAAAATATATCCTTTATGTGACGTTGAAGATTTTGAATAAATCCAGATTAGGGACTAATGTTTTCGTGATTGTAGGTAAGATTGATTAGGACAATCAAGGGCCCTAGGGCATTTACATCAGAAAGTGGCTGAATTATAAGGTTTAATTCAGTACAACCCACTTTCAATGCATCCGGCCCCTTCTATATGACCAAAGAATATTTTGTGTACGAGCTAGCAACATTCATATATTTTATTTCAAGTTGCTATTTGCGAAAATAATGGGTACAGTTATATGATAGCATCGGTCCCCTTATAACACTACTGCAAATTATAATTTGCTTGATGAACCAACTTTCGTCAGGCAAATAACTTTACTTGACAGAATACAAATGTTCATCGAACAAAATGGTTAACGTCTTGATTTCTTCCAAGGCTTTTACCCAACGAAAGTAGTTCGACAAGCAAAATGTCATTCGTCGCGTAAAGTTTTCACGGCAAGAGAAAAATTTGGCGTGTAATATGCCATCCTTTGCACTACAAACTATTCAAGTTTCGTTGCGCAAGTTTTCACGGCAAAATATACTATTTCCTCAATCAAAGGTGAGGAACATTTTGGCATATTCAATTTCTTCGATGATTTTTGTAGTCCACAAAATTGATTTGAGCGACCCAACCATCAAATTAATTTGTATATACTCTGAGATGATATACACCAAAAATCACAAAAAACAAACTTTCAAGGATTAGGTAGTGGGACGAAATCCTTCGACGGTTAGACACGAAAAATCACGGTTTAATGATTATTTTAGCTATGAGTTTGATGATTTTTACAACTACAGTCTCAACCCCAGAGAAATACAATAAATGAACCTGATCATCAAATTAAAATATTTACACTAGTGGTTAACTACCACAAAATCTTATGTTCTACTTAATGGAAGTATAGAATAAACTAAATGTTTATTGAATCTATTGGTTTGACGGGATACGCAATCTACGAAACTAATTTCAATGATCTAACCGTCAAATTTGTTTGGAATGCTTTGAGATCGCATACACAAAAAATTACCATAAAAAAAGATTTTAGGAACTAGGTAATTTGACAAAATCTTTCAACGGTTAGAAACGAAAATTCCGATTTAATGGTTATTTTAGCTTCGGTATGATGATTTTTTTTATAATTACACTTATGACCCTAGAAGAATACCATGTACGGACCCGATCATCACTTTAAAATATTTATACTAGTGACTACCACAAAATCTTATATTCTACTTAATGGAAGTATAAAATTAACTCTAAGTGTTTGTTGAAAATATTGTTTTGACGAGATACATAGTCTATGAAACTAATTTCAACAATCCAACAGTCAAAGTTTTTTGCATATACTCTGAAATCGCATATGCCAAAAATACCAAAAACGAACCTTCGGGAATTAGGTAATGAGACGAAATCCTTTGATGCTTACAAATGGATCATTAGAAGTTAATGGTTATTTTAGCTCCAATTGTGATATTTTCTTTTAAGAACTCTAATTGTGAGTAAAACCAAAGATTTGAGATATGATAATCAAATTCAATGATCTTACCGTTTGAAATTAAATTTAGAAGTTAATGGTTATTTTAGCTCCAATTTTGATATATATATTTTTTTTTAAGAACTCTAATTGTGAGTAAAACCAAAGATTAGAGACTTGATAATCAAATTCAATGATCTTACCGTTTGAAATTAAATAAATATATATATATATATATATATTTTTTTGGGTAAAGTACAAAAAACTACCTCAACTATTGGTGTCATGACACTTTTATACCTCATCTTTTAAAATTGACAATGTCATACCTCATCTTACGAATTTATGCTAATGTCAGATCTTCGTCAGTTTTTCTATTACTTTTTCTGTTAAATTATGATGTGGCCAGAGACGGGACCTATTTTTTATTAAAAAATTAATTAAATATTAAAAATAAAAAATAAAAAAAAACCCATCAACCCGTGTCCCCCTCCCCAAAAACCCAAATCCCCTTATCTGAGTTCTCTCCCACCCAACCCTCTTTCTCCTCTCTCTCTTTCTCTCTCGCCTCTCTCTCTTCTCTCTCCCTGCAACATGCATCCCTAAAATCCCAAAACCCAGAAATCCTTCACACCCGTCCCCCCCAACCTTTGTCTTCAATCCCACCGGCGACAACCCTACCTCTATCGTTGACTCCAACGATGACAGGCACAACCCCCAATCGCCCCTAAACCCTAACTTTAGCCACAACCTCCACAACAATATTCCCTTATCTTCCTCACCCCCGGAGTCTGCCCCTCCAGAGATTTGCGAGAGAAAAACAATATAATAACAACAATAATCCCAATAGAAAAACTCTCCGTTTTTCCCAAAAAATTCTGAGATTTTCTAAGAAAATCAGAGGAGGTGTGAGAAACACAGAGAGAGAGTTGTGAACTGAGAATGGCTCTCTTTGGTCTAAGTTTTCAATAAATGGTGTATATAAGCGGGTCAGATGATGAGGAGATAATGGAGGTGAAGTCCATAGCAAAGTGTTCTGATAGGGCAAAGCCTCTACACAATTTCAACTTGCCGTGGTATTTGAAGTGAGGGAACCAGAAGCACCTGTGGTGCCAGAAAGAGAGCTCCGACGCCAGCGGGAGTGGCGGGGAAGGGTCTGGGGTTAATCGGTAATCGTCGACTCAGAGGATTGAGAGCTTGTCAGCTGTGATAACTCGGGTGGGAATGGTTTCTGGGTTTTGGGATTTTAGAGATGCAGGTTGCAGGGAGAGAGAAGAGAGAGAAGCGAGAGAGAGAGAGAGAGGAGAAAGAGGGTTGGGTTGGGGAGAACTCAGAGAAAGGGATCTGGGTTTTTGGAGAGGGGGGACACGGGTTGATGGGTTGTTTTTTGGTTTATTGTTTATTTTTTATTTTTTTTAATATTTAATTATTTTTTTAATAAAAATGGGTCCCATTTTTGGCCATGTCAGCATTTAACAGAAAAACTGACGGAGGTTTGACATTGGCACAAATTCATAAGATGAGGTATGACATTGTCAATTTTAAAAGATGAGGTATGAAAGTGTTGTGGCACCAATAGTTGAGGTAGTTTTTTGTACTTTACCCTTTTTTTTTTTTTTTTTTTTTTTATGTTTGTCCGATGAAGTAGGTTCAGATCGTTTGGCAAACGTACATAAATTTGTCATGCCACAGTGTTACTTTTGTCGGGCAAGCGTATACAATCAACTTTCCCCCCAAATCAAAGGATTTACCGAAGAAATACTCTAAAATTTTGTCAGGCAAACGTAATTTCCAACCAAGGAGTGGAAGTACGTAGTACCTATACTACAAGACTTGAGCATCTTCAGTTGAAGCTCCTTCCGATCCACCCCCGGAGTTTGCAGAGAGGAATGACCATTGAGGGTGGATGTGTGGTCATTTTTAAAGCCCTGAATTTCTAAAAAGTTTTTTTTTTTTTTTTTTAATATAATTTTTTTTTTTTTGTTTTATAGCGTAAATTGGCGGCAAATAAGGCTAACCGGGAAGCGAAGCCGTACCTTTATCACTCTTGTTCTCAACCCCTTACTTTTCGAGTCCAAGAACGGCGTGATCAGGGTTCGTTTTTCCCAAAAGTTGAGGCTTGGGGGATAGGAACGACAATAATGGTAACCAGGTGGCTGATGACATTTATGTAAGTATTATGCTGAAAATTTTAATTTCAAAATCCATTACACTTCAAAAATTTTAAAATTATGATCGGGGAATCATAATTCATTTCTTTTTTTTTTTTAATTTTTTTTTTTTTTTTTTTTTAGGCTTTATGTCTAAAAAGAAGAACAAGTGCCTTACCAACCTCTACTAGCAGCAATTAGACACGCTAATGAAGGAGCTGACACTTGATCTACAGGTGTCTCTATAGGTGCTGATAGATAGGGTTGTTTGATGGAAAGGCAAAGAACTCCATGACCTAAAAGTAGGTTGGGTTCGGGACCTCGGGAGATCTTTTTCATCTAAGTCTCAGATTCAAGCGGTTTGTCTTCCATACTGCAGCAGTTGGAGATTGAGCTAACAGACCTAAAACAATGAGAAGAAAAAGCTTGGGAAAGAGCACGCCAACGAGAAGAAGCTCGAAAACAGCTGCATGCCAGCGAGAGGAGGCCCCTTCCACGACACATTGCTGAGATGACCCAAGTAATGGCAACCTTTGGCATTCGCCTTCCTGATCCTTCTAGCGATTTTCAGTTGCCAGTAGTCGCACTTAGTTTATGATTTTTATATACATTTGCACGAATAATTATTTTTAATATTGTGATATTTTTAGATTAATATAATTTAAACTATTTCTTTTTAAAAATAAAATTGAAAGGTTTGCATGACAATTACTTGCGTTTGACAAAATATTTATAAAAAAAAAATTTGTTAATGAAAACCCGGCGAAATAATGGGATTGGGCAAGATTTGTTCGTCAGGTGAACATGGTCAACTCACTTTACTCGACGAAATATTCTCGTCGAGAAACTATGGCTTGCCGGACGAATATATAAAATTTGTCGGGTAAAATCTACAGTGATGATCTTCGCGACGAATTTTGTCGGGCACAAAAGTAGACGACAAAATCCTATTTTACTCGACGAATAAATTTCGTCTAGAAAGGATTCTGTTTTTGTTGTGTAACTTTGTTTATTGATATTGAGTTCAACTTGCACCCACATATTAGAGATTATGATAATTTTTAACTTATATAATAGAGAAATGCTTGTAGTGTTATCAGCCTATAAACTTGTATATACTACAATCAGCTTGATCAATAATCCAAATCGAGTCACAGTCATATCGTCACTAAATTCACAAATTTAATGCTTGAATTTTTTTTGCAAGGAAAATGTACTTTTGTCCCTCTTGGTTTTAAAATTATCATTTTTTTATAGTTAACGGCATGTATAATTCAAATTATCCTTCTTGTAATACAAAATTGATGAAAAGTGATCATAACATCATGGATAATTTTCTTATGGTAACATTATTTGTGACTTGCATTTTGCTGCATAGTCTTTGTTTAAAACAAAAGGAATCATGAATTTATGTGATTTGATGCATCTACTTTTACTCAAGAACTGAGAAAAGCCAAACCTACATAGTTCATAACTTGGAAACTTTGTGTTGTATATTAAACAATAAGGCGTACATCATCAATCGTTAAACTCCTAAACTAGCAGATTTGATACGAGAAACGATTTATGGTTCCACTTGCATGAATGGTAACAAAGGAAATGACAGGAATACTTGTTGGGACATGCTGCTAGCGAGAGGAGAAAGAATTATTGACCACTTTAATCAAAAGAGGACGAACGGTGAGGAGCCCTAGAAAAGCTGTACTGCCGCATAAGGAGAGGACACATACACATTAGTCGGGGTCTATTTAGAATATGGAATTTTATCACATCAGGACGTCCCATATTCCCAACCCACATGCATGTGTTCATCATATGTCATATCTAATCCTGTACATTACTTTTTTTTTTTTTTTCTTTTTTTTGACATATAATATTATTTATACTAAGAAAAGGAGGTTGGCTGAATGCCACAATACGTTAGTAATAATGTGATTCAAATTCGTTTTTAGAGAGTATCGAACTTAAGACCTCTCGGTTATAAGTGAAGATAAATACCACTAGATCATAATATTAAATGGGTAATCCGTACATTATATATAGAGAAATACAAAGGAAACTTTCTCAAAAGTGTAATCTCTATAAATTATTTGTCATCTCATGTTTTTTGCACACTATTTTAATATTGACATAGAAATTAACTTAAATTGTAAGCTGACAGAGAGTCCATAGACAATCCCAATTTTAAGGAGTCTCATTAGCATTTATTAAACTTTTCTCGTTGTAATTGTGTTGGCTATCGCACATCGGCCAAAGGGAAGAAGAAAGAAGAAAGAAGAGTTTAAATATGATTACCCCACTTTAACTAATACCGATATCTTTTGTGATAAAATCTCACACATGTCGTACTTTGCAAATGGTATTTAACAAATTGGGGACAATATCGATATTGTTAGAAGTGGGTTTTTGGCTTGTCTCTCTGATAATTTCTACATGGTATCAGAGTCAGGGAGCAGGCCAATACTGCCACTTGATGGGTGGGTCTCCTTAGCCCCGTGTGATGCTGATGGATCCCTTGGCCTCGCATGCAGGGTAAGTCCCATTTGCTCCACGTGGTTGTTGATGTGTCGATCTTCTACGTATGGCCCACTAATGGGTTCCACATGAGCAGACTTGTTGAAATATCCTACATCGATCGTATATCTGAGAAAATAGAGTTTAAATATCCTAACCTCACTCCAACTAATACCGAGACTTTTGTGATAAAACCCTAGACCTGACGAATTGTGCAGGTGGTAATTAACAAGTTCCGGACAATATTTGTGTTGTTGAAATCGAGCTTTTGGCCTGTCTCTCTGATAATTCTACATGGTATCAAAGCCAGGAGACGAGCCCATACTACTATGTGATTGGGTGGTTCCCCTTTGGGCCTGCACGATGATGGGTGGGTCCCCTTCAACCCGTTGTGTTGGGAGAGTCCCGACTTGATTCCATATGGTTATCGATGTGTGAATCTTCCACATATGACCCACTAATTAGGGTTCCACTTACATGGGCGTGATGGTTATCCCACATCGGCCAAAGGGAAGAAGAACGAAGAGTTAAATATGATTACCCGATATTAACTAATACCGAGACTTTTTGTGAGAAAACTTCACACTTGACGTATTAGGCAGATGGTAATTACCAAGTTGAGGATAATATTAGTGTTGTTGAAAGTAGGGCCCTCGACCTGTCTCTTTGAAAAATTCTACAAATTGAGTACGTAAAAAAAAGCACTTTAACGGGCCCTTAAATGAGCTTTTAGCCAAAATATGGTGAGAAGTTGGAAAATTTCATCATTTCCAATCACACTTCCTATTATGCCCCTAAGAGAGCAAAATCTCTAAGAGTATCATCAAAAGAGAAGTCAAAAAGTTCACATCAGCAATAAAAGTAATAAAAATAATAAAAAATAAAAAACGGCTTCAATGTTTTCTAACAGGAATGCCAATTCCTACGTGGCATGACGTGGATTGAAATCAAAAGGTTGCTGCTATCAAATTTGATAGCAACTTCAAATCTGTTCTTAATGATTAATAAATGCTTTTTGCCTTATTTTTGTTTTAAATTACAATACAAAATATAAATAATGCAATAAATAATAGTTTAAATTTGACATATTAGGTGGAGAACAAAATATTTAAAAGAAAAAAAAAAGATCAAAGTGCCACATAAGCCTTTAAAGTTAAATTTTATGTTTAAAATTTGACATCTCCTGCCATTTAGTATTTCAGTCTAGTGATATTCCTTTTCGTTTATACATGATCTTAGATTCGATTTTTGTCAAAGGCGAATATGAATTACATTATTGCTAGCCCATTGTGAGACTTAGTCCACTTCCGCACCCCCTGAGTGTAGATATTATCATTTGTTAAAAAAAAAAAAAATCGACATTTCCTTTATAAATGGTCTAAGAGCTTTTACTAAGAAGTGGAAAGGACCTATTAGCATTAATTATCCAAATTGTAATAAAAATTTTATTTCTATTGGTTCACAATTATGACGACTCCCTAAATTAGTAAGTATGGTTGGACTTGAAATTTTATAGGGAACTCCTAAAATAAATTTCTAGTCTTTTGAGCTAAAAATTATCTTAAAGATAGAGAGTATGATTGAAGATACTCTCACATTCCACACCATAGGACAAAGAAATGTGATAAACAACATTACTCAAAACAAATTTTCGTAACCTATGATAGTCAGTTTGTTCTCAATTTTTGTTTTCATTTTCTTTTAACTATAAACTCTTTCGGTACGTAACAACTTCCAATTTTTTCAGTTAAAAAAATAGAAAACTACAAATAAAAAAATTAAACTACTTTCTTTGATTTTTTAAAATACGGTTTAATTAGCCACTTAGTATTACGGTCTGCTGGTATTCCTCTTCACTTGTAAGTGAGAGGTCTTAAGTTCGATTCTAGTCAAAGGCGAATTTGAACCACATTATTACTAGCCCCATTGTGAGGCTAAGTCCACTCCCTCCCTCTTAGTGTAGATAATATTATTTGTTCAAAAAAAAAAATCTTTTATTCTACAAACTGAAAGTAGTGTATTAAATAAGTTTTTAGTTAAATAAAAACGAAACGGTCATCAAACAGCCCCTTAGCAATTATGATTCAAATTGGGCTATTTCGTGTTTCTGGGTTGTCCAAAAGTTCTTGAAAGACTCCACGGCCTCCTTTGTTGTGTAGGATTGATTTTGCGTCGATAACTCACTAAATTTAATGAACGTTGAAAAAAAAAATATGGACATCTCCTTTAAAGTGATTATAGATATGAAAGATCATAAAGAATTTTTTTTTTCTATTTAACTCCCACAAAAATGATTAAGAGATCTTCGTGAATGATTATAGATATGAAAGATCATAAAATAAAATAAAAAATTCCTCTTAACTCCCACAAAAATGATTAAGAGTCGTGAATCTAATGAGTCTAATGACATTCATATTTTCTCCAACATTTAACTGAATCTAATGAATAGTTCAAGCCAAACCAATTCTAACAACCGAACGAGACAAATCAACCAAAACTTGAAGCCTGTCAAGCTATTTTAGAACAAATGATAGATACGTTATGTGTTTATGTTAATTATACTAATAAAATATAAAAACATGGGTTTAGATTTTGAGGGAGATTCGGCACGAAACGAATCATGGATTTGCATAGTAATCGAACGCAGAAAAAGCAGCTGATAAGGACTGAGCAAGACAGTGGTATAGTAGAGCAAAAGAGAACCCGAGGATCGAGGGACGACTGCCCCACTCAACCAACAACCAACATTGACGGCGACCTTGATTACCTGCCCGCACTGCCCGTCAACCCGCGCGCGCTGCCCGTCAACCCGCGCGCGCTGCCCATTCCCGCCCCATTTGTGTCATAGACATCTTCTGTCGTCTTCTGCTGCCCGACCTCCACTGGTAAAAGCATGTCGGTCTGCTCCTCGTCCATAATATTACGTCTCGCGCTCCGGACTGCACGCGCGGTCAGATACGTACGTAGCTGCACTATCACCATCCATTCTTCAATAATTTCCAGACATATATATATATATATATATATATATTTTTTTTTTTTAAATTTCTTACTTACCAACCTAAAAATAAAAAGAAGAAAAGGAGCCTGGAACTTCTATGTATTTTCATTTTCAGGAGACCATATTTATTTATTTTTGGCTTCCTTTTTCATTCACATTTCGTTTTCTTCAGAAAGCAAAGTGCAATATGTGTGAATGGTTTTTTTGTTTTTTGTTTTTTAATAAATGATATTGTTAGAGAGTTAAACTATTAGTTATTAGGGGAGAGAGTGATCGATGAGAATCAAATTGTGTTAGAATGCATATGCATAATTACTTTTTGTCACTGCAATAAAACGCTATACATATGATGTGTGAATGTGTTGTTAGTGTCTCTTTAAATTGATATGATTTCCGTTTGTATGTATTTATGTGTTCATGAATTAAGAACAAAAATAAGGTCTTTTGAATTCAAAGCCAGCTTCCTTTCATGGGTAGTCATTGTTGTTCAGAGACTTGACCCGATTGTAGTGCTTTGGTCAAAGATGAAAATTGATCGATCAGTTCTGGCTTTGATGTGCCTTTTGCTCAAGTAAAGTGCATTTTGCTTTGGACTAGAATTCTCTTTTTTTTTTTTTTTTTTTTTTTATTTCCTTCCATTCTTTTCTCTCACATTCTCTATTTTATTTATTTATTTATAAAATATTAATATAAGATGTTGACGTGGTTTAACCGTGACCGTTCAAATAGAAGGGAAGGAAAAAAAAGAGGGGATAAAATTCTACTCCTTTAGCTTTACCATGTATGTATGCACTATTAATTTTAGAGTGTGATATCCATACACTTTTTTTTTTTTTTTTCTTTTCTAGCACACGTTTTATTACTTTTATCCTTTGATCTTCTTCAATTCGTTTGATCCGACTACCGAAAATTAAGAGAGTATGTGAGAAATAAAAAAGGATGTGTGGATAACACATCCCCTAATTTTTCTAGTTTGAAAATTACATGTCAAATGATAACATATTTAGCTTATGTTCTAACGCATGTATTTATTTAATAATAAAAAAATGTGTGCTAGCTATCTTCAATTTTTTTGGTGCTACAATCATTATATATGGATTTTTACGGTTTTACAATATTGTATATGATGTTCTTTTTGTAGAATTTGAGTGTTGTTATGTTTAAAATCACTATTTTCCCATTAAGTTATTATGAGTTTTTATTTTTTTGGTATTATGAACAAACGATATTATCTATATTAAAAAGAAGGAAGTAGGTTTAAAATCACAATGGACTAACAATAAATTATTATGAGTTGACAGAATGTGAATGGCCAGAAAGAAATGTGATGGGAAGAACTTTGCGAAGTTTCACATACATGTATAAATTGAAGGCTTCAGAGAGAAAACATTCATTATCTCTTTCTTCTTATCTAGTTTAATATGAACCTAGTATTAGGTTTTATTAGAATAACCTGTCTTGGGCCTACCCGCTAACTAATCCATTCACATGCTTCATGGAGTCAATTAGATTTTGATTTACGGTAGAATTTCAATTGAAAATTATTATTTATGAGTAGAATTTCCAATATAAATCAGTAATCACACATTAGCCTCTTTGTTATCTTGTAACGATAAGATTTAATCTTCATATGGCAACAATCTTCAAATCAAGATGGCGATTGACAAATGGTTCCAGAAATTTGAGACATGTAGACCCCACATACCCCATTTTAATTAACTTCTTATATTCCTTCCAGATTTTCAAGTAATCCTAATTGACACCAATCAAAGTAATTTGCATTCAAACCACAAATTCTTCGAAGGCAGCTCATTCACACAATCATGTATCATTTATACTGTGCTTGTTGCTACAGAGTTGGATCATAATTGGTCCACATAAACTTGAAGAGTGATTGAATGAGCATCTAGCTAACCGATAAGGGTTACATCAACCTGATTAATTTTCAATTTGTCTTATGCTGATGTAATTGCTAATTAGGTGGCACAGTGTTAATTGCACGCCTAATCAACATTCAAATAAGTTTAACGTATATGACCAATGTGAACTTGTTCATGATCTGATTAAGTAGCTGGTCAAGACTGCTAATTTATATCTAGCAATGATCTCCATGCACGAAAGTTTTTCAATACTCAATCTAAGTGATCACTACTATCATGTAATTATGTGACAATCTTTCTTGTACATTCATATTATAACATGCATGTAGTTCGATATCCTAGTAGATAATGTGTTCAGTTTCATCCATGCGTTCCCGATTTGAAAATACTCTATTCATTAAAGTATTGCAATAGTTTCTAAATCTCACCCTCCTCTTAATAAAATAAATTCATATTATTTTTCAACTCGTGAATTAATAATATTTAGAGACTTAGGATGTTGAGATTAAAGTTAAACTCAATTGCCAACGCGTAAGTGATTAGCACAAGACAATTTCGTATGGATCTGACCATGAGCCGCACATAAATAAAACAATAATCGAGAACCGTCCACTCACTCATGAACAGTAATTTTCAAATTATTACCAACAAAATGATTTCATGGATTATGGACTGCGTTGTTGGAAAGAAACAATGATGAGTGTTTCAAATGCAAATGAAATGTGCTCATGCAGTACTTGATCTCAGACAACAAACCACACGTTCAAATTATTACTTGAATTAGGTTTAAAGTTACTCAATGTGTTCAACCCAAACACAATGGCCATCAAATATACATCGGCTGGGGCTATCTGCTAGTTAGCTCTTTGATGTAGTGTATGTGGGTGTGTGGGGAAGGCAAAATTGAAGCCATAAGTTTCGGGCAGTGGCTTTGTAGTTGCTGTAGGACATTGGCTTTACACGTACTTCCATGTGATTAGCCTACTCCTCGAACTTATGATGATGATTCTCGAACAGCATTTTCAGGAAGGAAACACAAAAGACCCCTCCACACACAACAAAGATTATTCTTTTAGAAAACTTGATTGCTATGATCATTATATATTCTCTTCTGTGCTCTCCACTTCCAGTAATATAAGATTTCTCATTTTATAGTGCCATTTGCCAAGCAATTCGTTTCTAATTGATGCAATGCAAAAGCGCTTGTGCACTAATTTAAGCCCCCCACTTTCTAAAACATTGAGAAGAAATAACTTTTTTTACTTAAAAAACACCTAGGATTTGGATAAAACAGAATTGGGTTTTGCTCAATGTATCATTTCACTGAGTTTTTAATCAGAATTTTAGCACACTAGTTTAGTAGCTAGCTAGAGTGACTAAATTTTCCTTATCATATTTAGTTGGTTAGGCAAGGGCGCAAGAGCTGCATGGAGATTACAAAGGAAAAGGTGATTTTGATTTTCCTTATCATATTTAGTTCCTTCAGCTACCTGTTATTGGAATCATTAGGGAAATAATGCAGTCTGTCAACATTATATTTTTTTAATAGGACAAAAGTAGGATGATCGGTTAGCTGAAAGATTATTCCCTTACGAAAAAAAATTAATTTTTGTTTCCTTCCAAAAAATATATTTTTTTCATAGGACATAAGTTGGATGACCATTTGCTTCCTTCCAAAAACCACCCACAACTGAATTCCAAATCCACCAAAATTAAATACCACTTTATGTTGTTTTGCTATATAGATTAAAGTTGTTATATATACTTTCTTCCACATGATCATGTTAAATCTACATATAGTAAAGCTTCCTCCACAATGCAATCCTTCCATTCTTTTGCACCCCAAGAATATTTTGCCAACAAATTCCCCTACAACTTAAGTCTTAAGACTCAAGGTAAGCCATTTTATTTGAATATCTATATTCCAACTCAGTATCCTCCCACATAATATATATAATAGCTAGATCACACATATACAAAATACACAACAAAAACCACTTTCTCATCTCTTTAGCTCTCTCTCCACTGAGTACTATTACTCAAAAAAGATTTTATCTTTATTTCCTTTTCTCTTTGTGTTTTGGATTGTTGTAGATCCACAAAGAAGAGTAAATCAAAAAACTAAGATGATCCAAGAACTGTTTGGAGGTGCAGGCCTTAATAACATAGCAGGAGGAGGAGAGAGGAAATCGTTCTCCTTTCATGGTGGTACTACTTCTTCTCCTTCTCTTTCTCCTTCACCATCCCCTTCTTGCTCAACAACTACCACCGGCACCGGCACCGCCACCACAACAACCACGACAGGTTTATCAAATACGGAGAACTTGAGATGCCCAAGATGCGATTCTTCCAACACCAAGTTCTGCTACTACAACAACTACAACCTCACTCAACCCCGCCACTTCTGCAAGACCTGCCGCCGCTACTGGACAAAAGGAGGGGCCCTCCGGAACGTTCCAATTGGCGGCGGGTGTAGGAAAAACAAGAGTGTCACCGTGTCAACGGCTTCCATAGGCAAGACCGCGGCAGGGAAGTTGAAAACGGTCGTGTCAGAGATTGGCCGGTCAGGATTAGGCGGGGGGTTCGATCAGGAGGTCCAAGCAAGCCCAATACTGTGGGGTTCGCCCCAGAATTCTCATTTACTAGCCCTATTAAGATCCAGTCATCAAAACCCTAACCCTAACCCTAATCAACTTTGTAATTCTGTAAATGTGAAGGAAGAGGGAGGTATGAATAATATGATTGGGTCCCACATGATGACTACGGAGCCAGCTGCAATGAGTACTGCTCGAACCCTGGGGTTGGATCCAGTATGCCAGGCTCCTTCACTTGGTCTGTGCAGCTCTTTCTGGAGAAACAATAACAACCAAAATCAGCCACCTCCAAGCCATCACCAACAAAACGGTTTCATTGTTGGTCATGAAGTTCAAAGCAGCAATATTGGAATACAAGAATTGTTTCAGAGGCTAAGATCAACAACATCACAATCAGGTAGTTACTATTCCGACCATCTAAATAATGTGGTGATGTCTTCATCCTCCTCATCATTGTCTTCATCTTCGACCTCATCGATTTTGGATTCGGCTCCGGTGGTTGGCGGTGGCGAAATGAGTTACTGGAACCCGGCGTTTACCGCGTGGTCGTCAGATCTTCCAACAACCAATGGTGCATATCATTAAGTCTTTTTATCTAAGGAGATTTCTTCTTTGTCTTAGCTTAGCTGGGTTCTATTTTTCTTTAATTTGGTTTTTATTTTTGGTTATGTTTGTGTGGGTTGTGATATTTACTACGGCTTTAGCATCAGTAGCTAATAGCTAATCCTTCTCTTTCTTCTCTGTCTGTATGCGTGTTGTAAGGTGTAAAGGATATGAGGGTGTAACAATTAAGGACCAGAAATTAAATTAAACGTTTGTTACTTGTTAGTGGTCCTTGATGTTATCATCACATTATAATTGCCATAAATTATAAGGGGCTCTGCTTAATTGGATGCCTGATACTGGGGTGTTGGATTATTTTTCAAACTTAGTTTGGTGCGTAATTCTCGGCCGGTTTATATAGGAAAATGATTATGCACATTTTTTCTTCTTTAGTATCCTGCTTATTTTATTAGAACTGTAACAATAATTAGCGATTGTAACAATTTTAATATAAAGATCTTATAGGAGTATCTGAAAATTAATTGGAATTGAGTGAGAGAATTTAGCAAAGTTGTTTGTAAAAAATTTGCTTAAGGTTTATCTTTTAATATAAGGAAAACTAATGAAAAATGCTTGAAAACTTTGAGTTTTAATCAAAAGAATAAAAATGTGTTGTAAGTGAATAGTACCTGAAATGACTTTTAGAGTAAAAATGTTATTTTCGTTAAAATTGAACAATATCGGGAGTGTTTCGTTAAAACTCCCTTTAATATATTTTGTTAGTGTTCTTGATTTATCTGAGTTATACAATATGGAGATAGAGAAAGGATTGAAGAATGCAAAAGGAATGAATGTTTTTCTCTTCTCTCTCTCAGAAAATGCAGAGAGGAATATATTTCTCTTAATGGAAAAATGAGCACACACATGTGCATTACATGATTGTTAGCCTTAGTTGGATCCACACACATCACATTTTATCTCAGCCACACATCTAGCTAATTTCTAGGATCACTACACATGGCTATTTTAGCCTTACATATTGGAGCCTCACACTTGTCATTCTAAAAGACTAAGTGCATACACAAATAACATTCAAGACTTCTTATTTACTAATCAGCTCATTACTTACAATTCTACACTCCCCTTTAAGTTTTAAGCTAATTTCACTCCAAGTTTATCCCTGAGATAGCATAATCGATCCTTGGCCAATGACTTTGTGAAGATATCTGCCAGTTGCTCATTTGTAGGACAGTAAACAAGATCAATGATTCCTTCTTGTAAAGCATCCTTAATGAAGTGATATCTTTGATCGATATGCTTAGTTTTCTGATGAAACACAAGGTTCTTTGTGATGGCAATTGCTGCAGTATCTTCCAAAACAAACCTGAGCCAAATGGCTTGTGCAATTGCCTCTGATGCACTAATATACTCTGCTTCTGCAGTTGAAAGTGCAACACAATTCTGTTTAACCGAGGCCTAAGAAAAAACTCCACTACCAAAGGAGAAAGCATATCCTGAGGTACTTTTACAATCATCAATTGAACCACCCCAATCACTATCACAGTAATCAATTAGGATTGCATTTCTTCCTTTCACATACTCCAGGCCATAGTTAAGTGTTCATTTGATATACTTGAGAACTCTTTTGGCAGTTCCATAGTGTTTGTTTGTGGGGCAATGCATGAACCTTGCAAGTAAACTAGTTGCATACATCACATCATGTCTTGTGGCTGTGAGATACAACAGACTTCCCACAATCTTCCTATATTGTTCTTCATTTGCTGGACCACTGCCATCATCTTTGCTAAGCTTCTCAGCTGTAACCAAAGGTATAGCAACATATTTACACTCACTCAAGCCAAATTTGTTCAACAAAGATACATCAGACTTTCTTTGATGAATAAAAATGATTGTGTGTGTTTGGATGACCCCCATTCCCAGAAAATGATGCAAGAGTCCCAAATTTGTCATTTCATACTTTGTCATCATGTCTCTCTTGAATTCTTCCAACATTGGTTGACTATTCCCCGTGTACACAATGTCATCTACATATAGAGACACAATCAAAATTTCTGCTTCTCCTCTGGTTTTGGTATATAGAGTGGCATTACTTTGACTCTTTTCAAATCCACATTAAGCAAAATAAGAGTCAATTTCACTATACCAGGCCCTTGGTGCCTGTTTCAAGCCATACAAGACTTTATGAAGCTTGTACACTTTGTCTTCACTCCCCTTGATCACAAAACCATCTGGATGTTCTACATAAACCTTCTATTTGAGTACTCTGTTCAGAAAAGCAGACTTGACATCTAGTTGGTACAGCTTCCAACTCTTTTGTGCTGCCAATGCCACTAGTGTTCGAATTGTATCAAGTCTAGCCACATGTGCAAAAATCTCATTATAATCAACACCTGGTTTCTGAGCTTATCCCTTGGTTACAGCCTTGCTTTATTCTTTTGCACCGATCCATCAAGGTTAAGCTTGGTCTTGAACACCCACTTAATCCCAATTATAAGTTTATCAGTTGGTCTGTTCACTAGCTTCCATGTTGCATTCTTTTTAATCATTGACAATTCATCTTTTATAGCTTTCATCCATGATTGATCCTTAGCTGCCTCATCAAACTTTTCAGGTTCCATGATGCAGAGATTGCATTGAGCTAAAACATCATCCAGGTTCCTCCACCTCAATGGAGTGTGATCAAAGGCTTGAGACTTTCTCATGCTGCTATTCACATCACTTGTTGATTCATGAGAAGATAACAAGCTTGGTGACCGAGCATAGTCATGACCTTCAGGAGTTGCCTCTGGTGAAGTACCCTTAGGCATCTCAAATAACTCATCATGATTGAACACATTTACATAGTTCTCAGAGATCTTCTTCCACTCCCAGGTTGCATTTTCATCAAACACAACATCTCTCGAGAGTATAAGCTTCTTAGTGAGAGGATCATACACTTTGTACCCTTTTTCATAGGATGCATAACCTACAAATATGCCCTTGACACTTTTTGCATCTAGTTTCTATCTAAGCTCACTTGATATGTGTACATAACACACACAACCAAAGATTCTAAGATGTGCAATCCCTGGTTTTCGACCACTGAATGCTTCAAAAGGAGTATGTAGACAGTTATGTGTACAGATTCTGCCCACAAATAGTAAGGTAATCCTTTATCATGAAGCATGGCTTTTGCCATTTCAACTACAGTTCTGTTCTTTCTCTCTACAACAAAATGGAGTTGTGGAGTATAGGCCATAGAGAGTTGTCTTTGAATACCTTCATCTTCACACAACTTGTTAAACTCACAGGATGTGAATTCACCCCCTTTGTCACTTCTCAGGCATTTTACTCTAAAACCATTATGTAGCTCTACCATAGATTTGAATTTTCTAAAACAATTCACTGCATCTGACTTGTATCTAAGAAAATAAACCCACATCATTCTTGTGCAGTCATCTACAAGAAGCATAAAGTACTTGTTACCAGCAATGGACTCATTTTGCATAGGCCCACATAAGTCTACATGAATTAATTCTAGAGGATTGCTTGCTCTCTATGCCTGATTCTTTGGAAACCACTCTCTATGCTGTTTTCCAAGCTGACAACCTTCACAAACTTCATCAACTTCTTCTAAGTATGGAAGTCCATGCACCATTTCCTTCTCTTTGAGTTGTTTTAACCCCCTTAGATGCAGATGGCCTAGCCTTTTGTGCCAGGTCCAAGTAGAGTGAGACAAATTTGTTTTCAGGGCTATATGATCATTAGGTAATAGTGCTAAATGATAACATCTATTCCTTTTTATTTCTACTTTAATTACAAGGCATTCCAGTGAAGGATCATAAAAAATACTGCACATTTTACCTTTAAACAACAAATAATACCCATGCTTATCCATCTGTTACAGTTACACACTCAGTAAGTTCTTCTTCAATCCAGGTAGATACATTACTTCCTTGATGTATTTTCTGCCCTTGGTAGTATCAATTACTAGAGTGCCCATTCCAGCTACATTCATAAGCTCACCCGTTGGCATTTGTACTTTGCCTACCACATTTGTCCTTATACCAACCAGTAGCTTCTCATTTCTAGTCATGTGGTTACTGCAACCACTGTCAATATACCATTCACCATTGATAACTCATTCAGAGATAGTGCTATTGGCATAGAATAAGTTCCCTGTCACCTCTACTTGAGTAGCACTGTTTGTTTTTTGGACTGATTTTCCTGCAGTGCACTCTCTAGCCCAGTGTCCAAACTTTTCACAGTTGTAACATTTAGGCTTCCCCTTATACCTACACTCAACAAAGTGAAATTTAGAGCATACCCTGCACTGTGATTTTGTAACTGTCTGACCTATTGACTATGCATTATGTAGAACTAGCAGGAAATTTCTGCTGAAACTTGGGTTTTGAATCCTATTTCTTGCCCTTAGAATTCCAATTCTTATGGAACTGAGATGGACCAGATTGTGCTCCACTTCTATTTTACTCATTTGGACTCACTAAGAGAGATGTAAATGCCTTCCCAGTAGTATCAACAGTGTGCATATCAAACCGTTGTTCTGGGCTCTTTAAGATTGCAATTACCTTATGCAATTCTACAGTCTCCAAACATTTTGTATTTTCCATAACCAAACAGATAGGATCATACGATTTACTTAGGCTAATTAGAACCTTTTGCACAAGTCTCTCATTAGAAAGAGATTCACCAAATGTTTTCATCTGATTAATCAATTCATTCAGTCTTGTAAGATAACTAGATAGAGATTCATCATCTTGCATCCTAGCATTTTCAAATTCTTGTCTAAGATTTTGAATTTTTACTGATCTAACCTGATCATCACCGTGGTATTCTCCATACAACAGATCCCATGCCATTTTAGCTGAATCAGCGTTGGCAATCCGAGGGAAGATCTGATCAAAGACTACATTTTGTATGATTCCTAGAGCCTTTGCATCCCTCATGAACACAACATTCATTTCTTCATCAACTGCATCTTCCGATGACCATTCAGCTTCCTTCTTCTTCTTCTTCTTCTTCTTCTTCTTCGAGTCGGGGAGTTGTAATCCCCTTTTCTACTAGATTCCATAACCCAAGAGATTTGAAGATCGTTACCATCTTAATTCTCCAGAACTTGTAGTTCTCATCGGAGAAAATTGGAGTTCTCACTTCCGAGCCTCCAAATTCAGACATTTTTGGTCCGAATGGGTTAATTTCTCTTCTCAAATGATAATGGGTCTCCGACGACTTTCACTGAGCTTCAATTCAGCTCAATGAGATCACAAATTTACGCCTATGCTCAAATGATTGAACCTAGCTCTGAGGCCACGTTAGTGTTCTTGATTTATCTGAGTTATACAGTATGAAGATAAAGAAAGGATTAAAGAATGCAAAAGGAATGAATGTTCTTCTCTTATCTCTCTCATAAATTGTAGAGAGGGATATATTTCTCTTAATGGAAAAATGAGCGCACACACATGCATTACATGATTGTTAGCCTTAGCTGGATCCACACACATCACATTTTATCTGAGCCACACATCTAGCTAATTTCTAGGATCACTACACATGGCTATTTTAGCCTTACATATTAGAGCCTCATGTTGGACGTATGCCCACAAAGCCACTCATTTGATGTAATAGCTTTTTGGAATACTTATTGTGTTAAACTTTTATATGTTTAATAGAGGGCAAAGCTTATTGTTAATCACTATTTATAGTATCTTGTGTTTAAGCAATAAGGGAATCCAAGGAATGTATTTGATCTAAGAGACAAGTGATTTAAGTTAGTTAAATTAACGGGACCTTTCTCTTATGTTCATTCCTAAAACGTTCCTAGCCATAGGATTACCAATTGGGCATTGACAATCCGCTAAGGTTAGTATGTGTTATGTCGACTTAAGCGTGAGTATGAACTAGTCTCAAGTCATTTGGTGTTGGACACTAAGGCAAACACATAGGTGCTCGAAAGAGTAATCGAGTACACTGAACAACGATCAAATGAGAGTTCGAACATACATGTCATGTGAGAACTCAATAGTTGCAATATGCAAAGTAGTCCTTTGACCTGAGGCATCATTGATGTCTAATGGTTAGGTCCTTGATCTTTGATTATGTCAACGGCATTCCATTGGAGTGTCCACGGCATTGTTGGGGTCAAGCTATCTAGTCATGTAGGCATATGAATGCACAACAAGGGATCTCTAACCTTCCATGGTGGAAGGAGAATACTCTAAGATATGATTCGAGAGTCTTTGGCCAAAGCATATGAATATGACTAAGGAAGTTTGTTCCAAATCTTATTCAATTGAATCATATAGAGAAGTATCACATTGGATAGTAGACATGAAACAAACTATCACTTAAACAATGTGATTAAGAGTATTGTATTAGAGAAGGACCGTATTGCATTGTAGTTGTAACTGGATAGGTTCTCCAACCACTTCTACTTAGCTTGGGTAACCATGACATGCTGCTAGGCGTCACCCATGGTTTGTGGAAGCCCTAAAGATTAGCAAACACTAATTTTAAGGGAGAATTGGAATGTGGTTTCAATTCACAATCGATCGTTAAGAGTAACATCACCCACTACCTCGCTAATTGGAACCTAATGGATCGTACACCGAGTAAGGATATAAGTGAAGAAATTATATGAAATGGATAAGCAATTAAATGGTTTAATTGAAGAATGGTCAAGATTAATTAAATAGTTAATTAATTATACGAAACGTTCGTATTGGGCGTTTAAGTTAGTTTTGGGCTTCGGGGCACAAAAACGTTTTGGTCCACAAGGCCCATTATGTTTAAGTTGTATGACAACTAAAACAAAATGGGCAATTAAGCCCAATAACAACATATGGCCGGCCATATCAAGGGTAGTGGGAATTTTTGCTTAATTGCAAGTTTGCCACTAACCCAAGAGATGAAGTATAAAGTCATCTTTATAGCTTTGTTTCTCATTAGGGTTTTCTAATTGAATTTGGGTGAAATTTATTCTCTCATTTTCTACATAGAGGCCGGCCACTTAGGGGAGGAACATCTAGCAATCTTCTTCTTCCCTAAGTCATCCATTTCATCTTCACACTACATCTTTGGTGTGGAGACTTAGAGACACCAAACCTTTGGTGTTTTTGGAGAACAAATCCTCAAATCCTCAAAGAAGAAAAGCAGCACTAAAAGGGAGGAAATCACAAGGAAGATCCAAGGAGCAAGGAGGTGACTTGAAGGCCCTCCACTTGGGTGAATCCCTTGTGTAATCAAGGATGAGCTTCAAGGGTAAAGAATCTCTAAATTCTTATTCTCTTTAATATTGTTAAAGAGTCTTATGGTTCACCATATACTAGGCTAAAGAAAGTCATGGGTTTTATGAATTGTTTTTGAATGCATGCCTACTTTAAAGTGTTATTAGTATGCCTATGTATTCAAATGTTCTTACATGTTCTTAGTTAGGACAAAATTTTTCCTTCACCTCACACTTGTCATTCTAAAAGATTAAGTGCATACACAAGTAGCATTCAAGACTTCTTATTTACTAATCAGCTCATTACTTATGATTCTACATATTTATTAGTTATGTGAGGGTGTTTGTTGGTGTGGTGGAGGGCACATGAAGATTCAGGGAGAGTAGTGTTTGGTTATGAGAAAGTGAAGAATGAAGTATAAAATTTGTAGCCTTTGGAAATAGTTTCCCTTTTTACGGAGCAATTTGATTCTTAATACAGGTGGCCGTCAGACGATTCCTTCTATCAATGCAACCTTATCAAAACTAGTCTCTGCTCCTGCTCTAATTGCCTTCTGGAACTTGCTCAAACAATAATTATTGCCACACATTGCATTTCTTTTGGCATGAGCATGCATCTTTTCAAGGATTAAAGTTTATTATGTATCAGGTTCAGCTCTGATGTTTTTTACTCATATAAAAGCTTTAATCCAGGAAGTTTTGATGAGGGGCTTGCTACTAATCAAAATGGAACAAAGCTTGCAAGGGCTAATAAGACATTGGGTCTCTCCTTATAACCAATTAATTTTTTGGATTTTTGAACTTTAATCCTTAGAGACGATCATTAAAATTAAAAAAAAAAAAACCTAGTGTTAAATTGGATTTTGATTTTAGTCCTCTAATGAGTACTTAATTCAAATTTATATTATATTTATATTTGAATATTTAATAGATATCTTATTTAATGTCATTACATTAAAATTAAAATTATTTATTATTATACACATTTTAATTTATTATATTTATTTGACTTCCTCTAATTAGTGTACCTAAACATCAGTATCATAATATATTTTGCTAAATTAGTGTATCGAAATATCCGTACCTAAATATTTGATACTAAACTAGTGTACCGAAATGTCGGTATCTAAATATATTATAATAAACCAGTGTACCGAAATGTCCGTACCTAAACATATTATACTAACCTAGTGTATTGAAATGTTCGTACCCAAATATATTGTAATGAATTACTGGCACATAAGAAAATATGCAAAAACATGTGTACCGAAAAATCTTTAGGAAAATATTTTCTTATATAAGATACTTACCATAATGAGAATTAAAATTTATAATATTTTCATAAAATTTAATTTATGAACACCATAAAATTATAAATAAAAAAGAGAGACATTTAATATGCTGACATTAAATAGAGTCTAGGGACTAAAATCAATTTTTAATCTTGTATAAGACATTTTTCTAAACTTCATCTTATTTAAGGATTAAAATCTAGTTTTCTATTAATTTTATCATGGAACATCACCTTCTATATGCTAGTTATAGCTACTTTTTAGTTACATTGGCGGAAGTTAAAAGATGGAATAATCTAATTCTATCCAATTACCCAACCCTCCCTCACCAATTAAGCTAACACCAAAGGGCCACAAATTTCCATTGTTTATACACAAGAAAATAAAAACAATGTGCTTGTAGTTTAGTTACTTAAAGCACTCACCTTTACATCTAAGGTCTTAAGTTCGATTCTCTCTCCCAATTATCGCATGCATAAAACAAAAAGAATAGTACACAAGAAAAAGAAAGAAAACATGCAATGAAATAATTTAGATACACACACACACACTGTGGCTAAGGGGAAGGGGAATCAAAGCAAGGGGCAAGTAATCACCTCTACTTTTTTATTAATTGCGCATCTCTATGTTAGGAACTGGATCCTCTCTTGAGCTCAGGGTGAGGATCCTCATGAGCAGCCCATCCGAACAGTTCAAACTTGATCTAAAGGCTGCAATTATTATAACTTTTAGAGGGGCCCCTTGTTTGGAGCTATTGGATCAAATTTCAATGGCCCGGATGGGGTGCTCATGAGGATCCCTATCCTGAGCTCAGGAGAGGATCCAGTTATAAGCACTGTCAGGAAAATCATAGTTGTACGTTACATGTGGCACACTATAAGTCTATAAAGGAGATTGCATGTCTCCTTCCCAGGAAGGAGTTACTCATTGTTTGGCCCTTAATAAGTGTTGCTGTTTCTAGTGCTGAGGTGAGGAAGGAAAGAATGGATCAGTGCAGGCTTGTTACCATTAGATCTGCTATTAAACAAAATTGTGAAAAAAGGTAGATGTTTGAGCTTAAATAAAAATGTCTTACTAAATGATTGGGGTATTGAATTAGTCAATGTTGCGCTTTACACTTTGGATGTCTAAGGAATTCACAATTTATGTAATGCTTTCTAAGAATAATGAGAGAAGACTGAACAAAAACTGCTTCAATTCAATCAACTACAGAGAAATAGAAATATATAAAGCTTGGAATTGAATCCTTCAGTATCTGAGTAATGAAATTAGCCATGCAATCATTTTTTACTCTCTCTGTGCGCTAGCAAAAAAAACCCTAAATGCCCTTCTTGCTGCCGACTTTTGCTCTTGGGTGGTTACCTCTTCCTTTTCTCCTTTGCCTTCTGCATTTCCTTTGCCTTATGCATTTCTATTTCTCTTGGCCCTCAATTTCTAGTGTTATTTGAGCCTTTGTCTCAACTTTCCTAAGTTTGTTTCAGATTTGGACTTTTATGCCCCTTTCTTCCTCGAATGTTTCTTCTGTAGTCAATCCTTCACCGCCGACCACTGCTACTCGGCCCATCGTGTGTCTCTCAAATGTGGTGCTCTTTGGTGTTGAGTGGTTATTAAAGTGCCATTCACACTATTTGGTAGGATTACGAGAGCATTTTGCATAGGTGGCTTATCCACCCCCATTTTTCGTTCATCTAGTTTGTTTGTGGGTTCTTCCTCTTCAGAGCAAGTCCACCCCTAAAAAAATGCGCCAGCACTCAGCCCATTTAATTCACTTAGTGAACAGTGATAGATCTAATGAACAGTAATTGGCCAAAAGTATCTCCACCCCTAAAAAATGAAATGGCACAAACGATCTCCACCCCTACAAAATGCCCTGGCACCCAACCCATTTAAAATATTATTAGTTTTTTTTATAAAATAATAAATTAAAAATGTAGTTTTAATTTCGGATAGGATTTTTAACCAATCTTGTCACGCCATGTGTCATGATCCGAAAGTACTATTTTGTTGATAGATGTCCGATAAGATTTTCAACCAATCCCGACGTGCCATGTGTCACTATTTATTTACAAATAATTTAGCCAAGATTTCGATAAAATTTTCAACCAATCTTGTCACACTACATGTCATTATCCGAACATACTATTTGATGGATAGATTTCCAATAAGATTTTCAATCAATCCTAACATGCCACGTGTCACTATCTGTTTACAATAATTTAGCCATGATTTCGATAAGATTTTCAACGAATTACATAGTGCCACGTGGCATTGTCCAGAACATAATCCTTTTTTTTTTTTTGTCCATATAAACCCTACATCCCTACATCTATTTTCATTCACACACCAAACTCTATCCTTCTTTTTTAGCTCTAAATACTTCTTCATCATTTTTAAATCTTAAGTTCTTACAATGTTTTCGTCAAGGAGATTGTATGAGTAACAGAAAAAAGTGTTGGCATAACAAGAAGAATTGTTCAATCTCGAGGAAGGTGGAGATGAGGCTTTCACAATGGAAGAGAATGAAGATGATGAACATAGAAGGCTTCAGGCCTCATATTCCCGTCGTGTCATAGAAGCTGTGTGTCAGATAGCCAAACTTAGACGTGTCGCAAACTTCGATAGCAAAACCCAGATGTGTCACAAACTTGATCATATTTTTATATGTCATTTTAGAATGCAACGAAGTTTGTTCGACAAAATCACGAGTGCTATTTGCAACCATGATCCATACTTTGTGCAAAAAGATGATGCTTTTCATGTTCTACGTCTTCTTCCTGAGCAAAACAATTACGGCTGCCTTGTGAATGCTTGCATATGGAGCATCTGCAGATCAAGTGGATGAGATCGCGATAATGGGAAAAACAACTGTTATGGAGTCCCTGATGCGGTTTTGCTCTACAATTGAAACCCTATACTCTAATGAGTACCTTTGGAAATCCACACCAAGGGACATGCGAAGGATTCTGAGGAAGGGTGAGCTGCGAGGCTTCCCTGGTATAATTGGAAGCATCGACTGCATGCATTGGACTTGGAAAAACTATCCAAGTGCGTGGCAAGGAGCTTATGGCGACAGAAAATGAGCCAAAAGTATCATTTTGGAAACAGTGGCTTCATTTGATACATGGATTTGGCATGCTTTTTTCGGTGTTCCAGGAGCTCAGAATGACCTAAATGTCCTTGCCTAATCTCCAGTGTTTGACGAACTGCTGCAAGGAAAAGTGCCAAGGTGCACATATTGGGTTAATGACCATAAATACGACAGAGCATACTACATTGCAGACGACATTTACCCAAGGTGGACAACGTTTGTCAAAACAGTGCCACATCCATAAAGTGAAAAAGAAAAACACTTCGCAAATGGATGTGGAGCGTTGTTTTGGTATCCTGCAAGCTCGTTGGGCGATTGTTAGGGCTACTGCTAGAATGTTTGATGTTGAGGCTTTTCGATCCATCATGATGACGTGTATTATTCTTCACAAGATGATTGTGGAAGATGAGTATGATTATGATGCCGTCGATGAATACGAGCCGGATACGATGAACAACTCAAGAACACATATCTACTATGCTCATGACCGGACCGAAGATCCCGTGCAACATGAGCCGTTGGAACGGGATGGATGTCACAATCAATTGCTTGGTGAGCGGTACACTTCAGTGCAAGAGCCATACTGGCACATAAGCCGCCAAAGTGACTTGATTGAACACTAGTGGGGATTGCAACAAGGTGAATATAATTAAAATGAGCTTATGGTTGAAGAATAAAGTGTGTTTTTTTTTAAGTTTATGTAATTTTATTTAGTGTGTTTTTTTTTTTTTTTTTTAAGTTCATTTGGTGAGGTTATGTAATTTTATTTGGTGTTTTTTTTTAAGTTTATTTGGTGAGTTTATATAATCTTATTTAATGTGTTTAAATAAAGTACAAAAAATAAATTTGAAATTACATAAAGTATTAAAATAAATAAGAAATTACACAAAGTACTAATAATAAATAAGAAATTACATAAAGTACTACCTATAAATAAGAAATTACATAAAGTACTAAAAATAAATAAGAAATTACACAAAGTACTGAAAATAAATAAGAAATTATACAAAGTACTAAAAATAAATAGGAAATTACACAAAGTACTAAAAATACATATGAAATTACACAAAGTACTAAAAATAAATAAGAAATTAAATAAAGTACTAAAAATAAATAAGAAATTATACAAAGTTTGAGGAGCTAGGATATGTGGTGCTGGGATCTTCATTGCTAAGATCTGTGTAGCTAGAACCCCCTCGACTTGTTTCCTCATCCCTTGCACGCCTCATTCGTACCATGTCTTGTTTTTTCGATGTTCAAAAATATTTAGAATTTGGAGACATCCCTACTACAGACTTATTCATAGTGTCACGATCTACTTGAGCCGTCATTTCTTCTCTAAGCATTTGATTTTCTTGATTAAGTATTTCTCTTTGTCTCTCCTTAGCTATATTATGTCTCTCAGTAGCTGCTAATATTGCTACCATAGTTGCAGCTTTTGCCTCATCTCTAGCCACTTCCTGTGCAATGTTCAGTTCACTATGGCGAGCAAGTTCGTCCATATATTTAGTATAGTCATTTTTGGAAGAACTACCTTTATTCTTTGCTGCCTTTTTACCTTTAGGCCTGAGGGACTGATGAGTCGGCTAGGTCTCCAGCACTTCTTTAGGCGTCCATTCCGTATCTTCAAATGTGCCGCCTTCTTGTTCGGCCGTGTCTGCTTTTGGTGAACTGTGTAGACCCATGCTATGCATGACAACTTCTAGACCGGTTGCCACAATTCTATATGTGGGGCAATCTTTGACAATTTGCCAACATTCCCATTTGTTGAATGATTTGTTGTGGTTCTTCGCATTGTAGAATGCTTGTGCTTGTAGTGTCTATAAATGTGGGATAAGACAATATTATAAAATGTGGGTGTAACACAAATAAATAAAAATAAATAAAAATATTATCACCTGATTCGCTAAACTTGTCCCAGTACGCAGATTACCGGAAGCATGAGAGATAGCGTTTTTCCAACAAGTAAAGGATGCGTTGAGTTTTTTCCAACAACCTTGACTACTTCTGGTGCCTTTTCCATGTACATCGCAAAACGCTTCCGTAATTTTACTTCACATTTCTCGCTTATCCATCTCATTACCCATAATCGAGTCATGAGTAGTTTGAACCCAGCATTCACACAACGTAGCATCTTCGATGAGCTTCCACGGGTCTTTTTTTCCATGAAAAAATATACAAAAACTTTGGTTGAAAGTGTTGAAAATATTGAAATGTGGTGTAAGGTGGAAGATGATGGTTAGTTATTTATAGAAAAAAATTAAAAAAAATTAAAATTTTTTCTATATTTTAAAAAAAAATTTAATAATTTTTTATAATTTTTATTAACTTAATTAATATAGACCGTTGGATTTGAAAAAGATTGAAATCCAACAGTCCAGATGTTGATACGTGGACCAACAATCATATTTTTGATCATTTGTTTGTTTGTTTTTTATTTTTTTTGGGAATGAAAAATACCGACTGTTGATCTCGGATCGGACGACCCAACAATCGCCACGTCAACTAGTCGTTATGTTTGAATTTGATTTTTTTTTTTACCGTTGAAAATGCAACAGTCTATAAAACTAGCTGTTGGAAATCCAACGGCCCATAACGAGCCATGTGGCCACTTAAGGGTGCAAATTGGTGCGCTGCAACGGTGGGCCCTACGCCTTTTTTTTTTTTTTTTTTCTGTCGGGGACGCGCCCCCACTCAAGCGTGTATCACACGCGCCTGACACAAAAAAAATTTCAATGGGATTTGACGTTAGGCTGAAGCAAGCCTGACGTCAGATGGCCCGTCTCTTGGGTCTGTCGATTTTGGGCTACCTTATGGCCTGGCTTGGGTTGGATGCCAGCCTATTAGGCTGGGGTGGAGCAAAAAAAGGAAGCCTAGTCCATTTTTCAAGCTGGGTGCTGGCCTATTGGTCCCTAGTGGACTTGCTCTCATGGTGGTGGTGGATTTGCGATGGCAACCCATCTGTTGTGGTGGAGGCATTTGTGTTTCGAATTCAGGGTTTTTGTTGTTGGGCTCTCTCTCTTTAGGTTTTATGTTATATTTTCTTTTAGGCTATACTTTCATTTGGTTTGCTTTGAGCTTCCTATCTCTTGCATTAGCTTTGTTTTTGTTTTTGTTTTTTTTTTAATTGTATTAGCTTTTTTTAATTAATGAAAGTTATCTAATTTGACCAAAATAAAAATAATTAATTCCCTTTTTTCTTAGTAGACATTGCTTTAGTGCTATGCAATTCAATGCAGCATGTGGTTAACTGCATTGACTAATTGAAAGCCGATCTTCTGAGCATGCATTTTGACTTATTATTAACATCTCACGAATGACATTGCTAGTGTTACATCCTGTTGATACTCAACCAAATAAGACATACAATAGAGAATGAGAAAAACCAATTGAAAATACAACTTACATAGTTTTATGATGCATATTGTGTTATGAAAATTTTCTTTTATTTATTTTGATTTCACATAAGTGATTTGCTACCGTCCAAATTTTTTTTTATTTAGGACCAGTTTGGGATTGTTGTGCTTTTTTTCTAACAACTACTTCTATTGTGTTTGAAGAACATTCAGCTGCAAAAAAAAAAAAAAAAAAAAAAAAAACCAATTAAGCGTTTGATAAATTGTATTTTAAAAGTGTTATGAGTATGAAAAACAATGTAAAAACGTTTGGTAAATTTTAATGTAAAAGTGATATAGTTGTGTATAATGATAAAAATGGATATGATAGTGTGGACGATGACAACGACAACGGTGGTGAGGGCATGATTGTGATGGTAGTGGTGGTGGTGCCAATAGAGAGGTGTGGTGGTTGGGCTACATAGGTAAAAATGGTGGTAGGGGTAGCGACAACAACGATGGTGGCAGTTGTGGTGGCGGTGGTGGCATCAATGGTAGTGGTTGTGGTGGTGGTGGTCTGGCGGTGAGATTGTGGTGCGGTGGTGGTGGAAACAATAGTGGTGGTAATGACAATGGTGGTGTAAGAGGTTAGGGTTTGTAGTGGTAGGTGGTGGTGATCACTTTGTTTTTCAAGGATAAAATGTGTCTAAAAGAATTAGCAATGTAATTTTTCAAAATTAATGAGCATATTATAGAAATTAAAAATATTCATTTAATGTTCAACTCTGCTTTTTATTAAAGCAGTTTTAGAAAGCAATTTATGGTCTGCTTTTAAACGTACTGTTTGCTTTTAAAAATTGTTGTCTGTAGGTCATTGATTTTAAAATAAACAAGATATTTTATTTTTACCGAACACTTTTACTGCTTAACTTTAAAGTGAACCAGCTTTTGGCGAAAAAAAAAAAAAAAAAAATCAAAACTGGACCTTATTCCAATCGTTTCTTTTTTCTTCTAACAAAATTTCACTACAGGGAAATTGGGGAGGCATAAGTTTTGTTAAAAATGAATTCCTTTTGCATGCACAGGGTATGAGATGATGATGTAAAATGTATATGTAAAAATAATTTCTCACATTGTATCAAAATGAAAAAAAAAAAAATTTCTTGCCGTGGAAAATCCCCCAGTACTTATAGTGATAAAGCATTACATAAAACAATAATGATAATAATTTCTTGCATTTTTTTTCCCTAATTAAGACTTGACTTCTGGTGGTGAGAGCTGGATATGTATCACGTTAATTTTATGTTAATGCATTAGTAGGATGCTTTGTTTGCAATTCCTCTCTCGGTTTTTGCATTCTTCTTTAATGCATTAAGTGGCGAGTTTCTCTTCAACTTGGGCAATGACTGAACTAGATGGTATTGGTATCAAGGAAGAAAAAGTGAACATTCAATCCCCCCAGTAATACCGAGGTCGGTTAACTTGTGTTGAGCAATTGGAGCTTAGATTGTTTTTCATAGCGGGTTCAAATTCAAACAAACGAAAACAGTCACACCGAAAAATTAGTCAGCGGGGGCTCCAACAAAGAAAATTATTTGTTGGTGGGCTAGTACTTTTGTAACTTTGTAGGAGCTGAATAGTTCTTGGTTATTTTGACAGAGTTTGATCAGTTATGATTTTATATTTGTATTATTAGTCAGTCGAAGGTGGTTTGAATTTGAACACCTGTGACGGTAAGTCTGGAGCAGCTTTGTACTGAGCAGTGCCTTTTGTTTGGTTGGGTCTCTGAGTGTATTTTATTTGGTTCAGTTCGGTTCAGTTTTCATTATGTTTTTGTTAAAACCAAACCAAACCAACCATCAATTTGTTTTTTTGTTGAACCATGAATCTAGGGTTAAATCGACGCAATTTGGACTGTGCTACGAAAAAGGCCTGTAAACATTTCCTTAAGTTTCTGAGCAACCAAACAGAAGGATTATTTTCCTTTCCTTTTTTTTAGAAGAAATTGCTACGATGCTATATTTTGGTTAACTGTGATGACTTATTCTATAGAGGCAGGAAAACAGAGAAGTAAACATTGTACTGGGGAGTATAGAAGCACATAACATAATAGAAAATGAACATGTAAGAAAAATGAATCCTATATAGGATGTGGTAGCAAGAAATCTAACACAATGACCCTTTGAAACATCTTATTTCCCTCAATCCTAAGCCTGTTTCCCCATTCTTTTTTCACAGTCACCCTCGTAACTGAAACTTAAGAACTACCAAATTTAAAAAATAAAAATAATGAAAGAACATACGGAGAGTTACATGATCAAAGGGTAAATAAGTTTGCTATCACTGCTGCTTGGCCTTGCCACAAAGCAACGCGTTCAAAGGCATATCGTTCTCAGTATAAAGGCTGTGTACATTGTTCCAAACTCTGATGTATAATTGCTGCCCCAAATACCTCTTAGACCAGATTGCAGATCTTAAATTCCACATTCCCTTGTTGTCCAAGGAGACTAGCACAGCAGTCCAACCAAGTGGATATACCTGTAAGTTGTGTACACCAATTAACGTTGATCAATATAGAACGATAAAATCTCAGAAAGTACGCATAAACTGGATGAGGTTAAGTTCCTGTCAATTACCTGAACTGTGTGTCTTGGTACAGCATCGTCCAAATTGTAACCTCTCGTCATATTTAGTGTCCATTTAGCGGCAGAGCCATATCTATGAAGACCAACAAATATTATTAGACAAATTGTTACAAAAATATGACGTCTAGGCAATAATTTGTTATATATATGACAATTGGTCATAGAGCTTACCCAACAACATAGGCGCTGTATCCATCCAGGTGCCAAGATTGAAGTTTAGGCTCGGTGTTCTGGAAGACGATTTCCACAAAATCATGAAGGGCAGTTCCTATGACAGAGGCGCCATATACTGCAGGGCCTGGAGTAGGTGTGTCCTGTATCGTGTTGAGGTTAAACACGCCGGAGATGTTAAGCCAATCAGCGAGCTGCAATGGGGTCTCCGGATCAACATAGGAGACGTTGTTTACGGCATATCGAAGCATTCCATCAATCTTAGTAGCAGTATTGGCCAAAAGTAGTCTCCTGACAACTGGAATAGTTCCATAATGGAATGAGCCCTGTGGGTTAGGCCTGGCTGCATTTGCCGTCAAATTCAATCTTCAAGTACAAGAAAGGAAAAAAAGTTAATTCCATATATAATTAAAAAATCATTAGACAATAATGCTAGGCTCACCAAATTTGATTGCTAAATTAGATACTCAGACACTGTCACATCATTTGGTGAACAAACTTTATTCGCCAACTATACATATGCTTCCAAAAATGGAAATAGAAAAGTCCATAGGAAGTGATTGCTACCTGATTGTCCTGGCTTGCTTCATAGACCAGTGAATCTGATAGGTTGGACCAATTGGCAATGGTTTTGAAGCAGGGGTGTTAGAACCAGCGTAGCGGAGATATCCAGTGGTCGTGAGGACTGGCTTTATGAATCGGGTAGAGGCAACGATGTAATAGTCCTTGACTGAACCGTATAGTGTGACCAAAACAGCCACGGATTGACCTGGATGAATGTCAAGTGATTCATACACCTCTTGCAAGGTATTAGCTCCTTCCACTTCAACAAGTGTCATTGCATGGTTCTGAATCCTGAAGTTAATTGAAGTTTCTATGCCCACATTTGAAACCTTGAACTTGTAGGTCTTTCCTGAAATAAACCAACAGAACTTTGACTACAAAATCTTCAAAAACAGATATGGTATACAAACACTTTTGAGAAGGTCTAATGCATACCCTTTTCGCCAGTAAAGACTGTATTTTCAGGAAGCCCGTTGATAAGAAGACCATCAGGAAGTGGAAGATTTTTGCCAGAGTCCAATATTTGCTGCAATTCCTGAAAAAATAAGAGCATTTATCAGAAAGTTATTCTGTTATATGGTTGGTAACAATTACACTCCGAAGCTTTATGTTGCCAGCCTGTAAATATGGACCACTAACATGTCATGCTATATCCAAAAAAGAACATTTCCCTACTGCTAGCATCGACGCCTAAGAAAGAATAAACGAAGTGAGGAATATCTGTTACTTTATGAATTACATGCCTTGTGGCCAGTCTTGTACCAGTCACCAACAAGCAGGGTAAACTCTCCGTCCGGAATAGGATACGGCACTGGAATGACCGACCTATTTGCAACATTGAAACCCCCAAAACCTCCAGCAGCTCTGTGCAGTTTAGTTGAAGGGAAGTAGGAGTAGGTTCCAATCTGATCTTTCGTTTGAAACTTGTATGTCCAGTTTGTGTTTGGAGGAATCGGGCATTGGGTTCCAAGCACTCCGTCTTGCCACGTGGTTTTTCGCTGTCGGATTCCGTTCCTGATTTCCCACAGCAAAAGAAATAAGTCCTATGACGAGCCGTGCATTTTAAATCTACAACCATTACAACTGCCAATAAAAATCCTCACCATGTAATGAGGAAAGGCTCATCCAACATGTTAATCACGTTCACGATTATGTTGTCATTTGTCACAGCTTCAATATTTGGCCCAGGAAATTGACCATTAATAAGGATACCCTGCATAATTAACCACAATTGCTAGATTAATTAAGCAGAAGTCATACATACAGAATTATATAACAACATTATCTTCATGAAGGATCAAAACGCCAAATCTTTTGAGGAACACCCAACGGAGAAATGGTTCCATATGTTACGGTCCATGTATAATACAAATATGGATCTTCTGCATTAATGATGCAGAAAGAACTCAAGTAAACAAAAATTCCGACGAAAAAAAGCACGAAAGTGGTTGGCCACATTGTGTCAGCTCCTATATGTAGACCAAATTTCAGATTTCTGCACAAAAGAACAAGTTCAGGCAAAAGATACTAATTAGTACATATTGGCAAAAACTACGCATTCAAACTTATGGAGTATGTTGTACTAAAAAAAAAAAAAAAAAAAAAAACTTATGGAGTATGTACGTAGCAAGAAATTATGAAATACATACTCGAATTATTGTCAGTCCTTCCCCAAGACAGATGAGGAAGATTGAAATGATGAAGTGCAAGTGTATTAAATACTCGTAGCTTTGTGGTTGAGCTGTGCAATTTCAGAGATGGAAGGGATTATATATAACTGGCAAGTGGCAAGGGAAGGATGCAGCCGTGAAGAGCCTAGAGGGGCAATGCCAACGTGGATATGCGGATCTACGCGAAGACCGATGAAAAATCGAGGTTCATTTGCGGCGCACTTCATGCACAAGCAGTCAGCTACCTGCGTATGCTACTATTTCACAACTCATGGTTTTAGCTCACACATAATGGATGATTAATTATATTCATTATATGTGTATAGTAAGTATTTGGTGTAATACCTCTATGCTACAATTCATTTGATAGAGTTAATTAATTGGGAGGTTTCCATCGATTTACTCCCAAACTTGTAAGTGCTATTTTCTACACTAAACTTTAGTTATCTTAATAAATTTTTACAAATAGCCACCTCATACCTCATCGTTAGATTACTCAACATTGCATCCTAAATTCTGCCAATATTTGTCACGTGAATAGTGTTGGAGCTAATAAAGAGGGTGAAAACTTCATTTTTTAACACTAGGATGAGTTGCAAATATAAATAGGTTGATAGATTAGACCTGCGCAATTTGAAGGAAAATAGAATTGATTTGCATATGTGGATTTTAATAAAAGCGAAAAGTCATTATAGTCTCTTAAGTGGTTCATAAGATATACACGTGATGCATGGAAACTTTAAAAACTTAAGGTTGCAGAGGGAGTTGACTATTTACAAATAGTTCATGAGTACATTAACTAAAATGAAATCATGATGAAAATTACTAAACATATATATTTAATTTCTTAAATTATGTGAAAAACCGACCAATGAATGAATGCAATGTTATTTTTTAAACTTTTTGCTAGTGATGAAAATGTGTTGTGTACGTGAGGGTGGTGATGGTGGTTTGGACTTTGGACTCATGAATTCGTCGGTGGTGCGCGGTGGCGGGAAGGAAAGAAGAGATCAAGCGGGAGCTGCGCAGCTTAGAACGGATCCATCATCCGTATTAATTGCATTTAATATATGATCAGTTTACTTTTGGGATGATTATAATTATAATCTTAGGTTTCTTTGCCTGAATGGTCTTTGTGGAGTTGAATTATACGACTTCTTAGATCTCTCACTCAGAAACCCCACATGATGATGAAAACAAGCAGAAAACCGAAGACAATGGAAGGGCAGAATGGTCAATTTCCACCATTGTCATCTGTTTCTTCACAGATCACAAGTCTCTGGTTTCTCATTTCCCGCCTTGTTGGCCGTTGACAGTTGACACAGGTGCAACCAAGCAAGTTGAGCTTCATTTTCAAACCAATCTACACATTCTTGTTAGACGTTTTTAACTGAGACACTCGTGCTAATACGTGGTATTACTAATTTATTCACGTTACAACATGTGAGTTTAATTATTAATTATTAATATTATATCATAGATTTATTATTTATTAATATTATATCATAGGTCTATAACATATCAAGTATGTCAATAATTTATGTTATATAACATGAATTAGTAACACTGCGTACTCTTTGAATTGTTCTTGAGAGGTGAGAATAGGGCAACTTGTTTGAAATTTAGTTGATGCCATTCTCATCTTCAAGAACAAACCGACCTAAAGCTAAAAAATATGTCCGAGGTGGTATGGAGTGGATGTAGTGAGAAAAGTACAAGATACAAACACTGCTGGTGGGAAGCTTCATCTTACTGAGACTAGGTGGGAAGCTTCATCTTACTGAGACTAGGTATAGTGTATTGATCAAACGTATGTTTCTTACTTAAAAAAAAATACAAGTCAGCAGTAGCAGAAAATACGCGTATAAGGATGCTCTTTTCTTTGTGGCTCAAAATAAATAAATAAAGTGAAGATCCAACACACATCGATAACTTAGGACATTGAGAAGTATATCTTTATGACATTATTGGTTGTATTCTATCTATATTGTACAATGAGACTTACTACACATGAATAATGCTAGCTACCTTTTGTTTTGTTTAATTTAAATCCACAGTCAATTAACTACCTTATTAATGCAAGTGTGAAAACCCTCCATAGTACATGTGCTATAGAGTCAATGAAAAGCTTTTTTGATGGGCAAGTCAACTTTTATTGTAGAATTGGCAATGGATCCCGAGGAGAGATCTCATAGGGAAAACAAGAACAACATCGTCCAGTATTTGTTAAATAATGAGTTTTGGGGCCAGGAATTAAATTACACATGTCACATGTAATCGAATTCAATTCCAGCACTCGTGAAGTTCAATTCTCATCATGTGGCCAATCCAAAATACGGGTTATAGTCTTTCTCTATCTAGTTGGTGTTAAGCTTTTTTTCATAACCAATTAGTATTAAGTCTCTCTAGTTGGTGTTAAGCTTTTTTTCATAGCCAATTAGTATTAAGTCTCTCTCTCTCTTGGTGGCGGCAAAGCAGTTTAAGACCCCTCACATTGATAAGGTTATTAACCTATGATTATGAAGAACTAAAGGAAACAATGGAAGCAGAGGGATTGACAAGCAAGAAAGATGAAGAGAAAAGCTTTGTATCGTCGAAGAAGAACTATTACAATATGCAGTAAATGGTTCTCACAACAACCTTTTGTAGTAACTGATCTCTATTACAAAATAACTCAATTACCCTTTCGAACAACTTTATACTAACTAACTCAATCCATTTAACTACTTAATCAATGATATAATGCCACATAGCTCAATCACATGATGTACATATGGTTATTACGCCCCCCCCTTCAAACGAAGTTGAGCTACTGAAGCTGTGTTTGTTGCAGAATTCAACCCCAATCCGTCTTTTACAATGTTTGAGGAAAATTGGACTATGCAGTCCTTTTGTGAACACATATGCTACTTGATCATATGTTGGAATGTAGTGAACCATAAGATCTCCTTTTTGAACCTTTTCACACACGAAATGATAGTCAATATCGAGATATTTTATTTTGGAGTGAAAAACAGGATTTGAAGTCAGTGCCAAAGCTGATAAATTGTCCCAATATAAAGAAGCTGGTACTGATATGTGTTGAATGTCCTTGAACATTGAACAAATCCAAAAGACATCAACTGCACAATGAGCTAAGGCTTTGTATTCAGCCTTATTGAAGTTCTAGACACAGTGGATTGTTTCTTTGATCGCCATGAGATTGGATTTGCTCCTAGATATACAACAAAACTTGTAATTGATCTTCTGGTGTTAATGTCAGCTGCCCAATCCGAGTTTGAGTAAGCAGTGAGATTGAAATCCTTGTTCATTATATACTGTAGACCGTACTCAATAGTACCTTGTGTGTGTGTATATATATATATATATATATATCAAGATTCTCTTTACCATAAACATATGTACATCAGTTGGTTATGTCATGAATTGAAAAACCATTTTCACTGAATGAGCAATATCATGCCTTCTAATTGATGCTATGAAGTATTGTTATTCATCCCATTAGTCTCACATATCACTTGATTATCATCACTTATTGGAGAAAATATTGTTGTCATAGAATGGGATAGTGAACTCTGTGACCCTGCATGTCTTTCATTTTGCTATCGATTTGAAACTGGTATAGGTATGATGACAAGTAAAGATCTTCATTCATTATGTCTAAGCGTCATCCCATTACTTCCATAGCTGACCATTTTTGCAGGAAAAAAAGATTCATTAAAACACATAGGTTTGGATATGATAAATTTCTTGGTTTGTATATTACAGCAGATAACCCCTTTATTGCACTGTGAATATCCCAAAAAGACAAACATCACTAACCTTGGGTGTAATTTGTTCACATTGTATGGTTTTAACCATGGGAAAATAGCTGAACCAAACATCTTTAGTGACATTATATCAAGTGCTTTCTTATATAGAGTCAAATAAGATGAACTGAAAGACAAGCTTTTTGCAAGGCATCTTGTTTATCAATAGCACTGAATGAGCACATGCAAAATACCATAACTCAGAGGGCAAACTAGCAGCAGCAAGAAGAGTGATTGCAGTTTCCAGAATGTGCCTATGTTTCCTTTCTGCAACTCCATTCTGTTGAGGAGTGTAAGGACAAGATATTAATTGCAAGATATCTTTATCAACAAGAAAATAAGTAAAACACTTGCTTGTATATTCACCCCTCCATCTATTTGTAAAGACTTGATTGATGTACCAAATTGGGTAAGAATAAATTTGTAGAACTTGACAAATATTGTAAACACATTAGATTTATTGCTCGTATGAAAAATCCAAACATATCTTGTATATTTATCCACAAATTTTACATAGTATCTATATCCTTCTAGAGATTTTACAGGTGATGGGCCCCAGATATCAATGTACACTATTTAAAAGGAAATGTACATCTATCAATTCTAACTAAAAGGGGAGTCCTAGACATCTTGCCTTCAATGCAAGAAATACAAACATTATGCGTATTATCTGATTGAACTAAAATATTAGACTGTTTCAACATTAAAGCCATTATATCATAAGCTAGATGTCTTAGCCTTTGATGCTAGACATTATTCTTCACTACTTTACCCAAATATATTGCTGGATCCTTTGTAATGAACTATGAACCTTTTGTATTTGTAACCACAAGGATCTGGAATACCTCTTCAGGCCTACTCTTTCCTTAACTTTTCAAGCCTACTCCTCTCTTTACTTGGTACAGTATCTCCCTTATCTTCTTATCCAGCACAAACAATTCAGATTCATCACATAGAAACCAGCTTTTGTTGTCAGCGCACAAATGTTTCACAAAGAGTACACTTCTAGCAATGTTAGGTACATGTAGAACTTTAGTAAGAATCAAAGAGTGTGTAGGAGTCTGAAGTTTATTAAGAAAGTTGAGGTTCCACCATAAAACCAATTGGTAATATGGGGAGTAACCTAACCTCTTATAAGCCTATATAAGGTCCCTCATCCCATCAATGTGGGACTCATTCTTAACAAGCCCCCTCAAAGTTGGGCGAATTTTCAAGGCTAACATTTGGACAACACAACGGAGTGACGTGGAGCGCGTGTAGCCGTTTGACTTCACATGTTAGATAACCTGCTTTGATATCATATTAACCTATGAAACTATGAAGAACTAAAGGAAACAATGGAAGTAAAGGGATTGACAAGTAAGAAAGATGAAGAGAAAAGCTTTGTATATTTCGAAGAACAGATATTACAATATGCAGTAAATGGTTCTCACAACAATGATATGGTAAAAATTAAATCACAAATTGAACCCTCTTTTATATAATTGTAGTATGTGTAAGTAGGGATCGTTTTAGGCTGGGGATTAGAAGGGATGCTAATCAACACAAATTAGACTTAAAACACACAAAACTAAACTCAAATACACAAAACTACCTTAGACTGACTCAAATAACACAAAACAAGCACTAAGGGGTGTTTTGGACGAAAATTGAAGTAAATTGACATGAAATACTAAAGGGGGGGGGGGTTTGGTTAGACAAATTTTAAACTAAAACTAAGTAGGTTGCAGAAACTAAGTAAAGGTGGTACAAAACTAAGGTAACTTAAGAGGTGAAAGGCTAGCTAGAGGATTCTTCTCCACACATGACACATGCATACAAATGATTTCTAGTTATTATTCTTATAAACCACAAATGACAATGCCCCAAATTAACCATGAACTGCACAAATTAACCCTTAGATTTTCCTAAATTCATTGAATTGGACTCAGCGACGCAATCAAATTATTCTTATCAAGTTCTCTATATAAACTGCATGATAGAGATCAAAGATCATTAAGTTCTATGAAAATCATAAGCATTGACATGGCATTCGTAACTATGAACTGCATGATACTCTTGCTAGGAACTTACTTAACACAATCATGACTAGTGATTTCCGCTACTTATAAATATAAGTTCATAACTATTAGGTGAAATTCCCTTATATTTTAGCATCAAATTCATGCATGCAAACTAAGTGGGCCCCCTTAATCAGCATACAAGAATAAGTTATCAATCAAACATTTAAGTAAATTGCATTCACGATTTATGAAACTTGTAATCAATTCATATCACATATATGTTTATGGCTTTGAATTCACCTCTAGCTAAAACGAAATTAGTTCCACATGTTAACAATTAAACGAAACCAATCTAATTTAAACATTGAACTAACTACTAAGGATAGAATACACCTAGAAACGCTCCAGCAATCCAATAGCCTTGGATGGCAGGTCACGACACAAAGCTCATCTTCCTTGCAAGCTGCAGCACTATGTGTTTATTCCTCTATAAAAACACTCTGAAAATCTCTCCCTCTCCCTCTCAATGTTGCGGCACAATGTATGCATATATATAGGGCAAGCACGGCTCCAAATCCTGAAGGAAAGGGATAGACTAGGCAGACTTATAGGAGGAAAAGGGTTAGTTGTTTGCATGATTTTAGGACTCCTTAAATCAAATGGAAGGATTTAGAATAGGATAAGGACTCCTTTTGTAGCTGGAAATAATCTAAGACAATGTTGGATAAATTGGGATAATGTTTGGATAAGATGAGATAAGATAGGATTAGATAAGGTTAGTTTGGATAAGATTGGATAAGGTTCATTCTTTTCAACTGATTCCTTGCCTTAATTAATTCTTCCTGATTCTTTGCACATTCCTAGCACCTTTTAAGCACCAAAAATGTCCATTCCTTGTGCTTCATACGCAAGCTATCCATTCCAGCCCAAAACTACCCCAAATTACTCCAAAATGCCATTTCTTACCACTTTTGCCATTTGAACCTACAAACACACGAAAATAGCTTAAAACACTCTAATAAATATAAACTAACTGAGTAAATGCAAGGAAATAGGTTAACAAAGTCACACAAATATACTCCTATCAAACAACCTTTCGAAGTAAATGATCTCTATTACAAAATGACTGAATTATCCTTTCTAACAACTTTATACTAACTAACTCAATCCATTTAACTACTTAACCAATTATACAATACAATATGGCTCAATCGCATGATGTACATACGGTACTTAAAGGTTAATATAAAGTTTCCTCCAAGGCGACCATTCTAACAACTAACTACAATACTTAGAAACAATTAATATGATTACCATTTGACACTTAAATATGGTTCTTGAATGTCATTGCAATATTAGACCATCTGATAGTAATTGTATTAAGTATTTGTAAGTATCATAACCAAATTATGATCAAGTGAATCTAAATTTTTTTTATAGAACGATATATTTACATTAAGAGGCGAGGAAAAAATTTGTTTCGAACTCGCTATTTGACCTAATACCTCTTACTTACAAGTAAAAAAGTACCACTAGACCGTAGTTCTAAGTTTTTTTATCTTTTTATTTTTTATTTTATTTTTATGTTTGTCAATATCCATAGTTCTAAGAGTGTATTTGTTTGGGCTCACTAAGTTTCATTTGACTAGACTAGACTACTTATTAGTGTAATCCAGTGTTAGTTAGGCACAAGGATTAAGTTTAGAACCCCCAATTATCACAGGATTGCTAAGCCCGTCTTCTTGCTCCCCTGTCTTGCTCGTCCTTGTCTTGCTCCTCATCTAGTAAATTCTATATCTGACGATCTATGTCTTCGATTTTTTTTCTTTTTGTAGATTGTGAAATTATTACTGGAGTCCGATCAATTTTGTTGTTTTGGGTTTGAAATCTATGAAAATTTTGTGTAATATGTTATATATGTTCTATAAATAGCTTTTGGTGTAATATTTATATTGTATTTATTTTCAAGTAGGCCTTGAGTTTCAAGCATTGGATGTAAATTTTATCAATTGATACAATTTTTTACGGTGTGGTATTCCAAATTATTTTGGTATTAGATTTCTTTAGCTAAAAAAAATATATGATTCATTTTTCACTGATTTATATTATCATGCTTATTAGGCCGATATAGCATCAAATGTTTCACTACGTTAGTTCAGCTTAGTCTTTGAAGCAAGTCCAGTCCGAAAATCTGATGCAACAAACGTACACTTTAAGTGGCTTAGTGAATATAACTTCGAATTCAAATAACATGCTTTTAAAATAAAACAAATTGGATTATACTTCTTAAGCCCACCATACAAGTAATACTGGATTACAATACCCATTTGTAGACCATCATCTAGCTCATGTGTAGCCCAACTGTCTTATTTGGGCCATAGGATCTGCAAAAGTTTTTGGCACACCCTTGGATGATCCACTAAGTTTCTCTGATAAGACATAATTTTTATTATTTTTTAACAAACGATATTACCTATATTAAAGGATGATAATGTGATTTAAATTTGTATTTAACGAGAATCGAACCCAAGATGTCTCACTTACAAGTGAAGAGGGATACCACTAGACCGTAGTACTAAGTGACTACACAATTTCCTTTTTAATTACAATTCGTAATCAATTAGGCTATGTTTGGATAAGAGATTGATAAAGAATTTCCTTTAGAATTTGGAAATTCTTTATCAAAATATAGACTTAGAGTAGTTCAGTTATGGAACGGACATCTGTCCTTCAATAATAAGCTAACATATTATTAATGTATTTTTTAGAATATCGATGCACTCATTTTTTAATAAAGAGCAGATGTTTTGCATAAAGAAATTTGGCTAAATAGCTAAAATGGTCCCTGAGATTTACATAACACATTACTTTGGTCCCTGAGATTAAAATCAATAGAAATGGTCCCTGAGATTGTCCACCCTCCATCATTTTGGTTATTCCATTAAAAACTCCGTTAAGTGTCTCAGAGCTCTTGGCCAGAAGTTTGGGCAATTTTCAAAGCTTCATAAATCAATCGTTTCTTAACCAAATTTGACCCATAATATATCAAAATAAAGATAGGAAAGTTTAGGACAAGATTATACCTATTTGGAAGCCCAATTGTTGCCGGAAATGGCTGGAAAATATCCTCAAGGTTGACTGGTCCGCTGGAAAATTGGAAAACTTGCCGAAAACTGGGTAAACTTTAAACCTTCATAACTTCTTCAATACTAAACGAAATTGAGTGATTCACAAACATAAATCATACTTCTCAATGAGACAAAGAGAATGATATCTTTCTCGACGGTTAATTCACTGTGGTTTGGCCGGAAAACAGCTCGAAAGTGACTACCTCGAAAATAGTTTGTCACTTTCAAGCCATTTTCCGGCCAAATCACAGTGAATTAGCCGTCAATAGAGGTACCATTCTCTTCGTCTCGTTGAGAACTATGAATTTTTTTTTTGAATCACTCGATTTCGTTGAGTATTGAAGAAGTTATGAACATTTAAAGTTTATCTAGTTTCCGGCGAGTTTTCCAGTTTTCCCGCGGACCAGTCAACTTTGAGGCTATTTTCCGGCCATCTCCGGCAACCATTGGGCTTCCAAATAGTATAATCTTATTCTACACTTTCCTATCTTCATTTTGATATATTATGGGTCGAATTTGATTAAGAAACAATTGAGTTACGAAACTTTGAAAATTGCCCAAACTTCCAGCCAAGAGCTCCGTGATACTTAACAAAGTTTTTAACGGAAGGACAAAAATGATGGATGATGGACAATCTTAGGAACCATTTCTATTGATTTTTAATTTCAGGGATCAAAATAATGTGTTATGCAAATCTCAGAGATCATTTTGACTATTTAGTCAAGAAATTTTGTCAAATAGATGGTTTAATAATGCTCATCATGTTCATGATTCATGACCATCTCACTTATCAGGTTCCATGTGCTAATCATAATTAAAAAGGATTTAATGTGACAGATGATTAGTTTTCCTTTTTGAACAATATATATAACGTGCATCATAGTTAAAAGTGTTAAGTGAAACTGAACTTGCAAGGCAAGAAAGAGAAGTGTAGAAATTAGAATTTGATAGGATTTTAATATATTTTGAAATTTGGATATAATTAATTAGGATTTTAAAAGACTAAGAAATCATGATGTAGTTAAATTAGGATTTAAGAGGATTGTAAACATACAACCAAATCCACTGGTAGTTGATTAGGATTTTTAAAAAGTCCACACATGTCTAGGTGTAGTGAAAATGTCAAATATTTGCTAGGAGTTTAATATGTGAGGAATTTTGATGAATTTGAGGTGAGTGGTATACTAAATACCAAATGCCTCAAGCAATCCACCCTTCACCCCTAGGGTTTCATTTCAAGACCAGAAAATTCCCTCTGCATAAGAGGAACATTCTTCCACCAATTTTAGCCCTGCCTGAGATCCAGTGACCCTCTCAGAACCTATACATATCAGGTCTCCCAATTTCCCAAAAATTCCTTTCGCCACCCGTCCATTTTTGCATGAACATATTGCCAAATCCTGAAGAGAGATACAAAATTCTAACCACTCGGTAGGCTTGATAATTCAAGACAATTGTGAATAACAATTACAGAGAGATGGGAGGCCCTGTGTAATTGTAATTGTGATTGAAATGGACGTTACTTTATGGCAACCCTCTGTAATCAATTTCTTAAGAGAGACGAGGTGGGACAAACTTTGCTCAAGGGAGAAAGCCCGGCACATATGCTGCCTTTTGCAGTTGTGAAAGAACACAGCATGTATCTGCTAATGCACCGGTGTTTCTTATTTTCTCGTATCACCAACTGTCAACCAGGGCGGTCTTTAAGATTTTGGGTCCTGTGCAAAATTTATAAAAACGTCCCTCCTTAAGATAAGTCTTAAAAAATGTAGAACAATGTATTGACGTTAGAAAACAATCTTCAACAACCAAACAAGAAAACAAACTTCAAAAACTCTAACTTTATAGTTTCACTTGAATATATAACATTATTATATAATAATATTGAAAAAAATACCGCCTTTTATGGTGTATTATTGACACTCAAAATATCTTATTGTACTCTAAATTTTTGTATTTAGAAAGGAAAAAAATTACCCTTATAAGGAGTGTAAGATGAGATTTTAAAGTACTAACAAATTCAATTTTTGAATATAGAACATTATTTCATAACAAAAGCAATTTTAAATATAGAATATTATTACATATAAATATTAGGTGACAAAAATTTTGGGGGCCACTTCAAATTTGAAATCCTGTGCAACTGTACCTTTCGCACCCCCTCAACGCCTCCTCTGCTGTCAACTGACAATCATGGGTTCCACAATACAGATCATCAAGTGCAACGCACGAATCTGGCTATCATCAATAATAGATTGGATGCTCGTTGGTCTTTCTCCTGCAACCCCTTGTGTCCTCAGCGAGATAAAAATGGAAATCTAGCATTTAGAGAAGGCAACAGTCTTGCAAATACAAACAAAAAATATCATATTGTGTATGTCATATCAAGCAACAAAACGCAGAAAGTACCTCATGCTTTGAAGTTACAAAATTTGTATTAAACCTACCGCTGCATTGTGATCCTTATAACTGAATCTTATGGGACAATTTCGGTCTTCGGGGACTAAGACCTTTTCTTACAGTTTGAATCTAAGGAATCAGTGCTGAAGTAAATAGCATTAAAAATCTTATGGTTTGTTAAGTTCGTTAGTCATTTTCATGTCTCTGATTATCTGAGACTTGCAGATATTGCTTTAGTGCTGCAAGCAGGTTGGACACCACAGTAAGAAGACTTGCTCAGCACTCTTTTGATTAATCAGTCATGTCTATCGTTTTTTTATGTCGTTTTCACTTTGGGTATTGTTCGGCCTTGGATGTGTCTCACACACCTCCTCCTGTGTGTATGGTGAAAGTGATGATTAGCTTGAAAGATGCCTCATGCCTCTGCAGGGCCTATGATTAGGCTCCCAGACTATCTAGATGAATGTTGAGCGTACCACTATTGACCAAGTGGTGATTTCACACTTAACCCTATCCAAATTACGGGGTTTTATCCCTAAAAATGTGTTTTTGCCTTCTGCAAAACCATTTGCTAATGACCGCTATGCCTGCCTAGTTGCATAGGTTTGCCACCCAGTTTTGGCACGTCAGTCAATATCTTGACTTCTAGGCCGTGATTCCGTCTTCAGCCTCCTTTGCCTTGACGGTCTAGTGCTCTCTTGGGGCTTTCTATGTGATTGGGCTGCACTTCAGGCCCAATGTCCAATTTGGGTCCAAACAAGTATGTTTTAAACTGTGACATATATCCACTCTTTCATTATGTAAGCTCATTTAGTATCCAACAGTTGTCAAAAGTGAATCATGTTTTTACTTGGAGTGATGTGCACATATGCACCAATCCATAGAAATGCTAAAAAATCCATGAAAACTCTAAAAATCCTAACAGATCCATGAAATAAGTCCATACATTTGTATGGACTTCTTTCATCATAGAAATCTATAATAGAAATCCATATAGAATTGTAAGTCTATTAAAATTTTTTATAATCTCACTTAAAAAGTCTATTAAAAATCCTGCCAAATCCAAATTGACTACACCCCCTAAATTCTATATATCGAGAGAAATTATATAGCTGTAGCATACAATAATATTTTGTAAAAACGCAGACGAAAATTAATCTAAATTCAGAATTATACAACCAAGGGAAAAGAAACATCAAATTTGAATCTTCTCTTTTGCTTTCTTTGCTGCAATCTGTCTTCCATTTAGCCAAACCTTCATTGTCGATGCAATTTTCCGCTTCACATTCATGACTCAAGAAAACAGGCTCTGAAGAGTCGAAGGTCGCCCTATGTGTTTCGTCCAAGAGCTTTTCCACACAGCAATACATTTGAAGGAATGTTGTATTCGTTATAAAGGCTTTGAACTGGGTCCCAAACCCTGAGATAGAACTGTTGGCCAAGATACTGCCTTTCCCATATAGCAGATCTCAAGTTCCACATTCCTTGGTTGTCAAGTGACACCAAAATAGTTGTCCAAGAGTTTGGATACACCTTCAAAGAGAAAAAAGAGAAAATTATCTAACGAAAAGTCGAAATAAGCATGTACTAATCAGTAACAGCCTTTATTTACCTGAGCAGTATGTCGAGTAAGAGCATCGACGAGATTGTAGGTTCTCCTCTTGGCTGGCGTCCACGGTCCGGAACCATAACTGCATTTGTTCAAACAATAAAGATTATAGTCTACCCATTGATCTCGTAAGAATTTAAGCACAAGAAAGCACATTGGACATACCCAACAACCCAGAAATCATATCCATCTAAATGCATTGATTGGACGCTATTTTCGTTGTTTTGGAAAACAATTTCAACGAAGTCGTGGTGTGAGACCGGCATGACAGGGGCACCTACGAATGCAGAGCCATCTGAGGGAACGGTTTGGATGGAATTTAGGCTGAAGACTCCAGGGATGTTGAAGTAATCAGCAAGCTTTAGAGGGGTATCGGGGTTAACATAAGAGACCCTGTTGAATGCATACCGCTGCTTTCCATTTATCAATGGTGCTGAATTGGCTAACACAATTGTCTTTGTTGGTGTGACATGGCCGTAATGGAATGAGCCCTGAGGATTAGGCCTGGCTGCATTTGCTGTTAGATTCCACCTGTAAGAAAACAATGTTCAAAAGGGTCAAATTAAATCATTATAATCGTACGAATCTAATGCTCATTATGATTGAATTTTGCATATTTGTACCTGAAAGTTCTGGCTTGCTTCATAGACCAGTGTCTTTGATAAGTAGGACCGGCAGGCACAGGTCCAGAAACGGAGGCGTGCGAGTTTGTATAGTGTATCACTGAAGTAGCTGTAAGAACACGCCTAGTGAATCGTGTGGATGCAACGATGTAGTAGTCCTTTGGAGCCTGATTGAAGGTTACTAGGACAGAGACTGACTGGCCAACATGTATGTCAAGAGAGTCGTAAAAGTTCTGAATTGGGTGAGATCCTTCGCATTCAACTAACTTCAGTTTGTGGCCTTCAATCCTGAAGTTTAATGAGGTTGACAAGCCAACATTTGAGATCCTAAACATATATGTTTTTCCTGAAATCATAATACGAAAAACATAGTTCAACATTAATCATTTGAGTAAATGGTTAAACTGGTTCCCCAGAGAACTAAGAATAGTTCAAGTGTTTGAGGAATCAAAGATCGAGAGTTACCTTGGTCACCACTGAAAGTGTTACTAGTATGGCCATTTATAAGAACACCGGAAGGAAAAGGAAGAGATTTTCCAGAGTCCAAAGATTGCTGTAATGCCTACAAAAATCAAAACAAAATGAAAACACAACTGCATTAACATACAAATTCTTTTAGCTAACACTTTCAAAGTGCATGTAGAATGGCAGTCGTATGTTTTTCTTACCTTGTGGCTGGTATTGTACCAGTCGCCGGCAAGCAAAGTGAAATCTCCATCAGGGATTGGATAAGGGACTGGGATTCGAGGTCTTGCGTAAACATTGATCCCTCCAAACCCTCCAGCAGCTTTGTGAAATTGAGTTGATGGGAAATATGTGAATGAACCTATCTGATCCTTGGTCTGAAACTTGTAGGTGTAGTTTGAGTTCGGCGGGATGGGACAATTGGTTCCCAAAACCCCATCTTGCCAAGAGTTCTTCCTCTGTTTAATCCCATTCCTGGTTGTGAACAAAGAAAATTTCTTATTATGCAGATATCATTAGAATGAATGCAACAGCCAAATATTCAGACATTGAACAAAAGAACAGAAATGAAGAGCTAATCTCGCCTAATTCTAAACAAAGAAGTACATAATGGTTTCATTTGATGGCACACAATGTAGGGGAACATACTCAACAAGATTTTCAAGCTCAGATTTCTCATTAATTAAAATCTGGGAACAAATTTCTCCACTTAAGTAAGCTTAATGCAACAATTTGGCTTAAGTTTTTACAATTGCCCTTCTACTTTCTTTGAAGCTTAACCTAAATTAAATGGAAAAATATTGCTCCTAAACGGCAGTAGCCATTTTTTTTATCAGATACTGAACCAACATTCTTCAGAAAATGAAAGTTCTTTAATCTAAAAACAATGGAAAACAGTTATAAATATAAAAATAAAAATAGAAAAGGACAAGAGGTTAGTTGGAGGATGAACTCACCAGGTTAAGAGAAAAGGTTGGTCCAGCTTGTTAATAAGGTTGACAAAAATGTTGTCATTGGTGACAACATCTAGTGTAGGGCCAGGAAATTGGCCATTGATGAGAATTACCTTCAAATATCCAAAACCAAAAAATAAATAAATAAAGAAAAAACCCGAAAGCTCAAAAAATAGAACTGAGATTGCAAAATTGGCAAAAAACCCACAAACCTGTTGAGGGACACCAAGAGGAGAAAGAGTCCCATAAGTCACAGTCCAAGTGTAGAACTTATATGGGTCTTCTGCTTTCACCACAGAAGAATTCAGAAACACTGCCAAAACCCCACAAACCAAGTGGAGCAAGAAGCCTGCTTTTTGCTTCATTTTCCCTCTCCCTGCAAAATGCTCCCCCCTAAACCACAGATTTGAGTTTTGTTCAATTTATTTATTTCCTTTTTGGTTTGGATGGCATTGGATTGAGTAGTCAGTGATACCCCTTTATAGCAGCAGCGCGGGAAAAAGTGCTCATCAGATATGTCCTTTTACTTCACTTTAATTTTTTTAAACGAGAAAATTCCACATTTGCCTCTAGATTTTGGTTTAATTAGAGCTTAGTTTATGAACTAAAAGGTTATACGTATCGATTATTGAACTTGTGACAATGCAGAGTAACCAACTTTTCAGGCAATACTATTAGAATTTTCATTAGAATTTTAGGATTTAAAAGGATAAGTAATGTGCCGAATTTCTAACTTAGTTATTCCAAAATTATTGTTGTTCGTATTTTGACAAATTCAAAGATTAATATGCACAAATTTTCTGTCTAAAGGCCAAAGTTACAATTAAACTAAAATGCTCTAATTAATTGTTATATTAACAAAACTGCTTTTTCAAAAAATAAAGTCTAGTTTGGTGAAAAAAATAAATAAATAAAGTCTGGTTTTATAATTGTGTGAAGCCATCAATGTTCTGGTATTGGGCACAAAGACGCGTTTTCGCGTGATGATAATTCTCGTTTGCTTAGAACAAAAGCCAAGTTTAAACCCATCATTCAAGAACTAAAGTGAAACAGCATGACACACTTTCTTCATAAACCCGCCTCTAATTGCGCCTTTGATGTTGCAATTATATTACTTTTTCTCCTTTCGGTCTGTTTTTCTTTTTTGTCTAGGGTTTTGTTTTCTCATAAATATTGAACATTAAAGTTTAGGGTTTGCTCTTTCAAAAGAAAACACTTTAGGATTTTCTCATAAGTATTGGATAATGATAGGTGGTATATTCATGATTCCACCCCTATATGAAAGAACAATTTGCTCAGCCAAGTAAATGTAACCCACTTGTTTCTTATGAAAGTTTTTGTAGTTTTGTTGAGAATGCAATGAGATCCTTAATTGGTGTCACATTCAGCTCATATTGTTTTGTCATTTTTTTCTCAATTTTCCAATAATTCTGCAACTTTGGGAATGGCTGTGGCCGGTAAGTCTGTAACAGAAACATATATATAATTGCAGCATAAAAAAATAAACCTTTAGGGTTAATTATCCACTCTCCGCTAATATGGGTGTGTGACTGATTGTAGCATTATAATGTATAATATTATATGACATGCATTAGCTGATCAGACAATGTACCAAGTCATGTGTTAATTTACCATTACAATAATCGATGTACTTAACAGTTAGATTAAATTGATCTTGCAGTATTTATACTGATATATGCTGGTAAAAAGTTGGAGCATTATTTTGTCTCTATGGAACATAAAATGAGTTGACAGGCCATTTATATATAAGAGGCAGCTAGATATACTTGTCATCCCAGTACCATTCAATTTTTTCATGGGACTTGTGTTTGGGCAGGAAATTTCCTGGGAAGGGTCCCTGGCTCGAACACACAACTCCTTGAGAAGTTGGCACTTTGGTTGTTTGTCGGGATGCTGCAAGAGGAGGACACAATTAGTTATGAAAGGTGCATTTGTGGAGCCTTAGGTGTAGGCCTTAAGGCTCACAATCAAAACTAACTAAGTGCGAAGGCGTGCCACTGCCATCTCTGTATGACAGACGTAGAACAAGTGTATTTAAGCCGATTACTTGCGCCCAAGTTATTCTGAATTCTTGTTATCAAAGGATTGTCGTAGATGGGTTAAGTCCACATTAAGTTCTTTTCTATGCCTTGAGACTAAGGACTTTTAGTTCGTTATCTTGTATGCTTAAGGGGTGAAGGTCCAGATTTGATTAAGTCATCAGTTTAATCTATTTCAATCTTCCTATGATGATAAAAACCATTAAATGAACTAGATCTGAGAACTGATGAGGCTTTGAGTCATCAAAAGACCGAAAACTTGAATATAAACTGGGGAATGGATTATAACACCAGATCTATTAATTGAAAGACAAAACGAAGAGAGTCGGGCAAGATTTCACCTTGTCGGGCAAGGTTAAACATCTTGCAGTCTTTTCTCTTGACAGATATGAAAGAATTATATGTTAAATGGGATGACTGGAAAAGAATTTATACATGGGAGATCGAACTACATCATTTAGGAAAATGAAGCAGAGCTTTTACATAGACAAGGGATGTCTTTCTAAGGAAATATAAAGCTAAAAGGGTGCAGAATCTGGACAAAGCACGACTTTCTGAGTATTTGCTTGACTGAGAGGCAAGTTGTATATTTATTTGTTTGATTGGTTGAGTGTCCTTGTCTTTGGGCCATTTTCCTCCTTTTATAGACGAATTAGCCCGACTGCCTGTAGCTTTGTTCTTGCCTGAAAGCAATTAAAGGGTAGTGACTTATTAGTAATTTACTTGTATTGCCACTAAAAAGTACTTTTGGGCTAAGAGTAGGTTGATTTCCATCAGTTGTCACTTCTCTCATAAACACCTAGCCTTTGCATTAATGGGGGAGCGTCAATTGGTCTTGAGATGGAAGGTCTAGGTTTGGTGCTGGGGTCCGGGCAAAACCTCTTCTTATTCAACTCTTTTAGGCTTTCTCTCCTCTAAACCCAAAGTTAAACATTAACCCAAACAACTTGTCCTCTTCCCTTTGCTTTTGCCAACATGTTATATATATATAATTGGGTTTAATTAGTATGTGCATGACATTCTTGAATAATGCCGAGTCCAGCTCATAATTAGGGTTAAATTAAGGTATAACTTGGTTCAGTTTAACGATGGATTGACTAAGGCCATGGATGAACAAATCAAATACAACATTAGAAGCTGGATCAATCATAACATGACCTTTCCAGGTCTTGTTGAAGCATATGCTCCGTATATATCGGCAACTTCGTGAAGTTCCATTCCCTATATTGCTTATTGGGCTGCATATACATGTGGTACAATTACTAACTGCATCCAGACTTTTTATATAGTTTCATATAAAAATTTAAAACTAGCTTAATTATAATGCAGTGTACAATATAATGAAGTTATGTGCATGCGCATGCACAAGATTTTATCCCACTGGCTCTCTTGCAAACCCTCAAAATGTTTAGACTATAAATTTGGCTAAGTCAACCGATCCCCTGTGGGAAAGCAGCTAATTGGGTAGGTAGTATAGCGGATATAAGAGTACTGGAGAAATATAGATTCAGTGATGGTATATCCAGCCCCATATTTTTAAGCGCAGTCCAACCTTTTCAACTTGCTTAAATTTAAGCCAAATCTTTTTTATTTAAAATTGCTAATAAAAATAACAAATATTTACACATCTGGCACGCAGCGAACTGACCATTTTATCCAGTCACTTATAAGTAATGTCTGATTATCTGTATTTTCATAAGTATAATGTTTGGTTATCTGTTCATCCTTAATTTAAACCGAAAAAAGTTGAAAAACTGTAGGGCGGAGACCCTCTAATCCTGTCACCCATGTGATATTCAGCAATTGCCTGGGCCAGGTTAAGTCGGTACCACTCAGCTCTTGGCAGAAAACAGAGAAAACGATGAAAATAAATTAGGAAAACGGTGGTATTGCTACCACTCGTATTGCCACTGTATAAAAGAGAGACAGGGAGAGGAGATACGGCTGTGGGATTCTGATGACTTTATCCGCAAAATCTTGCAAGGGGGAAATGCATTGGTTGGATTATTATTTTGGATGAATCAGAATAATGACAGTAGTAGAAGTTCTACTACCACATTCGATAAAACATAATATACAGGTTGTTGCTAACCAATAGAACTAGGGAGGTGTTGGAACAAATTCAATATTTTATGAAATAAACTATAAAAAGGCATGAATTGGTTGAAGCAATAAGTGACATTGTACATTAGCTTTATGATGCTTAATTATCGTGATGCCGTGATGGAATAAAAGTGTTCGAACTGTTGGGAACGACATGGACCACAAATAATGATGGAAGACAAATCACTGCCGTTGGTAATAAAACAGAGAAATTTTTAGAAGAAAGAAATTTAGGAGAGAATAGAGGAGTACTATTGAGAACATCTTAATTACCATCCAAGTTTGGTTTTAATGCAACAATTCGTGTTAGAAGATTTTATATGTTTACCATCCTAATTAAGCCACAAACTTTGATACACGATTCTTTATTTTAATTTTTTTTTTTCATACAAGCAAATATTGGGAAAGCAAGAATTAGAACTCAAGACTGAAACTCCCAATAATATTCTTACTATCTAGCGGTTGAAAATGTAGTTGATAAAACAAAAATAGCTTAAAAATTAAAATGGACTTTGTGTTAGTTCACTTGACCAATTTAATTCTTGTGCTTTCCTTAGGTCTATTCTATTCCGACATATATCCAATCAGGACGTGTCGGAAGATTTGATATCAAATAAACATCACCGATAATGTTCATATTTACCACCTATTACTAGGTGTGAAGTTTTATCATAAAAAATATCAGTTATATTAAGATTACTTAATCTTTCATATATAATGTAATACCCCGCAATTAAAAAAAAAAAAAAAAAGTTAAATATATGTACGTGTATGTGGGTAATTATTTTTACGTAATGATTTTATTAGATTTCTTTTATGCAAGAACTTACTTTCAACATGCAAAATAGTCTCAACATAAAATCCTTTTTGCTACAAAATTATTTAAAAATAAATAAATAAAAAAGCTACAAAATTATTTATAAAAAAAAAAAATAAAAAAAAAAAAAAAAAAAAAAAAACCTAGCTAGTATTATTTCATGTTTATATGTAATTCGAGATAGTTTTAGTTTGAATTGGAGAAGGGGATTACGATGAGTTTGACTTGATTTTTCTAACAAATGCTAAGTAGCATTTTGCCAACCATTAGAGAATAAAGAGGAGGGGTTAGTCACTACTCTAAATAGGTTGAGGTGGGATTCTATATCTTATAGAGTATGGATGTGGCCTTTGGGTATTTGTCCACTTTGCATGATAATTTTTGTTTATAACTAACTTAACACATGTTGCTTTGTCATATGAACACATCCTATTCTCAATGATTAACTTCACATTTGGTGTGCTTCTATTGGAACACATATTAGGGCTAATGATTAGCTTAACATTTGCTGTTTTTCGATTGGACCACATACCATGGCTAATGATGAGAACAACACTTGGTGTCTTGCTATTGGAACACTTGTGCCATGAATCATGAAGAAAAGAAGCAAGCAAGGTTAATCAAAGGGAAGGAATCCAAGGGAAGAAACACAATCATTCACTATATAAAGGAAGGAGGAGGAGAGAGCAAAGAAGGGGGAAGAGAAGAGAGCAAAACCGTCCTTCTCATATCAATTTTCTTACATATGTTTGCCAAGGCTTTTAAGTTATTGTCATGTATTTATAAATCCTCATTACCTAGTGAAATACAAATACAAACACAACCCTAGTGGACGTAGCTAAATTGGTGAACCACTTAAATCTCCGTGTTCCTTTGTCTAATTGCAATAAATTTGAGTTGAACAAACCATTTGTTAATAAAACACTAAGTTTTTAATAGAAACATAATGGAAAAAGAGGATCGACTCAAGGAGGAATTGGTAACATATTGCTTATCATTTACATTAAAGATTATTACTTTGTTGTTAATATTATGATTATATTACTCTTGTTACTAATCAATTTGATTTATGTTGAAGCTTGCAAGCTTGTTAGATAAAATGTGAGTATTGATATCTAGTGAACATGACATATACATAAACATTCATGCAAATCAAGAAAAATAGTTGTGTTGTGTCAAGTGCTCACTTGAGTAAAGTGTTTGAGTTATGAAGATATTCAAGGACTGGAGAATGCCTTGAATATAAATAATGAAATCTTGTATATATCAGGCATCGGGGGAAGGGCTTGAATATACAATTGGGCGTCGGGAGAAGTGCCTATATAAATAAAGTGGAAATTGAGAATTTAATTCTGAAAATTGGGCTTAAGGGATGGATAGGAGTTAACTCATATTCTAAGTTATTTGGAGCCAAGTGGTATAAGCATGGTATGAGATGTGCAGGCTTGGATGACTTAGGTATGTGTTAGCGGGATTAGAAGGGAGTGAGTACATTCATCCATCTCATTTGCATATATTTTCATTTGAAAAAATTATTACATTCTAACTATTATTTAATTGGTACTTTTTGTTGTGAAGTAATTTGTGCACTATTGTTATTTCGTTGCGTATTCGATAAATTTTATGTAAGATTTCGTTATGTGATGTATGTGTAATCGTTATAATTTAATTTAATTTAATTTTCCACCATATCTTGGTTGTAGAGTTTATTTTTATAGCTAAGATATGGCTCACACCCTAACTCGTGAATAGTCTTTCGCGGGTCGGGACGTGGCACAAATTGTATGTTATTTTGTTATAATTATGATGTGAGACTGTATTCTCTCAACTTAGTTGCACTTAGTAACAGGATGTACCTAAGAAGATTTGGTTATATTCAGAATATACAACATCACCGACAGTGTTTTCATACTTACCACCTATTACTAGGTGTAAAGTTTTATCACAAAAAAATCGGTGTTGAAAGTACTTAGTGTTCCATATAAAAAATTGTATGTTATTTTGTTATAATTTCCAATGTGAGACTGTATTCTCCCAACTTAGTTGCATTTAGTAACAGGATGGATACAAAAAGATTTGGTTATATTTGGAATATACATCTCTAGTTGTGAACTCTCTCAATAAGGTTTTATCCAACCCAGTGCCACCACCCCTTTTTTTTCTTTAGGGTTTGTTTGGATGAAGGACTGAAAAGAGGGCTTGGGCTGGGCTGGGAAGGAGAAAGATTTTGAAGTTCCAATTTAAACACCTTGTTTGGACAAAAAGAGAGGGGGGTGGTTTGGTCTAGAAGGCACGGGATTAGATTAGGGGATTAAACAGGGGCTTACCTAAACAAAAATACACATAGACAAAACCCACCTCCGAAGGTGGGTTTCCGCAATCCCACAGCACTCTCGTCTCTCTCTCGCTCCCTACACTTTCGATCACTCCCGTTTCATCCATCGTCTCTCTCTTGCATTGCAACGTTGTCTTGTCTCCTCCGACATCGTCATCATCGCTACAACGTCTCCTCCAGGGTCGTCCCCGTCTTTTCCAGCGACTTCAAGCCCTTGTCTTTATTAGAATTCCACATCGGTGGGTGAAAAACAAAAAAACAGACATGGGTTTAAATATCATTACCCTACCTACTCTAACAAATAGTAAGGTATTTTGTGGTAAAACCTCACACCTAACAGATTAGATAGGTGGTAAAGTGAAAACAAGTTTGAAATCTTAACATAGAGCCGACATTTGAGTTTCAATTGTTAATTTGTGGATCTTTATGTGTAAACCACTAAATGAGATTACACGTGAGGGGGAGTGTTAGAATCCCACATCGGTGGGGGAAAAGATAACTACTGGGTTTAAATATGATTACCCTACTTTAACTAATACTAACGTTTTTTGTGGTAAAACCTCACACCTAACGGATTGGGCAGGTGGTAAAAGTTGGAAACAATATCAATGTTGTTAGAGTGGGCCCCCTGGGCCCGTCGATCTAAAAAAATTCCAACATGGTATCAGAGCCCACGGTTACGAGCTGTGCAAGCTAATGAGCTTGTCACAAGGAAGTGTGGGCTTGGAAACAAGCTTGGACTCTTAACATAGAGTCGGCATTTGAGTTCCTAGAGGTTATAGTGGGGTAATCCTATTTAAACCCATGGTTTTCTTTTTCACCCATTGATGTGGGATTCCAACAGCCTTCTTCTACAATCTCAAGTTCAAAATCCCCTGTAGCGATTGAATCGCTGAACCGACTCAACACTTCCGATTTGAGCCGAGTTGTAGACCCAAGAGCAATTAAATCGCCGATTCGACTTGGGTCGAATGCGATTCCAACTCAATCAAACGTCTGCAACTCCATCCGCAACAAAGTTGAAAAATTCCAATCCGTTTTCTTGATGAAGGACTTAAGGACGACTAAGGAGCATGCACGCGGTGATTATAGAGTGCCTAGGCGTCACCACTCTTGGAACCAAAGTTAGAGGTAACTCTAATGTAAAAGTACCATCATAGTAATCCATGTAGCCACCTTCATTTTGGCCAATATTTAACATTATGATGGTCCCTATTACTTGAACGGAATGATCGAGTCGATTGAATGGTTACTGCGAAGCCACGTGATATATTCCGACAAACATGGAAGAGGATCAGAACTATGCTGAATTTCAGAGTTTCTACAATACCTTCGCAGTGAATATGCGGTACTCCTTTACTTGAAAAGCAATTTTGTGGCGGCAGTGGATTGAAATAAACTATATGTGCATGCATATGACCAACTAAAGCAAAACTATCCGTGCATGCCGAAAATACAATAAAAAAGCTTCGGTTTTAGACCTTGACTTTTGAAACGGTTCAAAACTGTGATGTAGAAGACCATTCTCATTCAAAATTTGTTAGTTGAAAAAGCTTTTTGCTTTTGAAGGGAGTTCCAAACTGATGTAGCTGTAAGTCAGTGAACAACATAAGAAATACAACAAAAATTTCTTGAAAACTATTCAATTTTCGAAGAGAATCGATTTTCATGATTGAAAGTCTACCAGTGTGTCCCGATTTTGGACGTCAAATAGTTTTCAGTTCAAAACAAACTTAAAATCCATAAGAAATTTAAATCTGTTTTCTTGTTGACTGAGGGAGGATTGAGGCTACATGCAATGATTTAGAGGGCAACTAACTATTGTCACTAATTGCGAGCAGGCGGGTGTCGCCACCCATGAAACCACAGTTAAAGATTACTCTAATGTAAACTATTTCAACTCATTTGTTTAGATTTAAATAATTCAACAAGGCTAAAAAAAAAAAGAATAATGTGCAATGCTTACAAAAGAATGAATGAGTGGTGGTGAGCACCAAAAAGTGTTGTAGCCTGTGACACGTCCGACAGACTTTGGTAGCGCATGCGACTAGTGGTGTGGCCATTTTGCTGCAAGCGAAAATTTTATAGCCATTAGCACTACCATACCAATCAATGCAGTCACCTCCGTTTTGGCCAATATTTAACAATGTGATGGTCAATTAGCTTTTTTTATGACAGAAGCGGTAGAGTTTCATTACGACAAACAACCAGTTACAAGGATGCCAGATGGATACATATGCTTCAGTGACTAATTTCTTGATATGAAGGTAATTAGCACAGAACACAAATGATTTTAAAACTCATATACGGCTACCACACAAAACGCACCACTAGCACTACAAGAAAAATGAGCTTTGGGTACAAAACTAAGGACACAATTGAGAATTTTGTGTCTGTTTGACCACCAAAAGGCTGAAACAGTTCCCATTCCATAGAGGGCACCATCTATGGTGCCCAATGTAAAAAAAAAAAAACAGTAATAGGCACGAAAACCGTGCCGAGTGAGGTCAGATGACAACTTTTTTACTGAAGATGGGCACAAAAAATATTTTGTGTCTACAAAAATTGTTTGCCAGCAACACTATAAAAATTGTTTGTCAGCAACTTTTTTTAACTGTATTAGAAGTCCTTCATGCAGTGACACATAACCAACAATTGTGTCCTTAAGGTCATTGGTCTCTGTGCCAAAGTGTAATGGGTCTTCAGATAGACAAATGAGTTAATAATTATAAATTCCTTTTTATGACACTAATATTAGAAATTGTGTCCAGTAAATATTAATAAATAATAAATCACTCTACTCCCCATTAGGTATAGACAAATAACTTAATAATTATAAATTCTTTTTTATGACACTAATGTTAGAAATTGTGTCTAGTAAATATTAATAAATAATAAATCACTTTATAGCAAAAGAACATGTTAGCACAATTATGAATTTGTGCCTTTATTCTAGTATAAACTAGTGAATATGCCCGCGCGTTGTTGCGGGACTTGAATGCACCAGTCTTAACTCCATGAATAAAACACATTTAACCTGAATAAATTAAACATAATCCTGAATGAACAGAGCTATAGATGAGTGAACAGGGTCGGTAAGATAAGCAGCTTGGTTTTTATATACATTTCAAAAGATATTACACACTTCAAAAGATGCTTGCATCAGGTTGGACACCAACTGACAACAAAAAACTAATCCACTTGTGTACACATTATCTTGATTTTTCTTGTTAATGCACCTTAATTTCCTTCTACTAAGGGGCATTATGTTCTTTCGAGAGGTGGTGCGTCTTCATGGTATTCCTCAGTCCATTACTTCTGATTAGGATTCCAAGTTTCGTAGTTACTTTTGGATAACTTTATGGAAGATCTTTGGAACAACATTGAATCGGTGTAGCACTGCCCATCCTCAAACAGATGGACAAACTAAAGTGACTAATCGGACTTTGGGTAATATGATTCATTGTGTCTGTGGCGATAAACCCAAGCAATGGGATTTGGTGCTTGCTCAAGTCAAATTTGCTTACAATAGTAGTGTGCATACTGCAACCAGCAAGTCACCATTTTCAATTGTCTATACTTTGATTCCCCGTTATGTGGTGGATCTTATAAGGCTTTCTCGTGGCCCAGGAGTGACTGTTGTAGCTGAACATATGGCTGAAAGGGTTCAAGCAGTGAAGAACAAAGTTGTTGAGAAACTTCCTTAAACGAATGCCAAAAACAAGGCTGTTGCTGATAAACACCGACCCTCCAAGATTTTTCAAGTAAGTAATTCGGTCAAGGTGTTCCTTCGAAAAGAGCGTTTTCCCATTGGTCAATACAGTAAGCTCCAACCTCATAAGTTTGGCCCGTACAAGATTATGCACAAAATCAATGACAACGCCTATGTGGTGGATTTGCTGGCGTTGATGGGGATTTCTCTCACTTTCAATGTTGCTGATCTGCATCATTTCCATCCTGATAATGTTCCGTTATATCTTGATCACTCGAGCATGAGTTCTTTTCAAGGAGAGAAGACGAACATAGGAATACAGAAACTGCTTGATGATGCGAACAGTTTAGAAACGTCCCTAGTCATTTAAAGGGTCTTTCCTGATCAATGAGGATTTATTGTTGCTTGTCTTTTCATTTTCTTGAAACAAGTCTTCATAGTCTGTTCATTTGCTTTGTAATGGACAGTTTTGAATTAATACAAATTCTAAAACGAGAGCTTCTCTCACAACTTCTAGAATTCCAGAGTTCTTTCAAGAGAGACCGTTCGTGATCCCTTTTCTTACAACTTCCGCTGTGTCAGTTGGTTGTTCAGGTGCCATGGTTACAAGTTAGTAGGTCCCTGTCACTGCTGTTAATGGTTAAGCCTCCAGTTTTCCTTGTGGTTGTTGGAATGGGAAGGTATGAAATTTGCCCTATTTCGTTGTGTTTTTCTGTTATCACGAGATTAATGCTTTAATACTATAGTAAAAATGGGAATTTATGCTCCTTTAGTTTATTTCAATCAAGTCACTTTTAGAATTAACAATTACCATGCATCCAATTCTAGGACACTTGTTGGGGAGTGAGTTTTTTTTTTTTTTATACAATTTGTAAGTGACCCCACTTCACATACTCTGGAAGTAGCTAAACTTGGTTGACACGCCCCGATCCTGATATTCCTCGAATACCAGGATAGACACGTGCTGGCCGATACCCGAGGGTGACGAAAGCCATTTATTGAGTGCAAATACTGAAAATAAGGGGTAGATAAGGCTTATAAATATAAGAGAATAATGAATATGCATTAAAGGAACGTGTTCAGAGCATATAACTAACTAGAATACTAAAAGAAATAATATAAAATTGAATGAAACAAATGATGGATCCTACAGTGACAGGACTCGAAGATGCCAATGCGGAAGTGCCTTGACTCCGGGATTGTATGCCTCGATTCTAAGTCCTAAAGGGGGCGCAAAATAAACAGGAGTGTACCAAGTTGATATATATATAATAAAACAGTTATCAACGTACTAACCCCCAGGTTTTATGAAAACACATATATATCATGATAAACATAGGTTTTCCGAAACCTAGCATGCCGTGCAATGTCTCAATTCATAACTTATATATATAATAATCACTAGTGAATGTCCAATATCTCTCTAGGCCCCCTGCTAGCTCCCCGTCTCTGAGCAGACATTCAAAAGAAAATTAACCCCAGGCCCCATGCCAGCTCCCTGTCCCTATGCTAATAGCCAGAGGAAACACACTCCAGGCCCTATGCCAAAACCAAATCGTCGCCCGGGATGGACCCAAATCTATCTCTTCGTCCCGTAGCGGAATAGGGACTAGTAGGTAAGTACAAAACCATTGAACATACATGTATTGAAAAACAACTTCATAGTATAAAGTCATCCATCATCTATACTATAATGAGGTGTTCTAAACATGTTCTAAATATCATATCATCATTCATCAGATATTCTATAAGAACACGGGTTATAGAAAAAATAGTAATAATTCAAAATAGCCTCAGTAAGCATGTCATCTCAAAGCGTTTCATAGAACATAATTGTTAAATCATGCTTTTTCATATAGTAATAATTCAAAATAGCCTCAGTAAGCATGTCATCTCAAAGCGTTTCATAGAATATAATTGTTAAATCATGCTTTTTCATGTATGCATTTCTACTATTAAAACATGCATTTTTAGAAGAAAGTCCACTCACAGATACTTAGCTGCCGAAGAGCCATGCAACTACCGGAGACAGAACGCCACAATAAATTGTCCTTAAGCACATAAAGGGTACAATTAATCAAACTTTACTCAAACCATTTAATTTGGGAAAACGGACGTCAAAAACAAGTCCAGGCCATCGAAATTAGCCTAAGAGGGGTCCCAGACGAAAACTTGAAAAGTCAATGTTGACCGGTCAAAGTCAACGATGACCGGGTCAACGGTCAGACCAAGTCCGAGTCAACAAGTCTGGGCTTAGATTCGAATTGGTCTTGAGTTTTGGGCTTGGGTTCTGATGGGTTTGGAACCTGGGCTAATGGGTTTGGGCCGAAAGTCCTAAGTCCAAGGCCTAGTTCTAGTTGGGTCTTGGGTTGGGGAAAAATGGGCTGGGCTCCCAAGGGATTCTGATGGGTTTTAATAATTGGGTTAAGGGCTCTGAATTGGTTCCAGGTTGGGCCTAAAAGCCCGTGGGTTTTAGGTTCTTAAGGGTTTTGGGATGAGTTTCAAAGGGGTAAAGGGTTGGGCTACCCAAAAGGGCTGGTTTTTGGCCCACCAGTTTCATGGGTCGCCGAACCTAACGAAGGAGAAGGTCAGATTTCAGCCGGAAAATCGAATAGATTTTAAACGTTAATAACTTTGTTAATACTCAATGAAATCGAGTGATTCAAAAACGTAAATCATAGCTCTCGATGAGACGAAGATAATGGTACCTCGCACGACGCTAACTCGCTATGGTGTGGTTGGAAGACACCTCGAAAGCCTCAGAGGTCGCCGGAAACTAGGTAAGATTCAAATGGATATAACTTCTTCAATACTCAATGAAATTGGGTGATTCAAAAAGGAAAGTTGTATTACTCAACAAGATGAAGAGATTGATACCTTGCACACCAGGCAACTCGCAGTGCTTGTCGGAAAACTAGGGAAGCTTTCTCCCGTGAGGTTCCTACGTCCAAACATCGATAACACTTCTTAAAACCACTTCCCAACATACATTAAGACATGATCTACAACTTTTGGATGAGGTTCAAGGCTTACCTTCGCTGGAAGAGGAGGAAACTTGCCAAAGAACTTCGATGAACAGTGTAGGCCGAGAGAAAGGGAGGGGTTCAGGTGTTCTCTTTCAATTCTAAGCTCACTAGGTTGTTAATGGAGATATTGATGTTGTTGTGGTGTTGTTTGTTGGTGAGAAAAACCCTCGGAGGGGGCTGAGATAGAGAGAGCCGAGAGGGAGTGATAAAGGAGAGTGAGGGAGAAGAGAGAACTGAGAGAAAAGGGAGGGAGAGACTAGGGACACAAATCAGGGGTGGGCCCCCTTGGGCACACCATTTAAGACCCAAAAACCATTTTTAAAAGGAAAATATTCCCAAACTGAGTAAAAATACAAAAATACCCTTTTTGTTCCGTAAATCCGAGGACAGGTTGTTACATTGGTAATGAATTTTTTAGGCAAGTCAGATGCTTTCTCAAACATGAACTTAAAGACATATAGTAGAATTGATATAAAAGTAATGATGTTTTTTGTATGTTCTTAGGGTGCACTCCTTGTCCAATGATGTGTAATTTTTGTTACATAAAAAAAAGGTTTGTCTCTTCGCAAAAATAATAATCCAAAAGTTATTATGTGATATTTTGATTGCCTTTGTATCCAATATCTTTAAATCCCGTGGTGTGTTCAAACTGAATAGATTTGTTGGACATTCTTCGCCTTAAGACGAGCTAGACTTATTGTGAAATCTCATCCCTAGATTTCACTATTTAAAATTACATATTTCGTATTATTAATTTGACGCGTTTATATTTGCAGCGCATAAATTTATTTAAGTAAAAGGACGAAATTGTCCTTATTGAATTACACATAATTTTCATGGACGTATTTGATCCTTTCATAATTTTTCTGATTTTTTTTACATATTTGGATAGTACGTGTCGATACGAACGCGTGACCACAAACGGATTGCAAATGAATTATATACAAGCAAAGGTTAAGGGTAAAATGGTAAAATTGTCCCGTTTGGCTAGAAGGCTCCAGAAAATGTGGGAAGATTCCCGTTATGTTTTTTTAGCCAGGTCACCACAGGGCAGAGGAAGGAGATTTCCCTGTACTTTGCAGAAGAAAAAGGTTTGAAGATGCGTAATGCTGCCGTTGCTACTACGGGGGTTGGCTACTTACAATTTCAGGGGAAGAGAGTCTTACTGCGGTTTGGAGTCTGAAGCTTAGATTATACACAGGTACCTTTTCCATAATTTTGTGTGTGTGTGTGTGTGTGTGTAGAGACTCTCCGTTCCCTTTCCGTTGATTAATAGGGCAGATGGAGAGAAAAGTGGAAAGAAAAGGAATACGAAAGAGATGATGAAAGATGACAGATGAGAGTTAAGGAGATTTGTCAAATCTTGAGACTTAAGATGGAAAAGGGAGCTGTTGTACTGATGGCACCATCGGTACAACAAGCAGGTAGTTCTAGTGGCCTAAATAGTTTTTTTAAATTGAAGGAAAGCTCTTGGCTGGTTCTTTTACGGGTAGGAAAAAAGATTTCAAATTGTTACTTTTCTTATTTATTTGTGAACAATTGACGGATGCAATATGTAGAGAAGGTAACGACATCCAAGTTATATAGTAGCATTTCGAGTTGTGGATTGGCCACCTTTTTTTTTACTAAAACTATTTATAAGATGCCATTCTTTTTCATAAGAAACAATTTGGTCTTTCAGTACAAATGTTGAAAAGGCATATACGGTAATTGTCCAGTGATCTGTTTAGGGTCTTCTTTTGGCTTAACAAGTTTAGTGATATGTTCTTGACATCTTATAAAATCTATGTGTGGGTATGCATTCGAACTAAGGTTTAACATTATCAGATCTTTTACGCATCTACTATATATTGTCTGAGTTATATGTATCAAGTTAATATGATCTATTATGGAGTTGGAAATTATATTATTATGTCTACACATGGTTTAAAATGTCACTCTTCTTATTTACCATGAAGACAGCATGCATATGGATATTTGAACTTCACTTGCTCCCAGATTTTCTAAAGGTTATACTTATTCAAACATTCCCTTGTTCCGACCAAACCATTCTAGATTAACCAAAATGACCGTTGGGATTAGTAGTGTGAGATTAGTTAGTTTGAATGTATTGTTGAGGATCAAAGTTCATGTCTTGCATATAGTGTTTTGGTTACACTTGTGTATTGATGATATATGTGAAATGTGATTTGAAGTGCTTGTTGAATGGTTTGATGAAAAGTAATTTGACGTGCATATTTGAAATGAGATTTGATTTGTATGATTGGCTTGATGGGACAAAATGTGAGGGCTAGTAGTTGATCATGAATCCATTGTCATGGGGTTTCTTGCTTCGAGACTTGTTTCATTGAGCTTCTATATTTTGAGTACTTGATTCATGCCTTGTTTCTTCAAGCCATTGATTTGTTTCTTGGCCCTCCGCTCGGTTCTATTGAGTGATCCAGAACTGAGTATCTGCAGGGGTTCTGTTGAGTGGTCCGGTTCCCTGCTCCGTCTGAATTTTGTTGAGAGGTCTGGAATCCCTTGTGATCCACGATTCCGTTGAGTGGTCTGGAATCGTATCCACTCGGATTCCGTTGAGAGGTCTGAATTCCCTTCAACTCTGTGGTTCCGTTGAGTGGTCCGGAATCCCCTTTGGTGTCTTGGTTCCGTTGAGTGGTCTGGAACTTGATGTTGATGGATTTCGTTGAGTGGTCCGAAATCGCATCATTTGATTCATTGGTTCCTTGGATTTGATTTATTTGAGACAACTTCTGAGATGTAGGCTTCGATTGTACTATGTCGCTCTAGCCCCGCATTTTAGTGTATTGTATGTATTGTTGATTGATATGATTATGAAGTGATGTTGGTTTTGATGGTTGTCATTATGACTAGACTCATTGACCAGTATGGCTAGAGATTATTATTTTGTTTTGTTGAATGTTCTTTGAGTTGCTGCAGGCCTGAATTGTGGCATTATATCGAGACATAGTGGTTTATGTGACAAATACTTTAGTGTAATGAATGGTGAACTACGAATGGCTTGATCTCTTGTTATGGTACGTAGGCAGTTTAACGAGGAGGTTAGATGTAGTCATAAATATACGAAAAATTTCTATGCAATTCGTTTCTTGAGTTATGCCTTGTACATATCCTGGAGGCGGGATATGTTAGAGATACGGATGCCGGGTGACGTCACGCGTCGATTTTGGATGTATGTCGGGTTCGGGACATGACACTTATATTATGGGTGAGAAGAAAAATTCGATTGATGAATTTGAATTTAGTCGTCTCTAGATAGCGTCTTAATAACTTGATGGGTTGAATGAATTGGCATCTACTTTCAAATTCTACACATCAGCTTGTTAGTCTTTCATGCTCTTGCGATAAAGGGCAACTCTCTGGTGGCAGTCGATCAGTGTTTTCCAAGAAAGAAAATGCCAATGCAGTTCTCCTTGTTACAAGCCAGGTGAGACATATGTACATCTATCCTCTCAGAACCTTGCACATTTTTCTTTTCTTTCTAGAGTTTACTTTCTCTGACCACTATGAAATATGTTTGACCTCCAACTGTTGAACTTCCCATCCTTGGTGAAAATGTGACTTGGTCTGCGATCTCTTGTAAGCCAAAATGACATTATTTAGGATAATTATCAACTTTTGTCATTGTAAGTAGCAATTTACTACAAAGAAGTATCAACTTTTGTCTTGCTTATCCACTTACTGATGTCCAGAATTTCGAGGTATGGTGATGTTCTTATAGCTTATATTTCAATTGCATACTGTTGGAGGTTCTATTCTTATGTAATTGACTTGTTTTACATTACTATAATCATTAAATTATTGAGTTTACTAATGTTGTTGTGTAGGAGGATAGGGAAAAACTATTTGAAGGAAAACTTAAACAGAAATGGAAGATCTTCTCCTGATGCATCAGTCCAAAAATGTCTGCTTTCAAGTTCTTTTTGCATTAGAAATGAAATATGTAACATTATAATATATGTTTCTGAGATTGAAAATGTGTTGTAGGCCTTGTACATTTTATGAAAAAAAAAAAAAAAAAAAAAAAAAAAACCTCAATTCAGTTTCAGTTTTTTTAATTTTGATTTTTTTTATATTTAACTCTTTTTGGCACAATTATAATATAAGTGTCAATATGGCTGGAAAAGGTCTTTTTGATAAAGTTGTTAGAAACAGGTACAAATAGTGGTTCATTTGTGACTGCCTCATTGAGCACCAAACAATCTATTGTACCCTTTTAGCAAGGGCAACGCCCATAGAAGGCACAAATACAAATATAGTTCCTGCACTGTTGCGATTGGTCTAGGGGCACATATAATTTATTGTGTACAGTGGCCATATTTTTTGTAGTGTAGAATAAGGAGTCTCAAAGCAAATATGCCTCATAGACGAGAAGTGACATACCAAGCGCTGGAACCTTCACAAAAGCAATCACAAAACAACGAGGCTACAAAATCGCTATAGCGACACAAACAACTTGCCGAAGCAACACTAACAAAACATAAAAACTACATTAAAAAACAAAAGAACTGATGATGTGTCCACAATAGAGATGCAGGTATAGAATTGGCAGGAGGTGTGGGTAGTAGAGGCACGAGACGCTAGTTGTAGCTGGGACAACGCACAGAGGGGTAGGGCAAAGGATGGTGTTATATACACTCATTTTTATTTTTCACACACCTCTTTTAATTTTTAGTTGTCGAATCAAACGAATTAAAGACGATCAATGAACAAAAATTAACAAAGTTGTGTGGAAAATAAATGTGAAAAACAGTCTGTTTATTGAGTTGGATATTTCGTCTTATGGATTGGGCTCACAAAAATCCTATTCCTAACTTGGGCCTACCAGAATATAATTCCTCTTATGGAAAATCCTAAAACAAGAGTCAAACTTTTTCCATGACGTTAACAGATATCCCATGCACTGTTGTGTGCTCCCACAGTCCAAGGCTTCCACGGCTACACGCAATAAGTGACATGCAAAAGGCTTGCATGGTTTCCACGTTTCCAATGTGTAGTTTCTCTACGTGTAAGCCCCAAAACAATCCTTAGCTCTTCAAGCGGTACCTCTCCCAAACCGCTTAAAAATAGAACATTTCAAACTACAAGAAAGGAATTAATACTCAAAAACTAGTGTGTCCATATCAACATCATGGCTGCTACATCTCAATCTTCAGACTCTTCACTATCCAAGTTAGGTAATTAAGTAAGATCATAGATGGTAAATACTTAATTAATTAACTTTTAAGGCCTTAATAATTGTCTCACTCGTTATTTTGGTATGTAGATACTGTGAGAGATATACTCCTGTGGAGGAAGAAGAAGCAGAGTTTTCTGGTTCTTTTGGCAGCAACAGCGACATGGATTTTGTTGGACGTCTATCAATTCAACTTCCTCACTGTAATTTCATACGTTGCCATGTTTATTGTCACTTCGTTGTTCCTTTCGGGCAACTTGCTTAGGCTTCTCGGCAAGTAAGCTGAGCTTCCTTATACTTTTAACTTCCCCTTTGTTTTTGTTTCTTTCTTCAATAATTGTTTTATGAGTTTTACATTTGGTTTGCTTATTTCCAGAGAACCTCCAGATTTGTCAAGAGTTGGAATTACAGAGAAGTCCGCTTTGGAGATGGGAAACACCATTCGTGCTTGGGTTGAAGAAGGAATTCGATGGATGTTTCAGGTGGCTGCGGAGAGAGAGTGGTTTATATTTGTTGGAACTGTCTCTGGTTTGTGGTTGCTCTCCCGTGTAGCAAGATGCGTTGATCTGCTTACCCTTCTTTATATAGGTAATAACTCGTATAAGGAAACTTCTTAATTCACTTGCTTACAGACACATATATACTTATGTTATTAGATTGCGTATTTGGACCGTTATTAGGTTTTTCAAGGTGGAAGAGAATGTATCCAAATTAACAGTTTGGAACCACAAGCACTTTAATATAGCAACAGAATTCAGGCTAGAGAACATTACCTTTTATTATTATTATTATTATTATTATTATTATTATTATTATTATTATTATTATTATTATTATAGTATCTTCACAAATTAATTTCATTTCTTTCTAGTTGATAATTTGTTATTTGACTTCGACAAGAGGTGATGAAGAATCCCGCACCCTTACTGGACAAAACTAGTTCAACTGTATATTATGCACATATTAGTAATAGTAAACTAGAAAAAAAACACCCCGACATGCAATAGAGAGAAAGAAACTCTTACATACCTACTTATGATGTTCTAATTGATTCACAGTTGTGAACTCCATTACCATTGGTTTTTCCTAAACTCTTGGGTTTGAAGTGTTTTCCTCAAAAGTTATCAAGGTTCACATACTATTAGTATTTATATGCTAAAACAAATGAATACATTGCACGTATTTAATAATCCTAGCTAGGAATACGAGGATGAATAATTGGGATGCTAATTAATGTTGCGCGCGTAGGTGTCGTTATGGGCATGACAGTTCCAGCAATGTATGTGAAATACGAGGACAAGATAGAGAGGAGTGAGGAGAAGTTGAAGGCACAGTTGAAAAGGTACTATGACACGCTTGATGAGAAGGTAGTCAAGAAAATACAGAACAAGGTGACAGTCGGGGAAAAGAAGGTGAAGAAGGTTGAGTAGCTGTTTAATTTGTATGCGTTGCTTGGGAAGTAGTATCCGCAGTACAGTACTCTACGTATATTTCTCCAAGTTAGTTGTAACTTGTGATTACTTCTTGATCAAGAAACAAGACCACGCATGCTTGATCTTGTCTTTCCGTAGTATATATGTATATTCATGTTATTAGAGTCCATGAGCAACGGGCCTCTAACAAATCAACAAACAATGTTGGTAACTGACATCAAGAGTCTTAAAAAGCGAGGGGTTTCTAAAAGGCAGTTAGATTTTACTTTCAAGGTCGAATATGCTCTGTTTAGCTGCCTCTTAGAAGGGAGAGAGCAACTTGTATGCACGGTACACTGTCACAATCTCTGTGTCCTTCTAATGATGGAAGGACATAGATAAAAATCAACACACATCGTGTATTATTGACCCCGAATGTCAGTGTGGCGGTGTATCCGTGTCATACAAGATCTTCGTTGGAACAGGACATATTCCTGAAGTTGACAAGGTGTGGCCATGTATCCGCACATACAAGTTCCTTAGAAGAGGACATATCCCTGAAATTGACAAGGTGACACTCGGGGAATTAGGTAGGAAAAGAAGGTTCCGTAGCTGCTTAATTGCATGGGTATGCTTGGAAAGCTTCTGCACTTCAAAATTTCTTGAATCTTGAACTTGTCAGAGCTTAGTTGTAATTTAACTGTCACCAATACTCTTGTCAATTAAGTCCTTGCTTTGATATTGTCTTTTCATTGGTATTAGACCAAGTCCAAGTCCAAGCGTAGGACTTTTCTTTTCCCAAGTAAATTCTGAAACTTACAATTCTTTATTTTATCCCACAAGAAACGGATTCCTATAAATAAATCAAGCATAAATCCTCTCTCAAACCAAATATTAGAGCTGCGAAATCTAGTTCCAAAAGGTACTAATGGAAAAAATTCTTCTAGATGCTACAATAGGACGCGCACTGGAGGCGCTGCTAGGAGCTGTCTTGCAAGCCAGAGAGAGAGCGCATATGTATGAGTCTATTCTTGCACAGTTAGAATTCACGATTCATACAATAACTCCAAAAATCAGTGAAATCGACCGTCTTTCTGACAAAGATTTCCCAGACGATGTCATCCATCGAATACGCCTACAGCTGATTCGAGGGAAGGAGCTAGTTGATAAGTGCTCGAATGCAGGTGGCTGCGACTTCTGCAAGGGGCAAAGGTACTACAAGAAGCTCCTCGAGTTGGACGAGTCTCTTCGGAGGCTGATTACTATTGATTTGCAAGTTAAGGTGGCATTGGATGTTGTAAGGATTTCAAACGAGATGAAGGCAATATGTAGGAGATGGGATCAAATGGATGTGAATGGAGGAGGTGGGAGGGGTTGGATTTTCAATTTAAGTAGAAGTAGGGTTTTGGGTAATAAGTTTTCCGGACTGAAGAGGTTTGTGCAATCTGTGAAGTCAGCACCAAAGAGAATCCTTATAAATTTGGTTACATGTGGGGCAATAACAGGTCAATAACAGCAGCTTAATTCTGTCCAAACTCGGAGATATGCAATTGATAAGTAACATAATGAACTCAATAATTTCAAAGGAAAAGAAAATATCTTTTTTTTATGTATTTATGCTTACAACATGCTAGGATAGGAAATAGGATTGATTGTGTAATAATTATATATTCTGTTTGGGGTTGATGCTGTTGTTGTTGTTTTTAATACAAAGATAATTTACACTAATTAAGGAGCAAAAGATTTGAGCTGAACCACCTAATGAGCCAATTATAATTGGTATTGTAAATCCAAGAAAATTTGATTTGGGCGCGTATGTCATCAAAATTTATTTATTTACACTTAGATATCCAACATATTATGTTGTAAATTAAAATTACATTGTACTAAAACAAGTTTATCCAAACAAATGTTCACCGTTGCTCTAGTAAGAAAAAAACTCCCATCAACTAATACATTGAGAGAGGAATCTTATTCATTAGCAATACAAACGACCTGCTTACCAAAATTCCGGCCATAGAAAATTCCGACCAGTGCAGCGGGGGCATTCTCTATCCCTTGAGCAACATCTTCAACATAGACCAACTTCCCTTGCCGCAAGTATTTGATACAAAACTCAACATACTCTGGATACACGTTAACGAAATCGGTCTCCACAAACCCTTTCATCTCAATCCGCTTCAGGATGAGGCTAAACAGATTGTGCACACCCTCTGGTTCGTCAAGATTGTATTGTGAAATCATACCGCAGAGTGCGATGCGGCCATGAGCTTTCATCTGCAAAATAACTTCATCAAGCATGCGACCACCAACATTGTCGAAGTAAATGTCAATGCCTTAGGGGAAGTACTTCCTTAATGCTGAACCTAAATTTTCCTCCTTATAGTTGAACGCTTCATCAAATCCCATCTTTTGCTTTAAGAGATCAACTTTCTCTTTAGTGCTTGCACTTCCAACCACATAGCAGCCGATCATTTTCGCAAATTGTCCAACAAGTTGACCAACTCCTCCTGCTGCAGAAGAAACATAGACACAATCGCGTTCCTTTGGATAACATATTTTGTGAAATCCAACGTAAGCTGCAACTCCCGGCATTCCCAAAAAATGCCAGCATAGTATGAGAGGGGCACATCAGTAAAACTGATCTTGTTTAGCCAGTCCGGGGTAGTGATCAAACTGTACTCCTCCCACCCAATCATCCCCCAAACAAAGTCACCTTCCTTGAACCTTGGATGTGTGGACTCCATGACCTTGGACACACCATATCCCACAGGGACAGAACCAGGAGTGAAGGACTGGATAATAGTCCCGGGATGAGCGACCTGATCGGACATGCGGTGGCGCATGTAAGGATCACAAGAGAGGTATAGGTTCTTCAGAAGCACAGCCGGTGAGGAATCACGGGAAAGGCTGCAGTCGATGAAAGATGATCTCAACCCAAAGTCACTCTCTTTGGGGTACCCACTCACAGACTGATTCAACACAATCTGTTTGTTGGGAAGGAGATTTTTCACCATCTTCCTCTTCGTCTCCTCCTCCTCATTCATCTTTCTTTCTTTCCATTTTTTTCATTTTTTTTTCTCCTGGCAAAGCCTTCTTGCTCTCGCATATAGATATATGAGCATTGATGGTGTGTGAACGGTTCGAATCATCCACACACATGCTTTGGTTTCTTCCACATGAGCCTTGGTGTCTTTCACATGAGCTTTGGTCCACACACATGCTTTGGTGTCTTCCACATGAGCCTTGGTGTCTTTCACAAGAGCTTTGATCCACATGTGCTTTGGTGTCTAATAAGGTCTTCAACATTGGCTTTGGTGTCTTCCTTCCATAGACAGATTATTATATGGGGCCATCCATTTACAACAGGAAGAAAGTTTGTATTGGGTCAGATTTTGTGTAGCATCAAAAAATGCAGAAAGAATTTTATATTGGGTCACTTTTTGTGTAGCAAGTTGGAAAATCCTTGGTGACTTGCATCTAGAACCGTTCATCCTTGCAAACAAACAATAGTTTGACATGAATGTAAACCTTTTTTTTTTTTTTTTTTTTTTTTTTTTTTTTTTTTTTTTCGGAATTTTAATAGTTAACCTTGCTGTTAAATTGTTATTTGTAGTTAAATAATGATTACGTAAGGAGCCAAACATTGTTCATATTAATGGAGAACATTCAGTATAACATCTTCGCATGTCAATGTTGAAGATGTAGAAAATTCAGTTCTAGTTCTTTCCACTCAGAACAAAATGTGGGAAGCTCCCAGATTGCACAGACGACATTATGCCTGTTTCTTGAGTCTTACTCCAATCAAATGCCTTACGAACAGATTAGTAGGTGCTTTAAATCACCAATAATGTCGACATGACCAGTTCCCGTCCTCAAAACAATGGAACCGAAATGAATCCCGGACTATAATTTTTCGGCTAGCAATCTTGGAAATAAACTTAATCGCAGTATGACAATCCACAGATGTTCTTATTTTCTCAAAAACATTGATCGGTGTTCCTGGCGGAGTAGAAATAATGCCAAATGCAACAGCGAGCTTCTCACTGTGGTAGGAGAGGTTCTGCTCTTTCTGCTCCTCTTCAACATCATGCCGCACGAAATTCGTGTCAGAAATATACCCTTGTTCCTTCATCCTCCTCGAGAGTTCGTGCAAATAGTGATGTATTTCATCATATCTAGGGTGAGACATATCTCCCACTAAGAAAACATGCACCTCTTTCTTGATATCGACCCAGCTCAAACTTGGTTTCCTTATAAACCCACTTTCTCCATCATCTTTTTGACCTTTGTTACTTCATCCCACATACCAACAGTAGCATAAATGTTGGCCAGAGTAATATAAGTAGTTGGATTCTCAGGTTCTATCTCAAACAACGCATCTGCAGCTCGCTTTGCAAGTGTGAGGTTTCCATGAATTTTGCAACCACCGAGTAAGGAATCCCACAAGTGCTTATCTGGTTTCGTTGGCAATTCATTACTAATATTCTTAGCTTCTTCAAATCAAACTGCTTGGGCCAGTAAATCAGCTCCACAGGCTAGTGGTCTGCGGTATGAGTTAACCCATGTTTTGCCTGAATTAAATGGAAGTACTCAAGTCCCTTATCAACTAAACCAGCATGAGTACAAGCGGAAAGAACACCTACAAAAGTAATGTCGGGCTTAGGACCTGAATCAAATAGCAACTTAAACAACTGAAGGCTTTCATTAGATTACCATTCTGAGTAAATCCAGCAACCAGGGATGTCCATGTAACCACATCTGGGCGGGCCATCCCATTAACACATTAATCGCATTCTCAGTGTTTCACACTTTGAATACTTATGAATAAGCACACTTGCTGCAAAAGACAAGGGGTCAAATACCCGTGAACCTGCTTGCCCAGATTCTCAGCAGTATGATGAGCACAGGCATTAAAACCCCTGCAAAGGTGAAACCGTCTAATGCCAGACTTCATCAACTCCGAGAACAAAGAAATTCCCTCTCCCTTCAAAGTATCTGTCAATCATTGTTATCCACGTAACATCTCGATTCACTATCTTACAAAAAATGCGCCTCGCTTCCTCTATCCTCCCACATTTCCCACACATATTCGATAAGGTACTCCAAACCACCTTATCCGAGTCCAACCCAGTTCACATTATATAGCCATGAATCTCCTTCGTTCTTGAACTCTGAATGGATGCCGAAGCAGCAACAACACTAGACACTGAACTTATTAGATTTCGAATTATCACTCCTCTGTGTCATCCTATACAACCGCAAAGCCTCCTTAGGCCAATCATGGCAAACACACCCCGATATCATCACAGTCCAAGAAAGATTCTCTCTCTGAGGCTTTTCATCAAACAATTTCCTAGCCTAACCAAGCTGCCCCACTTTCGCATACCCCGATACCATCGCAGTCCAAGAAATATTCTCTCTCTGAAGCATTTCATCAAGCAGTTTCCTAGCCTCACCAAGCTGCCTCACTTTCGCATGCCCGGATATCATAGTATTCCAAGAACACAAATTCCTCTCAGGCATTTCATCAAACACCACCCGAGCATCAGAAATGCTCCCACATTTCGCATCCAAGCCGATAAGACGGTTACAAATGAACAGCCCGGGCACGAAACCGGACGCTCTGGTGTGGGAATGGACCACTTTGCCCTGCCCAAGAGCTCGTTGCTGAAGGCAAAGCCGCACGAGGGTCGAGTATATGGAAGCAGAGGGTTTGTCTCTGTGGTTCAGCGACTGAACTGCTTCCGATAAGCCCTTTTGGTCGTAGAGAATGCCGATTGCCTCACTACGCGGTCTAGTTCAACAACATAAAATCAACGGTCAACTACATTTTGAAACCTCTACGTTTATTTTCAAAAAAGTACCACGTGTCTTAATTTTATTACAATCATGATGATGTTTTGAAATTATTTCAACTTATGTCCTCCATCTATTTAATTTAATTATATAATCCTCGATAAGTTGATGATGTGCCATATGTGAGAACTATTTCCAACTTGTATAGAACCTACACTTGTATCATTGGGAGCAAAATGTGTGATAGGTTGTTTTGTAATTCCAAGTTATTTAAGGGAAAGTCGAAGGCCGAAGCTTCAGATTACTAGTTATGGTCCCTATGGTTCAAGTGTGCCTTCCAAAACAACGTATCGGTCCCACACTTATCACATCTTCAATTTAGCAAGGGACTAGTTGGTCAAAGTGACAAACATAAATTGTTAAGGTCTCAAAATCTCTATGTGTAATGTGAAAAATTATAAACTTGTGACCCATTTTTGAAACTCATTTTAAATCTGAAGGGTGTAGAATTTAATTAGTCCTAAAATTAATATACTAAGAATTTATATGAAAATACAAACATGAAAAGACTGACATAAAACATCAACAAATTTGGCGTACTGAAATAGTTTGAAACGCCACAATAACGATAAAAGAAACATAAGTTCATAGCGCTTAGAAGTTGCTAATGCCTTAGCTTCTTTCAGTGCGGGCACTAGTGCCTATAATCCTTAGCTTCTTTCGGTGCTGCTACTAGTGCCTAAAATTGTTGGACCACTACTCTAGATTTTGCAATTGTAGCTTATGCTTGTGACCATGAGTTTCGTCATGTTTTTCATTTTTGTTGTTTTTTTTCCCTCTTCGAGGGTTTAGGCCTTGTCCCTCTGCATGTATTATTTTATTGTTATTTAATAAAATCGGAGACATGAGACAAGGTTGTTCTATTGGAGAATTAGCTTTTTCTAATTGCTTTAAGCGATAAGGAAGTACCCTACTTTATAGTTGATAGCTAATCCTGATGTTTTGGTTCTTTTTGACCGTTTTGTGCTGGTTTAGAGAGTAAAGCTACTATTGTCATTCGACGACCAAATCTTATGTGTAGTGAAGTTCAAGTCGCCTAATCTATATCATCCTTCCAACTAGGGGTGGACAAGGACTACTACACACCGTGCAAAGGATCTTGTTAATTTTGTTGTATAAGAGATCAAAGCGGACTTCTCGAGCCCTTGAAGAGTGTATATTGTTCTCATGTTGTAGAATAGTATGTTCTAAATGTAGTGCTAATTGTCTCTTGGGTTGTAGAGTTTAAGAAAGCAGGCTGCTTTGGACCCGGAACTGCTGCCGCAGTTTCGCTATTGGTTAGCATTTCGACCACTTCAGCCATAGATGGTCTCAAAGCAATTGAAGCATGCGTGCAAAGAATCTGATTCGAAGCACATTCGAAGTTGTGTAATTCTTAATTATGTAATTTGGGAAAGTACATAAATATATAAAGTCTGCCCTTCTTTTTGTTAAAAAAAAATAAATAAATAAATAAATTTGGACCTGTGGACTTGGCCCAAACCGACTTGTTTCTAACAAGTTAGGTTAGGTTTGATTCCAAATTTTTGAAATTTTATACCAGGCCAGGCCCGTCTCTTTACATTTTCAAATAGGTCTGGCCCGGTCCTTCCAAATTTAGACCCGGCCCTTCTTCGAATTAAAAAATAAATAAAGTTAAGTCTATGCTCTCTTTTTATTGATTTTTAATTCTTCATTTGTCAATAGGATTATTGGAGTTGGTCCGTAATTCAAAACCAAGGACGTGATTACAATTTGTTGGATGTAAATACGACTTTGGGATGATTTGGAATATATTATTGTTTGTTCATATCCAAAATTGATCATTGAAATTGAAAATCAATCAATTTAATCTCTAAAAATGAGTGCTACAAATTAATATGGTATTTTCGTCACAATTATGTCAAAAAATCAGTTATGTGTTGATGTTGCACATAATTAGATTCCACAAGTCTAATTAAATATGTACACACCAATTAAAAATATATTTAAATAAATAAAATTTATCATTAAAATTTTTAAAAATAAAAATAAAAAGAATCATCATCTGCCTCCCTAGTACAAGGATTTGGGTTTCCAATACCTTAACCCTTCAAACTAGAAATAAAAAATTTCGAAATCAACATCATGAGCTTCACTGTTGTAACCACCAATAAACACGGCAGAGGCGAGCCCCCCACCACCAAGTTCATCTCCCGATCCCAAAAACCCTGCCTCCAATTCCCAATCGGCAGCGTCGCCCAGTTCTTCAAGACCGGCCGCTCCCTCCGTCTACCTGTCCTGCATCCTCGAGTACCTCGCTGCTAAGAGCAACTCCAACATATCAAAGACTTCCTAGGGCAACCTATTATTGAATCCCCTTGATGAACAGTAACTGCATTTAATGAACAGTAACTGTCTTTTGCATCTCTATCCCTAAACTGAATAGTCATGGTAATAGGTAATAAAATATTAGTATTTTTTATTTTTATAAAATAATAAAACATAATTTTATTTGTAATTTCTGATAGGATTTTTAATCGGTCTCGTTGTACCACGTGTCATTAAATAACAAATTACAACCCAAAGTATTTGAGAAAATATAAAATTATGGTGTAAGTTGGAAGATAATGATAATATATTTATAGAAAAATTAAATTTTTTTTAAAATTTTTTTTTCTGATTTTTTATTATTTTTTGCTAATTTTTTACATTTTTTATTTTTTATTAATTTTATATCGTGGCTGACGTCATCCTAACATCAGCCATGCATCACCGGGCCCTCAGGCTCTCGGGCTGTGGAATCGCTCCTGGCCTGTCCACTGGGCCTCCCCCGTGCCTAATCCCCCGCATGGGCTGGAGAAAGGGAGGGAGGCTATTGGGTGTTTTAGGTTGCCTGTCCACTGGGCTAAAGCCTCCGGTGGAGTTGCTCTAAGGGACGCTGTCTCAAATCATTTCCTCTTTTCTCTCTATATTTTTTTTTATTATTTATTTAGAGCATTTGTTGGATTGGTGAAGAAGATTAATATTGGAAAATTTTATTTGGACCTATATTGTCACATCCCGGTCCGGGACGGATCACTTACCGGGCCCGCTCCATCACCGTAGCACGATATTGTCCGCTTTGGGCTTACCATTCCCTCACGGTTTTGTTTTTGGGAACTCACGAGCAACTTCCCAGTGGGTCACCCATCATGGGATTGCTCTAGCCCTCTTCTCGCTTAACTTCGGAGTTCCTATGGAACCCGAAGCCAGTGAGCTCCCAAAAGGCCTCGTGCTAGGTAGAGATGGGAATATACATTTAAGGATCACAATCCACCCCCCTTAAGGGCCCGACGTCCTCGTCGGCACACCATGGCTAGGGTTAGGCTCTGATACCAAATTGTCACATCCTAGCCCGGGCGGGACCACTTCCCAGGCCCGCTCCACCACCGTAGCACGATATTGTCCGCTTTCGGCTTACCATTCCCTCACAGTTTTGTTTTTGAGAACTCACGAGCAACTTCCCAGTAGGTCACCCATCATGGGATTGCTCTAGCCCCTTTCTCGCTTAACTTCGGAGTTCATACGGAACCCGAAGCTAGTGATCTCCCAAAAGGCCTCGTGCTAGGTAAGGATGGGAATATATATATAAGGATCACTCCCCTGGGCGTTGTGGGATGTCACAATCCACCCCCCTTAGGGGCCCGACGTCCTCGTCGGCACACCACGGCCAGGGTTAGGCTCTGATACCAATTGTCACTCCACCACCGTAGCACGATATTGTCCGCTTTGGGCTTACCATTCCCTCACGGTTTTGTTTTTGGGAACTCACGAGCAACTTCCCAGTGGGTCACCCATCATGGGATTGCTCTAGCCCCCTTCTCGCTTAACTTCGGAGTTCATACGGAACCCGAAGCCAGTGAGCTCCCAAAAGGCCTCGTGCTAGGTAGAGATGAGAATATACATTTAAGGATCACTCCCCTGGGCGATGTGAGATGTCACATATATAACCTCTTTTTACACTCAACTTAAATTTTAATTGTGAAATGTCTTTGTTTTTGCCCTATTGCATAATTATGAGCAAGTAAACAATAACAATAACAAGGAAAATGAGATTTATCAATATGCTCACACCCAATAATCATACCCTAACCATTATGTAATTTTTATTCTACATTCTGTTTTTGTGACATCCCGTCTAGAGTTTAATTTATTTCCTAACCTGGGAAAATTATGAATATGCCCCTGATGGGCAAATGGAAATCCTATGTGGAAATCCTTCATGGACATTCGAGTTCTTACCACTCCTTGTTCCTTTGCACATATTTCTAGTGGTACGTGTTCTTATGAACACATGAACGTGAACAGGCTTAATTCGGAAGATTTATGCAAGTTTGCCAATGAGGGGCAAAATGGTAGTTCTGCACTCTTAGAAATTAATTAATTACTTGTTTATTGAGATAACAGTGAGTTGTCGGTATTGCCGGCTGCAGATCGTAATATCGATGGCTTATTTGTTAGAGTCATTAAGCAAGTGGACAAGTAGGTTGTTTACGTTAACATTTTATTAATTAAGTCTCGTACATAATTAATTATTATTGGGCTTGACCCAAAGTCACACACACATATATTCTCTGAGTACTCGATAATACAAACAGGTCGGTGCAAGTGGAACCAAATTCGGATCTATAATAAAGATTTTATGAAACACGGAATACTAAGGGCAAATTGGTAATTTTATCTTGAGAGATATTTTGTGTTTTGTTTCGTGAGCCACATGGGGCCCACACTAGTTCTTTTCCTCTCTCCCGTGTTCATTTCCAGAAGTCTCGAACCTCTATCTTGCTACAACCTCACTTATTCTCCCTCTTTTAACTCTCTCTTCCTCATCACTCATTCTCCTCTATAAAGCTAAGGAGACCACACCACACTCTCATTTCGACGAACTCTAAACCACTGTCACAACCGCACCATCTTTGTGAGTTTCACGAAACCAGGAAATAGGGGGAAAATCGCTACACTCCCTCAATCTCTCCATTCTTTCTGCCCATAAACCTTATTATCTCCTTATATCCCTGCAAACGCAGAGACACCGACAACCACCGTCTCACAATCCCAACGAGCTTCACACCATGAACTACCACCTAAACACTCTCTGAAACTCTCTTCTCTGCATTCTCTCTGCAACCCTCATCTTTGTGCTGCATAAACTGCCAAGTCGAGAGACCTCCGACGAAACTTCATTTTTCCAAGTAGGGTAGGCTTCGAAATTGTCATAGGATTTTACTTTTACGACCTGATTTCATTCCAAAACATGTATGTGAAATTTGGGTGTCCCTTGGTACAGTTTCAACGCAAGAGAATTTATTCCCAGATTTTAGAAGGAGGAAACCGTGGCCATCAGGCCACTTTCAGATCATTTTTTCGGCTAATGCCGACCATAATTAGGCTCCATTTTGGCATAGATCTATTCTATGCATTTCTAACTTCGTTTAGGTTCTTGAATCATTGATTTTGGTTGAGAAATGAGCTTTTTGGGAGCTCTAAAAGTTGGGTCTGCAGGCTGAGTGAATAAAGATAGTGCACTTGGTACTCGACGGCGCGCGGATGTGTGTGTTGCCTCCTTGCGTAGACACGTGGCGGCACATGCGACGACATGTAGAGGAGCTCGAGGTCTGCCCTTAGATTTCTCGATGCGCCGAATTCGAATTCAAATTCAAATTCAAAATCACTCTTTGTTTTCCAAATTCGAGCATTTTAAAATAGTTCATTTTATTAGCCAAATTCTATATGAAAACATTATATATTTATGTAAATGGTTTTGTTTCTAAGTGAAACGCATCGAAAGGACTTTTGATGCCTACGAGGCAGGTTCGACTCGACGACATGATTTGTGAGTGGGTTTTTTATTTTAAATATTATATATTTATTTAGTTTGCATAAATATATATATATATATATATATATATATATATATATATATTCTATAAATAATTGCCTACGTTATGCTTCATAAGAATTAGCGGAATTTATGAAATTATCTTAAATTATATGAGATGCACATATATGCGTATTATTATGGGACGCCTTAATAATATTTACGGCTATAATTAGTATTTTATTAACTAGAATTATCGAATTAATGTTACATGATCATATTTATGTTAACTGCTTATCGTGCATGCTACATGGGTGTTAGTACTCGTTCGGGCCATAGCTAGTCTTCACGTGTATGTTCATATCACATCGATACGCTCACTTTGGATCCATTGTAGGTGTCAATCATGTCCTAGATTGCTATAGGCAATTAGGACTCATATGTGACGCTCATAGTGCCAGTCTTCACGTGATTGTAGTACTAAAACGTAAATCATTATTACACCCAGTCATGTTCATATCAGAATATCTCTGCATGTGCCCGTGTGTCAGCATATGTTGATGAACGCCCGATATTATATGTTCGTTTATGCAAGATATTGTGATTACTGGATGTTATATGCAGAATATTGTAATTTATCGTATTTCTGAAATATTGCTGATTACGGTAAATGTTTTTATACTAAATGTAGACAACATGAATTAATTAAGCTTCTCTTGTGTGCCTTATTATAATATTAGTATATCATACTGATATTATTAGTCTTTGATATGCAATCTAAATTTTAATTTCCTCTACTTCCTTTATACGCTACGCATTTCTCTGCTGCTTCCCGTCTTCTACCTCCCTTCGGCGATCAAATCCAATGATCCAAACCCCCCAACTTTTCTTACCGCACCCCAAAACCCAATCTTCCCACCCCCCAAAACCCTCAATACACACCCACAAATTCCCAAATGGACCCTCGCTGGCCTCCCCACATAGTCAGCAACCCCAAGGTCCGACAAGTCGGATTCTTCACCTTGCCCAACCCCATTACCTCATCCTCGCCTCCCTTCATTAACCAGGGCAGCGGCGAGTACTTCTTCCGGATCGACGTCGGGACTCCAGCGCCCGATTTGTCTTCACCATATCCGAGGTTGTTTGAGGGAAGCAAAGCTGGAAGCTGGCCTTTAATGACCCCTCCAATTCAGTTTCCTGAAGCCCCGCCATGTTGAGAAGGTTCTGATCCAGAACATACGAAATCCCAGGTTAGCCTTGCGCTTTTTCAATTTCTTGGGCTTGCACAGAAGCTTTAGCCATTCAATGGCGTCGTTTTGCATTATGACTCACGCCCTGGTTCAGGGAAATCTCTTTTGGCCCGCCTCGCTGCTTTTGCAAACCCTCTTGCTTCGTGGGTTGAACCTAAGTAAGGTTTTTCAATCTCTGTCGAATTCTTATAGGAAACTTGAATGTTCGTCGAGTGTGGGATTTAATTTGTTGGTTCAAGGTTATGTGCAAAATAAGAGGGTTTTGGATGGTGTTTTGGTTGTGAGGCTGATAAGGGAGTGTGAAATGTTGCCAGAGGTGAGAACTTTGAATGCCCTTTTAATGGGTTGGTGAAAATTAGGCATTTCAACTTGGCTCTACAACTCTTTTATGAAATGATCAATGTGGGTCTTCGACCCGATGTTTACATGTATACTGTCGTGGTTAGGAGCTTGTGCAAATTGAGTGGGAGAGAGGGGAGGTGAAGAGATTAGAGGAGATGGGAGAAGGTGGGTCGGGGAAGATAGGTTTTAGGGGTTGTGGGGAAGGTGGGGTGGGTTTTGCGTTTTTCAGTTTTTTTTTTTTTTTTTTTTTTTTGGGGTTAATCTCTGTTTACTGCCCTGAAGTTTTGTGGTTTTCAACATTTGGTACATGAAGTTTTTTTCATCCCAAAGTCATTACTCAAGTCTTAAATTTGGGATAGTTTCATACATCCGTTAAGTTTTCCATGAGAACTTCTGTTAACTGATGACGTGGTGCCCACGTGGATAATAATTGAGCGCCATGTGTCAATATGGGTCCACTTTAATATTAAAAAAATTAAAAAATACAAAAAATAAAATAAAAATAAAAATAAATCCCCTACCCATCTTCTACCTCCCCCAACCCCCTCATTCCCTTCTTCCCTCTGGAACCCATCTTCTACCTAAAAGCAAAAACCCCAACTTGACGCACAAATTATCATTTTGAAGGATTGGAAGGCGGGAGGGTTGATGGGCTTGACCGTTGGAGAATGCGCACTTTCCTACTTCAAACTGAATCTCCTTTATTTTCTTCGTCACGAAATCCTCGTTCTCAACCTTCTTCATCTTCTACTTCCGCAGCCATGGCTTCACCTTTTTGCTCAGCCTTCTTCATCTTCCCTGCAATTTCCTTCGAATCCCTACCCTCGCCCGTCTTGAACTCCGAATATGCATCTGTATCCAAATCCAAAACCCTAGCTTCATCTCCACCATCGTCCTTATCCCTATATCTCAATTCGACATGGAACTTTCTCGGCACTCATTTGTGGTCGTCGTCGATGTTAAAGAGCTCGGACATAGTGTTTCGGGCCTTGACATTGTACAACTTGTGTTGGGTCTAGTTCGGGGTGTTGGTCGATGACGATTCGGGTTTCATTCTAGAACACAACTTGCTTCTCCAGAGCTCATGCCCAGAATAGGGGTTATAGGTCGAGGGTTCTTGGTGAGCGGCGGCGGTGGAGTTGAGGCTTGCAAGGCATTCGCTGAGGCAGAGGGCGCAGAAACCGATTATGGGTTTAGTAGAGTGGTAGTGAGGTGGAGGGAGGGATCAGAGGAGTGAGGGAGTGAAGGTGCAGAGGATATGGGTTTGGTAGGGTGACGATAAGGTGGAGGGATGGATCAGAGGAATGAGGGTGCAGAAGAGAGAAGGGAGGAAGGGTTAGGGGAGGTAGGAAATAACCCAAGTTTTTTTATTTTTATTTTTTTTTTATTTATATTTTTTATAATTTTGTATTTTTCTAATATTAAAGTGGACCCATATTGACACGTGGCGCTCAGTTATTGTCCACGTGGGCACCACGTCATCAGTTAACAGAAGTTCTAATGGAAAACTTAACGAAGGTATGAAACTGTACCAAATTTAAGACTTGAGGTATGACTCTTGGATGAAAAAAACTTCATGTACCAAATATTGAAAACCACGAAACTTTAGGGTAGTAAACAAAGATTAACCCTATGTTTATTTTTTATTTTTTTTCATTCGTTGAGAAGATTCAGTTTTTAAAAAAAAAAATGTGCCACATGGCACACAGGTGGTAGCCACGTGGCACAATGCGGCTGCTATGTTAGCTCTTAACGGATCAATGGATGGAAAATGTAACGGTTTATTTTTATTTTTTTTTTCCTTTTGTTGAAAAAATTCAGTTTTTTTTTTAATTTTTTTTGCCACGTGGCACAAATGTGATTGCCACGTCAGCTCTTAACGAATCAATGGATGAAAAATGTAACGGAGGTATTATATTGAAATAAAATAGTGGGTGAGGTATGAAAGTGAAATTGTTTAAAGATGTTGTATGTGATTGTAATAGACCTCGAACCTGATGTAATTTTACCCTTATAGTTATTTATAGGATGTATAAAAAAATTTGGGGCTCTCGAAACTTGGGGCCCTTAGGCGACCATCTTCCCCGACTACTCTCAAGGTCGGCCCTGCCTAAGTACAGAGAGAGATTATGTCGGATCAAATAAAATTTCTCATTAACATATAATCTTCTTCTTTTTTTTCCTCTTTTATTTTTCAAACTTTTAATTTTACAAAGTAAAAATTGTTTTTATTATTTAAATATTTTTAATCCACTTGGAAATATTTTATTAGACACCTAGTTATGTGCCACATTAATATATAACAAAATTTTTGACAGAATTGCGATGAAAAGACAATATTGATTTTCGACATCCATTTTTAAAGACTACATTGATTGATTTTCAATTTCGAAGACTATCTTAATAGAGTGAGTCAATTTAAAGAACTATTTGTGATAAAAACCTTTTAGGTTTCAACCCAAAAATTAAAGTAGGTCTAAGTGCAGTTTTTTTTTTTTTATTTGTTCAAACGATATTACATTAAGGGGTAGAGAGTAGACTTAGCCTCACAATGAGTTAGTAATAGTGTGGTTCAAATTTGTCTTTTGGCGAGAATTGAACCTAAGACTTCTTAATTACAAATGAAGAGAAATACAACTACACCATAGTACTAAGTGACAGTTAGCTGCAAGTAGAATGAATGGTTAAATTATTAAGGAAAACTAATGAAAATGGTTTGAAAACTTTGAGTTTTAACGATAAGGACAAATTAAAGGATAAAGTGGATAGTACCATGATTGATTTTTTAGTATAAAAATGTGATTTTTTCGTTAAAATGAACAGTACCGTGAGTTTTTCATTAAAATTCTCATGTTAATAATTTATTGCTCATCGGTTCAAAACTTTCGTTTGTCTTTAAGTCTATGCTTTTGTTGCCTATCGAAACTTACCTTCACAATTTAATAGGATAAGAAACAATATGGTTGTGGGTTATGTTTGTCACTCTCGCCATGAAAGCTTCCCACACATGGTGACGCAGTTTCTTGGTTAATTTCCAAGTCTCCCTCCACAGTAGTCCATCAGCTACTGTTAAAGTCAAGGCACTCCAACTCCGCAATTTGTATTAAACTTCAATAGTAAGTATTTCTATGCTACAACCCAGATAGTTTTTTTTTTTTTTTTTTTTTTTTTTTTGGTAAAAGAAAATATATCATTTCCAACAAAAACACAAATACATAAAGGTCCAAATACACCAAGTCAGAACAAGAGAACAGCAGGACCAGAGACCTTAAAACTAGTGCCCAAAGTAAGCAAAAGGCCCAACGCAAAAACCAAACAAACAAAAAAACCGAAGTAATTTACACCCCTGCTATCACCATAACACCTCAGATTCTCCACTATCTTGCAGCCTAAATTCTGATCAAACAAATTCCCAAGAAGGAGAAAACACATAGCTCCATCATCCTTGAACCAGCACCAGACGATCTGCCACCACAACACTAGAGAAATTGATAGGGAAGCCCATGGGAAAACCATAGGCATCCGTGCCAACAAAGGTACACAAGTAGAAGGTGGTGGTGTAAACACCCGAGCTAGAGCTCTACGCACCTTTAGGCAAATCCGCGTCAAAACGCGTTTAGGAGATATAGTAGGAGATTGAGATTGGTGTGAAAACAAAGGGGGATGGAGCATAGTAGAAAGAAATAGGAGGAGTGGGAAGAAATAGGAGGATGAGAAAAAGAAAAAAAAACAAGAACATAGTAGAAAGAAATAGGAGGAGTGGGAAGAAATTAGATCTCTGAAACATGGATGAAAGGGAAGTAGGACAAGAAATTTGAAGATGGAAGTTTAGAACTGCAAGGAAGAACACCAACAGACTGGATGGAGAATCAAAATTTAGCAGGAGAATTAAAAGTAAAATAGAAGGGAAAAGAACTAGAGGTTGTCGCCAACCCCGGCCAGGCCTAGGGCCGACTGCTGAATGAAAATCAGATTGGGAAAGCTCACACACAAACAGTGCGAAAAGTTCTCACAAAGAGAAAATAACTCTCACCATAATAGGAGAGAAACTTTTTACAACCCAGATAGTTTGGAGAAGAAAAAATATTTTTGTTTATCCTATCTTGCACGATCACCAACAACGTAAGAGAAAATCGAACATTGTATTGCTTGTTTTCTGAATCTCTTTATTTTGGATTCCAAATTTAAGAGGGTCTCACTTTTCTATTATCAACCATCCAACTTTAAAAATAAATAGAGGCTAAGTTAATGGTTTTTTTTTAGAGAACTTTAACGAAAAGTTTTCGGTATTGTTCACTTCAACGAAAAACCACAATTTTACACTAAAAAGTTAATTATAATATTATTCACTTTACCATTTATTCAGTCATTTTTGTTAAAACTCAAAGTTTTCAAGCCCTTTTCATTAGTTTTCCTTTCTTTTTATTGATTTTTAATCCTTCCTTCTGCATGTATTCTTTTATTATCGTTTTTTATTATTTAATAAAATTTGGAGATAGGGGTATTGTGAACTGTTGTTCTACTTGGGAATTAGCTCTTTTTAATCGTTCTAAGCAGGAAGGAAGTAGCTTATTTTACGGTTGATGTGGTTTTTTTTCACCGTCTTGTACTTGTTTAGAAAGTAAAGTTACTATTGTAATTCGATGACGAAACCTTATATGTAATTTGACTCGCCTAATTCATTATCATAATTCCAACCAAAATAAATAAATATAATCAAGTCAATGGTCTATTTTTATTGATTTTTAATTCTTCATTTGTCAATATGATTATTGGAGTTGGTCCATAATTCAAAACCAATAACTTGCTTACAATTTTATATTACGTTGTCATGAAGCACGCCAGAAGTGAATTTGACTTTGAGATGATTTAAATTATGTTATGGTTTTGTTCAGATTCAAATTGGATCCGAATTTTTTTGTATTTTTTCTTCAATTTTTCTCACATTTTCAAAGATACATTATCTCGTGAGCTAGGAGTGGGGGAGCTTTTTAATGGGGCGGGCTAGGAACAGCTTTCAGTGTTCTCTACGACGTCGTTAAGGAGGTGAAGGAAAGGACGTCCATGTTCAAACCCGTCCCTGGATGCTGAACTCTATTTTGATATCCTTGACGGCGATCTTGATTAGTAGTGGCAGGCCTATGAATTATTTTCGAGGAGTTAATGAGTAAAAGTAGCACTGAACATTTTTTAAGAGCACAGATGTCAAATATTAGCGGAAATTTCCTCCCGTATATGTTTTTTCATAAATGAACGATTGAGATTTAGAACAAAGTTCATTTCTAACCTGCCATGAGGATTGCAAGACGACAAAAATGTATAGGCTCTCAAGTACATAATATGGGCTAAAACTTTCCGATGCGAAGATTTTTCGGTGCAGTTAGAGCATCTTTCTAAGAGAAACTTTAAATTTTTTGTTAAACTAGTAATTGAATAATGTCTAAAAACTATTTTAGCTACTCTGTTTAACTTTTTATCTCCAACAATACTCTATTTTAACAAACTTTGAATATTTTATTATTAACAATTCGAACTCAACTCACTCATTTTCTAAAACAACCTTTTCTCTTCATTTTCTCCTTGCCCAAGGGTCTAGTTCTACCCTTGAATTTTATTATTTTTTTAATATTTAGCAAGTGAATAGTTACACTCTAAGAAAATTGTTACACTCTAAATTTAAAAAGTGACTGTTTATTTTGTTATAATAGAAGCTCTTTTTTACAACATCTTTTAGAGATATTTTTTTGAGTTTTGCTCTTTAAAATAAAATTTTGATTGTTTTACAGCCAAAAATACGAAATTCCAATCCAAAAAATATAGAAAATAAATTTAAAGGGGTAGATCAGTAAATTGATTATATGGTAGGAGTTAAAGTTACTTTTTTGGGCAAAAACTTAATCTTGTTACTTTTACTAGTTCTTTTTGAAAAAAGAAAAACCACCGTTGGGGTTGTTGAGTTGGAAGTGAACGGTGACCGGGGAAAGGAAATGCAATTGAAGGGTTCCAACTTGCGACTGCTTGCGAGTGAACACACACTTTTCAGAAAAATGGGTTACTAGTTCTCTCCCTCTATAAGTTTTCTTTTGTTGCTTACTTTCGCATAGATGATTATATATTTATATATTTTAAATTGCGATTTACTGTATTTTATGTTAATGTAGATCTTCAATCCATATGTCATTTAAATGCACCAGTGGATCTATGTACAAGATTCCAGTGGGCTATAGCATAGGGAGAGTTTTATTTTTTAAGCTTAAATACACTAATTATTTGGGCTATTTTAGGATTTTCAATTGTCATAGTCCACATAGCAAATGAAAATTCTGATTCTTATGGCTATTGTTAGGAAAAATAAGAGTTAATAAGTGTTAAATAAACTCATCACTTTAACTGTGACAACCCGTCCCTAATTTTACATTTTTATTAATTTTAACTGTGACAACCCGTCCCTAATTTTAAAACCGTGAATTTACAAAAATGCCCTAGACGTAAGGACTTTGACTTCCGTTGACCAGCGGTTTGAGAGATGTGGGAATTATTCTTTTAGTGTATCCTTATAGTACTCGTTGGTACGAACGCATAGGCGAAAGCCGTTTGCGAGTTCGGATTATAATAGTATAGTTATGAACGTTTGAAAATGGTTATTTAAAGTTTAGTTATAAATTATTTGAATTCCCACCTTTGTGTTTGTAAAAATGACCAATTAGATAATGGAGTGAGTGACCAATCAGAATGGGAGGAAAAAAAAAAAAAAAGAGGGCAGCAACCAATCAGAGAAAGGGAGCGAAGCTCCTAACTTTTCCTTCCCGTGCACAACCCAAAACCACCTTCACGACCTTCCATTTTCTAAGGCCGATTCCGGCTAACTCCGATGGAGTTTTTCGATGCCACCACCACCATCTTGAAGCTCTCATTCCCCTCTACAAAACCCAACCAAGAACGACCTTTATAAACCACCAAATGTGGTGGGGCGAAGCCACGAAATCCGACTCGTCAAAACCATGTCCGGCCACTCTTTTCAATTTTCCGGTAAATCGGCAAAGCAATGGCCGATGCCAACACTTGGGCTTTGTAGCCCATAATCCCAGGAGAAAATCCCAACCAACCTTGACCCCGTTGGACCACTGTAGACCATGAATCGACGCCTGGAAGCTTTAAGCACCCACCGGCTTTGTGGGAAAAATTGACCATCTTTCGTCCACTTTTGGATTTCGTGGCAGGGATGAAAGTTGTTCCTCTCTTTGATATCTTCATTTTTATGAAATTTGAGAATTTTTAGAAATAGTGGAATTTTTTGGCGAACCATGGTGGCCGGCCACCACGGGCGGCGGCGCGTGTGGCGGCGAGTGGGCCAATACTTCACCTGACCTTCCTAGGCTAATTTTGAAGCCCCGATTCCATATTTGACATCTGTTTAGTGAAATTATGATGTTTAATATAGAGTCATAGTTGACCACCTAGTTGGCCATTAAGAGGTCCTTGCATGAATTGACGATCCGACCATTGGATCATAACCAAATTTTAATACATTATAGTATGTAATATTTGAGGATATTAGAAACTTACGGATTGAAAATCTGAAGTATGGATCTTCCCAAATTGGATTTGTAAATTCATGAGATAAAACGTTGACCGCCACTTGAATTGGCAATTGGCGGAGATCCAACCGTTGAATCATAATGAAACTTTAGTATTATGTTCTAGAAGTATAATATGGATCTCTAGAAGTTTCAGATCGGAAATCCAAGATGCAGATCTTCCGGATTGAGTTACGTAGGGTTGTGGACCTACCGTTGATCTTTGACCAAAGGTTGACTTCTGGTCAATGGATCTCAAATCATTCTAGAACATCCTTGGGATGTGTTTTATGTAAATTACAGGTTCTATGGATAAGAGTTCTGAGACGTGACCGAGTAATTGTTCTAGGTGAGGATCGTTCGTGACGTCTCGATATTCGTGCTTGGGAGTTGTATAGCGGACCTAAGGTGAGTGGGTCTTTTCCCACAAAGTGGGAGAAAAACTTGTGTAGGGCTTGACTAACCACTGGATTTCGCTAAGTGACACTATAATCCACTCAAAACTCGTCATATAACAAGTCTTAAATATAATCTTTTATCATTCTTTTATATTTAAAATTCTCATAATTATTTTTCCTACAAATTAATATATACCATGGATCAATCTAATGTTTTCCTCTTTCTTTTTTTCTTTTTTTTCCTTCTTTCCCCCTACTTTTTTTCTTCCCAAATTTCCCTCCACTTTGTTTTGTCGTTGGTCTTCACTGTTTCTCCCACTTCTTTCTCTCTCCCAGTTTACCTTTTTTCTCCCCAAAATTTCTTTGCTTTCTTTCCCCCATTGTTTCTCTTCTCTCGCTAAATACAAAAGTGCATGCTCCAAATTATCGAGTTGATTGTTTCGCATTCTATTTGTTATATTTCACTTTGTTTTGATCGTAGTAACTTTCTATTTTCACGAAAGTACATCTCTACCAAATATAATTAAGTACTTTAGATAATACTGTTTGAAAATTAAAATGTGATCAGAACATAAGCTGTAAAAAAATTTGATATCCAAGGTGAATCTAAAAGTTATTTTGACTAATTGTCAACTAGCAAGATCATATAAATAAAAGTCTCACATCTTTCTTCAACGTATCCATTTTCAATCCATGAACTATGTGCATTTTTTTTAAAAGAAAAAAAAATTATAAAGAAACCAAACACCTCACCCTCACCCAAAAACCCCCAATTAAAAGAAAGAAAAAAAAAACCCTAATACGCGTATATGTGTGTGGGTTATTCATGTCAAGTTCACATGATCAAATCAACTATTGTATAAAGAATGAGAAAAAACTTACATAATCTTGGTTGCTTTCCATGATAACATTGGAGAGGTTGCATAATTTTATTTTTATTTTGAAGGAAAGAAAGAAATAGAACTGGGAGAGACAGTGAACACCAACGACAGAACAAAGTGGAGGGAAATTTGGGAAGAAAAAAAATAGGGGGAAAGAAGGGAAAAAAAAAAAGGAAACATTAGATTGATCCATATTATATATTGATTAGTAGGAAAAATAATTATAAGAATTTTAAATATAAAAGATTATATTTAAGGCTTGTCACATGGTGAGTTTTGAGTTTATTGTAGTACCACCCAGCAAAGTCCAGTGCCAAGCCAAGCTCCACATGTGGAGCCAAAAATAATCAAGAAAAATATGGAGGCGACACGTGGATTCTTGGGTTAAAAAGACAAAATTATCCTCGAGGCATACCGGAATTCCTACGCGCAAGCAACGAACAACCACCGCTCAGTCAAGGTCAAAAGTGATCAAAATAGGTATTTATTCAAAACCTATTTCATCCATCCTCATTAAATCCTTTCGACAAGGTAACCTCCAAATATTCATTCAAAAGAGGATTAATTACTTAATTTAATTAATTAATTTTCTAATTAATTTCCTAATTGATTGCAAGATATTATGGTGACATAATATCTTATTACACCAAAAAAATCACCAAATGTGGCCGGTTCCCACCTCTCCAAAGGGGGCCAGCCACACCCTTATAAATACCACTTCATTTCTCCAAAACCTAAGTTCAACTCTCTTGCAAAATTCTCCAAATTTCTCTAAACACATTCATCATGGGCGCGTGAGGCTATTGGCCTTGACCTAAGGTGTTAATTGTTTTGCAGGTGCATTTTTGTCCAAGAAGAAGAAGGCGGAAATTTGCATCCACAAATTGGTGCTTTCCTTGAGAGTCCTGATCAAAACACTCGGAAAAAGACTCTCGCATTCAAGGTTTTTTCGTTTTCTTGTTTATTTGTAGATTTTTCGTACGTTATTATTCTTGGAATTTTGATTTATAAAAATTCTTAAATAAAATGTAAAAGAAAAGTACAATGACTAGAAACTCGGAAACTACAACGAACGGAACTTTCTATGTTCAAGGATTTGGACCACAACGATCCACGAGGCTAAACACATTAACAAGTAGAGCGGTACCTCCACCACGAGGCCCCACCGTGGCAACCACCACGAAGGCAACCGTAGCAGTCGTTATCGGTAAGGCTCATAGTACCAAGCCCTCGCCCCAAGCCGTGCCACTTCAAGCTTCAAGGGCCCAAGCCCTAGTCGAGCTAGCCCGAGCCACTTAAGCTCAACGTGTTGCCAAGCCAAGCCTTAGCCTCTCACTCACGTGCGCCGCATGTGATCCAACCCATTCCTATGGCCCAACCAACTTCCGTGGTGTCCCAATTTCCCAACTCAAATCTCGCACCTAGAGTCTACCTCACTTCCACTACTCAAGGAGATGCATTCCGTCCAAACTCCTCCAACCCAAACGGAGAACAACACTTGTCTTGACAAGTCGTAGAGTTAACGAGCGCCCTCGCATAGCAGACGACCTTGATGAATCAGCTTTTGCAGTGTACCGAGATGCAACGTGCCCCAGATGAGGTGTCCTGAAGTAGGACAAGGGCAGATGAAGAACTTCTCCAGCAGTGTCCTGGCAAGCAACCACTTGACCAGCCACGAACTTAGCGTTTAGCCAGTGTACATTCCCGACTGGGCCCCCGAGATAGCGTATATTCTCGTCTTAGTGTGCGGAGGAGCGTGCACTCTCGACTAGGTCCACAGACGAGCATAAACTCACGGTTGGGGCCACACTTCGATAGTCAACATGAGCAACCTTCCAGGCGAAGTGTTTATTCGCAGCTAGGCCCGTAAAAAGCATCATCCTCCTTACATCGGAGTATGCAACACGAAGGACGGAGATAAGCAGTCACTCAATCTGGCTCAAGTTCAACCAGTAGCCTACGAAGAATCCTCTCGCCTGCTAGGAACGAACGACAATATAAATAATTATCATGTTATTGTTTTATACAATATAAATAATGCGTGTTATATTTCAAACTCTCGAGTCTTAAGATATTTTGTGTCGTGTTTTTTTTTTGTTTGTATAATTATCATGTTATTGTTTTACACAATATAAATAATGCGTGTTATATTTTCTTGGATTATACGAAACTAAATGTGTTTTAACTGCACCTAATATGTTAATCATCCATTTGGTTATATCTATAAGTTTTTTTTTTTTTTTGTGTTGCTTACTTTGGTAAAGATGATTATCTAAGTTGCGATTTAACGTATTGTCAAAGTATAATCAGTAGTAATAATGGTTAAATATTCAATCAATTACTGCTCATTGGTTCAAAACTTTCGTTTGTCTTTCCTTATGCTTTTGTCTTCCTTCGAAACTTGCTTTCACAATTTAATACGATAAGAAACAAAATTTTCTGTGTCACCATATGAAGGGAAACCGAAATATTATGGTCGGCCCCTCTACCAGCAATATGGTTGGTAGGTCACCTCTGTCACCATATGAATGTTTCTCAAACATGGTGATGCAGTTTCCTGGTTAATTTCCAAGTCTCCCTCCACAGTCAATTGAACTTTATTTGTTTATCCTACCTTGCTTGATCACCAACATCGTAAGAGAAAATCCAACTTTGTATTGCTTGTTTTCTTAATCTCTTTATTTTGGGTTCCAAATTTAAGAGTGTCTCACTTTTCCATTATCATCCATCCAATCTAGAAAATAAATTGAGTCAGGGGTCTCTTTTCATTAATTTTTAATACTTCCTCTCTTCTGTATTCTTTTATTATCTTTTTTATTATTTAATAAAATTCAAAGATAGGGATTGGGAACTGTTGTTTTATTGGGAAATTATCTCTTCTAATTGTTCTTAACGAAAATTAAGTAACCTACTTTATAGTTGATGACTAATCCCAAAATCTTGATTCTTTTTTACTGTCTTGTGCTGATGTAGAGAGTAAAGATGCTATTTTGCATTGCCGTCCACAAAATTGGAAAAATAAAAAGATGCAGGCTTCATCATATCAAAAATACAAGTTGCAGGATAATTTTAATTTAAAATTTAAATTATTTCAAATATTATTTTTATTATATTAAAATTTATCTTTGGATCATTGCATTGTAATTATGCTCTTGTCGGAGGCCATGAGTGTGATATTTTGGTTAGCGGAAGCTTCTTCTTGATTAGTCAATGGCAAAGTCAATATATACTTTTCGGAGTTTCCCACAAAGCGGGTTTGCAATTTGTTCTTTTCGGAGTTTCCCACAAAGCAGCTTCGCAATTTGTTTAGTAGGTCAATAAGGTAGGTAAAAGTAATAGTCACTGTATTCAACTCAATAAGGTAGGTCCCGCGTTTATCACATTTTCAATTTAAAAAAGGATTAGACAATCAGGGTGATAGAAAACATAAATTGATATGATCTCAAAACCTCTTGGTGTACTGTGAGAAATTAGAAACTCGTGATCCCTTTTGAAACTCATTTTAAACCTGATCGGTGTAAAATGTAGTTTGTCCTAAAGTTAATGTACTAGAATTTATATGAAAGTAGAGAACATGACAAATCTGACATGAAATGTCAACAAATAGGGCGTACCAAAATAGCCTAGAACAGCACAATAATGACAAAAGAAACATAAGTTAATAGCGCATAAGTTACTAATGCCTTAGCTTCTTTCGGTGCAGCTGCTAGTGCCTATAACCGTTGGACCACTATTCTAGATTTTGTGGTTGTCGCTTATAGTCATGACCTTGAGTTTCGTCTTGTTTTTTATTATTGTTGTTTGTATTTTTCTCTTCAAGGGTTTATGTTGCGTTCCCACGCCTATATTCTTTTACTATTGTTTTTATTATTTAATAAAATTCGGAGATAGGGGATTAGAGGATATTGTTATATCGGAGAATTAGCTCTTTCTAATCGCTCTGAGTTGGAAGGAAGTAGCCTACTTTGTTATTGATGACTAATCCCGATGTCTTGGTTCATTTTTATTGCCTTGTGCTGGTTTAGAGAGTAAAATTATTATTATAATCCGACGACCAAACCTTATATATAGTGTAATTCGACTTGCCTAATCCATTATCATCCTTCCAATCCAAAAAAAAAAAAAAAAAAAAAAAAAAGAAAAAAAAAAAAAAGAAAGAGAGTGAAGTCAACGGTCCCTTTTTATTGATTTTTATTTCTTCATTTGGCAATAGGATTATTGGAGTTGATTAACATGCTTGCAATTTTAAATTATGTTAGAGATGATTTAGAATCTATCATTGTTTTGGTCACATCCAAAATTGGATCTGAAATCTTATTTACTCCTCGCAAGCTACAAGCAAGACTCATGAGATGATTCAATATATGAGAGAGGGTATAGTTATTTTTTACACAAGGAAAGCCCTGCCCTCCGGCAGCGATCGGAATTTCAAAAATTCTTATACAAGCAGGTTTTCGACTCGTTTCTTATTGTTGGCTGCATACAGTTTTCCAACTTCTTACCCAGTATTGGAGCCTATAACTGGGCCTTTGATGCTCTAGTCACCACAATGTTCTACGTAAATCGCCAAATGAAATAGTTTTGGTTTTGGTAAGCACCATAACCTATCCGAATCAACGGAGTTGCTGGCCAAGTGCATTGTTTATGATTGAATTATTAATTATGTATAGTAATTAACCTAAGTTAAAAGAACATATTTTCAATCACTACTATGGGAGAGTTCAAGTTTGTATCAAATTACAAATGCAAATTATTTCAGAGCACATATATTAGCAGAATTTCTATTGTGCACATATATTTTTGTTTTTTCATAAATGAACGGTTGAGATTGACAGCAAAGCTCACCTCTGATGTGCACCGAGATTGCAAAACAACAAAAATGTGTAGGCCCTAGTTCGTAATATGGGCTAACTTCTTTTGGCGCAAATTAGATTTTGGTTGCAGTTAGAGTATTTTCAAGAGAAACTCTAATTTTTTTTGTTTTTGTTTTTATATTTTTGAAAGAAACAATATTATCTAAACTAAAAGGGGAGGAGGTGGGCTAAGCCTCACAATGAGTTAGCAATAATGTGGTTCAAATTCGTTTTTGGCGAGAATCGAACCTAATACCTCTCTCACTTACAAGTGAAGAGAGTTATCATTAGACCGTAATACTAAGTGGCTAAATTTTTGTTAAACTAACAAGTGAACAATTTCACAAAACTAATTCAGCTATTTAGTTGAACTTTTCATCTCCAACAACACTTTGACAAGAACATTTTATTATGAACAATTTAAACAAAGCCCACTCAATGTACTCATTTTCTAAAACAACCTTTTGATTCTACCCATTTTCTTTGCTCAAAGGTCCACTCTTGAGTTTTATTATTTTTTTAATATCTAACAAATGAATTGTTGCACTCTAAAATTAAAGAGTAGTTGTTTATCTCTAAGATGATTTTTTTAGTTTGACTATTTATAAAAAATTTTGGATTGTCTTGCAAAAAAAAAAAACGAAATCAATTACCAAGTGTGAAGATGACTTTTTAGAGTTTGACAATATTTTAGGAGTCGAAAAAAACTTTTTTGGGTAAAAATTTCCTCTACTTTTCCTAGTTCTTTCCAAGTATAAATATGTTATGAAGGGCAGAGAATGGCCATGAAGAATGATGAACTAAACTGCCTCTTTCCCTGAACTCTTCCCTTCCTCTACAGTCTTGTTGAAATTGCGATTCTCAGTCGGCCTGAGCCGACTGGGTGTACTATACAACGCGCTTCAACTCTGAAATTTCTATCGAGCTTCAATGGTAATTATTTCTATGCTAAAACCCAGATAGTTTCGAGAAGAAAATTTACTTTTTGTTTATCCCATCTTGCTTGATCACCAACGACGTAGGATAAAGTCCAACTTTGTATTGCTTGTTTTCTGAATCTCTTTATTTTGGGTTCCACAGTTTCTAATCTGTTACTGTTTTGGGAAAGTGACTCAAATCCAATATCGAACAAGTTTCGCCAATTTCCCTGTTATTTTATGTCGTCGTACATTTTATATTGAAACTTTTGTAAGTTTTTTCTGATTTTGGTGTTGGTTTTTGTTGTGAAGAATCAAGGAATGAGTGGAGCAGGCGGCCTTATCGGCGGGGCTGCTCTCGGAACAGCGTTCAATGTGCTGTTTGATGTCATCGGTAAGCTGATCACAAAGAATGTAATGTTTGCACCCCACCTCAAACTCATCAAATCCAGGTTAGACTCTTTGGCACCATTGTTGAAAGATATAGAAAAATCCAACAAGAAATCGGATCTATCGGATGAGGAACTGGGAAACTTGAAAGAACAGTTGGAGAAGGGCATAAAGCTCCTTCGAAAGTGCGAAAAGACTCAATGGTGGAGCGTAGTCGAAAGGTACAAATACACCAACAAGCTGATTAAATGGGATGAATCTCTTCAACAACATTTGAAAATACTACGCGTTGAGGGAATAAGGGATGTGAAGGACACTGCAGTTACGGTGAAGACTAGAGAGGAGGCGGTCAGAAGAATTGAATTGAATGAGAACACCATTGTAATTTACCCTTTCTTGTCTTGGCTCAAAACAAAAATTTTCTTCTCATATTGGTTTGTCATTTTGTTTGTCAGATAAACATATAAGTAATTTTGGGTTATCACAACTCATAATTGCAGGGTCTCTATAATTCAAGTTCCAGTGGGTCAGTTACACTAGACATTGGTTCCCAAGATGTAAATCATGAGGTCTCTGAGCACCGCCACAAGATGAGGGTATTGGTAAAGAATAACTATAATCAAATCGGCATTTATTTATCTTTGGGAAGGTTCTTTGCTTTCACATTTTAAAGTAAGAATTTAATTGAAGTTTGTATAACTTCTTCTGCAGGCAACTTCATCAGAGTGGATCCCGTTACTCACTAACCTTGGCCTAGAGATTCTGTCTGCTGCTTTTGATCAGGTTTCCTCCCCACGTAAGCCTCACTATGCACTAATTGGTATGCTGTTGGCAATTGTTGCTATGCTTGCTTGCATCTGTGAGCTCGTTTACAATGGTATAAAGGAAGGAGTTGTATTGAGGAGGAGGGGAAAGTTATGGTGGTTTTATTATCCATCTCCAAGTAACATGCTTTATGGTACATTCCCCAAAATGTTTGGATTACTTCTTGCCATTGTTCAATGCATTTGCTCAGCAGTGCAGTATTATTACCTCTGTCGGCATGCTACTAATCCTATAAAACTGTCCCCTGTGCCTGTTGTATTCGTTTTCTGTTTGGTTGTTTTAAAATTAGTTGAGCATCGGAGGTACACCGTTGATGGCACCCTTGAGAATCGTGCTTAACCAAAGACAGAGACTAGATTTGAGTGAACTCAAAAAATGATTCTCAAAGAATAAGATCGACCAGCAGAAGGTTTTCTTAGCATGGAAGCATACCTTGAAGCTCACCTTTAACGTATAATGAAAGCTCATATATGGCTTCTCTGTAGAAATAGAGGTCCCTGTTCAATAAATACATTCTGCACGTGAGCGCGTGCATGAAGACTAGTTAAATTGTGAAAGCAAGGTTCGAAAGGAGACAAAAGCCTAAAGACAAATGAAAGTTTTGAACCAGTGAGCAATAAACGATCAATATTCAACCACAAACCAGTGAGCAATAAATGATCAATTTTTAACCATTGTTTCTACGTTGCAGGAAACTGTTCATAGTCGAGTACTACCGATCATATTTTGAAAATTTTAACTTTGCAATATCCACGATATCATGTGTGGTTGCATATAAATGGAGAAATTTTTTAATGTGACCAGAATACGAGTTGGTACATCACATGCCACTATACAAATTGTGAGATATGTGTTCTAAAAAGTTAACAACTTAAAAAATACAATTTCCCATCACTTATATAATAACACGTGATGTATTACCCGTGTTCTGGAATTTACATTAAGAATAAAGAAAATAATATTTAATAAACAACTGATTTAATCACATTATTGTTAGCCCATTGTAAAGTTAAGCCTACCCCCTCCCCCTTTTGTCACATCCTGACTCCGCTGTAGCACGATATTGTCTGCTTTGGACCACGCCTTCACATATTTGTTCTTGGGTTTCCACGCAAAACACGTCATGCTAAGAAGAGAGGGGCATGTACATATAAGGCCAGGGACCAATCCCCACCCCGCTGATGTGGGATACTACAATCCACCTCCTTTAGTGAGATCGACATCCTCGTCGACACATCTAAATGGACGGTGAGTCTAGCTCTGATACCAAATTGTCACATCCCGACTCCGCCGTAGTACGATATTGTCCGCCTTGGCCATGCCCTCACGAATTTGTTCTTGGGTTTCACCCAAAACTCGTCATTCTAGAAAGAGAGGGGTATGTACATATAAGGCCAAGGACCAACCCCCACCACGCGGATGATGGGGATACTACACCTTTAGTTTACCTATCTTGCTTGATTTGCTTGTTTTCCTCACTTTGTATTGCTTGTTTTCCAAATCTCTTTATTTTGGGTTCCAAATTTAAGAATGTCTCACTTTTTCGTTATCATCCATCCAACCAAAAAAATAAATAAAGTCAAGTCAATATCTCTTTTTATTGATTTTTAATTTTTCCTCCCACTTCTATTATTCTACTATCGTTTTTAATAATTTAATAAAATTCAGAAATTGGGGATTGGCCTGGATTATTGTTCTAACAGGAATTAGCTCTTTGTAATTGCTCTGAGCATGAAGAAAGTAGTCTGCTTGTTGATGGCTAATCCAGATGTTTTGGTTCTTTTTTAATGTTTTTTTCTGATATAGAGAGTAAAACTACTATTGTTATCCGAAGACCATACCATATATCTAGTGTAGTTTGATTAGCCTAATCCATTTTATATCATCTTTCCAACAAAAATAAATAAATTGAGTCAAGTCAATGGTCTCTTTTTACCGAATTTTAATTCTTCATTTGGCAATATAATTATTGGAGTCTCTTTTTACTGATTTTTAATTCTTCATTTGACAATATAATTATTGGAGTTGGTCCGTAATTCAAAACTAAGAACGTGCTTACAATTTTATATTACACTGTCATGAAACACGCGATATGTGAATTTGACTTTGGATGAATTAGAATCTGTTATTGTTAATCTTTTTTATATTTTAATCAAATTTTCTCACATTTTCAAAGTTACATTATCTGGTTTGCTGGGAGTGGGGGAGCTTTATACCGGGGGCGGCCTAGGGACAGTTTTCAGTGTGCTGTATGACGGAAAGGGATCCTCTACGACATCTTCAACGAGGTGAAAGCAAAGACGTCCATGTTCAAACCCGTCTTGCATGCTGAGCTCTATTTTGATTTCGTTTAAGTTGATCATGATGACCAGTGGTAGGTCTATGAATTATTTTCAAGGAGTTAATGAGTAAAAGAAGTACTCAACTGTTTTTTAGAGCACAGATATTAACGGAAATTCTCTCCCGCACATGTTTTTTCATGAATGAATTGTTGAGGTTTAGGACAAACCTCATTTCTGACCTGCTCTACGGATTGCAAGACGACCAAAATATATAGGCTCAAGTGCATAATATGGGCTAAAACTTTTGCGGCTTGAAGATTTTTGGGCTTAGTTAGAGCATCTCTTCAAGAGAAATTCTAAATTTTTGCTAAACTAAGTGAGCAGTATAAAACACTATTTTAGCTACTCAACTTAATTTTTCATCTCCAACAACACTATTTTAACAAACTTCGAATATTTTATTATTAAAAATTCAAACTCAACCCACTCATTTTGTAAAACAATATTCCCTCTTCATTTTCTCCTTGCTCAAGGGTCTACCCTCCAATGTTATTTTTTTTTTTACATTTAACAAGTGAATAGTTGAACTCTAAATTTAATGAGTGGCCGTTCATTTTGTTATAATGGAGACTCTTTTACAACATCTCTTGGAGATGAATTTTTTGAGTTTTGCTCCTTAAAACAGAGTTTTTAGAGTGTTGATTGTTTTCCAACAAAAAAAATACAAAATTCCAATTTTCCTGTTAGTGTGGTGGTACAAAAAGTATAGAAAATAAATTCAAAAGAGTAGATCAGTAAAATTGGTTTGTGGTTGTTGAAAGGTTCCAACTTGCGACGGATTGCGAAAGGTTTGTGGTTGTTGAAAGGTTCCAATTTTCCGGAGTGGTTGTTGAAAGGTTCCAACTTGCAACTAATTGCGAGTGAACACAACACTTTTCAGGAAGGGATGGAAAATGGGTTTGTGGTACATGAATTCCTTGTCCCCAAAGAAAGAAAAAAAATAAATTGTAAGGTATTTCTGAAATCATAAGAACAACAACAAGATATTAGTATCACGAATGCAATAATAAAATCAACATGAAAAGGAAATAAGCTTATCTGTAGCAGAGGAAGACAGATGGTAGGGTTCCAGGAAGAGTCTTCTCCACTCAAACAATCGTTAGTTCCTTTGCTAGTGAATAGGGTTTAGCAGGAAAGAGGTTAATTATTGTGAGTGCAACGACCTCCTAATATACGGATAATTATCCATGTAATACAGCCTATCAACTGATTACATGGGATATTCCATATCAATTAGGGTATCATAATAGTCCTAAATGGTAACAAATTCTTTGTCAACTAATTAAGGTTTTCATGATTAATTGCACTAAATAAGGACTCCTAAACCTAACCAAATAAGGCTCCATAATTTTCTCAACTATTAACTCGGATTGACCAAGTTACTTGTATGTCAAGAAACGGCGAGTACATGTCCTTTGACACTCACAACTTACATTCTCCCACTTGAGTGTCCAAGGACATGATACTTACTTGATTAGGTGGTAAGTGATCACTGAGTCCCACAAAATTTGCAACTATACCTTTAACAACTTGTCACTTGTAGTTTAAATATTGGATTATAGAAAATAACATGTAATTGCTTTTACATGTTTACTCTATTACCACGAATATCAAATTACAGGCACAATGTTGCCTGACATCATTCATTAAATTCAGGTTGATAAGCAAAAGATCAACTCTTGAACTAAGCCTCATGCAAGCATGGCTCATATTTTTCTATCAATTTATAATGTGATAAGAGGACAAGTAAATACTACATACTATTTACAAAATTAGGATCTCTTATTAAACTTATGAACAAAACCTAAACAAAAACTCTTAAAATATCAGCCACTAACACTTCAAATTTTTTAACACAAAAGGTAATCTCCTACTCCCACTGATTAACAGAAATAAAATTATATAAACAAATTATTACTCCCACTGACTAAGAGAGTAAAAAAAAATCTTTATAAATGTCTAAAAAAATTAAAAAATTAAAAAATGAAACAGATACCTTTCAAATACTCCCATTAGCAAAAGATAAATCATGGGATCTAGAACATAAAATTTGTGAGCTCAACATCTTTATTCTAGATATCTGTAGGGAAGTGACTCTTGTGACTGAAAAAATATACAAAATCATCTGGTCAGTTTTGTTCATCTAACATTTGACAGAAATAGAAAACTTTAACTGTGACAGCCCGTTCCGAAAATTTTAAAAACTTACGCATGAAAAGACGATGTTTTGAGTTATTTTTTGGGTTTTGTTGACATGTTTTGAGCCACACACACACTCCCACACTCCACACCGTTTTCTCCCTTTCCTCTGCATCGGTCCCGAGCCCCATTCCTTTCCCATTTTCCTTGAAACGTACGGACACACACACAAACTCATCAAACCTTCACAGATCGAAGAAACAAAGTACATATCCATGCTCGTGAGGCTTGTAGGAGTCCAACCATACCCATTTCAGGTAAGAATACCTTCGTTTTCACGTCGAACTTGGGATACCCGATTTTGGGTACTGTTCATGCACACATAATTTCTCATGTTTTTGGGAATTTCAAGCTTGTAGGAAGCTTGGTGAGGTCCCTAGGAGGCTTGGGGTGGTTCGTTTGAAGGTTTTGGACGTCGAGACAGTGAGTTTCGAGTTTGGCCGGAGTTGGGGTGATTTTCCAGGTGAGATTTCGTGGATTTTAGCACTTGAAAGTAGTATTATTTTGTTCCTCTCGTTGTAAGCTTCATTTTGGTACCAATTTTGTAAAATTTGGTTGAAAAACGAAGAAGATATCACGATTTGAAAATTTCCCGATTTTTCGGCGTCGGAGTCTTGCCGGAGAAGACGACGGAATATTCCGTCAAAACTGACGGAATATTCCTAACACCGTTGACGGAATCCGTTAGGGATAACAGAATATTCCTGACGGCGTCAACGTGCCAGGCACGTGCCTGCGCGTGGGGGCATGTGCGACGGTGAAAAATTATTTTAAAAATATGGGGATGTTCCTGAGGTTGAGTAGATCACGTTGGTGTATTCATACACCCCATTTGAGTATTGTACGAGAAGTTATTTCTTAAGTTTGGTTATGTGCTTTAAAATTAACGTTTTTATAGTTGTTTCGCATATAGGTGAATCCTATCCCGAGGACGCGGCAGGGGGGTTACGACCCTTCCACTTACCAGTGAGTGGGCTTTTGGTTTTCCGTATATACCTATATACTTATATTTCCCCAGAAATTGATTTAAATGTTTATTAGTTATATGCCATATATTATATTGCCGTTTGTGTGCATGGCTAGTTGCATTTATATATGTGTATGTATTGGTGCTGCGGATGCACAGGTAAGTGCCAGGTAAGTGTAATTCATGTTTACATTCAGTAGTGATTTGAGATGCATAGAGAGCTCATAACCTGCACCCCGGTGTTAGTGCTCCCGCCCAGAGTTGGGCACAGTCCTTCACGTGATGTTCACCTCCCGCACCACACGCTCAGCTTGGATCCAAGTTAGGTGCACAGTCCTATCGTACAGACCACTTTAGGTGGTTCCGACTCATAGGTGACCCGTGATTATTCGCACAGCCTTCACGTGATCGTAGCACTTGAGCGTATATATATATTACACCCAGGCCTGTCGTACAGACCACTTTAGGTGGTTCCGACTCGTGTGCAGGTCTAGTTAGTGAGATTGAGATTTGAGCTCTAGATTCAGCCGTACAGGTCACGTTAGGTGACTCCGGCTGCCAGATTATATGTTAGTGATATAATTATACCTGAGCACTTACATTTCATTTGAGGTTTTGGCATAGCATATTCTTGAGCATGGTTGACATATGTTTATATATATATATATATATATATATATATATATGTCTATTTTCTGGGAAGTATACAGGTTTTACAGCGAGGGGTTAGAACTATTTATTAAATGGTTTTCGAAAAGCTTTGTTCTTGCCCACTCACGCTTTTGTTTTGCGCCCCTCCAGGTTCTAGTTGGCTAGCACGTTTGGTGGTTTCCCTAAGGATTTTCCCGGCATATCTGACAGACGATCACCAGCGTAGGACCACCTTCGGGTGTACTTTTGTTGCGTCATTTTCTCCCGGACTGCTTTAGGCTTTATGCTCTGAACTTAGCATCGCACTTACGCTTGCACTTGTTATTACTTTATGTAAAACCAGTTTTTATTTATTCTTACATTTTACATTATTATTTTATTAGCTTCCGCACTGTGCACATGGTTACGTCACTTTCACGTGACAGCCAACATGCCCTGATCTAGGTCAGGGTGTGTCATTAACTGAATGTTTTTCTGATTGCAACAAAAACATATAAGTCCAAAATCATCTTTGGACATTTTCTGATTATATTAGGTTTTCACAGCTAAAACATAAAATACAAGGGCAAACGTATATAGTTTCAACACTTTTGAGCAGATGAAGTATATACAATCTTGTCAATTCCATGTTTAACCGTTCACTGATTTATAGTTGGACTGAATAAGAAAACTTTTTTGAGCAGAATATACTCATTAACCCTTCTTGAATTTCCTGCAAGATTAGTTGCATATATAACAAATAAAATATAAACAAGTACGATAATGTACGTTTTATCTACCAAAACTATGACCATTACAAGCAAGCAAAATTGATTAGTGTAAAGCCCATAATACATTATTTCTCCCACTTGGGCAAACACTCAAAATTGCAAGTTTAAACACTAGAGAAAGTGGTTTTCATATAACAAAATATAGGCTAGTTGAATCAATAAAGATCAAATACATATTTTATTTTATTTTATTTTTTTAAAGTAGGTTAGAATTAAAAGTTCCATATGCAATGACTACAAATTTTATTTTATTTTAGTATGTGAGAGAAGACCCACATATGTGTTAAAGGTTAGGTCATAAATTAAAATGAAACCTAATAAGAGAATCCAAACTCAAAATTTATGTTTTAATTCTAAAACAAAGTCGACTAAAGTAAACACATAGATATCTCAACAACATAATTTTAATCCAATTTAGAATTCACAGAAAATTAAGGCAAAAGATTGGAAAATTTACCTACTCATTCTCAATTCTGCAAGATTCATAATGGAAGTAATCAAGTTGTGGAGGATCAAACCAACTCCAAATTGCATGATTGTTACACCTTTGGGCAAAAACTAATCATGCAAAGAAAATACCTGCATAGCTAGCCCAAACATAAAATACACAAAATACATATAGCTTCAACAACTTTGGCCAGATGAAAATATGTTAGAAGTACTTTATGATGATTTGCAATAATACTAATTTATAATTGGTAAGTGATTTCCTGAAATTCTCATTGGGACAAAAGTATTCACCATATAAATTAGAATTTTGATTTTTGAAAATAATACTTTAGAACAGTATTAAATAACTGATTCTCAAAAGATTAAATCAAACACAAGAGTATGTCATTGTTAACATTGAACAATAAAGTTCTCGAAAGAGGAAACATGATTATTCAGTTATTCGATAGAGACCAAAATGATCAATTAGTAAATTGATATCACTTTCCATTTTTTTTTTCTTTTTCTCGAAAGACAATGATCATCATAATCATAATTGATGACCAAAAAAAATATTGGTTTGAGCAAAATAAACCAATACATCTTTAAATCAAAATTTAATCAGTGTTGTCTATAAAAGTCATTAGTATTGAGAATTTGCATAAAATAAGGACTTATTGGAACCATAAACTTGGATAATAATCGGTACCAATAGATGTGCACAAATCAGTGAAACAATATCACATAACAAAACTAGTTTTGAAGTACCAAAATTCAGCAATACTACTTTAGTTTGCAAATTCACTAAAAACTCAATTCTCTTTAGGTTGTCATGAAAATTTTTAGGTATGCACTAGACATATATGGCTACTATTTCGCAAAATTTCATGATTTTTAAAATTTTTAAGCGAGCTAAACATGAATTTGAAAAGAGAGGTGCTTTAGAAACATCAGAAAATGTTCAATACAAACCTGAGATTACAAACTCACCAAATATTCATTGTTCATCCGATATGCATGAAAATTTTCAGACATAAAGTAAACATACAAATTTGTTAATTCCCAAAATTTCATAACTTTTGAGACTTTACAAAAGAAAATTAGAAATGGGATGTGCTGCAGAAACGGCAAAAATTCTGCAGTACATAATGGAGACTAAATAATTCACCAAAAATTCATTTTTTTCTCCAATATGCATGAAGATTTTCAAAAATGAAGTAGGCAGGTAAATCAATTGTCACCCAAAATTCCATGATTTTTTCGATTTTAAAAGTGGGCTAAAAATAAAATTGAAATGGAATGTGCTGCAAAACTGCATAAATTCTGCAGTACAGTCTCAAGATTAAAAAATTCACTAATAATTCATTTTCAAACCAATGCTCATGAAAATTTCCAGATTTAAAATAAATATCTCAATGTATATTATACTAAAATTTCTTGAATTTATCAATTACATAAATATATCAAAATAATATTACAAACACACTATTCTGTAGAAGTCTGCAGGCTTCCAGCAACATGATATCACACTTAAAAATTTACCATAAAATCCATTTCTTGTCCCAAAAAAGATAAAAAATGGAAATATTGTCAGCGTCTACAATCCATTCGATATTACAACATGTCAAAATTTCATAATATTTGGAGTTATGAAAGTCTATTAAGCCCAGGTTATTGTCATGAATGGTTTTCCTTATGAAAATTACATCAGTTATATATAATACTAAAAGTAATATTTATTGCAATAATAGAAGCGACTATCATTTCATAGAGAAATAACCAAGAACGAAAACTTACTTATTCATTTGCATATGCACTATATGGATAAGAGTCGAAAAATGCAAAATTGAATTAATCCCAAATGAAAACACCATATTTGCTAAAAAACAACAAGATAGTTTTCAACTTCTCAATTATAATATCACAAAATCAATTCAGTTGAAACAAAAAGCTTAATTTCAATTCAACCAAATTGCAATAATTTATGAAAAGCAGTTTCATACCTTCGCGGGAATACCCCGAAATTTCAAGCTTCAATTCGAGCATTACAGTGATTGAAGGAGGTTGGTGTAAGCTGGGCATTTATGAACAGCAACCCTCACGCGAGGGAGAAACCCTTTACTGTTCGCATGTTTTAACCTCTTTTTTTATTTTTTATTAATCAAATAAAAACCGGTAATATTTATCAACTAAAATAATAATCAGAAAATTATATAATAAATCAAAATATTACCCAAGATAAGATTAGGTCATCGTTCACCGTGACCTTGATATATATATATATATATATTAATTATTAATTCATAATTATCAAATAGGAGTCCATAAAGTCGCATAAAACAAACCTTGTTAGAGTTGTATACCTAATTTCAGTTTATCTTGATGCCCAGGTAAACGTGATAAAAAAAAACTGCAAGAAAAAATTTGCAGAAACCAGAAGCATGGTTATGAAAGAAAAACCTCATTGCCCAGATTCAACAATCCTATTTCCTAGTACTTTATTTTGGCATTAGATAGATAACTTATTTAAAGATACTTGATTCATATAATTGGAAAATTCACAACATAGATGACACGATCTTCTCGGCAATACAAGGTTAACATATCCATACAAGAAGAAAAAACACGGAAGCAGGAAAAAGCCCAAAATCATATCACTAGAGCGTGATTAGTCGAACCAAAACAAACCCACTCTTAATAATTAAATGAGAGCCAAAAGGAAAAAGAAATAATTAAATTTCATGAAAACTACTTAAAGGCAGCAGTATGCATAGTCACCACCTAGACCAGTCCATATATTATAGTCAATAGAAATCATACCAAATAGAATTATATATATCACGGTTCTCTAATCATATTGGTTGAAAAGAATTTGAAATTAACCAATCGCAAAGAACCCCTTCCTCCGAACCCTAAGCTTGTTGTGTGGCTCTGATACCACATGTAAGATATTTCTAAAATCATAAGAACAACAACAAGACATTAGAATCACGAATGCAATAATAAAATCAGTGTGCAAAGGAAATAAACTTATCTGTAGAAGAGGAAGACCTGATGCTAGGGTTCCAGGAAGGGTTTTCTCCATTCAAGCAGTCGTTAGTTCCTTTGCTAGTGAATAGGGTTTAGCACGAAAGAAGGATAATTACTGTGAGTGCAGGGACCTCCTAATATATTGATAATTATCCATGTAATCCAACCTATCAGCTGATTACATGGGATATTCCATATCAATTAGGGTATCATAATAGTCCTAAATGGTAACGAATTATTTGTCAACTAATTAAGGTTTTCATGATTAATTGCACTAAATAAGGACTTCTAAACCTAACCAAATAAAGCTCCATAATTTTCTCAACTATTAACTCGGATTGACCAAGTTACTTTATGTCAAGAAACGGCAAGTACATGTCCCTTGACACTCGCAACTTACAGAAATGCCCCCATGCATACCAACTGTTTGCGTTGCGGTGTCCAGAAAATTTTAAATTATTTCAATATTATTTGTATTATATTAAAATTTATCTTTGGATCATTGCATTGTAATTATGCTCTTGTAGGAAGCCATGAGTGTGATAGGTGCGATATTTTGGTTAGCGGAAGCTTCTTCTTGATCAGTCAATGCAAAATATATTAGTTTCGAAGTTTCCCAGAAAGCAGCTTTGCAATTTGGTTAATGAGGTAGGTGAAAGCAAAAGTTAGTGGATTCAACTAAGAAGTTCTTAGCCTCCTATATGAAACAGGATCGGATTGTTCCTTACATTAAGAGCATTTTTATTTGGGTTTTTTCATACTACTACGTTCTCCTCTTGTCTTCAAATTTTGATGGAAATGATTGCAAGTTAGTTTTCGGATTTTTCGGTGTCGTGTTTTGTTTGAGGGAAGCTGGAATGGCTGGGGGGCTTTTTGCAGGGGCTGCTGTAGGAACATTGTTTACTCTGCTGTATGATGTTGTGAAGGATGTCAAGGACAAGACTATGATGTTTAAGGAGCTCCTCAGAGATCTCAATTCCACACTAGAAGCGTTAAAGCCGCTGATAGATGACTTAGCAAAGTACAAAGCGGTGTTGGATCAATCAAACAAGGAAGTAGAAAAAATTGAGAAACAAATGAAGAATGGGAAAGAGTTAGTTCTCGAGTGCTCCAAGCCTAGCCGGTGGAAACTCTTCAAAAAGTATAAATACACCAACCGACTTCTCAATTTGGATAAGTATCTAAAAAGGTTGTTGACGATACTGGATGTGGAGGGAACAAGGAATACGTTTGAGAACTTGGTTGTTTCAAGGGAGATGGTGTTGTGAGGGAGGACTTGGCTGTTTCAAGGGCGACATTTGGTGTTGCGAGGGAGAACTTGGCTGTTTCAAGGGAGTCATTTGGTGTTGCGAGGGCGAAATCGGCCGTTTCAGGGGAGACATTTGGTGTTGCCAGGGTGAACTTGGTTGTTTCAAGGGAGACATTTGGTGTTTTGAGTGAGACCTTGGCTGCTGCGAAGGAGATCTTGGCTGCTGTCCAGAAAAATGGTTCGGTAGGAAACAAAGAGAATGTTGTGATACAAAAGCAAGAAGGATTTCATGATTTCCGTTCAGTTCCAGAACCTCCACATGTTACAGTTGGATTGGATGAGCCTTTGAGGTATTTGAAGAAGATGCTTCTTACAAGCGATTTCTCAATGTTAGTGCTGACTGCTACGGGAGGATGTGGGAAAACCACATTGGCAATGAAGTCAAGATAAGGACGTCAAAGGTATGATAGTACTTTCTAATAGCTAATTGAGAAGTGTTATAGAAGAATTAATCTGTAATTTCACATCTTTTTCTCTCGATTAGTACAACTAGTATGTTATAGATGTCGTTCGTTGAGTTGAAGCCTTTTGTATGAGTTTACAGCACCTATTTATACCAAATCAAACCCAGCTTCAGATATATATAATACCAAAGTTAATCCAAAGTGTAATATTTCAATTGCTTGAATATTATGTCTTATTGGATATTAGTCTCACTCATGCGTTATATCAGTAAAGGATCGTCCCCATTGCTGATATACAGTTCATATCTGAGTCTTACATGAATATAAATGGAAAACCTCATGGGTAGGAATTTACTACACTAGCTTCATGATTGAACTACGTTCCATTAGGACAACAACTTTAACTCGTTTCATACTCTTTGCATATGCTAGGGCTGTACTTGAGATCAAGGTTTAGTTCAAGGAAAATATATTCTTTGTCACTGTTTCGGAACACCCCAACTCAGATGTAGAAAAGCTATATCAACGCATAAAGTCTCAGGAAGCAGGACAAGATCTACTGTTGGTCCTGGATGATGTTTAGTCCAACACTGTTCTAAACATCCAACACTGTTCTTCAGAAGTTTGTTGAATTGAAGTTGCGAAATTACAAGATCTTGGTGACATCGAGATCTGAATTTCCAGGATTTGGCACTCCGTATAAACTCAAACCTTTGGAGTATAAAGATTCAATGACTCTTTTGCGTCATTCAGTAGCCCTGGGAGATAGCTTGTTTGTTCCAGAAGATCTCCTGAGAGAGGTTTATTTCTCACTATGCAATTCGTGACACAATATACTCATCAAGGCCTCACAAATTATAGGGCAACAAAGTGGGGATAAGAAATTGTTTTGATCTTTTATGATCAGTATACAAATACAAGTATGCACGTATAGAAGCGAACACCCATTTTACCATATGAACGTGCAAATGATCATTCACGAATCACATATGATTTTAATTAAGAACTAAAACTAAAATAAGAATGAAGATAAGTAGGTAGTCATTAACCATTTTCATGAAACCATTGAGATGTTAAAAGAAACTTGAACTTACAGTATGCAACTCAGATAGTAGTTGACATCATTTGATACAACTAAGCTGCAGATACTAAAGCACTGTAAGGGAGTTCCGCTTGCCATTACAGTGACCAGGAACTCACTTAGCGGACAAGCTGCAGAATCCTGGCTTTCAAGACTAGAAGACTGGCGTAGAGGTTCTATTCTTGATTATGAGACTAAGTTGCTTCTTTGCCTTCAAAGTAGCATAGATGCCTTAGGTGACAAAGAGGCTATCACCAGGGAATGTTTCATGGACCTTGTTTCATTTCCTGAAGATCAAAGAATCTCTGCTGCTGCTTTCATTGATATGTGGGCAGAGTTATATGTGCTAGATGGGGACTTTCGGTCCATCAAGAACCTCCACGAGCTCGCCAGGAAAGGTCTGGCAAATCTTGTGATCACTAGGTACGCAAGATTTTATGTTTCTCCAGTATAATATTCTCATTGAAAATTTCTATGTTCATGAGTAGCTCCTACCATATTATACAACTGCAAGTCTGCAACTGACTGAGTTTGGATTGTTACCAGGAAGGAGAATATGGAGATTCTGGATAACTACTACAGCGAACACTTTGTTCGCCAGCATGATATGCTTAGAGAGCTGGGTATCTACATTGCGAAACTAGACCCAATAGAAGATAGAAAAAGACTGATTGTCGTAAGTGGACGCAATCAACCCAAGTGGTTGAGGGAGCAGAAATCTCAAGCCATCAATGCTCGCCTATTATCTATCTGCTCTGGTTGTCCCATCTCTCTCTCTTTATAAAATGCATATACATGCATGTACCTATGACCAGCATATGTACACACACATGCATACACATTCGTGCGTGCTCACATCCAAACACACACACACACACACACTCAGATTTGAATAGCACTATCATTTATGTTCTCCACACACATCAACACATACACAAGTACATGTATATGTACACACGCAAATGCATGTGCCCACACAGACACACACACTAAAATATGCAGTAAAGTTTAATGTAATTCTCACCTACTCATATCTCGTTGCATATTGTTTGCAGATGTAACGTACCCAACACAATGGCAGAGTGTTCATCTACCACAAGTTGAGGTTCTAGTTTTGAATTTTAAGACAGAACAATGCCTTACCTGAATTTGTGCAGAAAATTGACAAACTGAAGGTTCTAATAGTCACAAACTATGGTTTATCACCTACTGAATTGAGTAATTTCTATCTTCTGGAATCATTATCAAATCTGAAGAGAATCAGATTAGAGAGTATTTCAATTCATTCCATAACCAAGAACTGGGTACCATTGAAGAGTCTAAAGAAGATATCTTTATTCATGTGTAACATGGGTCAAGCATTCCACAATTGTTCCATCAAAATTTCAGATGCCTGGCCAGGTTTAGAGGAAATGAATATCGACTATTGCCATGATTTGGTGGAACTGCCTGCCGAGCTCTGTGATCTTGTTCATATGAAGATTCTCAGTATCACCAACTGCCATAAGCTATCTTCCTTGCCTGAAGAGATCGGAAAGCTGAAGAATTTGGATGTATTGAGACTAAGGTCCTGTACAGAGTTGGTAAGGCTTCCGGTTTCAATTGAGAACCTCACTAAGTTGCGCTGCCTTGACATGTATAATTGTTTCGGCATTAGGAAGTTGCCTGAAGGCATTGGTAAGATGAGAGGTTTAAGAAGGATCAACATGGGACAATGCTCAAGATTGGAGGAGTTGCCTCTATCAGTGTGGGATCTTGACGAGCAGTTAGAGGAAGTGATTTGTGATGAAGAGAAGAAACCTTTCTGGGATTCCTTCTTAGCCAGAGACAAAATCAAGGTGACAAAAGAAAAATCCACTCTGAATTGGCTCGAAAAGCCTTAGTTATGAAACCTGTCTTTCCTCAATAAATGTTGAAGCAACATGTTTCTGATTTGCGTTGCATTGTTTTCCTCAATAAATGTTGGAGCAACATGTTTAGTTCATGGTTCTGTTCAATTTCTATGTTTCATCATGAGTTTGTAATACTTTTTATTTCAATCGCTTTTGAGTCTTCATATCTTGTGTTGTTTTTTTTATGTATAAATATCATGTTATTGTTTTACACAATATAAATATGTGTATTATATTTTTTTGGATTATACGAAACAAAATGTGTTTTAACCGCACCTAATATGTTAATTATGCACTTGGTTATATCTATATGTTTTTTTTTTTTTTTTTTTTTTTTTTTTTTTTTTTTTTTTTTTTTTTTTGGTAAAGATTATCTAAGTTGTGGTTTACCATATTGTCAAAATATGATCAGTAGTGCTCGACCACAAGTGAGTTAACTGCAACGTAGAAATAATGGTTAAATATTTAATCAATCATTGCTCTTTGGTTCAAAACTTTCATTTGTCTTTCTCTATGCTTTTGTTTTCTTTCAAAACTTGCTTTCTCAATTTAGTAGGATAAGAAACAAAATTTTCTCTGTCACCATATGAAAGATTCCCAGACATGCTGATGCAGTTTCCTGGTTAATTTCCAAGTCTTCCTCCGTAGTCAATTGAACTTTTTTTTGTTTATCCTACCTTGCTTGATCACTGACAACGTAAGAGAAAATTGAACTTTGTATTGCTTGTTTTCTGAATCTCTTTATTTTGGGTTCCAAATTTAAAAGTGTCTCACTTTTCCATTATCATCCATCCAATCTAAAAAATAAATTGAGTCAGTGGTCTCTTTTTATTAATTTTTAATACTTCTATTATCTTTTTTATTATTTAATAAAATTGAGAGATAGGGACTGGGAACTGTTGTTATATTGGGAAATGATCTCTTTCTAATCGTTCTGAACAAAAAGGAAGTAACGTACTTTATAGTTGATGGCTAATCCGAAGTCTTGGTTCTTTTTTACTGTCTTGTGTTGGTGTAGAGAGTAAAGCTACTATTGTAATCTGACGACCAACTTTATGTGTAGTTCTACTCGCCTAATCTGTTATCATCACACCAACTCTTTTTATTTATTTTTAGTTCTTCCTCACAACTGTATTCTTGAGTATTCTTTTTTATTGTTTAATAAAATTTGGAGATAAGGGATTGAGAATTGTTGTTCTGTCTGGGAATTAGCTCTTTCTAATTGCTTTAAGTGCGAAGGAAGTAGCTTATTTTATAGTTGATGACTAATCCCGAAATCTTGGTTCTTTTTTATTGTCTTGTGCTTATTTTAGAGAATAAAGCTACTATTGTAATCTAACGACCAAACTTTATATGAAGTATAGTTTGACTCGCCTATCCATTGTCATCCTTCCAACAAAAAAACAAATAGAGTAAGTCAATGGTCTTTTTAAAATTGTTATAAATAGGCAAAAGTTAGAGAAATAATCTTTGCTAAAAACAGGAGCATAGCGGGTGCAAAATATCATGCTATAATTTTAGTAGCTATAACACAAAGGATGGCAGAGAAAGAGAGGGAATGAGATATACTGATATTATTTATTTGATTCTTTCTTTTGCAGTGTGTTCTGATAACACATGGATCACTCTATTTATAGAGCTACTCCCATGAGAACATTCAAAAATGATATGATGGCTACTTTTGACAATATTACTTAACAACAAATATATTACTATTGTTTTCACCTTTTTCCAAATGCATGTGGGATGTGGGTATACTAATGCATGTGGGATGTGGGCATACACCATACAGCTTTTACAACACACCCCCTTGGATGCCCACATATCAACATTAGTTGCCTAACCTTGCTTGGAAAAAAACCCAGTGGGAAAAAACCATAGCGAAGGAAAAAGAGTACAACTTTACCTGGATTATTGATATAGTGTTATGTAAGCTTATGTTGCCTCGTTAAAACTTTGATAGGAAAAACTCAGTGGGAAAAATCCTAATCGAAGGAAAAAGAGTACAACATGCATGTATCATGGATGCTCCCCCTGAATTATATCTCACCATGATTATGCATTCTTCAAATTTAGTTGATTGGTAAGCCGACGTAATCTGATTCCCTGCACTAACTTCTGAAATGTGCACTTTGGTAAAGATTTGGTGAACAAGTCTGCCAGATTTTCATTGGAACGGATTTGTCTGATATCAATAACTTTAGCCTTCTGAAGTTCATGTGCACTAGAAAACTTTAGAGATATGTGTTTAGTCTTATCGCCCTTGATGAATCCTCCCTTCATTTAGGCAACACAGGCTGCATTATCTTCATAGATGACAGTTGGAGTGTCTGTCTTTGAAGTTAAACCACATGAATTCCAAATATGATGGATCATTGATCTTAACCAAGAACATTCACGACTTGCTTCATGTAAAGCAAGTATTTCCGAGTGATTGAAAGATGTAGCAACTAGTGTTTGCTTTGTTGAGCACCATGAGATTGTTGTATCTCTATTAGTGAACACATATCCAGTTTGTGAGACGGCTTTATGAGGATTAGAGAGGAAACCAGCATTTGCATATCCAGTAAAGATCTGGTCATTTGTGGATTTCTCTGAGTAGAAGAGACTCATGTTTGTTGTCCCACGAAGGTATCGCAAAACATCTTTTATTCCTTTCCAATGACGAATTGTTAGAGTAAAACTATACCTTGCTAACAGGTTAATTGAAAAAGCTATATCTGGTCGAGTACCTGTGCTAAATATAATAAAACACCTATTGCACTCAGATATGGTACTTCTGGACCAAGGACCATTTCATCATCTTCTTTTGGACCAAATGGATCTTTCTTAATGTCCGAAGAATGAACGACCATTGGCGTGCTAAGTGGATAAGCCTTATCCATTCCAAATCGCTTCAGGATTTTTTCAATATAAGCTGATTGATGGACCAAAATTCCACTAGCACAATGTTCGATCTGTAGGCCGAGACAATATTTTGCTTTCCCAAGGTCTTTCATTTCAAATTCGCTTTTCAGATATTAAGTAGTTTTATTGAGCTCTTCAAAAGTTCCAACTAGGTTCATATCATCGACATATACTGCCACTATAGCAAATCCAAAATTGGATTTCTTAATGAACACACAATGGCAAATGACATTGTTGATATATCCTTCTTTGATCAAATACTCACTGAGACGATTATACCACATTCGTCCGGATTGTTTCAGCCCATATAATGATTGCCTTAATTTGATTGAAAGTATACTTGTGGTTTATTAGTCGTTTCAGGCAACTTAAGTCCTTCTCGGACTTTCATATATATGTTAGTATCTAATTCTCCATATAGATACGCGGTGATGACATCCATAAGTCACATGTCAAGTTTTTCTGAAACCACTAAACTTATCAAGTAACAGAACGTAATTGCGTCCATTATAGGAAAGTACATCTCCTCATAATCAATTCCAGGTCTTTGTGAAAGACCTTGTGCAACAAGTTGTGTTTTATATCTTGCAATCTCATTTTTCTCATTGTGCTTTCTTGTGAATACCCATTTGTAACCCACGGGATTCACATCAAGCGGGGTTTGGACTATCGGTCCAAAAACAATTCGTCTTTCCAAGGAATTTAATTCTGCCTAGATTGTATCTTTCCATTTAGGTCAATTTTTTCTCTGTTTGCATTCATCAACAGAGCGGGGCTCAATATCATTGTTTAATATGATTTCACTGGCTAGTGAGAATGTGAACATATTGTCGATGATTATTTTATTTTGATCCCACAATTCGTTAGTACATGCATAATTTATGGAGATTTATTTGCTTTCATGCACTTCTGTCTCTTCAGGGACATGTGTCTCATCAAGGACATTTTCCTTTTCAGAATCATGAATTGGGGATTTATCATTCATTTTCTTTTCTTGAATGATTTCATTTGGATTCAGCTGTGCTCTTGCCTTTCTCTTTTGAGGGGCTAAATCTTTTGAACCTAGGGGTTTACCAAGCTTCAGGCGTGCACCAGATGATTCATTTGCTGCCACTTTATTTTTTCCAATAAGGACATCCATTTTTATAAGTGCATTTGCAGCTGGAATATGTGACTTTCTCACTTTTGAAACTAAATGCATTTGGCATTTGATTAGCAATACTTTGAAGGTGAACGATCCTTTCACTTCATTTTCATATTGAGTGCTTCGTGGGTCAAAATGAGATAAGGTGGGACCAGCCCATGTCAATTCTTACCGTCCTTCTGGAACGGTATTTTCTCCCCCTAATGACGGGAAGACTGTCTTATCAAAATGACAATCCTCAAAACAAGCTGTAAATATATCACCTGTTAAGGGTTCCAAATATCTAATGATAGATGTTGAATCAAAACCCACATAAATTCCCAGTCTGCGTTGATGTCCCATTTTAGTGCATTATGGCGGTGCAATAGGCACATAAACAACACAACAAAAAACTCGTAAATGTGAAATGTTTGGCTAATACCCAAACATAAGTTGTACTAATGAGTATTGGTGGTTGCCTATAGGTCTCAATCGAACCAATGATGCAGCATGTAAGATGGCATGTCCCCATGCAGAAACTGGCAATTTTATTTTCATAAGCAGAATGCGAGCTATTAACTGAAGCCGCTTGATCAATGCTTCTGCTAAATCATTTTGAGTATGGACATGAGGAACAAGGTGTTCAACATCAATGCCCAATGTCATGCAATAATCATCAAAGGTTTGGGATGTAAATTCACCAGCGTTATCAAGTCAGATTGACTTAATGGGGGTAATCTGGGAACTGTGCTTGCAACTTAATTATCTGAGTAAGAAGTCTCACAAAAGCTACATTTCGAGTAAACAAGAGACAAACATGTGACCATCTGGAAGATGCATCAACCAAAACCATAAAATATCAAAATCGTCCACAAGATGGTTAAATAAGCCCACAAATATCCCCTTGAATTCTTTGCAAAACTGATGGGGATTCAACATCAACCTTTAGTTGTGATGGTTTAATTACCAACTTCCCTTAAAAACAAGCCTTGCAAGGGTATCATTTGAGATAACAATGTGTCTACTGAAGAATGGATGTCCATTATAGTTGGTTATGATCATACGCATCATGGTGGATCCTGGATGGCTCGAACGGTCATGCTAAAGCATGTAAACTTTTGAATCAATGAACTTCTGGTTCATGACAGTATGTGATTCAACTGTCTTTATGTATGTATAATGTAATCCACTCGACAAACCATGCAACTTCTCAAATATACGCTTCTGGGTATCATTGGAGGTAATGCATATATACTCCACATTTTCTGCATTTTTCGTTTCAATGTGGTATCCATTTAAACGTATGTTTTTGAACCTCAACAAATTTCGAGTAGATCGAGTAGCATACAACGCATTTTGTATGGACAATATTGTTCCATTTGGTAACATAATCTGGGCTTTTCTTGAGCCTTCAATTACGTCTAATTGGCTTGATATTGTTGTTACCCTTACTTTTGTAAGCATTAAACTTGAGAAATACTTTCGATCATGAAGTATTGTATGCGTGGTTGCACTGTCTGCAAGACAAATGTCTCTGCTATTTCTCATGTTTTGAGAATAACCACAGTTTTTATCCATACTTTCTGAGTAAAGGGGATCACAATTAAAAACAACTTATTCATAAAAGGAAATTGAAATGCCATTTTTATTGAATTGAAATGCGAGTTTTATACTACAAGTTCAGAATAAAAAATACATCAAACATAAATGATTCAATCGGACCGATACACTTCATTCCCTCTTTCCATAATGAATTATGAAGCATCTAAGTGATTTGTGTTCAACTGCCCTAATAAGTTGAGCACTGGATCAGGTATATCCATTGGTCTAGCTTGGTCAAGGAAATTGATCTTGACACCCCTCTCCTTGAGGGATGCTTAATATAGATCCACCAAATGTTTTGGGGTACGACAGGTACGCGCCCAGTGCCCATTGCCACCACACCTATAGCAAGCTCTTTCAGAGTTTCTAAGAACGTTGTTCATATAAGCTTTTCCTTTGTGGCGATTTGCATTCTTAAAGCTCGGGCATAAATTATGCCTTAGAACCTGTTTGTGAAATTGGACACCATGGTTCTTGCCTTTCCCATTTGATTGGCCTCACTTGGAGCCACGTCCTTGTTTGTAATTATTGCCACAATAGGATGTGGTATTCCCTTCAAGGGAAGCATCATTCACTTCTGGCAATGGTGCCGATCCAGTAGGTCGGGACTGATGATTCTTTATGAGGAGCTCATTGTTTTGTTCAGCTACTAAGAGCACAAATATCAACTGGTTGTATTCAGTGAAGCAATGCTCTCTATACTGCTGATGCAGGAGCACGTTGGAGGCATGACAGGTGTTGAAAGTCTTTTCCAGCATATCTTCCTCATTAATGGTTTCCCTACAGAGCTTCATCTGTGAGCTAATTCTGAACATCGTAGAATTGTACTCAGCCACTAACTTAAAATATTGATCCTTAGGTGAGTGCACTCATAACGAGCTCTTGGAAGAATCATTATTTTCTGGTGATTGTATCTATTTCTCAATGCCTTCTAGAGAGCTAATGGATCTTCAACCGTTAGGTACTCGCTCTTTAGTCCTTCATCAAGGTGACGACGAATAAAGATCATGGCATTCGCCTGATCTTGAGATGATGCACTGTTTTCCTCCTTAATGATTTTTCTAAGATTTCCTACCTCCATATGGATCTTGGTATCCATGACCTAGGTAAGGTAGTTCTTCCTAGCAATGTCCAAGGCAACAAAATCAAGTTTTGCCAAGTTAGTCATTTTCTTTTGTAAAAGAGAGATGTGTAAGAACTTGCAATAATATGTATTCCTGGAGGAATATAGTGTTAGAACTTCTAGTTCTTACAAATTTTTCATTTTGATATGCAATCCAAAATGATAAGCACTCGAAACTTTAGGCTTGAGATTTAAATGATTGATGAGAAAGGCGATTGTACCGCACCATTCTTATTGAAGTAAGCATAGGATGGGCGATTATTTCGCACCACTCAAACTGCAGGAAAATTTAAATATGCAAGGTGGACGATTATGCCGCACTACCTAAAATTGTAGTAAAATTAAATAGCAAGCAAATTTAAATATGCAGAGTGGACGATTATACCGCACCACCTAAAATTTCAGTAAAATTAAATCTGCAGTCCAAGATAGGTGATGATACAGCACCATCTTTGATCGCAGTAAAATTAACATAAATAAATACTGGGTTAGTAATCACGAACTACACCAAACCAGAAATCAAATATATAAGTAATTGTTAAATTGAGAACAAGAAACAGACATGGTGCAAACAGTTCTTCACGAGGGTATATCCAGTAGGTGAGGCAAAGGAAGAAGAAGAACAGTAAAATCCTAGGAGGAAACATTTTTTTTCTTTCGGCGAAGGGAAATGAGAAATGGTTAGAGAGTCGTACCGATAACATGTTATAAATAGGCAAAAGTTAGATAAATAACTTTTACTAAAGACAGGAGTAAAGCGGGTGCAAAATATCACACTATAACTTTAGTATCTATAACACAAGAGATGGCAGATAAAGAGAAGGAGGGAGATATACTGATATTATTTATTTGATTATTTCTTTCGTAATGTGTTTTGATAACACATGGATCACTCTATTAATAGAGCTACTCCCATTAGAACATCCAAAAATGATATGATGATTACTTTTGACAATATTACATAATAATAAATATATTACTATCATTTTCACCTTTTTCCAAATGCATGTGGGATTTGGCATACACCATACAGCTTTTATAACAAAAATAAAGTTTTGATAGAATGAATCAATTTTTGAGTTTTCTCTTTTAAAATAAAGTTGTGATTTTTTACAGCTAAAAACACGAAATTCCTAATTGAATACACCCCTAAGTTTAAAAGGGTAGATTAGTAAATTGCCTACATGATAGGAGTTAAAGTTACCTTTTTGGGTAAAATCTTCCTCTTGTTACTGTTACTAGTTCTTTCTGAGAAAAGTACCACCACCGCCGTGGTTGTTGAGTTGGAAGTGAGCGGTGACCGGAGAAAAGGAATGCAATTGAAAGGTTCCAACTTGCGGCTGATTGCGAGTGAACACAACAATTTTCAGAAAAGGGATGGAAAACAGGTTTCTGGTAAGCGGATTCCTTGTCCACAAAGAAATAAAAAGAAGAAATCCCCCCATGCACACCAACAGTTCTGCGTTGCGGTCCGCAAAATTAGACAAGACTATGATGTTGTTAAGGATGGGCTTTTTGCAGGGGCTGCTGTAGGAACATTGTTTACTCTGCTGTATGATGTTGTTAAGGATGTCAAGGGTAGGACTATGATGTTTAAAGAGCTCATCGAAGATTTTTGGAGTGCTAATAACAATTTTCTATATTTATATACATTTTATTTTATTTTGGAAGTCAACTTCCTTTTTATTTTGTTTCTTTATCAATATGGGAGTATCACTGATTGTGACTCTGTGCAACTAGTTGTTGATTTGTTTTGAATAATCAACATTATTTCTTACAATGTCTTGGGTGTATGAATAACAGAAAGAAAACAGTCATGATACAAGCTAATAGTAGTAATACTAATTAGTAAACAACTTGTGCATGATGTTTGCTTATAACCAAACTAATAGTAGTAATAGCCTTATGTTATTCTTTATCTTGCTTGATCACCAATAACGTAAGAGAAAATCGAACTTTGTATTGCGTGTTTTTCTGAATCTCTTTATTTTGGGTTGCAAATTTAAGAATGTCTCACTTTTTTATTATCATCCATCTAACCAAAAAAATAAATATAGTCAGGTCAATGGTCTCTTTTTATTGATTTTTAATTTTTCCTCCCACTTCTATTCTTTTATTATTTAATAAAATTCGGAAATTGGGGATTGACTGGTACTACTGTTTTATCGGAAATTAAATTTTTCTAATTACTCTGAGCAGGAAGAAAGTAGTCTATTTTATAATTGATGGCTAATCCAGATGTCTTAGTTCTTTTTTACTGTCTTATGCTGGTTTAGAGAGTAAAACTACTACTGTAATTTTAAAACCATACCATATATGTAATGTAGTTCGATTAACATAATCCATTATATATCATCTTTTCAACCGAAAAAATAAATCGAGTCCAGTCAATAGTCTCTTTTTATTGATTTTTAATTCTTCATTTGGCAGCATGATTATTGAAGTTGATCCGTAATTCAAAACCAAGAACGTGCTTACAATTTTATATTACGTTGTCACGAAGCACATCATATGTGAATTTGGCTTTGGATAATTTAGAATCTGTTATTGTTAATCTTTTTTAATCAAATTTTCTCACATTTTCAAAGTTATATTGTCTGATCTGCTGGTAGTGGGGGAACAGTTTTCAGTGTGATCTACGACATCTTCAAGGAGGCGAAAGCAAAGACGTCCATGTTCAAACCCGTCTTGGATGTATTTTGATTTCCTTTACGTTGATCATGATGACTAGTGGTAGGTTTATGAATTATTTTCCAGGAGTTAATGAGTAAAAGTAGTACTCAACCTTCTTGTAGAGCACAAATATTAGCGGAAATTCTCTCATGCACATGTTTTTTCATGAATGAACTGTTGAGATCTAAGACAAACCTCATTTTCGACCTACTCTAAGAGCAGTTCCACCGGGGAACTGATAGGCCGGCACCCAGCCAAAAAAATGGCCCGACACCCAGGCTTTGCACTCCAGCCTAGCGGATAGGCCAGCACCTAGCCTAAGCCAGGCAAGAGACTGGCCCATAATCGACATACCTATGGGACGACCTACTTGATGCAGGTTGAAGTTAGTCACTTTTTTTTTTTTTTTTTTTTTTTTTTTTTTTTTTTTTTGCGCCAGAGAGGGACTTGTTGTGGAGGTCGAGTTCGTCGGAAAATCTGAAGAAAAAAAAAATGCACCGACAACATGTTTGCATCAAAGCAAAGGTTTCCAACACGATTTATAAGTTAGAAACCATAAGAATAGGATTGAGAGCTTACCCAGGTGAAATGCAAGAGATTTCACCGAGAATTGGACCTTGAACTCATCGGAGTTTGTATGTTTTCCTTTGTCGGAATCACATGCAAGGAATTAAGCCCTCGAATTAACCACAAAAATTGCAACACAACAGGATTTAAAGCTCAAGAACACAATACAGTGATAGAAACATCACCTGGTTTAGAGATTGAGAGCTCAAGCTCTCGACTTCAATGGTAGGACCTCGCACCATGCACCGATGCCGCATGCAAGGCCATGTTTGGGTTCCTTGAGCTCCAGGGATTACAAAAATAATATTTTTGTGTTTGGTTTGTTGAAGGTTTTGAAGAGGAAGGAGAAGGAGAGCTCACGGGAGCAAGCTGGAAAAGAGAGAGAGTGAGAGAGAGAGAGAGAGAGAGAGAGAGAGAGAGAGAGAGAGAGAGAGAGAGAGAGAGAGAGAGAGAGAGAGAGAGAGAGAGAGAGAGTCGGTTGGGGATGTAGAGGAAGAGTACAGAGGGTTAGTGGAAAGGTGACTTATCTTCTTTTTTTTTTTTTAATACAATTATTATTTTATAATAAATAATAATAATATTTTAATAAAATTGATTAGGCTATTTTTTTTTAGGGGTGGAGATGCTCTTGACCTATTACTATTCATTGGGGTCTATCACTATTCATTGAGTGGATAAATGTGCTGGGTGCTGGTGCAAAGTCTTTAAGGGTGGAATTGCTCTTAGGGGTGGAACTGCTCTAAGGATTGCAAGACGACAAAAATGTATAGCCTCAAGTGCATAATATGGGCTAAAACTTTTGCGGCTCGAAGACTTTTGGATCCAGTTAGAGCATCTCTCTAAGAGAAACTCTAAATTTTGTTTACACTAGCAAGTGAACAATATAAAAATATTATTTTAGCTACTCAACTTAATCTTTCATTTCCAACAACACTCAATTTTAACAAATTTTAAACATTTTATTATTAAAAATTCAAACTCAGCTCACTCATTTTGTTAAACAATATTCCCTCTTCATTTTCTCCTTGCTTAATGGTCTACCCTCCAATGTTTTTTTTTTTTTTTGTAACATTTAGTAAGTGAATAGTTGCACTCTAAATTTAAAGAGTGATCGTTTATTTTGTTATAACATAGACTCTTTTATAACATCTTTTAGAGATGAATTTTTTGAGTTTTGCTCTTTTAAACAAGAGTGTTTAGCATGTTGATTTTTTTACAACAAAAAATTACGAAATTTCAATTTTCCTTTTAGTGCGGTGGTACAAAAAATCTAGAAAATAAATTTAAAAGGGTAGATCAGTAAAATTGCCTATATGGTCGGAGTTAAAGTTACTTTTTGGGTAAAAACTTCCTCTTGTTACTTCTGAGAAAAGAAGCGCCACAGTAGTGGTTGTTGAGTTGAAAGTGAGCGGTGACCGGAGAAAGAAAACACAATTAAAAGGTTCCAACTTTCGACTGATTGCGAGTGAACACAACACTTTTCAGAAAGGGATGGAAAATGGTACTGTTTGCGTTGCGGTCTAGAAAATTTTAAATTATTTCAAATATTATTTTATCTTATTTAGTTATCTTCGGATCATTGCAGTGTAATTACGCTCTTGTCGAAAGCCATGAGTGTGGTAGGTGTGACATTTTGGTTAGCGAAAGCTTCTTCTTGGTCAGTCAATGCAAAATATCTTAGTTTCGAAGTTTCCCAGAAAGCAGCTTTTGCAATTTGCGTGGTAAGAAATTCTTAGCCTCCTATTGACTCAGAATCGGTTTCTTCCTCATATAATGAGCATTTTTATTTGGGTTTTTCATACTGCTATGTTCTTCTCTTGTCTTTAAGTTTTGATTGAAATTATTACTAGTTAGTTTTCGGATTTTCTGGTGTCGGGTTTTGTTTGAGAGAAGCTGGAATGGGAGGAGTTGGGGAGATTTTTGCAGGTGCTGCTCTGGGACCAGTGTTTACTCTGCTGTATGATGCTGTTAAGGATGTCAAGGACAAGACTATGATGTTTAGAGAGCTCCTCGGAGATCTCGATTCCACGCTAGAAGCGTTAAAGCCGCTGATCAATGACATTGCGAAGTACAACGCGGTGTTGGCTCAATCAAACATGCAAGTAGAAAAAATTGAGAAACTAATGGAGGATGGGAAAGTGTTAGTTCTCAAGTGCTCCAAGCCTAGCCGGTGGAAAGGCTTCAAAAAGTATAAATACGCCAAGCAACTTCTCAATTTGGACAAGTGTCTAAACAGGTTGTTGACGGTACTGATTGTGGAGGGAATAAGGAATGGGTTGGAGACCTTGGCTGTTTCGAGGGAGAACTTGGCTCTTTTAAGGGAGATAGCAGGTGTTGTGAAGGACAAATTGGCCGTTTCAAGGGAGACATTTGGTGTTGCGAGGGAGAACTTGGCTGTTTCAAGGGAGACGTTTGGTGTTGCGACGGAGAACTTGGCTGTTTCAGGGGAGACGTTTGGTGTTGCGACGGAGAACTTGACTGTTTCAAGGGAGACGTTCGGTGTTGCGAGGGGGAACTTGGCTGTTTCAAGGGAGACATTTGGTGTTGCGACGGAGAACTTGTCTGTTTCAGGGGAGACATTTGGTGTTGCGACGGAGAACTTGGCTGTTTCAAGGGAGACATCTGGTGTTTCGATCAAGACCTTGGCTGCGTCGGAGGAGATCTTGGCTGCTGTCCACCAAATTGGTTCGGTTGGAAGCAAAGAGAATGTTGTGATACAAAATCAAGAAGGATTTCATGATTTGGTTTCAGTTCCAGAACCTCGACGTGTTACAGTTGGATGGATGAGCCTTTGAGGTATATAAGGAAGATGCTTCTTGAGGGCGATTTCTCAATGTTAGTGCTGACTGCTACGGGAGGATGCGGGAAAACCACATTGGCCTCGAAAGTCTGTCAAGATGAGAAAGTCAAAGGTATCATACTACTTTCTAATTGCTGATTAATTGACAAGTGTTATAGTAGAATTAATCTGTAATTTAACATCTTTTTCTCTCGATTACTACTAGTAGTATGTTATAGATGTCGCTTGTTGAGTTGAAGCCCTTTGTATGAGTTTACAGCACCTATTTATGCCCAAATCAAACCCAGCTTCGGATATATATAACATCAAAGTTAATCCACAAATGTAATATTTCAAATGCTTGAATATCATGTCTTATTGGATATCTGGTTTCGAAATTCAAGCTTTCTTTTTTCCATGACTAATATGTGGTATATCTCGGATATCATAGTTCACTCATGCATTATATGGTAAAGAATCGTCCCCATGTCTTATTGGATATCTGTTATACGGTTCATGAGAGGAATATAATTGGAAAATCCCACGGGTAGGAAATTTTACTTGACAGGGTAACGAAGCATTTACTACACTAGCTTCATGATTGATCAGGTTCCATTAAGAAAATTGCTTCACTTGTTTCATACTCTTCAATTTTACCATAGTATATTGTTCCTTGTTTTCACATTTATCTAACATATTTCTTGTATTGTATTTTGATAGATAAATTCAAGAAAAATATCTTCTTTGTCACCGTTTCTAAAGAGCCCAACTTAGATGTTGTACAAGAGCTATATCAACGCATAGAGTCTCAGGAAGCAGGACAAGATCCTATACTGTTGGTCCTGGATGATGTTTGGTTCGAATCCAAATCTCTTCTTCAGAAGTTTGATGAATTGAAATCACGAAATTACAAGATCTTGGTGACATCGAGATCTGAATTTCCAGGATTTGGCACTCCGTATAATCTCAAAGCTTTGAATGATGAAGATGCAATGACTCTTTTGCGTCATTCAGCAGCCCTGGGAGATAGCTTGTCTGTTCCAGAAGATCTCCTGAGAGAGGTTTGTTTCTCACTATGCAATTCACGACATATATACATACCAAGGCCTCACAAATTATGGGGGCAACAAAGTGGGGAAAATAAATTGTTTTGATCTTTTACAATATGTACACACATACAGAAGCGAACACCCATCTTACCATATGAACCTGCAAAAGATCTTTCACTAATCGCATATGATTTTAATTAAGAACTAAAACTAAAATAAGAATGAAGATAAGTAGGTAGTCAATAACCATTTTCATGAAACCATTGAGATGTTAAAAGAAACTTGAACTTTCTGTCTGCAACCCAGATAGTAATTGACATCATTTGGTACAATTAACCTGCAGATACTAAAGCACTGTAAGGGAGTTCCCCTTGCCATTACAGTGACTGGGAAATCACTTCGCGGACAAGCTACAGAATTCTGGCGTTCAAGACTAGCAGACTGGTCTAGAGGTTCTATTCTTGATTCTGAGACTGAGTTGTTTCTTTGCCTTCAAAGTAGCATAGATGCCTTAGGTGACAAAGAGGCTATCACCAGGGAATGTTTCATGGACCTTGTTTCATTTCCTGAAGATCAAAGAATCTCTGCTGCTGCTTTCATTGATATGTGGGCAGAGTTATATAAGCTAGATGAGGACTTTCTGTCCATGAAGAACCTCCATGAACTCGCCAGCAGAGGTCTGGCAAATCTTGTGATCACTAGGTACGCAAGCTATTAAGTTTCTCCTGTATAATATTCTCATTCCATATTTCCACATTCACGTGTCACTCTGACCATAATATGCAACTGCAAGTCTGCAACTGACTGAGTTTCGCTTGTTACCAGGAAGGAGAATATAGAGATTCTGGATGACTACTACATCGAACACTTTGTTAGCCAGCATGATATGCTTAGAGAGCTGGCTATCTACAATGCAAAACTAGATCGAATAGAAGATAGAAAAAGACTGATTGTCGTAAGTGGACACGATCAACCCAAGTGGTTGACGGAGCAGAAGTCTCAACCCATCAATGCTCGCCTATTATCTATCTCCTCTGGTTGTCCCATCTCTCTCTTTATAAAATGCATATATGTGCACATATGCACGTCTACCTATGACCAGCATACTTATCCACGTATATTCACATTCGTGCGTGCTCACACACACATGAACACACAGAGACACGCTAAAATTTGCGCTTAAGTTTCAATTAATCTCCTTCTCTTATCTCGTAGCATATTGTTTGCAGATGGAACGTTCCCAACACAATGGCAGAGTGTTCATCTACCACAAGTTGAGGTTCTAGTTTTGAATTTTAAGACGGTGAACAATGCCTTACCTGAATTTGTGCAGAAAATTGACAAACTGAAGGTTCTAATAGTCACAAACTATGGTTTATCACCTACTGAATTGAGTAATTTCTATCTTCTGGAATCATTATCAAATCTGAAGAGAATCAGATTAGAGAGTATTTCAATTCATTCCATAACCAAGAACTGGGTACCATTGAAGAGTCTAAAGAAGATATCTTTATTCATGTGTAACATGGGTCAAGCATTCCACAATTGTTCCATCAAAATTTCAGATGCCTGGCCAGGTTTAGAGGAAATAAATATCGACTATTGTCATGATTTGGTGGAACTGCCTGCCGAGCTCTGTGATCTTGTTCATATGAAGATTCTCAGTATCACCAACTGCCACAAGCTATCTTCCTTGCCTGAAGAGATCGGAAAGCTGAAGAATTTGGATGTATTGAGACTAAGGTCCTGTACAGAGTTGGTAAGGCTTCCGGTTTCAATTGAGAACCTCACTAAGTTGCGCTGCCTTGACATGTATAATTGTTTCGGCATTAGGAAGTTGCCTGAAGGCATTGGTAAGATGAGAGGTTTAAGAAGGATCAACATGGGACAATGCTCAAGATTGGAGGAGTTGCCTCTATCAGTGTGGGATCTTGACGAGCAGTTAGAGGAAGTGATTTGTGATGAAGAGAAGAAACCTTTCTGGGATTCCTTCTTAGCCAGAGACAAAATCAAGGTGACAAAAGAAAAATCCACTCTGAATTGGCTCGAAAAGCCTCGGTTATGAAACCTGTCTTTCCTCAATAAATGTTGAAGCAACATGGGTCAAGGAATGTTTCACAATTGTTCCATCAAAATTTCAGATGGGTCAAGCTTTCCACAATTGTTCCATCAAAATTTCAGATGCCTGGCCAGGTCTAGAGGAAATGAATATCGACTATTGCCATGATTTGGTGGAACTGCCTGCTGAGCTCTGTGATCTTGCTCATGTGAAGGTGCTTAGTATCACCAACTGCCATAAGCTATCTGCCTTGCCTGAAGAGATCGGAAAGCTGGAGAATTTGGATGTACTGAGACTAAGGTCCTGTACAGACTTGATAAGGCTTCCGGTCTCGATTGAGAACCTCACTAAGTTGTGCAGTCTTGACATGTATAATTGTTTCGGCATTAGGAAGTTGCCTGAAGACATTGGTAATATGAGCGGTTTAAGAAAGATCAACATGGGACAATGCAAAGGATTGAAAGAATTGCCTCCATCAGCGTGGGATCTAACCGAGCAGTTAGAGGAAGTTATTTGTGATGAAGAGAATAAACATTTGTGGGAATCCTTCTTAGACACACACAAAATCAAGGTGGCAGAAGAAAAAACCAGTCTGAATTGGCCCAAAAATCCTCAGTTATGAGACCCGTCTTTCCTCAATAAATGTTGGAGCAACATGTTTCTGATTTGTGTTGCATTGTTTTCTTCAATTTTCACCTTCTTGCGTGATTTCGTTCTTGCTTCTGTCCAATTTCTATGTTTCATCATATGCGCTTGTAATACTCTTTATTTCAAACTCTCTTGAGTCTTAAGATATTTTGTGTTGTTTTTTTTTTTTTTTTTTTTTTTTTTTTTTTGTGTATCATGTTCTTGTTTTACACAATATAAATAATGAATAATGCGTGTTATAATTTCTTGGATTATATGAAACAAAATGTGTTTTAACTGCATCTTATATGTTATTTATGCATTTGGTTATATAAGTTTTTTTTTTTTTTTTTTTTTTTTTTGTTGCTTACTTTGGTCAACATGATTATCTAAATTATGATGTACCGTATTGTCAAATTATGATCAGTAGTGCTCGACCGCTAGTGAGTTACCGCAACGTAGAAATAATGGTTAAATAGGCCAAAACAATCAGGGACTCTTCGGGGGCGCCGCCCGTTTGCTCGGTCTCGGTCGGGATAAAATCTCCCTCAGGAGTAATCTGCCTTGAAATACAACCGGTTCTTCTCCTACTGCCTCCCCTCCAAATCCAGCGGCACTGGATACCTCAGCTTGGGCAAAGGCGGCGGATCTTCCAACGCCGTGAAATTCACACCCCTCGCCGACGTCTCCCAAGGCGTGAAATTTACACAGGCCTTCAGCAATGACCTGGAGGATGGCAGGTGGCTCGAGCTCTTCGAACCTGTTGACGACGATTTCTTTGGATTTGGGAAGATATGAGAAAAAGGAGAGGAAGTCCCAATAAGCAGGGTTGTCTCGGTCGAGCACCGGCTCGATCATGTGTATAGCCTTCAGAGGAGATTTCCGTCCGGGGAATTCGAAAATGGTGTCGGTGAGGTCCTTTGAACTCTGGGTGGTTTGTTCATGGATCTTAGGGAAATACAAAAAAGCAGCCAGAGCTGCGGCCCAGAAGAGGTCGATGATGAAGGCGCAGACGACGGGTGAAACGGAAAAAAAAAAAAAAAAAAAAAAAAAAAAAAAATTTGTTAACGGATGGAAGGGATGATCTGTTAGCTTAACGGTTAGGTTTGGATAACCCGTTAAATTAACGAATCAGATGAAATCCGATCCAAACCCAATAAACCCGACCCATTTACACGTCTACTTGATATACAAATGGATGATCGTGATTAATTTTTGGGTTTAATTTAGCTGTTGATGATTGTGGATGAGTTGTGAAACTTCTTTTCTATTATGTGATTTGTGCCTGTTATGTTTTTCTTATCTTGATTATATTTGATTGAGGTCATGATGATTTATGGGTATTTATTAAATATGATACAGGTCTGAGCATTCTGGTTAGCAGGCCCGCTTAGTTGAATCAACTAAGTTTCATGTCTGACATCGACGTACAGCTTCCCACTGCCTTTGGTATGTTTTCTGTTAATTCATAACTCATTTGAGTGTGTTTGTGCACTTGAATGCATGCCTGTGTACCTAGATGCCCGAGAGATCATTTTTTTAAATTGAATTCAATTGGATAAGTTTTTTAATTGAAAACCTGGGTACCCAGATGCTCCAAAGATCATTTCAGTCATCGATACAGTACTGTTGTAATTTAGTAGATGTGCAGTTTGAGAATTGGTGTCATGCTAAAATTTTGGGCCTCTTTCTTTTAAATTTTTCTGCGTACCGAGTGTAAACATTGTTGATAATGTCGTTGTTTACAATTCAGTCAGTGGACAAAACCTAGGGAAAGAGTGAAAGAGTACGCAGGTATTTCCTCTGTTTTGGGTGAGTCCCAATTAACCAGTGCATATAGTTTGCTTCATTCTATCACTACACATTCTAATAACATTTACAATCTCATCTGTCATGGTAAAATTTTGGGCCTCTTTCTTTTAATTTTTTTTGCGTACCGAGGGTAAACATTGTTGATAATGTTGTTGTTTACAATTCACTGTCAGTAGACAGAACCTAGGGAAAGAGTGAAAGAGTATGCACGTATTTCCTCTGTTTTGCGTGAGTCTCAATTGCCCAGTGCATCTATATTTGATAATAAAATTTAATACATAATTTGAATGGATCAAAGATTTTTTATTGTTGAAATGTTTGACTGAAGCTTTTAGACTCAATCAAATAACCGTTTATAAGAGATTAAGACACATGTAGGACCTATTGTAAAAGAAAAATAAACAAAGGTGAAATCATTGCTACAACCATAATTTGGTTTTGTCATTTATAGATCATATTCCTTGATAATTATCAAATAAAATTTAATTTTGACATGTCTACCACTTGCATTGTACTGAAATGTCTTAAATCTTTCACTTTTATACCGCTACTCCAATGTTTTCTAATGTAGATCCATGTGGCGTTTAGGAAGCCAGAGATTATGAGGTTTGAATATTTTCCATTTTTAGCTTAGTTTTGGGTAGGGAATTTTGATGAATTTATGTTTTTTTCCTCTTTTTCGGTGTTTTCAGGCGGCTGGAGCTGAATATGGAGAAGGTTTTGAGACTTCTAGACCTATTGGACCTCTCAAGGTTTATGTGGTAAGGAATTTATGGAGTTTTATGTATGGTAGTGAAATTGTTTCTGTATTATGTTGAATTTAATTTAATGGTTATACTTTATGTTGTTATGAGTTACTGTTGTTGATTTTTACTTTGGATTTTTTGAACAACAGATTGCAAGGAGATTTTCATAAACTGATACAATATGCCATGAAACTGGATGAAGCGTATGGTCGTATATTCTCTTTTGACAATTTCGTGGTAAGTTTCTTTAACACTCATTAGTTATGTGTTCTAGGTTCTGATGGGTAGAGGAATATCGTAGCTATCACGCTTTAACTGTGCAATTATTAAAAGATATCTAATGCTTATCAGTGAGTTTTTCCGGCAAGTGTTTTCGAGTTTTTCAGTGAATTTCTCTATCTTTATTTTATTTTTTGAGGTGCATGTAATAGTTTATGGTCAATGTGATTAGATCGTGTAGGAAGACTAGCAAGTAGCAATGATGCTTCTTTTTAAGTTAGTTACACTTCTTATTGCAGACAAAACCATTGGGATAACAACCTTGCATTTACGTTCTTTCAAAGCAATCCATATGTCTATATTGGTAAGCATCATTTTCCTATTTTTCTTTTATTATATATTTAATCAAATTGTAGTATTCTAACCAACAATTTGTTACTATAAAGGAATTAGCTTCATTTATTCAAAGCCTAATTAGTTAATTTATAAATTTATCTTTGTAATGTTATCATGCTTGGATTTTAAATATCTTAGCAATTACCTCAAAATCTCTAATAAATTTACCCTTTTTTTCTGTTGGAAATTTTGGAATTTTGGGTCATTGGAGAAAGAGGAAGAGTTTAGAGATCCCAGGAAGGAACATGGAAACTGCATCAGAGATTTTAGCTAAACTGAAACCGAATCCCCACCCAGAAGATAAATTTTATTTATAGACTTTCAGAGACACTTCCATTGCCCTACCTTTGTCTCAGCTTCCCCCAGACCGTTGAGTTTTGTTGCTTCTCATTCTCCTTCATTTATTCCTGTAATTTTTCATGTTTTACAAATTATTTGAATTTTGGATGTTAGATTTTTGTTTCGTTATGTATTGGGGTTTGTTTGATTAATGTGTTCTGTTGTGTTGTGTGAAATTGCATTCTTTGTTTTGTTGTGTTTTATTGGATATGTCAAAGTTATACAAATGCATGAACAATGTATTACAATTTTGCGTTTAAAAGATGTCCAGTTTACGATGTTTTTGAGTTTTTCAGCTACTTTGTTTATTTTCAACCCAAATAATTAACCTGCACTATGTTGTTGCCTATTTTATGTATGCATTTTTCCGTGCACGCTTCATGCCGAAAGAACAACGGATAAGCCACTTTCTTGGAGGATTTGAAGGATCACGATTCACATTGATGATTTTGTTAATGCTACTTGCTTCAAGACCACCGTGCAAAAGGTTTGTTCCCCTTTCGCATTTAATACTTTTACGGCATGTTCGCAAATGTTTTCATTGTTCAATCGGTTTGCTTCTAATTTTGATTAGGTAATTTTGCATTCGTTTTTAGTTCTTTGGAATGTCAAAGAGTTGTCGCAGAGATGAGCAATGATACCAAGGAAGTTGGAGCGAATTACCTTTGTAAAATAACAAAATAAGAATTTTTTTGCGGCAAATAAAAATCTTTCCTATCCTGAGATATTTTTATTTAGATTAATCAATGTTATCCCAACATGCATTATTAGCTCAATTTCATATACTGTAGCCGATTTCTAATCCCACTAGCAACGCGCAGGCATTACTATCTAGTATTATCTAAGTGCTCGACCGCAAGTGAGTTAACTACAACATAGAAATAATGGTTAAATATTTAATCAATCATTGCTCATTGGTTCAAAACTTTCGTATGTCTTTCTCTATGCTTTCGTTTTCTTTCGAAACTTGCTTTCTCAATTTAGTAGGATAAGAAACAAAATTTTCTCCGTCACCATATGAAAGATTCCGAGACATGGTGATGCAGTTTCCTGGTTAGTTAATTTTCAAGTCTTCCTCCACAGTCAATAATGATAATAGAAACACAAGTTCATAGTGCGCGGAAGTTGCTAATGCCTTAGCTTCTTTCAGTGCGGCTGCTAGTGCCTATACGGCTATAAATGTTGGACCACCGTTCTAGATTCTGTAGTTGTCGCTTATACTCATGACCTTGAGTTTCGTCTTGTTTTTCATTTTCATTGTTTGTTTTTTTTCTTCGGGGGTTTAGGTCATGTTCCTCCGCCTATATTCTTTTATTATAGTTTTTATTATTGTTGACCCTAAAAATTACAAAACCTACGTGGCGCGCAGGCCGAGTAACTAATAAGCTAACTACGTCATTCGGTCGAATGCGGGGCGTGCCAACTCGTCGGCCGAGCCTGGCCGAGGAGTAAAATTTGTTGATGTAGCTTTGAGCGCGTCGCTGACTTCTCTATCTTGCGATTGCGACCGAGGAAGGAACACTTTCGGTCTCTGGGTTCTACAGCCTGAAGACAAGGCTGCTAATTCTGCGGAGTTCACAGATCGTCCGAGCCCGATTCGGTCACTGTGATTATATTCGTGAGAGTATAAGCACGTCGAATCGAGACCAAACTGTATGGGCACAGGTACTCGAACGTGATGTATGTCTTGATGGTAAACGTAGTTCGGCCGTCGGAATGCCGAACCCTGAAACTCACTTGTGAGTATCCAATCATAAAACCACTCGGCGACCAGTACGCCGAGCAATGTAATTCGTAACACCTGACTATGCCGAGAAGGCTAGCAAGGTGACCTCTGCCAACAAAGGTTCGAAAACCCTTCTCGACCGAGACTTGGATAGATAATCGGTCGACCTCGACGCAGTGCTGTTTATCCAAACTGAAGGTGCTTCTTGGTCGGCTGATTCTGCGGCAGCAGTGCTGTTTATCCAAACTGAAGGTGCTCGCCGGGTGCTTCCACAGTGCTGTTTATCCAAACTGAAGGTGTGTCGGCAGGAAAAAGAAAAGGAAAAAATCTCAAGGTGTTTGAGAGGTTTTGCGCAGGGCAATTGTATGCTGATTTTAAGGTCCCCTTTCTGTTGCATGATCTCTTGTATTTATAGTACCCCATTCCTTGAAACCTATTCTGATTTGGATTGAGAGTCCTTGTCCCATTTCGATTCTAATTCGAACAAACCTACTCCCATTGGGATTCTAAATTTTCCTTCTTTTCGAGACTTCATTCCTTACCGGTCGAGACTCCTGATTGCACCAGGACTTCCTCGATCCCTCCTACTCATCTGGACCACTCAGGATCAGATTTGGCCGACCCTGCCAGCTGGTCCGGGATTTATTATTCGGCCCATAGTATTTATCATCACCTTGGGCCGAGCACATCCTGCCGCTCGGCCCAACAATAATATTTTGGGCCCAAACATTGCCCCCTCGCTTCTGAGGTCGCCGACTGTTAACTCTTAGTCGGGCCTCGACCTTGAAGAAGCGAAAACTTTTATTGCTTTTTTGGACTTTACTTCCTTAATGACCGTTATTCCTGCGCATTTATGAGACATGATTGCACTTTCCTCGTTGCCCCCAACGCGTGGCCACGTGTCGATTTACGCCGTTCTCAAAAGCTTTCAATCGTGGGCCTCGAAACCGTGCACTAACTGAAACGCCTTATCCTCATTAATGCATTAAGACTGACGCCGCACGCAATCGTGCGTCCTGGATTTTCGACTCCTCGATCCCCTCTTCGCAGGTTCCCCAAATATTCGAAATGATTGGGAACTTTTCCCGGTTAAATTTTCCCCCAATTTCGAATTCCAGTCGTTTGATATTCATTCTGAAAAGCTTATAAATACCCACATTTCTGCCATTCGCATCTTACGCTTTCAGAAACTCCAAAATCTCCAATTCCTCATCCTTGTTCGCTCAAACCAAACCTTCCAGTTCTTCCTTCTGAAATTATTTTCTCCAGTTCTTCCGAATTCTCCCCTACCATCTCTATAATGGCCTCCTTTATCTCGAAGCTTTCTGACGAGATCAACAAGTGCAAGGATTTCATCGATCGGAACGCGATCAAAACACTACGCTTCGAGAATGACATGGCCACTACTCATCAGATTCTAGGCCCCCTCTTCAGGGATGCAGTGCCGTCGTGCATCACCAATCTTCTCAAGGAGCAGTGCCTAACACCCCTGCTTCAAGGATTCGACTGGTCCAAATGGTGCTTGGCTCGGCCTCAAGGAGCTTGGCCTTCGACCACCACAGCCTGGGCCGCCTGGGTGGATCGAATGAGATCATTCTTCGGTGAGAAGTGGAAGGCCCTCGGCATTTATGATGCCATTCTGCTCTCGACCATGGAGATTACCATGGACAAGGAGCTGCTAATGGCGGCCTTGACTCTATGGTGTTCGGCTACCAACACCATGGTCCTTCCATTCGGCCCTCTTGGCCCTACAATCCTCGACATCTCGGCCATTCTTGGGACTCCACCATCCGGTCTCCCAATCGACGCCGCTCTTTCTGGATGCCCCTCCCTCTTTGACCTGAAGGCGCTTTTCGACGAGCGGGCCGTCGAAACGCTCAGCCGCGGAGATCGAGAGCCTCCAAGAGAAGAAGTTCAAAAGCTTCATAAGAACTTCTTCAACTACAATACTCTGATTCTCCACTTTGCCGGCCGAGGCGATGAGAGTCTCAGGAATGGAGAACATGAAGCCTTCCTCTTCTATTGGTACAACAAATTTATTTGTTGTACTAGGTCGAACAAGTGCTTGGTCGAGAATATGCCGGTGGCGTAGGCCCTGGCTAGTGGTCACTCTCTGGCGCTTAGCCCGGCTATTCTTGCCAACCTCTTTCGTTGCTTGGCCGAGACGACCATCAACAAGATTGACCCGCACCAGAATGGGCCCCTCTGGGTTTTCCAACTCTGGCTGCAGGTTTATTTCTCCACTCTTCGGCTCGAGGTCCCCGCTTTCCAGCGCTCGGCCGCCCTCGGCCCCCAACTGGCCTCTCGACCGGCTCTTCCTCACCGGGCTGATGAGGTCCTGAAGCACTTTTTCAGCCTCGACGTTCTTTCGGACGACGAGTTCCTGGTGTGCCGGCGCCAGGAATATCCTACTTCGATCGGGCTCCCGACGGCAGCTTGGGCCGCGGCCGAGGATGCGGGCCTCCGTCAATCCTGGGGGTCAATCGTACTGGCTCGCGACCTTCCCCTTAGTTGCGATGCCCGCCGAGCCAGTTGGGAGGTCTACCATCCCCACTTTGTCGCCCGGCAGCTCGGCTACCTCCAAGGTTGCCCCGTACCCCTGATCATCTCTCGTTCCCTCCTGGGCCGGAGACGTCTTTCTGGTTCTTCCGAGAGGGAGTGCCGAACGACGGAGCAAGAATTTCAGGATCGGTACAAGAAGTTCCGTCTTCGGCCAACCGTTCCGGAATCCTTGGGCACGGACACTTTTGGGGACTGGTGGGACGAGTACACCTGCGACTTCTTCGGCGCCTCGGTCGAAGACGTGGTGAGCAAAGTCTTTGGTGACGGGCCCAGATTAGCGCCCTCGACCCAACCTAAGGAGTCAGTCCAAGGTATATTATTGACTAATTACTTTGCTACTTCAGAAAAGAAAAACTCATTTGTCCTTGTTACTAATTCCTTTGCTATTTCAGGGGGTCGTGGGTCGAGGACGGTCGAGGTGGTCGCCGCGGTGGCAAGGGCGAAGAAACTGGTGCCCAAGAAGAAGACTATTGCCACCGAGCAATCGGTCTCTTCCAAACACCCCCACCGAAGGGCCGATCTGGAGGATGATGCCCCTCGTCCTTCTAAACGCGTCAAGAAATTGGCGAAAAAGGGCGACCGGGAGATTCATGTCGTTCCCAGTGACACTACTGGGACGCCTGCTCCTGCCGGCTCTCCTCCTATGCCGGCTGTCCCGGCTTCTCCAAACCCGACTCCTCCAGCCGTCTCCCTGGCCGATCCAATCGTCACATCAGCTCCAGCTTCGGAGCCGGTCGTGGCGCCTGAAGTGGGGAAGTCAGCTGCGCCTGCCGAAGCACCTTCGACACCAACGGTCGTTTTGGAGGTATAATTCTGTTTCCACTTCTCTTTTAGGTTTCTGGTCGCAATGCTAAGTATTTTCACTTTTTGTTCAGGATGTCGAGAGCGAGAGTGATGAAGTCCCGCTGCAACGCCGCCGTCGACCAGTCAACTCTCCTCACGTCCATCCTCCTCCGGTCGTCGAGGCGACCGCTCGACCATGTCCTTCTGCGGCGGATCGTGGCAAGAGACCCATGGCCGATCCTGAGGCCACGGCCGAAACGCCGATCCACCCGCAGGACGAAGACCCTCCCATTCCTCCACAGGAAGTGTCTTCGGCCTTTGTAAGTCTCGCTTCTTTTGTATTGATTTTTTCGTGACACATGTTTTTTAAAAAACCATTAAATGTCAGGTGCCCGAACATTCATTTCACCGGCAATTTTATACGCCGAGGGGCGTTGTTTATATTTCCTGGCCGCCGTCGTGGCCATCAAATGTAGATGACCTCCATCGGCCGCGTGAATTGCGTAGCGGTCTAAGGCACTGGGCTCGGCCATTAAGTTCCCTGGGTTCGAGCAATGACCCAGAGGGCATGGCCGAAGTCTCATCTCGGCAGGTCTAAAACAATCCCCTTTTTCCTTTATGCACTATATCACGACGTCTTCATTTTCTTCACAAAGTTCTCCTTTTATGTGCAGCCATCGTGGGAATTGGAGCTTGACGCTCTTCTTCAGAGCACGACCGGTGAGGCCGGCTCCTCAGCAGCTCCGGCCGAATCGGCGGGAGCCATGCCCGCCGAAGTCTTTGTGAAGCTGCACGAAGTCTTGTCTCTGACTGCCTCCCAAGCTCTCCGGTGCAAGGGCCTTGACTCTGTTGGAGAGTGTCTCAATGACCTCGCCAGCGGTGGTCACCTGAGTCCGGAGGGTATCTCTTTCTCACCGATCTCCTGGAGCGGACTCGGCAACACTTTCTCATCTTTGAGCGAGCTTTACAAGCCGAGGACGACTTGAAGGTGGCCAAGGTCGCGCATGAGGCCGGCCGAGTAGAGATGGGGGCCATCAAGGCGAAGAAAGCAAAGTTGACCGAGTTTGATCGTCAGATCTCTGACCTCCAACGTCAGATTTCTGACCTTCAACGGTAAAGGTTGGCTGCTGCTTCCGAGCTGGAGAAGGACTTTGAGGCCAACAAGGCTCGGCTGACGGGCTTCGCTGCCGGTGCACGGCGTATCCAGCAATTGCAGTGCAACAAGAAAACAAGGCAGGCTGAGATAATTTTGAGCAAAGCGAAGTGGTTGGAGCTAAAAGCTGCCCTTGAGACTTTCCTCCCTTCGACCCCTTAGGAATCTACCATTGTATTTGTATTTGTTCTTCTTGTAATGATTCTTTCGATATTAATACAATGGTCGTTTTGCTATCAATACAATGGTCGTCTGCTATCAATACAATGATCTTACTCTTGCATTTCCCATGTAATTGGATAGTATTTCTTTAAAAACTTTCCATTAATCGGCAACTTATGAACTGAACCCGTCCGATCTCTTAGATGATATGCCCCCTTGCCGAGTACTTTGTGAACGACGAATGGCCCTTCCCAATTCGGCGACCACTTACCAAATCTGGGGTCTTTAATCCCAACAGGCAACACAGTTTGCCAAACCAATTCTCATTCGCTGAACGTTTTTTGTCTCACACGCTGGTTATACGCTCGCTCGGCAATTTTCTTTTGTGCAACCAATAAGTTACCCGCGTCGATTCGACTTTCTTCTAAGTCTTCTAACTCTTGTCGCATCGCTTGACTGTATTCAATACTGCACAAATCACTCTGCTCGATTACTCGCAACGAGCTTATACTCAACTCGACCAGTAACATAGCATCGTGTCCATAAGTTAACGCGTAAGGAGTGGTTCCAGTGGCCAACCGGGGTGAAGTTCGGTATGCCCATAATGCTTCATTTAACTTCAAATGCCACAAACCAGGTTTCTCTTTTACCATTTTTTCAAGGATGCCGATCAGCACTTTGTTGCTTGCCTCGGCTTGTCTGTTTGCCTGTGGGTAGTACGGCGTAGATTGCTTGAGTCGGATATTCAAACTTGCCGCGTATTCCCTAAACCTATCGGCAGTGAATACAACGCCATTATCAATTATGATTGTTTCTGGCACGCCGAATCTAGTCACAATATTCTCCTCTACGAAGTTGCATACCTCTTTAGCAGTTAATTCGGCGTATGACCTTGCCTCGACCCACTTAGTGAAATAGTCCGTTGCTACAATTATCCACGCGTGTTTTGCTGCCCCCGATGATGGAGTGATTTTGCCAATTACATCCATTGCCCAACCCCTGAACGACCATGGTTTAGTAACTGAGTGTAGCATTTCAGCCGGGGCTCTCTGCACGGGTCCATGAATTTGGCATGATACGCATCTCCGTGCATATTCGATGCAATCCTTTAAAATATTGGGCCAAAAATAATCGTGTTGTCGGAGCAACCAGCGCATCTTTCATCCAGATTGGTGTGCCCCGCAAATTCCCTCATGTACCTCGGCCATTGCTTGGGTAGCCTCGTGTGGGCCGAGGCACAATAGTAGTAAACCATCCTCGCCCTTGCAATATAATTCATTTTGATACGACACGTAATTCGTGGCGAGCACCTTCGTTCTTCGGTCGTGTTTCCCATTAGGGTTATCGAGGTACCGTAGCATCGTCTTTCTCCAATCATCTGGTTCTACTTCGACGACACATACTTCTATGGGATCTCCTCGTTCTAGTAGGGATGGGAGCGACATTACCCTTGTACGTATTACGTGCGTGCGTTGGAGAGCTTGCTGATTGATCAAGGCGGGGTACGAGCGTTGACCCGTGGTCGCAACTCCCACAATTCGACCTAGTTTGCCCCCCATGAGTTGTGCTCCGGAGGCGATATGGGCGAGTTCGTCGGCGTCAGTATTGTGGACACGTGAAATGTGTTCGAATGTGATCCATTCGAATGACTCGGCCAGGTAGGTGGCGACCATGTGATAGGGAGCTAAAGTACAACTCATGCATCGAAACACGCCGTTCAGTTGATTAATCACAAGTTCCGAATCACCAAGGACGAGAACACGGGGGGCCCGCAAATCGTGTAAAACATGGAGGCCGATAATGAGGGCTTTATACTCAGCCTGATTATTGGTGCAGCAGAAATCTAACTTAAGAGAAAAATACCATCGGCAGTGGTCAGGCGACTGAATTGCGATACCGACACATGCCGAGGTCGAAGTACTGGAACCATCAAAATGCATAGTCCAATGGTTGTCGTGTGTGGTGACGAAACCGATGTCGACGTCGCCCCCCTCAAAACCATAAAGGGATGGGTGTTGTGCCAGGAAGTCGGCGAGGGCTTGCCCCTTGACGGCCTTTTGGGGTACATACTAAAGGCTGAACTCGGATAAGGCGAGTGTCCACTTCCCGATTCGGCCTTTGACAATAGGCCGAGTCAGCATGTAACGAATTACGTCGGTTTGGGCGATGACCTACGTAACTGTGGGGAGCATGTAATGCCGAAGCTTGGATGCGGCAAAAAACAACGCTAAGCAAAGTTTTTCGACAGGGGAATAATTAAGCTCTGGGGAATTCAGGTTTCGGCTAAGGTAAAAGATAGCTTGTTCGCGTCCGACGTTGTTATCTTGTGCGAGGAGGCACCCAATGGATTCAGCGGCTGCCGAAATGTACAATTTAAGGGGTTTGTTACGACAAGGTGGAACGAGCACAGGTGGGGTGGAAAGGGCCACCTTGATTTGCGTAAATGCAGCTTAATGCTTTTCGCGCCATTCAAATCGGTCGGTCTCCTTTAGTTTAAGGAGTGTAGAGAATGCTTTCATCTTACCGGCCGAATTGGTGATGAAATGACGGAGGAAATTTATCTACCCGAGTAACGACTGGAGCTGTTTCTTTGTCGTCGGAGGTGGGGCACTAATGATGGCGCGAGCTTTATTTTCGTCGACCTCGATGCCGCGATGGTGCACCAAAAATCCTAGGAAATTACCAGCCGAAACACCAAAAGCACACTTGGCCGAGTTCATCTTGAGGTTGTTCTTGCGCATGCGAAGGAACGCTTGTCGCAGGTCGTCCAGGTGTGTTTGACGGCGTTTGGATTTTACGACCACATCGTCGATATAAACTTCGACGATTGTACCGATTAAGTCGTGGAAGATCATATTCATGGCTCGTTGGTATGTGGCGCCGGCATTCTTGAGGCCGAAAGGCATGACTACCCATTCTTAAGTACCAAGTGCCCCCGGGCAACGGAAAGCCGTCTTGTGGACGTCAGCTTCGGCGATGAAAATCTGGTTGTAACCCGCATGACCGTCCATAAACTATAGCAGTTCATGATTAGCTGCGGCATCATTTAATAAATCCGAGATCGGCATCGTATACTCGTCCTTGGGAGTAGCCAGATTTAGATTACGGAAATCGATGCAAATGCGAAGGGCACCGTTTTTCTTTAACACGGGGACGATATTGGTCAACCATTCGACATACCGAGCGGTCCTAATAAACCCGGCTTTTAGAAGCCGAACTAATTCTTCCTTAATGCCGAGTTGTACTTCGTTCGAAAATCGGCGAGGAGGCTGTCGAAAAGGCTTACACCCCTTCTTGATGCGTAGCTCATGCTCTACAAGGTTTCGGTCGAGGCCTGGCATTTCATGATAGGTCCATGCGAAGCAATCTTTAAATTCCTGGAGTAACTTACGGAGTTCGACCTTCATGGGCGGTGGGAGTAACGAGCTAATAAACAATGTTCGAGGGTCATCGGCCGTGCCTACGTTAACTTCTTCTAACGGGTCCTTGACTTGAGGCTGATGGTCTTCGAGTTCGGCCGGCGCAGCCTGAACTTTATCGAAAGATAGAACGGGGCCGTTATCTGCTTCGGCCAGAAATTCGATTAAATTGATGCCAGAATGTGGTTGCTTGGTAATGGCGTACCAATGGGCCAGCAGACCTTCCATTGTAGAGGAAACCGCGGCCTGATGCCGTTCTTGCGTGGTGTGCTCAGTCATCGGTAGTGATGACCAAGTTCGCCAAGCCAAGTCGCGCCGAATCCTGTTGGACAGTCTCGGCGCCGACCTCAATCACTTTTTGTACTGAAATTCTCGTCGGCCGCCCATCCTCGTTAAGGCCTTGGAGGGTGATGTAGCCGACGTGATCATCATAATAGCGAGCCTGAATCATGTTGGTTTCAAATGGTTGGTTATCGGCTGGGTGGACTATGACCGATTTGCCATCCCAAAAGATGAGGACTTGGTATAGTGATGAAGGAATGCAACTGGTTTGGTGGATCCAGTCGCGGCCAAGTAATGCGTTATAATCGGTCTTGGAATCAATGATAAAGAATGTCGTCATGTGTTGACGACCGGCAATGCTAACTTCCAACGGGAGCACCCCTTTGGTCTGAGATTTGTCACCAACAAAGCTGCTCATAGTGATCCCTGACGGAATGAGCTCACTATCAGAACGGCGTAAAGCCTTCATGACGGATACTGGCATAATGTTGACTGTGGCTCCACAGTCGACAAACACTTTAGAAATGGGAAATCCTTCGATGTGAGCCGTGACATACAATGGCTTCAGGTGTTGGAGATTAGCCGAGGGGGAGCGAGGAAATAGCTCGGCCAAAGCTGCCTTAAGGTTGTCCCCGCTTCGGTTTTCTCTGTCGTCGTCGTTTGCGACGAAGTCTACTTGTGTTGCTTCCTCGGCAACTACGTCTCCGTCCAAGAAATTCGACTGATGGGTAATTGGTTGGAATTCGGCTGGTAGGACGTGGACCATACTGATCTCCATATGTTCGAGGATCGAGGGACCCATTGGATCGTGGTCGTCGTCTTCTGCAGAACTAACCACCGCAGCGGTCGACGGACCATCCTCGATCAAACTTTTGAGTTCCTCCGTAAGAACCGGTATCTGAGACGTGGGAACCAAATCGAGCGCGGGTGGGCTATTTCCCTCGATGATGTTGACTGTCGACGATTTATGTTGGTCCTTTGTTACACGGGCTCGTTCCTCATAGGCAATACGGGCGTTCCTCGTGTCTAGATATGTATCCAACCTTGCTATCCGTTTTTCCTCGTCGGCCATGAGGCCGAAGAGCGATACGGCCGAGAAAACTTCGAAATGATAGCGTAAATGCTGGAGGTCTTCGAGCGAAAAAGGTAATTCGGCAGCGTCGATGTCTGTATAGGGATCGACCTCAAAACAAAGGACCCGAGCCTCCCGTATATGTTGGAACCTACCTTTAATTGCAGGGTCGGAAGTTTTCTGGATAATTTGCTCGGCATCAGGGCAAGTTAAAGCTAAGTCGAGGGCTTCCTGACATGCCTTAGGTAATCCGTACAAGTCATTGGCGGAGTATTTCTTATGAAACTCCCGCATGTATTCCAGGGATTCACCTAGGAATGGAGGGTGTAAATTGCGCCGTATTTTAATAAACGGCTCGCGCGATGGTAACGGAGAAAGTTTCCTTTCGGCCTATTGCCTAAAGTACTCTAGACGAGCTCTCGTTTCCCCAGGCCGGAGAAGGATCTTAATACGTTTCTCAGATTCCTCAATGGTGGTTTCGAAACCAGCAGCCGCTACTTTCTTTCCTTCGGCTAACTCAGTCATGATAGTCGGGGTTGGCCGTTCACTAATATCTTCCACGGCCTTCTTTGGTTGCCACTAGTTGGCCGGGCTGGCCTGCGCTTCTCGTCGCCGAGCCAACAATCTATCCGTTGACGGCGACGTTTTTGGGATTTGGACAGCGCCGTATATAAGCCAGTCAGAGAATTGTAACTGTACCAACGTTGATCCGATGTCCTTGGTGGTTTGAAAGTTTTGCGATCGGCTGGTGAGGCCGAACTGTTAGTATTGCGCGAGTAATAATCCTCATTGTAGAAAGGTGCGTCGAAATCCAGACGCCGCCTGACCGAGGTCTGGTCTTTGGGCCGTACTTGTGGGCCGAGTCGATCAAACACTTGATGTCGTGGACTTAACCCTTTTGATGATGTTGTAGGTGTCGCGGGTGGTGTTGAAGATGTCTTCTTCCCAGGCTCAACTGGTGTTTTACAATGGTCACATAAAACCTTTGGTCCATGAGTTTCGTCGGAACTCGACCTCGTCATAGGCTCATCGGTGGGTGGCCCCGATTGTTCCGTTGGTGGTGCATTCGAAAAAATATCAAGCTGTAGTCTTGTGCGACCATTCCGTTTACGGACATGTTGCACCGGGACTTATTCGGCCTTCCCTTTGTTTTTAGGAAAGTGAGCATCCACCATACCAATTGTTGTTGAAGGGAAAGGATTAACGTCGACCGCCATCTTTTCCGGAAATTTCAACTTTCCTTTTTCGATCCAACTTTGAATTGTGTCCCGGAACACAACACAATTATTGGTTGCATGCTTATTAGAATTATGATACTTGCAGTATATCTTTCCTTTTAATTCATCGGCCTTAGGGATAGTATGTCCCGGCCGAAGCTTGATGATTTTTGCTGCCAATAATTGATCGAAAATTGCATCAGCTTTGGTGATATCAAAAGTATATACTTTTGATGACTTACTCGTTTCCTTGGCGGCCAAACAGGTTTTGGCGTCTTTGGTATTTACTTGCGCCAAAGCCTTGCAAATATAGGGTTTGTCTATTACTATTTCGGCCGCATCCACACTAGCATACTGAGGGTCTTCACTTTCGGCCGATGCATAGCTAACCGTGGGGTTTTTATACAACGTCCCCCGGGATGGTGACTTTGATATCTTTTCTTCTCGGAGCAGATAATCATATTGTTCGATGTGTTGAGCTAGTTCGTACATATCCCTAATATTTGCCCCCAGAAACTTCTTTTTGTACTCCACGTCTAATCCGTTAAGGGCGATCCTGACGAACTCCACTTCGGGGAGTGGTACTCGGCACCAATTCCTGGCCGACTTAAACCTTGTTAAGTACTCCATTGGAGATTCGTCGGATGTTTGAGCCATCCTGGCCAAGGATGATACGGACACCTCCATCCCTGGCCGATAGAATTGTTCATGGAACTTTTCGACTAACTCTTCCCAACTCTGCACAGAATTGGGTGGAAGATTAATGTACCAGGCGAAAGCTGAGCCTGTCAATGAAAAATTAAACAACCGTAGTTTGTAGAAGTCGCTATTGACGTCTCCACACTGCGCTGTGAACCGAGCCACATGTTCTAATGAGGATAAAGACGATTCCCCGGCAAAGAGGCTGAAATCAGGGATCTTAAATCCTCGTGGATATTCAAACCTTTCTACATAAGCCGGGTATGGATGGATGAATTTTGGAAACTTCGGCCCTTTCTTCAAGGCCGAATCAATCATTCTCTGGACTTCGGTCACGTTTACGGAAGCGGCTTCTTCTCCCTGGCTTGGTCCTTCGGATCTATTTCCTGGTCCTCTTCTTTCTAAGGGGACTGGTTGCGGTCGAGCAGACCCTCTCTCGGCTGGTATGGGCACATTCGTGGAGAGCTGCTGAGGTTGGCCGACCTGGCCATCTTCGAAGGCTTTACTAACCAGTAGTTCAAGCATTCTGGTCTGTGTGTCGTTGTTACTTCGTATTGCTTCTAACAAATCATTCATCTTTTGACCAATTGACTGCTCGACCTGACGATACTGTTCGTCCAGTCGTCTCCTAAGGAATGTCCTAGTTGGTGGATCGGAACCTTCCCCACCATCGTCGTCACAATCTTCCACAATCCCTTCCACAAACATTCCAGCCGTTTGATTCGGGACTGTTGGGTTATAAGGTTGCCCGCCGAGACAGATTTCATTCTCTCGGCGTGTTACACTTGTGGCCTCGGGCGGCGCAACAATGATCGGAATTTTTGTAGAGCGCAAATCCTGCCCAAGGCCTTGCACTGGCAAGTCAGTTGTTGACTTTCCCATGGTTGTTTTGTTCTTTGTAGACCGTGTTTCAATAGGCATGAACTCTGAAGGTTTAGCACAAAGGTCCCACTGGGCGTGCCAAAATGTTGACCCTAAAAATTACAAAACCTACGTGGCGCGCAGGCCGAGTAACTAATAAGAAAACTACGTCATTCGGTCGAATGCGGGGCGTGCCAACTCGTCGGCCAAGCCTGGCCGAGGAGTAAAATTTGTTGATGTAGCTTTGAGCGCGTCGTTGACTTCTCTATCTTGCGATTGCGACCGAGGAATGAACACTCTCGGTCTTTGGGTTCTACAGCCTGAAGACAAGGCTGCTAATTCTGCGGAGTTCACAGATCGTCCGAGCCCGATTCGGTCACTATGATTATATTCGTGAGAGTATAAGCACGTCGAATCGAGACCAAAGTGTATGGGCACAGGTACTCGAACGTGATGTATGTCTTAATGGTAAACGTAGTTCGGCCGTCGGAATGCCGAACCCTGAAACTCACTTGTGAGTATCCAATCATAAAACCACTCGGCGACCAGTACGCCGAGCAATGTAATTCGTAACACCTGACTATGCCGAGAAGGCTAGCAAGGTGACCTCTGCCAACAAAGGTTCGAAAACCCTTCTCGACCGAGACTTGGATAGATAATCGGTCGACCTCGACGCAGTGCTGTTTATCCAAACTGAAGGTGCTTCTTGGTCGGCTGATTCTGCGGCAGCAGTGCTGTTTATCCAAACTGAAGGTGCTCGCCGGGTGCTTCCACAGTGCTGTTTATCCAAACTGAAGGTGTGTCGGCAGGAAAAAGAAAAGGAAAAAAATCTCAAGGTGTTTGAGAGATTTTGCGCAGGGCAATTGTATGCTGATTTTAAGGTCCCCTATCTGTTGCATGATCTCTTGTATTTATAGTACCCCATTCCTTGAAACCTATTCTGATTTGGATTGGGAGTCCTTGTCCCATTTCGATTCTAATTCGAACAAACCTACTCCCACTGGGATTCTGAATTTTCCTTCTTTTCGAGACTTCATTCCTTGCCGGTCGAGAGTCCTGATTGCACCAGGACTTCCTCGATCCCTCCTACTCATCTGGACCACTCAGGATCAGATTTGGCCGACCCTGCCAGCTGGCCCGGGATTTATTATTCGGCCCATAGTATTTATCATCACCTTGGGCCGAGCACATCCTGCCGCTCGGCCCATCAATAATATTTTGGGCCCAAACAATTATTTAATAAAATTCGGAGATAGGGGACTGGAGGATGATGTTCTATCGGAGAATTAGCTCTTTTTAATTATTTTGAGCAGGAAGGAAGTAGCCTACTTTGTTGTTGATGGCTAATCCCCGATGTCTTGGTTCATTTTTATCGCCTTGTGCTGGTTTAGAGAGTAAAGCTACTATTATAATCCGACGACCAAACCTTATATATAGTGTAGTTCAACTCGCATGATCCATTATCATCCTTCCAGCAAAAAACAAAAAACAAAATAGATTTAAGTCAATGGTCCCTTTTTATTGATTTTTATTTCTTCATTTGGCAATAGGATTATTGGAGTTGGTTTATAATTCAAAACCAAGAGCATCTGCGCATTTTTTTAAAAATAAAGATCTCACATCGTTCTTCATTTTATCCATTTTCAATCCATGAGCTCTATGTTTTTCAGCATCTGCACAATTTTTTTTTTTAAAGAAAAAAAATATAAAAGAAACCAAACACCCTCACCCTCACCCCAAAAACCCCCAATTAAAAAAAGAAAAAAAAAACCCTAATAAGCCTATATATATGTGGGTTATTCATGTCAAGTTCACATGATCAAATATAAGGAACGAAAAGAAACTTACAGGTTCTTGGTTGCTTTCCATGATAAAATTGGAGAGGGTGCATATTTTTTTATTTTTTTATATTTTTTATATATATTTTTTAAGGAAAGCAAGAAATAGAACTAGGAGAGAGTAAGAAGTGGGCGAAACAGTGAACACCAACAGCAAAACAAAGTGGAGGGAAATTTGGGAAGAAAAAAAAATAGGGGGAAAGAAGAAAAAAAAAACATTAGATTGATCCATATTATATATTAATTAGTAAGAAAAAATAATTATGAGAATTTTAAATATAAAAGAATGATAAAAGATAATATTCAAGACTTGTCACGTGACGAGTTTTAAGTGTATTGTAGTGCCACTCAGTGAAGTCCAGTGATAAGCCAAGCTCGCCAAAAAATTTCTCCTAAAGAACACCTGAGGCTTGTTCAAACAAAAAAATGGACAAAATAGTGAAATATGTGCATTATCCATGTGAGGAATGTAAGTCTTATCGAAAGAGAAATGGAATACAATCCTACAAAAAGTTGGTAAGAATTTAGAGTTTATGGGCTCACTTTTTTGGGTGCTAGCTAATGCATTAGAGAAAATAAATAGTCTGGGAAACCAACTTGCAAGTGTAGAAAAGAAATGGTTTGCCAATGGAAGTAAATTTACTATGTAGTATTATCTAAGTGCTCGACTGCAAGTGAGTTAACTACAACGTAAAAATAATGGTTAAATATTTAATCAATCATTGCTCATTGGTTCAAAACTTTCGTTTGTCTTTCTCTATGCTTTCGTTTTCTTTCAAAACTTGCTTTCTCAATTTAGTAGGATAAGAAACAAAATTTTCTCTATCACCATATGAAAGATTCCCAGACATGGTGATGCAATTTCCTGGTTAATTTCCAAGTCTTCCTCCATAGTCAATAATGATAATAGAAACACAAGTTCATAGCGCGCGGAAGTTGCTAATGCCTTAGCTTCTTTCAGTGCGGCCGCTAGTGCCTATAAGGCTATAAATGTTGCACCACCGTTCTAGATTTTGTAGTTGTCGCTTAGACTCATGACCTTCAGTTTTGTCCTGTTTTTCATTTTCATTGTTTGTTTTTCTTTTCGGGGGTTTAGGTCGTGTTCCCCCGCCTATATTCTTTTATTATCATTTTTATTATTTAATAAAATTCAGAGATAGGGGACTGGAGGATGTTGTTCTATCGGAGAATTAGCTCTTTCTAGTCGCTTTGAGCAGGAAGGAAGTAACCTACTTTGTTGTTAATGGCTAATCCCAATGTCTTGGTTCAATTTTACCGCCTTGTGCTGGTTTAGAGAGTAAAGCTACTATTATAATCCAACAACCAAACCTTATATATAGTGTAGTTCGACTCGCACGATCCATTATCATCCTTCCAGCCAAAAAAACCAAAATAGAGTCAAGTCAATGGTCCCTTTTTATTGATTTTTATTTCTTCATTTGGCAATAGGATTATAGGAGTTGGTTTATAATTCAAAACCAAGAGCATCTGCGCATTTTTAAAAAATAAAGATCTCACATCGTTCTTCATTTTATCCATTTTCAATCCATGAGCTCTATGTTTCCAGCAGCTGAGCATTTTTTTTAATGAACAAAAATATAAAAGAAACCAAACACCCTCACCCAAAAATCGCCAATTAAAAAAAAAAAAAAAAACCCTAATACGCCTATATATATGTGGGTTATTCATGTTTAGTTCACATGATCAAATATAAAGAACGAAAAGAAACTTACAGGTTCTTGGTTGCTTTCCATGATAAAATTGGAGAGGATGCATATTTTTATTTTTTATTTTTTATTTTTGAAGGAAAGCAAGAAATAGAACTAGGATAGAGTAAGAAGTGGGAGAGACAGTGAACACCAACAACAAAACAAAGTGGAGGGAAATTTGGGAAGAAAAAAATAGGGGGAAAGAAGAAAAAAAAAAACATTAGATTGATCCATATTATATATTAATTAGTAGGAAAAAATAAAGGAAAACTAACGAAAATGGCTTGAAAACTTTGAGTTTTAACGATAATGACAAAATAAAGGGTAAAGTAAATAGTACCAAGATTGACTTTTTAGTGTAAAAATGTGATTTTTCGTTAAAGTGAATAGTACCGTGAATTTTTCGTTAAAACTCCCAAAAAAATAATTATGAGAAGGAGGAATGTAAGTATTTTTCGAAAGAGAAATGGAATACAATCCTACAAAAAGTTGGTAAGAATTTAGAGTTTATGGGCTCACTTTTTTGGGTGCTAGCTAATGCATTAGAGAAAATAAATAGTCTTGGAAACCAACTTGCAAGTGCAGAAAAGAAATGGCTTGCCAATGGAAGTAAATTTATTAGTTCATCCAAATTGCTCATTGGTTCAAAACTTTCGTTTGTCTTTATGCTTTTGTCTCCTTCCGAAACTTGCCTTCACTATTTAAAAGGATAAGAAACAATATTTTATAACAAAAGTACAATTCTGGTCGACCAAAAACCTGCATTGCGGTTGGTGGGTTATCTCTGTCACCATATGCAAGCTTCCTAGACATGGTGATGCAGTTTCCTGGTTAATTCCAAGTCTCCCTCCACAGTCAATCGAACTTTTTTCGTTTCACTGTCTTGCTTGATCACAATAACGTGAGAGAAAATCGAACTTTGTATGACTTGTTTTCTGAATTTCTTTATTTTGGGTTCCAAATTTAAGAATGTTTCATTTTTTTTCATTATCATCCATCCAACCGAAAAAATAAATAGAGTTAAGTCAATGTCTCTTTTTATTGATTTTTAATTTTTCCTCCCACTTCTATTCTTTTACTAGTGTTTTTAATAATTTAATAAAATTCGGAAATTGGGGATTGGTCTGGACTATTGTTCTATCGGGAATTAACTCTTTGTAATTGCTCTGAGCATGAAGAAAGTAGTCTGCTTGTTGATGGCTAATCCAGATGTCTCGGTTCTTTTTTAATGTCTTTGCTGGTATAGAGAGTAAAACCACTATTGTTATTCGAAGACCATACCATATATCTAGTATAGTTCGATTAGCCTAATCCATTTTATATCATCTTTCCAACGAAAAAAATAAATTGAGTCAAGTCAATGGTCTTTTTTTACTGAATCTTAATTCTTCATTTGGCAATATAATTATTGGAGTCTTTTTACCGATTTTTAATTCTTCATTTGACAATATAATTATTCGAGTTGATCGGTAATTCAAAACTAAGAACGTGCTTACAATTTTATATTACACTGTCATGAAGCACGCCATATGTGAATTTGACTTTGGATGAATTAGAATCTGTTATTGTTAAATCTTTTTTATATTTTAATCAAATTTTCTCACATTTTCAAAGTTACATTATCTGGTTTGCTGGGAGTGGGGGAGCTTTATACCGGGGGCGGCCTAGGGACAGTTTTCAGTGTGCTGTATGACGGAAAGGGATCCTCTACGACATCTTCAACGAGGTGAAAGCAAAGACATCCATGTTCAAACCCGTCTTGCATGCTGAGCTCTATTTTGATTTCGTTTAAGTTGATCATGATGACCAGTGGTAGGTCTATGAATTATTTTCAAGGAGTTAATGAGTAAAAGAAGTACTCAACTGTTTTTTAGAGCACAGATATTAACGGAAATTCTCTCCCGCACATGTTTTTCATGAATGAATTGTTGAGGTTTAGGACAAACCTCATTTCTGACCTGCTCTACGGATTGCAAGACGACCAAAATGTATAGGCTCAAGTGCATAATATGGGCTAAAACTTTTGCGGCTCGAAGATTTTTGGGTCTAGTTAGAGCATCTCTTCAAGAGAAACTCTAAATTTTTGTTAAACTAAGTGAGCAGTATAAAAAACTATTTTAGCTACTCAACTTAATTTTTCATCTCCAACAACACTATTTTAACAAACTTCGAATATTTTATTATTAAAAATTCAAACTCAATCCACTCATTTTGTAAAACAATATTCCCTCTTCACTTTCTCCTTGCTCAAGGGTCTACCCTCCAATGATTTTTTTTTTTTTTTTTTTTTTTTTTACACATTTAGCAAGTGAATAGCTGCACTCTAAATTTAAAGAGCGACCGACCGTTCATTTTGTTACAATAGGGACTCTTTTACAACATCTCTTGGAGCTGAATTTTTTGAGTTTTGCACTTTAAAACAGAGTGTTTAGAGTGTTGATTGTTTTACAACAAAAAATACGAAATTCCAATTTTCCTGTTAGTGTGGTGGTACAAAAAGTATAGAAAATAAATTTTAAAGGGTAGATCAATAAAATTGGTTTGTGGTTGTTGAAAGGTTCCAACTTGCGACTGATTGCGAGCGAACACAACACTTTCCGAATGGGTTTGTGGTAGGCGAAGTCCTTGTCCCCAAAGAAAGAAAAAGAAGAAATGCCCCCATGCATACCAACTGTTTGCGTTGCGGTCCAGAAAATTTTAAATTATTTCAATATTATTTGTAATATATTAGAATTTATCTTTGGATCATTGCATTGTAATTACGCTCTTGTCGGAAGCCATGAGTGTGATAGGTGCGATATTTTGGTTAGCCGAAGCATCTTCTTGGTCAGTCAATGCAAAATATATTAGTTTCGAAGTTTCCCAGAAAGCAGCTTTGCAATTTGCTTGGTAAGTCAATGAGGTAGGTGAAGGCAAAAGTCAATGGATTCAACTTAGAAGTTCTTAGCCTCCTATATGAAGCAGGATCGGATTGTTCCTTATATTAAGAGCATTTTTATTTGGGTTTTTTCATACTACCATGTTCTCCTCTTGTCTTCAAATTTTGATGGAAATGATCGCAAGTTAGTTTTGGGATTTTTCGGTGTCGGGTTTTGTTTGAGGGAAGCTGGAATGGCTGAGGCGCTTTTTGCAGGGGCTGCTGTAGGAACATTGTTTACTCTGCTGTATGATGTTGTTAAGGATGTCAAGGACAAGACTACGATGTTTGAGGAGCTCCTCGGAGATCTCAATTCCACGCTAGAAGAGTTAAAGCCGCTGATCGATGACATCGCGAAGTACAAAGCGGTGTTGGATCAATCAAACAAGGAAGTAGAAAAAATTGAGAAACAAATGAAGAATGGGAAAGAGTTAGTTCTCGAGTGCTCCAAGCCTAGCCGGTGGAAACTCTTCAAAAAGTATAAATACACCAACCGACTTCTCAATTTGGACAAGTGTCTAAAAAGGTTGTTGGCGATACTGAATGTGGAGGGAATAAGGAATACGTTTGAGAACTTGGTTGTTTCAAGGGAGACATTTGGTGTTGCGAGGGAGAACTTGGCTGTTTCAAGGGAGACATTTGGTGTTGCGAGGGAGAACTTGACTGTTTCAAGGGAGACATTCGGTGTTGCGAGGACGAGCTTGGCCGTTTCAGGGGAGACATTTGTTGTTGCGAGCGAGAACTTGGCTGTTTCAGGGGAGACATTTGGTGTTTCGAGCGAGACCTTGGCTGTGACGAAGGAGATCTTGGCTGCTGTCCAGAAAAATGGTTCGGTTGGAAGCAAAGAGAATGTTGTGATACAAAATCAAGAAGGATTTCGTGATTTGGGTTCAGTTCCAGAACCTCCACGTGTTACAGTTGGATTGGATGAGCCTTTGAGGTATTTGAAGAAGATGCTTCTCAAGGTCGATGTCTCAATGTTAGTGCTGACTGCTACGGGAGGATGCGGGAAAACCACATTGGCAATGAAATTCTGTCAAGATAAGGACGTCAAAGGTATGATAGTACTTTCTAATAACTAATTGAGAAGTGTTATAGTAGAATTAATCTGTAATTTAACATCTTTTTCTCTCGATTATTACAACTAGTATGCTATAGATGTCGGTCGTTGAGTTGAAGCCTTTTGTATGAGTTTACAGCACCTATTTATACCAAATCAATCCCAGCTTCAGATATATATAACACCAAAGTTAATCCAAAGTGTAATATTTCAATTGCTTGAATATTGGTATATCTTGGATATTAGTCTCACTCGTGCGTTATATCAGCAAAGAATCATCCCCATTGCTGATATACAGTTCATATCTGAGAGACTGAGTCTTACAGGAATATAAATGGAAAACCTCACGGGTAGGAATTTACAACACTAGCTTCATGATTGGACTACGTTCCAATACGAAAACTGCTTCACTCGTTTCATACTCTTTGCTTATCCTAGAGCTGTACTGTACTTGAGATCAAGATTTAATTTTTTCAGTCTTAACATTACCATCGTGTCTTGTTCTTTGTTTACACATTTATCTAACATATTTCTTGTGTTGTATTTTGATAGATAAATTCAAGGAAAATATATTCTTTGTCACTGTTTCGGAACACCCCAACTCAGATGTAGAAAAGCTATATCAACGCGTGAAGTCTCAGGAAGCAGGACAAGATGCTCTACTGTTGGTCCTGGATGATGTTTGGTCCGAATCTGTTCTTCAGAAGTTTGTTGATTTGAAATTGCGAAATTACAAGATCTTGGTGACATCGAGATCTGAATTTCCAGGATTTGGCACTCCGTATAAACTCGAACCTTTGGAGGATAAAGATGCAATGACTCTTTTGCGTTATTCAGCAGCCCTGGGAGATAGCTTGTCTGTTCCAGAAGATCTCCTGAGAGAGGTTTGTTTCTCACTATGCAATTCACGACACAATATACTTATCAAGGCCTCACAAATTATAGGGCAACAAATTGGGGACAAGAAATTGTTTTGATCTTTTACGATAAGTATACACATACAGAAGCAAACACCCATTTTACCATATGAACGTGCATATGATCATTCACGAATCACATATGATTTTAATTAAGAACTAAAACTAAAATAAGAATGAAGATAAGTAGGTAGTCATTAACCATTTTCATGAAACCATTGAGATGTTAAAAGAAACTTGAACTTACAGTCTGCAACTCAGATAGTAGTTGACATCATTTGATACAACTAACCTGCAGATACTAAAGCACTGTAAGGGAGTTCCACTTGCCGTTACAGTGACCGGGAACTCACTTAGCGGACAAGCTGCAGAATCCTGGCTTTCCAGACTAGAAGACTGGCGTAGAGGTTCTATTCTTGATTATGAGACTAAGTTGCTTCTTTGCCTTCAAAGTAGCATAGATGCCTTAGGTGACAAAGAGGCTATCACCAGGGAATGTTTCATGGACCTTGTTTCATTTCCTGAAGATCAAAGAATCTCTGCTGCTGCTTTCATTGATATGTGGGCAGAGTTATATATGCTAGATGGGGACTTTCAGTCCATCAAGAACCTCCACGAGCTCGCCAGGAAAGGTCTGGCAAATCTTGTGATCACTAGGTACTCAAGATTTTATGTTTCTCCAGTATAATATTCTCATTGAAAACTTCTATATTCATGAGTAGCTCCTACCATAATATACAACTGTAAGTCTGCAACTGACTGAGTTTGGATTGTTACCAGGAAGGAGAATATGGTGATTCTGGATAACTACTACAGCGAACACTTTGTTCGCCAGCATGATATGCTTAGAGAACTGGGTATCTACATTGCGAAATTAGACCCAATAGAAGATAGAAAAAGACTGATTGTCGTAAGTGGACGCAATCAACCCAAGTGGTTGAGGGAGCAGAAGTCTCAACCCATCAACGCTCGCCTTTTGTCTATCTCCTCTGGTTGTTCCATCTCACTCTCTTTATAAAATGCATATACGTGCATCTACCTATGACCAGCATATGTACACACACACACAGAGATTTGAATAGCACTATCATTTATTTTCTCCACACACATCAACACATGCACAAGTACATGTATATGTACACACGCAAATGCACGTGCACACACAGACACACACACTAAAATATACACTAAAGTTTCATTTAATTCTCCCCTACTCATATCTCGTAGCATATTGTTTGCAGATGGAACGTACCCAACACAATGGCAGAGTGTTCATCTACCACAAGTTGAGGTTCTAGTTTTGAATTTTAAGACGGAGAACAATGCCTTACCTGAATTTGTGCAGAAAATTGTCAAGCTGAAGGTTCTAATAGTCACAAACTATGGTTTATCGTCTACTGAATTGAGTAATTTTGATCTTCTGGAATCATTATCAAATCTGAAGAGAATAAGATTAGAGAGCATTTCAATTCATTCCATAACCAAGAACTGGGTACCATTGAAGAGTCTAAAGAAGATATCTTTATTCATGTGTAATATGGGTGAAGCTTTCAACAATTGTTCCATCAAAATTTCTGATGCCTGGCCGGGTCTAGAGGAAATGAATATCGACTATTGCCATGATTTGGTGGAACTGCCTGCCGAGCTCTGTGATCTTGCTCATGTGAAGGTGCTTAGTATCACCAACTGCCATAAGCTATCTTCCTTGCCTGAAGAGATCGGAAAGCTGCAGAATTTGGATGTATTGAGACTAAGGTCCTGTACAGAGTTGGTAGGGCTTCCGGTTTCAATTGAGAACCTCACTAAGTTGCGCTGCCTTGACATGTATAATTGTTTCGGCATTAGGAAGTTGCCTGAAGGCATTGGTAAGATGAGAGGTTTAAGAAAGATCAACATGGCACAATGCTCAAGATTGGAGTTGCCTCTATCAGTGTGGGATCTTGACGAGCAGTTAGAGGAAGTGATTTGTGATGAAGAGAAGAAACCTTTCTGGGATTCCTTCTTAGCCAGAGACAAAATCAAGGTGACAAAAGAAAATTCCAATCTGAATTGGCTCGAAAAGCTTCAGTTATGAGACCTGTCTTTCCTCAATAAATGTTGGAGCAACATGTTTCTGATTTGTGTTGCATTGTTAATTGTTTTCCTCAATAAATGTTGGAGCAACATGTTTCGTTCTTGGTTCTGTCCAATTTCTATGTTTCATCATATGAGTTTTTATTTCAAACTCTCTTGAGTCTTCATATCTTGTGTTGTTTTTTTATGCGTAAATATCATGTTATTGTTTTACACAATATAAATAATGTGTAGTATATTTTCTTTGATTATGCGAAACAAAATGTGTTTTAACTGCACCTAATATGTTAATTATGCATTTGGTTATATCTATATGTTTTTTTTTTTTTTTTTGTTGCTTACTTTGGTAAAGATTATCTAAGTTTTGGTTTACCATATTGTCAAAATATAATCAGTAGTGCTCGACCGCAAGTGAGTTAACTGCAACGTAGAAATAATGGTTAAATATTTAATCGATCATTGCTCTTTCTCATCGCTCTAAGTGAGAAAGAAGTAGCTTACTTTGTTGTTGATGGTTAATCCCGATGTCTTGGTTCATTTTTACTGTCTTGTGCTGGTTTAGAGAGTAAAACTACTATTATAATCTAACGACCAAACCTTATATATAGTGTAGCTCGACTCGCCTAATCCTTAGTTCGATTCTCTCATTTAAATTTTTGTTAAACTAGCAAGTGAACAATTTCAAAAAATTAATTCAACTATTCAATTTACCTTTTCATCTCTAACAACACTTTGTATTTTAACAAGAATATTTTATTATTAACAATTTAAACCCAACCTACTCATTTTCTAAAACAACATTTTCTCTCTACCATTTCTTTTTGCTCAAAGGTCCACCCTTGAGTTTTATTATTTTTTTTAGCATTTAGCAAATGAATTGTTGCACTCTAAAATCAAAGAATAGTTGTTTATTTTACCATCATAGAGATTCTAGCTTGAAGATGATTTTTTTAATTTGACTATTTATAATAAAATTTGGGTTGCCTTACAAAAAAAAAAAAAAAAAAAAACGAAATCAATTACCAAGTGTGGTGGTCTAAAAGGGAAAAGGATCCATCATTTCCTGGAAATCTGGGAGATTTTGTAATCGTGACCGTTCATCATATATTGTGCAGTCAATTTTATTAGATCTTATTTATATTTAATTTAAATTTTAAATAATTTCTGATCATACGATGTAAGATGTATAATGAACAACATGATCACGAGATTTCCAATCCTTTTCCGCCTAAAAGTGTGAAGATGAATTTTTTGAGTGCGACTATACTTTACGCGTTAAAAAAACTTTTTTGGGTAAAAATTTCCTCTACTTTTCCTAGTTCTTTCCAAGCATATATGTAATGAAGGGCAGAGAAGGGCCATGAAGAATGATGAACTAAACTGCCTCTTTCCCTGAAGTCTTTTTTTCCCTTCCTGCACCGCTTTCTTGTAGAATTTGCGATTCTCAGTCGGGCTGAGCCGACTGGGTGTACTATACAACGCGCTCCAACTCCGAAATTTCTATCGAGCTTCAATAGTAAGTATTTCTATGCTGAAACCCAGATAGCTTGATCACCAACAAGGTAAGAGAAAGTCCAACTTTGTATTGCTTGTTTTCTGAATCTCTTTATTTTGGGTTCCAACTTTAAGAGTGTCTCGCTTTTCCACGGTTTCTAATCTGTTATTGTTTGGGAAAGTGGCTAAAATGGTCCGAAATCAATTCTCAAATTCTCAATCTCTGAACTTATCAAAATCCAATATCGAACACATACTGAAAAACTGATCATTTCAACAATTGGGTGAAAAGTGATCATTTCGGCCAATTTCCCTGTTATTTTCTGTCGCCGTACATTTTAGATCGAAACTTTTGTAAGTTTTTCTGATTTTGGTGTTGGGTTTTCTTGTTAAGAATCAAGAAATGGGTGGAGCGGATGACCTTTTCGGAGGGGCTGGTCTCGGACTAGCATTCAGTATGCTGTATGATGCCCTCAAGGAGCTGATCACCAAGAATGTAATGTTTACACCCCTCCTCAAACGCATCCAATCCAAGTTAGACCTTTTGGCACCCTTGTTGAAAGATATAGAAGAATCCAACAAGAAATTGGATCTTCCGGTCGAGGAACTGAAAAAGTTACAAGTACATTTGGAGGAGGGCATACAGCTCCTTTCAAAGTGCGAAAAGACTCAATGGTGGAGCGTAGCCAAAAAGTACAAATACGCTAGAAGGCTGAATGAATGGAATGAATCTCTTCAACAACATTTGGAAATACTAAACGTTCAGGGAATAAGGGATGTGAAGGACATTGCAGTTACGGTGAAGATTATAGAGGAGGCGGTCGGAAGAATTGAATTGAATCAGCTGATCCCAAAACAACTCGATTGTGAAGCCTTCTGCGCAGTACCTGAACTTCCGCCGCTTGTGGTTGGATTGGATTTTCCTCTAAAGGAATTGAAGAGGAAGCTTCTAAAGGACGAAAATGTGTCAATGGTTGTGCTGACTGCTCCCGGAGGATGTGGAAAAACCACTTTGGCTACAAAATTTTGTCAAGACAAGGATGTCAAAGGTATCATATATTATAACTTAGCACTCTGAATTGTATATGTTTTTTTTCTTTGTACAACCACGGCAGATTTAAATGATGCCTCAAAGACAGATTTATTATGTTTTTTTTTTTTTTTTTTTTTATAGATACATTCAAGGATAATATCTTCTTTGTCACGGTTTCAAAAAAGCATAAATTGGAGAATATTGTTCAAGATCTATATCAACGCAAGGGTATCCAGGTACCTCCTTTCCAAAACGAAGTTAGTACAGTGACATTGCTGCAACGTTTTCTGAAGCAAGAAGGGCAGAGTCCTATACTGATTGTCCTGGATGATGTTTGGTCTGGATCAGAATCCCTTCTGGAGAAGTTTGATCAATTCAAAACGGAAAATTACAAGTTTTTGGTGACATCAAGGTCTGAATTTCGGGGATATGGTTTCCCTTGTTCTTTGCAACCATTGAGTCATGACAATGCGATGAAACTTTTTGATCATTCAGCATCCCTTGGAGATAAGAGCTCTCATATTCCAAAAGATATTCCAGAAAAGGTACTTTTTAGTTGCAATGCACAGAATGTATAGTCAAAAGTTAGTTGACTTGGTTTTGGAAAATTATCAAGAAATTATGTTCACTTTACACAAAGCATCCACAATCGAGTGGACGAACACATCCATTTACCATATAAACCTGTGAGTAATCATGCATTTAAGCATATTTGTGGACTAAAACTAAAATTAGAATAACGAAATGTAGATAGTTTATTTATCCATTTTCTCATCTTAGTAACTTGAACTTTGGCTCTGCAACTTAAAAGGTAGTTGGCTTTGTTTGGGAAATTATCCTGCAGATAGTTGAGCGTTGCAAGGGCTTTCCACTTGCTATTACAGTGGCGGGGAGATCGCTTTGCGGGCAGCCTATAGAGATATGGCAAAAAAGGGAACTTGACTGGTCTAAAGGTTTTACTTTTCTTGACTCAGAGACTGAATTGCTTTTCATCCTTGAACAAAGCTTGGATGCCTTGGATAAAGAAATGGTTGCCATCAAGGAATGTTTCTTAGACTTAGGTGCATTTCCGGAAGACCAAAGAATCCCTGCTGCGGCCCTCATTGATATCTGGGCAGAGTTATATGATTTAGATACAGATATAGAGTGCATTGCAAACCTCCACAAGCTCACCGAACGAAGTCTAGCTAATCTTGTTGTTACAAGGTGTGCATGCTTTATTTTCTCTTGTATGATATTTTCGCTCTATTTCCCCTTTATATTCACAACTGGTTGATGCTAATTTCTTGTTGCAATCTGTTGGTTGAAGAAATCTCTTCTAAGAAACTTAGTTTTAATCGTCACCAGGAAGGACAAGATTGAGGGGGACGGGTATTATAGTGAGCACTTTGTTACCCAGCATGATGTTCTTAGGGAACTGGCTATCTACAACACAAAAAAAGGACCAGTAGAACGTAGAAAAAGACTGATTATTGACATATGCGGAGACAAACTTCCAAAACGGTGGAGAGAACAGAAGCAGATGAAGGCCCGCTTATTATCCATAACAACTGGTTGTTCTATCTCTCCCTTTCGCTTTAGCAATTACGTAGACATGCACAAATAAATATTCATTCCGCACGCACATGTGTGCACATTAAGTCTTAATAATACTTTCATTTTAGTTTCACCTCCCCACACTCACAGTTGTTACTTTGCAGATGAAGGGTTTTCAACAAAATGGTCCAACTTGCAAATGCTAGAAGCTGAGGTTTTAGTATTGAATTTTCAGACAAAGAACTATGCTTTACCCGATTCCATGGTGAACATGGGTGAATTGAAGGCTCTGATAGTCACAAATTATGGTTTCTTACCTGCTGAATTGAGTAACTTCCAACTTTTGAGTTCATTACCAAATCTTAAGAGAATCAGATTAGAACGCATCTCAATTCCTTCCATAACTAAGAATCCCATACAATTGGCTAGTCTGAAGAAGATATCCTTGTTCATGTGTAACATTGATCAAGCTTTCAACAACTGTTCCATCTCAATCTCATCAGCATTCCCAAATCTAGAGGAAATGAACATCGACTATTGCAGTGATTTAATTGAATTGCCTGCCGAGGTTTGTGATCTTAGTAAACTAAAGATGCTCAATGTCACTAACTGTCATAAGCTATCTGCCTTGCCTGAAGGGATTGGAAAGTTGAAAAATTTAGAAATGTTGAGGCTAAGATCCTGCACAGAACTGTTGGAGCTTCCAACCTCGATGAAGAACCTAGGAAAGGTACACTTTCTTGACATATCTGATTGCTTCAGCATCAAGGTGTTGCCCGAAGATATTGGTGAAATGAGCAGTTTAAGAAAGATCAACATGAGACAATGTTCAAGGTTCCAGGAGCTGCCTCCATCAGTCAAGGGTCTTGAGCAGTTAAAGGAAGTGGTCTGTGATGAAGAGGCAAAATATTTATGGGAATCATTCTCGTCGTATCTGAAAAACGTAAGTATAATTGTGGCCAAAGAGAATATCAACCTAAATTGGCTCCACAAGACTCAGTGAACGTTGCTCTTCACCCTCTGTGTGATTTGTGTTTTTGGTGGGGCCTTTTACACAGTTTCTGTGACTTTTTTTGTTACCTTAGCTATGGCTAGGGTCGGTGGCAGACCCCTCCCCTTCTCCTTTTCTTTTATGTTTCCTTCTCTTTCCTTGCTTTTCAGCTTGTTTTTTCTTTTGTTTTTTAGGCTTGCTACCCCCTTACTTCGTCCCATCTCTGTTGCCCTTTGATTGTCCTCACTCCTCAGCCCTCCTTTCCATCTCTTCCGTCCTTCCCCCTTCCTGTTTCCCTCTTTCCCTTTCATCCCTTTTCCCGTTTCCTTCCATTTTCCCTTTACTTTGCTACTCTGTCATCCATCCCCTTTCCCGTTTCTCCTCAGTGCCACCATTTAGATTTGCGACCACTAATTTTTCCTGCAAACTTCCGCAATTCTCTTGGAAGGTGAGTATAGCTCCTGCTCGGGTGTTCCCGCCACCTCCGTCTGTGTGCCCTCGTTGGCACTGTTGCTTGTGGGTTCCTTCTTCTGGCAGGCTTCCTTTGTTCCTTCGATTGGTGGCTGCAACTTTGGGGTGCTCTTTGAGTAACGCGTCTTCTGTTCCTTCACTTCTGGGTCGGCTTTTCTTGGCTGGATTGCAGGCGGTTGTTGGGGTCTCCGTTTGAGGCGTTCAGGCTGCAGGTTTCTTTGGTGTGTTTTTCGGTTTTTCTGAATTGGGCTCACTCAATACTTTGTGTTGGGCTAAGGGTTACCATGGAGGTCCATTTTTTGTTTGTGTTTTGTATGTGGGCCTCTTCTTCTGTAATGTATTGTGTTGGTAATAAAGTAACCTTTTACCAAGAAATAAATAAATTTATGTGGGATTCAACGACACAATCTGATTCATGCTTTCCCAAATAGATTTTAAAAGAAAAATGAACCCAAAATAAAGGTTGAAGAGTCTCCATAAGATAAAAAATTTTATGTCACGGGGTTAAGCGTTAATCTCTTTGTGAGTAAGTTTCTTTGATATCTATACTCACGTCTACCGGTCAAGTTCAATACTATTCATATATACTCTAGGTTATATATTGCGACGAATAGGTCCCAAACTAGGTTTTCCAACAAAAACAGCTCCGTTAGTCCTGTTCAATGTTAATAGTTGAAATAAAGAAAGAAGGGGTCTTATTTTCTCTTTTGGGTTCAAGAACAGGCCATATTTTCTAAGAAAAACTAATAAAAAAAACTTCAAAACTTTGAATTTTAACCAAAAAATACCCTATAACTTTATTTAATAATAAGGATAAGAGAAATAATTAAAAAAAAAACAAAAAAAAAAAAAAAAAAAAACCTAACTAAAGGCCCGTGCAATTGCACAACGTTTTTTTCCCAGCTTTTGTTTGGTTTGGTGTGCTGGTGCTTTTTCCCAGCTTATGTATTTGGTTCAATGGAGTTTTTTCTCCTCTTAAAATATATGCCGCAACTTAAAATAAAAAAAATTAAAAAATTAAAAAATTATGGGGAGTGATTGGTGGCAGGAAAAAGGGAATTCATAAAAATTAAAAAAAAAAAACCTGGCAGGAGAAGGAGCTTTTTTGGAATTAAAAAAAAAAGCATTCTTAGAGAGAACTAGTGGAGTTGATTAACATAACATAAGGATAAGAGAGAGAGAAAACCAAAAAAATACCTAACAAAAGTGCGTGCGAGCCATTGTATCTCTATCAAATACGTGATCCTCCAAATCTCCTAGAAATTCAACTCCGTTTCAATCTCTAATTTTCGAACATCTAAACGGACCTCAAAGTCTTACTGATTCAAGCAAATGAAGTTGAAGATCAACAAGGCCTGCGATTTCAGCTCCATCTGGAATTTCAATTGCAAAGTGCTATTTGGTTCCCGAGAGAACACTCAGGAAAATGATTTGCAGAAATGTCGAAGTTTTTCATCTTTAATTTTCACTGTTTAATGAAGTTTTCACTTAATTGAGCTTGTTAGATTCGATTTTTCGCCTACTTCTTGTATTTGGATGACACATTCTCTAGGTTCGATAACAGTTCTAAATGCTTTTCATGCACAAGAGTTGTGTTTGGCTCGTGAAAATGTAGGAAAATTGAGTTTTGAATCTGAAGCTTCTTATCATGTAGGATTCTCAATTATTTGAGTAAAATATAAGCTCGATTTTTATTTTTTTCTTATGAATTCCAGGTTCGATTTATAATTCATAGTATCATTTGTTTGATTTGTATGGGAATATGCTAAAAATAGACTTTGAGCTGTGAACCATATGAATTTTTAATCACCTCCAGTTCTAATTGGTTCTTTGTTTGATTAGAAAATATAAAAAATTAAAAGAGTTCAATATAAAAAAAGAGACTATTTATGAAATTGTACCAAGAAAGAGACACTATTTATGAAACTGTACCAATTACTATACATTATTTATAAAATTGGACTAAGAACTAGACACTATTTATGAAACATGACCAAGAACTAGGCACTTTATATGAAAGTGGACCAAGAACTAGACACCATTTATGAAGCTGGATCAAGAATGAGACACTATGTATGAAACTGTACTAATTACTATACACTATTTTGAAATAAAACCCAATAACTGGCACTATTTATGAAAGTGAACCAAGAATTAGGCACTATTTATGAATCTGGACCAATAAATAGTGTAGTATTGTTCAATTTCATTAATAGTATAGTACCGTTCAGTTTCATAAATAGTGTACTACTGTTAAGTTTCATAAACAGTGTAATACTGTCCAATTTCATAAAAGGTTTTTTTTTTCTTTTTTATATAATTTTTTATATTAAATTGTGTCATTTTCCTTAAAATTTAAGTTCTTTTGTCTTCTTTATTAAAATTTAAGGGGTTATTGGTTTTTTTTTTTCATCAAATAAAATTATAGCATGGTTTTTTTGGTTAAAATAAACTTAGCTCAACCCCTTTTCATGAAAACTCCCAACTTTCTACCTATGACCATCACACATATACACACATACATACAAATTCGTGGGTGCTCTCTCACACACACACAGAGATTGAATCAGGGCCGGCCAAGGCCCATTGCAGGCTAGGCGACTGTTCGGGGTCCAAAAAAACCGGGGGCACTAAAATTATTTTGGGTGATATATTCAATTAATTTCATAAGAGTATAAATTTATAAGATTTGGTTAAATGACCAAGACGTTTAACTAGAACTATTGGTTTATGTTGTTTAAAGTAACAAGGAGGTCCCAAGTTCAAATTGTTATATTTTATTTACTTTCTAATTTTTACGAATTTCTTTTATAAGGGTATAAATTGATAAAATTTGGTCAAATGATTAAGAAGTTTAACCAGAAGTAGGATGTTTAAAATTAACAAGGAGGTCATGCGTTCAAAACATTATGTGTGCTTTTTCATTTTCCATTTTTATGAATTTCTTTTCATAAGAGTATAAATTTTTAAAATTTTGGAATTTCTTTTTGTAAGAGTATAAATTTTTAAAATTTTGGTTAAATGATCAAGAAGTTTGATCATAAGCAATGGTTTATGTTGTTTAAAATTAACGAAATGTCTTAAGTTTGAAATGTTATGTGCTTATTTTTTTTTTTATTCTTTCCAATTTTTACAACTTTTTGTTTGGTTGTTAATTTCTTTTTAATTGCTAGCTAGTAGCCTTGTGGGTTGCAATTTTTAGACATTCATTCCAATTCAAGTCTGACCTTCAACAAAGAATAATGCGTAGATCAAATTTGTGACAACCCGTCCTTTGTTCTACAATTTTATAAATTTTAAAATGTGAAATTATGAAAATGCCTAGAGGCTAGGGTTTTGACTTTCGTTGAACAACATATAGTGAGATGTACGAAATATTCTTTTAGCGTATTCTTGAAGTACTCAACGATACGAACATGTAGGCGCAATCGGAATTGAAATCAGAGTTACGGTTAAAGTTTTACGAAGCTATGAATACGAAAGTATTTTTGAAGAAATCACTATTTTAATTATATTATAATATTTTAAACTACTAAATTGTTATGCCACATGTGTGTGGCTGAGATGGGAAAAGAAAGGAATCGGGGATGAGGAGAAACAGATGATAAAGGATTGGGTAAAGCTGCCCAATCGGAGGAGAGAGGGAGATAAGGAACAAATTAGGAGAGGAGGGAGGAAAGCCTAACCAATCAGGAAGGAGAACAAGAAGGAAAGGAGGGAGAGGGGGAAGCAGCCAACCCCTTGACCCGTCTTCGACACGAGTGACCCAGTTCTTACAGCCATTTCGACGTTACTCCAGCGATTTAGGACTTTCCACCACTTGCAAACATCTTCACGCTTATTGTCCTTCATTTTCCACCCATAACATGACGAGATTTGGGCCGTTTCAAGATGAGCAGCGGTAACGGCACCTAGGGTTCTGTCGTTGCTATCCGCCATTTGTGAAGCAAATCCCGTCAATCTCCATGCCATTAGACTCCCCTTAAGCCCTGAAACAAAGCCCAATCAGTTGTGGGGGCGGCGGAGCACCAAGGAGGTTGAATCAAGAAACACCCATTCTAGAGTTCCGGCAGGTTTGTGGCAATTTGAAGCTTTTCCAGGCTAAATTGGACTTGACCATTAGTATAAAACTTGATCTACTTATTGAGATCTTCATTCTTGTAAAATTTGAGAATTTTTGGAATTAGTTGAATTTTCCAATGAATCGGGGTGGCTGAACGCCACGTGCGGCGGTGCATGGCCGGTGGGCCGACGCTACCTTTTTGGGTTAAATTTGATGTTCTGATGTCAATTTGATAACCGTTTATTATAGTTTGATAGTTTGAACCTAGAATGGAATACTATGTCACTTGACCATTTTATGAATCGACAATCCGATCGTTGGATTATCACCAAACTTTAATATGTATTGGTTTTAAGGATATTAGAAACTTACAGATCAGGAATCCAACGTACGGATATTCTCGAATTGGATTTGTAAGTTTGTAAAATAAAACGTTGACCGCCACTTAATTTTAGCAATTAGCAGATATTCGACCGTTGGATTGTTCCAAAATTTTAGAATATTGTTCTAGAAGATAAATGAGACCCTTAGGAAGTTACATATAAAAAATCCGTAGTACGGATCTCCCGGATCGAGTTATGTAGGGTTGTGGACCCTATCGTTGATCTATGACCAACGGTTAACTTTTGGTCAATGGGTCATTGGGGATGTGTTTTATGTAAGTTACGTGTTCTATCGATAAGAATTATGAGACGTGATTTGATATCTAATCTAGGTGCCGATCGTTCGTGATGCCTCAATATTCATGCTAGGGAGTTGTAGCGTGGATTTTATGTGAGTGGGTATTTTCCTTTTTATAGTGTGTGTGTATGTGTGTGTGTGTGTGTGTGTGTGTGTGTGTGATTGATAGTTTCCATTTATGCATTTGAAAAAGAATTTCTTACGTACGCCTGGATTAGACTAAAGTTTATAAGAATTAGCGAAATGATGGAATTTATGAAATATGCTACATCCTATAGGATACACAGGTATGCTTATAATCTTTGATGCCATGATTATATCAATAGGCAACTCTGACACTGTTGTACAGGTTGCAATAAACAACTCCGACACTATCGTACAAGTTGCTCGACAGTCGTACAGGTTGCAATAGGCAACTCCGACACTGTCGTACAGGTTGAAATAGACAGCTCTAACATTGTCGTACAAGTTGCCCAACACTGTCGTACAGGTTGCAATAGGCGACTTCGACTGGTGTGCTAGCATAGGTTGTTGAGCACCTGATTTTACTTATATTACTGTTAAGATTTTGTGATTTTGGGATGTCATGCCTTATTTACGTTTTGTAAGCTACGGTAAGTATTTTTCATACTATGCGTAGTATGTATATTTTGGAAACTATACATGTTTTACGACGAGGGGTTATACCATTTTCAAAGGTTTTTATTAAAACTTTATTTTGAGGCCACTCACTCTTATTTTTTGCCCCTCCAGGTTTTAGTAGCTTAGCTTTCATATCGACGAGGATTCTTGGAAAATCTTGGTGTAGACGATTACCTTCGATGATATAATTCTCACTCTATCTTACTGTATTATGCTTATGCTCTGACATCACTATGAAATGGGTTCATTCCCGCTCATAGCGTACTCTTATATTTAGGCACTTTTAGGTTTAAATTTATTCACATTTTCCACATCATTACACTTTATGGCTTCGTCACCTTCCAGGTGTCAACCAACACAGTTCAATTCGGAGTTCTAGTGGACATTCTGGGTCAGGGTAATGGCCTATGTTCCAAGAACCAATGCTACCAATACGGTTAGCACCTACCACTGAAACGATTCCTACTGCTGATAATGATGCGTCAGTTTGGTACCAGAGCATAGGTTTGGGCAGTATTGTGTTCATCACATGCGTGATGTAAGCATTTTCGGTTCTTGAGCCTAATTTTCAAATCTTGCCACCTCTTTGAGTACGAAAAGTGTGTTAACTTTTTTCTCTAAGTTTTGAGTGACTTAGACGACTTATCGACATTCTAGAACATCGTTTTGGCGGACATCTCTAGAATTAAGCGACGAACTTCCCTACCAAGGAAAGATGTGGATTTGAGACAAGTTGATGGCCCTGAAGTAGGGCTACTATATAATCAAAACTTCTTTGACTAGCCACCTCTCGATCACTTCCACATGTAGACAGTAGAATTGAAATACGAAATAATATCTCATTGTTAAAGTGATTTAAGTGTTAAGAAAATTGTGAAGACCTTTTAGTTCGTGTCGTAAAGTTTGTTAGTAGTATAGTACGTTTCGAGGACGTATACCTTTTGCATCATATTCCAAAATTTTACCTGGGATATCACCAAATTGTGAAGTGAAGTGCATCATCGATCCACTTTCTCGTACTACATCAGTTTTCCTTGCAACTTTTCGAACAAGTCCTACTTCATTGAGAAAACTTAGTTACTAAAGCTTATCTATTAGGAAATTATCCAACCAAACACTTTATCTAGGGAACTTCAGACCTAGCTAAAAAGGCGAAATGCCGAACCTTAGGTTCGTACCTAGATTTTAGCAACTCAATCAGGTGACCATTTAAACCCTACTTCGAGTTGATGGTCTAACCGACCAACCTTTGTAACTCGAGTTTTCTTCCATAGCTTGACGAATTCATAGTGGTCTTATCGACGACTTTCTCATCTACCTTGGCGGTGAGACCAAATTCTTCAAACTTGTTTAGAGAAGATATGTTTCTTGGGGAAATGTGCTCTCAGTGGATGATATTCTTTTTTTCTTCCCAAAAGGGTTTAGTGGAAGAAGGTTGAAATTCTCACAAAGTGTTGTGAAATTCGAGATATCTTCGATCTTGTCGAGTTATTGACAATTTGTTAAGCGATTTTTCGACTATAGTGTCTTTCCTCACTTACGACCGAGGAAAGATAGTTTAGTTTGGGATGTTAAATATGAGTAAAGGTTCTGACAACCGAAATGTTGTCCCACTTTACCTTTGTTTTACACCTTGCGATGACATGGATTATTTTGAAATCCACGGTGACATTTTTCTTGGATGTTTCGGCCATGTAAAGGCAGCGTGGCAGAGTATTGCATATATTTCCCAACATGTAGAACCGTCTGAAATGAGCCATCTTATTCATGACTTAGAGTCAACATCTACCATCTTTGCTTGAAAACTAGATGACACTTCTCTGTGGATAAATGTGTTTAAAATCTTTATCATTCTTAGACCTCTCAAGTATATATTCATTTGGAAAGAATTAGATTTCTAACTGTGACGATGGAAGAACCAGATCAACGTTTACGTTTGCACTACCGTGTATTACCCCGATTGTGCAAATGTAATTACTGTTATAGCAGCAAAAGACATTAATTACCTTGAAATACTTACAGCCTGTACTATTCCATTTTAGTTGGAATCCATGAGCATTGGTTTGACATTACTTACAAATGATCAAGAATCATTTGAATGGTTATAATCATTTCCTGTGTCTGTTTAAGGATGGGAAAGATCACCATAAGCTTCCAATACGAGGTATCTTGTACATGTGAAGTTATGATGATGTTTTAGTGACCATAGACCGATGTGACAAGTCAACTCATTTTCCGTTGGTCCCGAGTGACCACATTTTAGACCGCTTTATCGGATTTTCTGGCATTTTGATCAACATCTACATTAACCATGGTGCCATAACCACCTCCTTGTGCTAGAAAACATTCTAGTTAACTTTGGGTACATGTCTATTCTACTGCAGTTTGTATTATTTTGGGGGTAGGTAGGTTATTCAGAATAATCGCACAGACATTGAAATTTAGTTGTGATCATTAACTCTTCAATCACCCAACAAGTACTTTGGTGAGCGAACTATTACCATTGGTGATTGAATTTGTAGCGAGAGTTTATGCATTAATTCCATATACCGTGAACTCTAGATTTAATGGATTTGTTGTGACCCTTAAATTCTCGAGTATTATTTTAACCTTCTCGACATAATTTTTCACCAAATTCGAGAGAAATTCAATATGAATTAGCTCATTATGGTATTGTGAACTGCATTGTTTGAATATATGGTATGTGCGTCACTACTACATCATGTCGTGACACATGGTTCACTTCCAAGCCTTGGGAAGTCTTCTTGAAGGCTATGGGTACAAAGTTGTTGTTCGGTACCACAAACGAACTATCCGAACCTTTGTGGCATGTTACTTTATTCGTCCTATAGTTTTGGCATAATAGTAGTATACACTTGGCTTTGATAGAGTTGCGTGTAACTACTGTTACACTTTCGGTTTTCGACATAGTACCATTTGAGGCGTTGTATAGAGATTTTATGCCTAACACATGATTGACAGAGAAGTATTATGAAAAGGTATTCAAATATTCAGGATTACGATGTAAGAAATTGTGTACTATTGACAATGTCGCCCGAAAGGGTAGTGCGTGAGTACGATCGAGGTTGTGATCAAACGTTGTATGTGTATTTCCCAATGAAGGGCAAGATGGTAATATTGCACCCTTAGGAATTTGTTGCTTGCTTATCATGACAACAGTGAGTGATCAATATTGCGAGCTGCAGACCGTAATATCGATAACTTATTTGTTGAACTCGTTAAGTAATAGACATTTAGATTCGTCTACGTGAGTATTTTATTTATTTATACGTTAGTGATTTATTTATCATTTGGGCTTAACCCAATGATACTACACGCTTATTCTCGGAGTACATGATGCCATGAGTGCGTAAGTGAAATTTTCTAGGTTCAATTTTGATTTCAGTACAACTATTTTAAATGGTACGTTATATGACGTACGTATTTTGACGATATGTTTTTATATATCTATTTTTAACCTTATATTTTAATAACAGTATATTATATTATTATGTTGAATGAGAAGGAAAGTATGAGTTTGGGGGGCATGAAAGAGGACATTCTCTTTTGTGCAACCACTCTAACTTGATTGCTTCCTTATACATACTTTCTTCCTACCTTTTGGAGTATATATTGTATAGCAAATGATTTCAAATTTTAGGGACGAAATTTTTTAAAGGTGGGTAGATTGTGACAACCTATCCCTAGTTCTACGATTTTATAAATTTTAAAATTGTGAAATTCGAAAATTCCCTAGAGGTAAGGGTATTGACTTTCGTTGACCAACATATAGTGAGACGTACAAAATATTCTTTTAGCATATTCTTGAAGTACTTAATGATACGAAAGCGTACGCGCAAGCGAAATCAAAATCAGAGCTACGATTAAAGTTTTACGAAGCTACGAATCCGAAAGTATTTATAAAGAAATCACTATTTTAATTATATTATACTATTTTAAACTACTAAATTGTTATGCCACATGTGTGTGGCTGAGATGGGAAAAGAAAAGAATCGGGGAGGATGAGAAACAAAGGAGAAAGGATTGGGCAGAGCTACCCAATTGGAGGAGAGAGGGAGATGAGGAATGAATCGGGATAAGAGGGAGGAAAGCCTGACCAATTAGGAAGGAGAACATAAGGGAAAGGAAGGAAGCCAACCCCTTGACCCGTCTTCGACCCGAGTGACCACGTTCTTGCAGCCATTTCCAATGCGATTTTCGACGTTTCTCCAGTGATTCAGGATTCTCCACCACCTGCAAACATCATCACGTTTCTTGTCCTTCATTTTCCACCCATAACACGATGGGATTTGGGCCTTTTAAATATGAGCAACGGCGACGACGTCGAGGGTTCTATGGCAGCGATCCGCCATTTCTGAAGCAAACCCGTCGATCTCCATCACCATAGACTCCCCTTGAGCTTTGAAACAAAGCCCAATCAGTTGTAGGGGCGGCGAAGCACCGAGGACGTCGAATCAAGAATTACCTATTCTAGGGTTCCGGCTAGTTCATGGAAATTTGAAGCTTTTCCTGGCCAAATTAGACTTGGCCATAGGTATAAAACTTTCTCTACTAGTTGAGATCTTCATTCCTATAAAATTTGAGAATTTTTGGAATTAGTTGAATTTTTCGACGAATCGGGGCATCCGACCACCACGTGCAGCGGTGCGTGGCCAGTGGGCCGATGCTGCCTTTTTGAGTTACATTTGATGTTCTGATGTCAATTTGATATCTGTTTGTTATAGTTTGATAGTTTGAACCTAGTATGGAATGCTACGTCACTTAACCATCTTATGAATCGACGATTCAACCGTTGGATCGTCACCAAACTTTAATAAGTTATATTACCTAATATTTGAGAATATTAAAAACTTACGGATCGGGAATCTGACATACAGATCTTCCCGAATTGGATTTATAAGTTCGTAAAATAAAACATTGATTGTCATTTAATTTTAGCTATTGGTGAAGATCCGACCGTCGGATCGTTCCGAAATTTTAGAATATTGTTCTAGAAGATAAATAGACCCTTAGGAAGTTACGGAACGAAAATCCGAGGTACAGATCTTCTGGATCGAGTTACGTAGGGTTGTGGACCCTACTGTCGATCTTTGATCGACGTTGACTTTTGGTCAATGGGTTTCAAATCATTATAGAATGTCCTTGGGGATGTGTTTTATGTAAGTTACGTGTTCTATGGATAAGAATTACGAGATGTGATTTGATATCTGTTCTATGCGTCATTCGTAATGCCTCAATATTCTTGCTAGGGAGTTGTAGCGCGGACTTCAGGTGAGTGGGTCTTTTTCTTTTTATAGTGTGTGTGTGTGTGTGTGTGTAATTTCTTACGTACGCCTGGATTAGACTAAAGTTTATAAGAATTAGCGAAATGACGAAATTTATGAAATATGCTACATCCTACGGAATACACAGGTATGCTTATGATCTTTAATGCTATGATTATACCAATAGGCAACTCCGGCACTGTCATATAGGTTGCAATAGGCAACTCCGACACTGTCGTACATGTTGCAGTAGACGACTCCGACTAGTGTGCTAGCATAAGTTGTTGAGCACCTGATTTTACTTATATTACTGTTAAGATTCTGTGATTTTGGCATGACATGCCTTATTTACGTTTTACAGGCAACGATAAGTATTTTCATACTATACGTAGTATGTATATTTTAGAAACTATACATGTTTTACTGCAAGGGGTTATAACGTTTTCAAAGATTTTTATTAAAAGTTTTTTTTTCAGGCCTACTCATCCTTGTTTTTCGCCCCTCCAAGTTTTAATAGCTGAGCTTTCATATCGACAAGGATTCTTAGCAAATCTTGGTGTAGGCAATTTCCCACAATGATATAATTCTCACCATATCTTACTATAATGTACTTATGCTCTGACATCACGTGTGAAATGAGTTCATTCCCGCTCACAGCGCACTCTTATATTTAAGCACTTTTAGGTTTAAATTTATTCACATTTTCCACATCACTACACTTTATGACTTTATTGCCTTCCAAATTTCGGCCATCATAATTCGATTCGAAGTCCCAGTGGTCATTCTAGGTCAGGGTGTGTCAAAATTTGCAACACATATGACGTGTCACTAATAAGAAATAAGCATGTTAATCAATATTTAAGTAATAATCCAATCATCAACAATCAAATCATACATTTTACAAAATTTAGTTGAAAAATTTAGTATCTCTAGCATTAGTCTTTAAGAAAATAATGGATGCATGTCTCATTGATTGCCTATATATATCAACTAAAGATTCGAAAATATGATTATTTTTTTAGTCCCATATTGAAAAGGTTAGTAAATAAGAAAAAACATCTCACGAGTTATATAAAAACACTTTAAAAGTTCGCATAGAAGGGAAACAAAACTCGTCATCATACTTGTAAGCCCATGGTTTTTGGGTTCTCTTCTCTCAATACAAAATAAATTAGTTTTTTTCGTGCCTAAATTATTGAGTTTGAAGTGCTTTTCTAAATATAATTTTATTGAAGTCTTACATGTGAAAACAAATAATTTTTCTGATATGAAGTTAAGGCACATTTTTTGGGTCGCCCCAAGCCTCAAAACTCTTAGGACCGGCCCTAGATTGAATAACACTATCATATATCTTCTCCACACACGTGGACTTGTATATGTACACACGCAAGTGCACGTGCACATGCACACACACACGTTAAGTTTTGCATATAAGTTTCATTGTTTGCAGATGGAATGCTCTCAAACTAGAAACAAGCAATCCAAGTCGAACTCGATTCGTTTGCGAAACGTAAGGTGTCTGGACCGATAGTTCCTACTCCTCCACATATGAAGCCTGTTGGCTACAACTGAGTTTTTGTTCGGAGGCGTAATAAGAAGATCGAATTTGTGCGTTACAAAGCTCGTCTTGTTTCGCAAGGCTTCTCACAACTCCCCGGGATTGACTATGATGAAACGTATTCACTCGTGATTGATATGATTACTTTTCGCTACCTCATCAGTTTGGTAGTTTTCGAAAAATTGGGTATGCAGCTTATGGATGTAGTAACTGCGTATCTCTATGGGGATTGATATGGTAGAAACTAACACACAAATTAAACCCTTTTTAGACAATTGTAGTATACGTAGGTAGGGATCGTTCTAGACCGAGGATTAGAAGGGCTGCTAATCTACAAAAATTAAACTCTAAATCACTAAACTAGATTCAAAAATTGAAAACTAAGCTTAAACTACTCAAAATAAGCTAAACTGATTCAAAACACACAAACTAAGTTAAATTGACTCAAAACAGGAACTAAAGGGAAGTTCGGATGAAAATTAAACTAAAAAGACTCAGAATACTAAATGGGGGGTTGTTATGATGAATTTAAGATTTAAACAAACAAACTTGCAGAGACAAACTAAAAGGGTACAAAATTGGGTGAATTAAAGGGGTGAAAAGCTAGCTAGAGGTTCCTTCTCCACACATGACACATATGCATACAAATTGATTTCCAGTTATTATTCCTATAAACCACGGATGACAATGCCCCAAGTTAACTATGAACTGCACAAATTAACCATTAGATTTTCCTAAATTCATTGAATTGGACTTAGCGACGCAACCAAATTATTCTTATCAAGTTCCCTATATGAACTGCATAATAGAGATACATATCAAAGATCATTAAGTTCTATGAAAATCATAAGCGTTGACATGGCATTCATAACTCTGAACTGCATGATACTCCTGCCACAAATTTACTTAACATAATCATGACTAGTGATTTCCACTACTTATAAATATAAGTTCATAACTATTAGGTGAAATTCCTTTATATTTTAGCATCAAATTCATGCATGCAAACTAAGTAAGCCTCCTTAATCAACACACAAGAATAAGTTATCAATCAAATAGTTAAGTAAATTGCATTCACGATTTATGAAACGATAACTGGATGTAATCAATTCATATCACATATATGTTCATGGCTTTGAATTCACCTCTAGCTAAAACGAAATTAGTTCCACATGTTCATCATAACTGAAAACCAAATTAAAATAAACATTGGACTAAAACTAAGGATAGAATACACCTGGAAACGTTCCAGCAATCCAAAGGCCTTGGATGGCAGGCATAACTCTAAGCTCTTCTTCCTTACAAAGCTGCAACACAAAGTGTTTAATTTCTCTGAATTTCTCTATAAGGCTCCTCCCTGAAAGCTGCGGCAATAACTTGTATTTATAGGGCTAGGGCATGGCCTACTTTGTGGTGGAAAAGGATTAGATTGTTTACATTGTTTTAGGACTCCTTAAATCAGATATGCATTGTTAAAACATGATAAGGACTCCTAAATTTAGATGGGGAGGATTTAGAATAGGATAAGGACTCCTTTTGCAGTTGGAGATACGGTAAGGTAGGATTAGGATAAGATAAGGTTAGTTTGGATAAGGTTTAGCTGATTCCTTATCTTCTATGTCTTGAATTAGTTTCTCCATCTCTTTACCACATTCCTAGCCTCATTTGAACTTCAAAACATCCATCCACCTTGCTCCATGCAAGTGTTATCCATTCCAAGTCCAAAACTGCTCTAAAACGCTCTAAAATGCCCTTTCTTGCCAACTTTGCCATTTGGACCTACAAACACATGAAAATAGCTTAAATCACTATAATAAATAGAAACTAAGTAAATGCAAAGAAATAAGCTAACAAAGTCACATAAATATGCTCCTATCAAGGATCTTGATACGGAAATTTCTATGAAAGTTCCCAAATGACTTACTTTGACTAGATCAAATAGTTCCAAACCTAGGAACACGTTCTCAATTCGGCTAAAGCACTCACTCTACGGTTTGAAGTAATCCTGAAGAATGTGGTATAACCATTTGAGTGAGTATTTGAGAAGAAAGATCTAGGAAAGACTTAATATTGTCTCGGTCTCAAGATAAAGCACCATTCAGATGGAATTAGTACATTAATCGAACTGCACCCAAAAGGTGTTGCGATACTTTAACGAGGATAAAGTGAAGCCTTCAAGTACTCATATGGTCGTTCAATCACTAGATGCAAAATGAGATATCTTCCGTCTGAAGGATAATGAAAAAGAGATTTTAAAACCCGAAGTTCCTTATCTAAGTGCGATACGCGCTTTTCTGTACTTAGCTCGATGTATTAGACCCGACATTTCCTTCCCTGTTAATTTTTTGGTAAGATACAGTAATGCATTGACACGTAGATACTGGACTGGTGTTAAAAACATCTTCCGTTACCTTAAGGGTACTATAGATCTAGGCCTGCTCTATCCCTACAGATCCTTGAGTGATGTCACAACCCTTTTTGGTTCTCAAGTCGATTCCTGCCTTGTTGGTTATGCCGACACATGTTGCTTATCTGACTCGCACAAGGTGCACTCCTAAACGGGTTATGTCTTTACCATTGGAGGCACCGCAATATCTTTACCATTGGAGGCCACTTCGTTAAACCATGCTGAAAATACTTGCCTTGCATAAAGCTACTCGGGAATACTTCTGGTTGAGAGTAGTTGTGGGCTATATTTGAAGTTCTTACTATCTTTACCCCATCATTGACATCCCCATGATGATCTATAAAGATAACGCAGCATGCATCGAACAACTCAAGAAGGGTTATATCAAAAGAGACAGCACCAAGCACATTGCGCAAAATTTCTTCTTTTCGCATTAACAACAAAAGCATCAGAAGATTGAAGTCACTCAAATCCGTTCACAAGACAACTTGACGGATCTTTTCACCAAATCACTACCGAATGCGACATTTCAGAAGCTTGTTCAAGGAATAGGTATACATAAACTTTCTCGAGTTGTAACATTGTTAGTTCTTTAGAATTATGTCAAACTCAGGGGAGTATCCTAAAGTATACTTGCTTGACCTTAATGTATTCCTTTTCCCTTCGATTAGGAGCATTTTTCCCTTTGGGTTTTGCTACCTAACAAGGTTTTGACGAGGAACCCACATTGGGTAGATTATATCCTTGATGACGTCCCGTAGACATTTTATTTGACCTTGCATTTTCTTATGCACTTTTTCTTAGACTATGGGTTTTGTCCCTACTTGGGTTTTACCATAGCCCATTGGGTTTTTTTGTGAGATTTAGTTCAACATGAAAATTCTTACCTTGTTTGAGATTAGTGTGTTCCCAGAATCAGTCTGATAAGTCGACTTCCTCAACTCTACATGATGCCGAATCTATTTGAGTACACACTCAAGGGGGAGTGTTATAAACATTGTATTAAAGTGTGATATGTAAATCCTAACTAGTTATTCTTCCCTATTAGGACTTGTATTCCTTGGAGGAGAAGGATTCTTCCCTCCCTTATTACTATAAATAAAGGCATTGAGTAGGGGGAATAACACATCCTCTACACAATCCTACAAACACATCTCTCTCCCTACTCTCTCTCTCTGCCGCGCCTCCCATCTCTCCCTGTCAGATTAAAATTAGCCACAAAAAACTCAGCCCACTCCTCCCCTTAGTGTAGATAATATCGTTTGTTCAAAAAAAAAAAATATTCAAACTAAACTTACTCATTTTCTAAAACAACATTCTCTCTTCATTTTCTCCTTGCTCAAGGGTCCACCCTTGAATTTTAATATTTAACATGTGAATAGTTGCACTCTAATTTTAAAGAATGACCGTTTATTTTGTTATAATTGAAGATGTGTTATAAATAAGCATAAGTTTGAGAGATAACCTTTGCTAGGAACAAGAGCGAAGCTGGTGCAATGTATCACACTGTTTATTTTCGTAATTATAACACAAAAGAATTGTAGGTAAAGAGAGGAAGGAAGAGATATTGATATTATTGCTTTCCACATATTTTCTTTTCTGTGTGTTGTGATCATACACAAAATACTTCTTATGTAGAGTCATGTCTGTGAAGCATCACCAAAGTGAAATGAGTGCCTTTTGAACAACATCATACAACAACAACAATGCTATTATTTTTAAGTCTTCCTCACTTTTCGTCTTTGGCTAAAAACATGTGGGCATTCACTCCCACAACTTTTACAATACTCCCCTTTGGATGACTACATATCAACATCAGTTGCCTCATTAAAACCTTGCTCAGAAAAACCCAGTGGGAAAAAATCGTAGTGAAGGAAAAATAGTACAACTTTGCTTGGATTGTTGGTATAGTGTTAAGTATGTTTATGTTGCCTTGTGAAAACCTTGATAGGAAAAAGTACAACATGCATGTATCATGGATGCTCCCCTCGAAATATATCTCCCCTTGATTCTGCATTCTTCAAATTTAACTAATTGGCAAGCCGACGTAATTCGGGACCATACACTAGCTTCTGAAATGTGCACTTTGGTAGAGATTTGGTGAATAGGTTTGCCAGATTTTCATTATAATGGATTTGTCTGACGTCAATAACTTTAGCCTTTTGAAGCTCATGTGTACTGAAAAACTTTAGAGATATGTGTTTAGTCTTATCGCCCTTGATAAATCCTTTCTTCATATGGGCAACACACGCTGCATTATCTTCATGAATGGCAGTTGGAGTCTCTGTCTTTGAAGGTAGATCACATGAATTCTAGATGTGGTGGATCATTGATCTTAACCAAGAACATTCACGACTGGCTTCATATAGAGCAAGTATTTTTAAGTGATTGGAAGATGTAGCAACTAATGGTTGCTTCGTTGAGCTCCATGAAATTGCTATATTTCCATAACTGAACACATATCTAGTTTGTGAGCGGGCTTTATGCGGATTAAAGAGAAAACTAGCATCTGCATATCCAACAAGGCTCTAGTCATTGTGGATTTCTCGGAGTAGAAAATACCCATGTCTGTTGTCCCACGAAGGTATCGTAAAACATCTTTGACTCCCATCCAATGACGAATTGTTGGAGCAGAGCTATACCTTGCTAACAAGTTGATTGAAAAGGCTATATCTAGTTTCGTGCATTGTGCTAAATACAATAAAGCACCTATTGCACTCAGATATGGTACTTTTGGACCAAGGACCATTTCATCATCTTCTTTTGGACAAAATGAATCTTTCTTAATATCTAGAGAACGAACAACCATTGGCATGCTAAGTGGATAATCTTTGTCCATGCCAAATCGCTTTAGGATTTTTTTTCAATGTAAGCTAATTTATGGACCAAAATTCCATTACCACAATGCTTGATCTGCAAGCCGAGACAATATTTTATTTTCCCAAGGTCTTTCATTTCAAATTTGCTTTTAAAATATGTAGCAGTTTTATTGAGCTTTTCAGGAGTTCCAACTAAGTTTATATCGTCGACATATATTACCATTATAGCAAATCCATAATTTGATTTTTTTAATGAACACACAAGGTCAACGACATTGTTGGTATATCCTTATTTGATTAAATACTCACTGAGACGATTGTACCACATTCATCCAAATTGTTTCAGCCTATATAATGATCGCCTTAATTTGATTGAGAGCATACCTTGTGGTTTGTTAGTCGTTTCAGGTAACTTAAGTCCTTCTAAGAACTTCATATTTATGTCAGTATCTAATTTTCCATATAGATACATGGTGATGACACCCACAAGTTGCATGTCAAGTTTTTTTTGAAACCACCAAACTTATTAAGTAACGGAACGTAATTGCATCCATTACAGGAAAGTTTGTCTCCTTATAATCAATTCCAGGTCTTTGTGAAAAACCTTGTGCAACAAGTCATGCTTTATATCTTGCAATCTCATTTTTCTCATTGCCCTTTCTTGTGAATACCCATTTGTAACCCACGGGATTTACTCTAGGCGGGGATTGGACTACTGGTCCAAAAACACTTTGCCTTTCCAAGGAATTTAATTCTACCTGTAATGCGTCTCTCAATTTAGGCCAATCTTGTCTTTGTTTTGCATTCATCAACAAAGCGAAGCTTAATATCATCGCTTAATATGATTTCAATGGCTATTACAAATGCCAACATGTTGTCGATGATTATTTCATTTAGATCCCACAATTCATTATTAAATGCTTAATTATGAAGATTTATTTGCTTTCATGTACCTCTGTCTCTTCAGGGACATAGGTCTTATTATGCACATTTTCTTTTTCTGGAAGTATAAAATCATGGACTGTGAATTAGTCATTCATTTTCTTTTCCTGAATGATTTCATTTAGATTCAGCTGTGCCCTCATTGTCTTCTTTCGAGGGGCTGAATCTTTTGAACCTGGGGGTCTACTACGCTTCAGCGTGCACCGGATGAATCATTTGCTGCCACTTTGTTTTGTCCAACAATGACATCAATTCTTGCAAGTGCATTTGCAGCTGGTATATGTGATTTTGTCATTTTCATAACATCATTAAATGCATTTGGCATATCAATACTTTGAAGATGAACGATCATTTTCACATTGAGTGCTTCGTGGATCAAAATGAGATAACATAGGTATCACCATGACAATTCTTGTCGTTCTTCTGGAACGGTCTTTTCTCCCCCTAACGGTGGGAAAACTATTTCTTCAAAGTGACACTCCGCAAAAAAAAAGCTATAAAAATATCACATGTCAAAGGTTCCAAATATGTAATGACAGATGGTGAATCAAAACCCACATAAATTCTTAATCTGCGCTGAGGTCCCATTTTAGTGCGTTGTGATGGTGCAATAAGCACATAAACAACACAACCAAAAACTCGTAAACGTGAAATATTTGGCCGATGCCCAAACATGAGTTGTATTGAGGAGTATTAGTGGTTGGATATAGGTCTTAATCGAAATAATAATGTAGCATGAAATATGGCATGTCCCTATTCAGAAACTGGCAATTTTGTTTTCATGAGCAGAGCGCGAGCTATTAATTGAAACCGCTTGATAAATGCTTCTGCTAAACCCTTTTGAGTATGCACATAAGAAACATGGTGTTCAACATCAATGCCTAATGTCATGCAGTAATCATCAAAGGTTTGAGACGTAAATTCACCAGCGTTATCAAGTCGAATTGACTTAATAAGGTAATCTGGGAACTGTGCTCATAACTTAATTATCTGAGCAAGAAGTCTCGCAAAAGCTACATTTCAAGTAGACAAGAGGCAAACACATGACCATCAGGTAGATGCATTAACCAAAACCATAAAATATCAAAATGGTCCACATGGTGGTTGAATAGGCCCACAAATATCCCTTTGAATTCTTTGCAAAAATGATGGGGATTTATCATTAATCTTTAATTGTGATGGTCTCATTACCAACTTTCCTTAAGGACAAACCTTGCAAGGGTTATCATTTGATATAGCAATGTATCTGCTCAATAATGAATGTCCATTAGAGTTGATAATGATTCTATGCATCATGGTGGATCCTGGATGACCCAGACGGCCATGCCAAAGCATGTAAATTTTTGGATTAATGAACTTCTAGTTCATGACAGTATGTGCTTCAATTGTCTTTATGTATGTATAATACAATCCACTCAATAAACCACGCAACTTCTCCAATGCACGCTTCTAGGTATCATTGAAGGTAATGCATAGATATTCCACATTTTCTGCACATTTTATTTAATGTGATATCCATTTAAACGTCTGTCTTTAAAACTTAACAAAGTTCGAGGAAATCGAGTAGCGTACAACGCATTTTGTATGGACAATATTGTTCCATTTGGTAACATGATCTGGGCTTTTCTTGAGCCTTCAATAACATTTGATTGACTTGGTATTGTTGTTACCTTTACTTTTGTAAGCATCAAGCTTGAGAAATATTTTCGATCTCGAAGTACTATATGCGTGGTTACGCTATCTGTAAGACAAATATCTTTGCAATTACTCTTGTTTTGAGAATAACCATAATTTTTATCCATGCTCGCTGAGTAAGTGAATCATAGTTAAAAGCAATTTATTCATAATAAAAAGAAATTGAAATGCCTTTTACTAAATTGAAGTGCGAGCTTTAAACTACAAGTTCAGATAATAAGAGCACATCAAACACAAAAATGATTCAATCAGGTCCATATACTTCATTCCCTATTTTCACAATGAAGTCTGAGACATCCATGTAGGTTGTGTTCAATTGCCCTAATAAATCGAACACTGGATTAGGTATATCGACTAGTTTAGCCTAGTCGATGAACACCCTTCTCCTTGATGGAGGATTGATACAGGTCCACCAGATGTTTAAGGGTCCGGCAGGCACGCGCCCAGTGACTACCACCACACCTATGAGAGACTCCTTCAGGATTTCTAGGAGTGTTATTCATATGAGCTTTACCTTGTGGCGATTTACATATTTGAAGCTCGGGCTTAAATTATGCCTTGGACCTTGGTTGTAGAATGGACACCATGATTCTTGCCTTTCCCATTCCACTGGCCTCGTTTGTGGCCACATCCTCATTTGTAATTATTGCCACGAGAAGATGTGGTGTTCATTTCGAGGGAAACAACATTCACTTCTGAGAATGACACCAACCCAGTAGTTTGAGATTGATGATTTTTCATCAAAAGCTCATTGTTCTATTTAGCTACAAGGAGCACCAATATTAGCTGGTTGTACTCAATAGAGCCTCGCTCTCTATACTGCTATTGCAGGAGCACGTTGGAGGCATGAAAGATGCTGAAAGTATTTTCCAGCATATGTTCCTCAATATATTCTCACCACAAAGTAAGTCAATGGGGACAGGGAAAAGTAAGTCAATGGATTCAACTCAGGAAATATTAGCCTCCCATTGAAGCAGAATCGGATTCTTCCTTATATCAAGAGAGCATTTTTGTTTGGGTTTTTCATACTGCTATGTTCTTCTCTTGTCTTCAAGTTTTGATTGTAATTATTACAAGTTATTTTTCGGATTTTTCTTAGTTTTCGGATTTTTCGGTGTCGGGTTTTGTTTGAGAGAAGCTGGAATGGGAGGAGTTGGGGAGCTTTTTGCTGGTGCTGCTGTAGGAGCATTGTTTACTGTGCTGTATGAGGTTGTTAAGGATGTCAAGGACAAGACTATGATGTTTCGAGAGCTCCTCGGAGATCTCGATTCCACGCTAGAGGCGTTAAAGCCGCTGATCAAAGACATAGCGAAGTACAAAGAGGTGTTGGATCAATCAAACAAGGAAGTAGAAAAAATTGTGAAACAAATGGCGAATGGGGAGGAGCTAGTTCTCAGGTGCTACAAACTTTACTGGTGGAAAGGCTTCAAAAAGTATAAATACGCCAGGCAACTTCTTGATTTGGACAAGTGTCTAAACAGGTTGTTGACGGTACTGACTGTGGAGGGAATAAGGAACGGGTTCGAGAACTTGGCTGTTTCGAGGGAGAACTTGGCCGTGTCGAAGGAGACCTTGACTACTGTCCAGAAAAATAGTTTGGTAGGAAACAAAGAGAATGTTGTCATACAAAAGCAAGAAGGATTTCATGATTTGGGTTCAGTTCCTGAACCTCCACATGTTACAGTTGGATTGGATGAGCCTTTGAGGGATTTGAAGGAGATGCTTCTTAAGGACGATGTCTCAATGTTAGTGCTGACTGCTACCGGAGGTTGCGGGAAAACCACATTGGCAATGAAATTCTGTCAAGATGAGGAAGTCAAAGGTATAATAATACTTTCTAATTACTAATTGAGAAGTGTTATAGTAGAAGTAATCTGTAATTTAACATTGTTTTCTCTCGATTACTACTAGTCGTATGTTATAGATGTCGTTCGTTGATTTGAAGCCTTTTGTATATATATAACATCACCCAAATCAAACCCAGCTTCGGATATATATAACATCAAAGTGAATCCACAAATGTAATATTTCAAATGCTTGAATATCAAATCTTATTGGATATCTGGTTTCGAAATTAAAGCTTTCTTTTTTCCATGACTAATATGTGGTATGTCTCGGATATAATAGTTCACTCATGCATTATATAGTAAAGAATCGTCCCCATTTCTGTTATACAGTTCATATCTGAGTCCTAGAGGAATATAATTGGAAAATCCCATGGGTAGAAAATTTTACTTGACCGGGTAACGAAGCATTTACTACACTAGCTTCATGATTGATCAGGTTCCATTAAGAAAATTGCTTCACTCGTTTCATACTCTTCAATGTTGCCATAGTATATTGTTCATTGTTTTCACATTTATCTAACATATTTCTTGTATTGTATTTTGATAGATAAATTCAAGAAAAATATCTTCTTTGTCACCGTTTCTAAAGAGCCCAACTTAGATGTTCTACAAGAGCTATATCAACTTATGAAGTCTCAGGAAGCAGGACAAGATCCTATACTGTTGGTCCTGGATGATGTTTGGTTCAAATCCAAATCTCTTCTTCAGAAGTTTGATGAATTGAAATCGCGAAATTACAAGATCTTGGTGACATCGAGATCTGAATTTCCAGGATTTGGCACTCCATATAATCTCAAGGCTTTGAATGATGAAGATTCGATGACTCTTTTGCGTCATTCAGCATCCCTGGGAGATAGCTCGTCTGTTCCAGAAGATCTTCTGAGAAAGGTTTATTTCTCACTATGCAATTCACAACATTTATACATATCAAGGCCTCACAAATTATAGGGGCAACAAAGTGGGGAAAATAAATTGTTTTGATCTTTTACGATATGTATACACATACAGAAGCAAACGCCCATTTTACCATATGAACCTGCAAACGATCATCATGTGATGTTAATTAAGAACCAAAACTAAAATAAGAATGAAGCTAAGTAGGTAGTCAATAACCATTTTCATGAAACCATTGAGATGTCAAAAGAAACTTGAACTTTCTGTCTGCAACCCAGATGGTAATTGACATCATTTGGTACAATTAACCTGCAGATACTAAAGCACTGTAAGGGAGTTCCCCTTGCCATTACAGTGACTGGGAAATCACTTCGCGGACAAGCTACAGAATTCTGGCGTTCAAGACTAGCAGACTGGTCTAAAGGTTCTATTCTTGATTCTGAGACTGAGTTGCTTCTTCGCCTTCAAAGTAGCATAGATGCCTTAGATGAAAAAGAGGTTATCATCAGGGAATGTTTCACGGACCTTGTTTCATTTCCTGAAGATCAAAGAATCTCTGCTGCTGCTTTCATTGATATGTGGGCAGAGTTATATAAGCTAGATGAGGACTTTCTGTCCATTAAGAACCTCCAAGAACTCGCCAGCAGAGGTCTGGCAAATCTTGTGATCACTAGGTACGCAAGCTATTAAGTTTCTCCTGTATAATATTCTCATTGAAAATGTCCACATTCACATTTCGCTCTGACCATAACATGAAACTGCAAGTCTGCAACTGACTGAGTTTGGCTTGTTACCAGGAAGGAGAATATAGAGATTCTGGATGACTACTATATCGAACACTTTGTTAGCCAGCATGATATGCTTAGAGAGCTGGCTATCTACAATGCAAAACTAGACCCAATAGAAGATAGAAAAAGACTGATTGTCGTAAGTGGACACAATCAACCCAAGTGGTTGACGGAGCAGAAGTCTCATCCCATCAATGCTCGCCTATTATCTATCTCCTCTGGTTGTCCCATCTCTCTCTTTATAAAATGCATATATGTGCACATTGCACGTCTACCTATGACCAGCACACTTACCCACGTACATTCACATTCGTCCGTGCTCACACACACATGATCACAGACACAAGCATATGCATATATACACATGCACACACAGACACACGCTAAAATTTGCACGTAAGTTTCATATAATTTCTGTGCTACTCATATCTCGTAGCATATTGTTTGCAGATGGAATGTTCCCAACACAATGGCAGAGTGTTCATCTACCACAAGTTGAGGTTCTAGTTTTGAATTTTAAGACAGTGAACAATGCCTTACCTGAATTTGTGCAGAAAATTGATAAACTGAAGGTTCTAATAGTCACAAACTATGGTTTATTGCCTACTGAATTGAGTAATTTTGATCTTCTGGAATCATTATCAAATCTGAAGAGAATCAGATTAGAGCGCATTTCAATTCATTCCATAACCAAGAACTTCGTACCATTGAAGAGTCTAAAGAAGATATCTTTGTTCATGTGTAACATGGGTCAAGCTTTCCACAATTGTTCCATCAAAATTTCAGATGCCTGGCCAGGTTTAGAGGAAATGAATATTGACTATTGCCATGATTTGGTGGAACTGCCTGACGAGCTTTGTGATCTTGTTCATATGAAGATGCTCAGTATCACCAACTGCCATAAGCTATCTGCCTTGCCTGAAGAGATCGGAAAGCTGGAGAATTTGGATGTACTGAGACTAAGGTCCTGTACAGACTTGGTAAGGCTTCCGGTCTCGATTGAGAACCTCACTAAGTTGTGCTGTCTTGACATGTATGATTGTTTGGGCATTAGGCAGTTGCCTGAAGGCATTGGTAATATGAGCGGTTTAAGAAAGATCAACGTGGGACAATGCTCAAGATTGGAAGAGTTGCCTCTATCAGTGTGGGATCTTGACGAGCAGTTAGAGGAAGTGATTTGTGATGAAGAGAAGAAACATTGGTGGGAATCGTTCTTAGCCAGAGACAAAATCAAGGTGGCAAAAGAAAAAACCAATCTGAATTGGCTCGAAAAGCCTCAGTTGTGAGACCTGTCTTTCCTCAATAAATGATGGAGCAACGTCTTTCTGATTGTGTTGCATTTTTTTCTTTAGCTTCCATCTTCTTGTTAGATTTTTCTTGTTTGATTTCGTTCTTGGTTCTGTTCAATTTCTATGTTTCATCACATCAGTTTGTAAGACTATTTATATCAACTCTCGCGTCTCAAGAAATTATGTGTTATTTTATCTTGTGTAATTGTCATGTTATTGTTTTACACAATCATGTGTATTATATTTTCTTGGATTATACAAAAAATATGTTTTTACTGCACCTCATATGTAAATTATTATTATTTTTTATATGGCTCATATGTAAATTATGCATTTGGTTATATCTGTAAGTTTTCTTTTGTTGCTTACTCTGATATAGATATTAGCCTATTAGGTAATGTTAGAGAGACTAAATTTAGAGACAAAATTTACAAACTAAATGATGTATCATTAATATGAATGAACACGTTTATCAATGCTTAAGTAATAAATTAATCATCAGCTTACATGTTATTTAGTTTTCAAAATTTTATTTATATATTTAGTCTTTCTAACATTACCTATTATATATTGACATATTTTAAAATGTAGTTTACCGTATTTTAATTTAATGCAGACATATAATCAGTGGAGGATCTACAGAGAGACCTGGGAGGTCCTAGGACCTGTCGACGACCCTCAATCGCTGCTAGAAATTTTTGGGGGACCCCTCGTACTCAAACACGAGGTCTGTGCAGTGTGTTCTGTAATTTCTGGGTTTGCTATTATATTCACGAAAGGAGGAAGAAGATGATAAATGAGTTTCTCTCTCATCCTTTCATTCCCACTTGGCCACCATCAAACTTTCCCATTTAATTTATTTTTAAATTGGTCCAATCATGTTTGGACAGCTAGCATGAAGTTGATGTTTCCAAAAAAGAAAAATGGGCTGTCAGTCACTATGTGTATTTTTGCTAATTGGTGTGGCTCCCCCTCTTTATGCGTCCAAGTGCCTCATTTTGCTTTCTACAATCTACAATCTGCAATCTACACCCACATATTCAACACACTAATTTGTCTTAAAATTCAATATAAATCAATATGATCTTTAAAAATATTATGTAAATTACTATGAACTTGTAATTATTTGAACTTTATCTTATACTTTAAATTCATCAAAATACTAAAGGTATATAATAAATTTACTTAAATTTGCCTAGACCGTATCCGAAGAAGAAAGAAAATAGGATCCTTTTTAACAATTGGTATATGTTTTGTGTTTTTTTATTTTTTTAATTTTTATTTTTGTTAAATTTTAGAAATAAAAAATATGAAGAGATTTTTCAAGCCAAAACTAATAGCACCATCTATTTGTTTTGGAAAGATAGTTGAGTAACAATTTAGTTGTTTACATTGAGAAATATGTTTTTTCATGTATTGGTAATGAAGCTATCATAGAACATTTTTAGACTATGAAACCCCGTCGTAGACGCTCAAATTGGGATTTTATAGCTTGTAATATTTTTTTACGTATAATTTTTTAATAAAATATATTATATTTAACTTTTCAATCTTAATTTTGATTATATATATTTTTACCTTTATGAATAGGAACTCTCAAATTTAAAATCATGAATCCGCCATTGCATATAATCTATATGCCATTTATATGCAAGTACAGTTGATATCGTCGATATTGCAAAGTTGAAATTTTCAAAATATGGTTAAATATTGGCCGTTTATTGCCCATTGGTTCGTGGTTAAATATTGGCCGTTTCTTTCAAAACTATGGATTTGTCTTTATGCTTTTGTCTCCTTTCGAAAGTGGCTGTCACAATTTAATAATATGGTTGGTGGGCTCTCTCTCTCACCGTGAAAGATTCCCAGACATGATGCAATTTCGTGGTGAATTTCCAAGTCTCCCTCCACACTCCAACTCCGAAATTTCCCGGACATGGTGGTGCAGCTACTGTTGAAGTCAACGCTCTCCAACCCCGAAATTTCTATCCAGCTTCAGTAGTAAGTATTTATATGCCAAAACCCTAACTTTGTATTGCTTGATTTCTGAATCTCTTTATTTTGGAAACCAAATTTAAGCGTGTCTCACTTTTCTACAGCTTCGAATCTGTTATTGTTTTGGGAAAGTGGCTACGGTCCGAAATCAAATCTCAAATTCTCAATTCTTATCAAGTATCGGCGACATACTGAAAACTGATAATTTCCGCAATGGGGTGAAAAGTGGTCGTTTCGGCCAATTTTCCTGTATTTTTGTAAGTTTTTTCTGATTTTGGTGTTGGTTTTTGTTGTGAAGAATCAAGGAATGAGTGGAGCAGGCGGCCTTATCGGCGGGGCTGCTCTCGGAACAGCGTTCAATGTGCTGTATGATGTCCTCGATGAGCTGATTACCAAGAATGTAATTTTTGCGCCCCTTCTCAAAGAGATCAAATCCAGGTTAGACTCTTTGGCACCATTGTTGAAGGATATAGAAAAATCCAACAGGAAATTGGATCTATCGGATAAGGAACTGGTAGACTTGAAAGAACATTTGGAGAAGGGCATAGAGGTGGTTAAGAAGTGCAAGAAGATTCGATGGTGGAGCTTGTACAAAAGGTACAAATACGCCAACAAGCTGATTGAATGGGATGAATCTCTTCAACGACTTTTGGAAATACTAAACGTTCAGGGAATAAGGGATATGAAGGACAGCTCCCTTTCGGTGAGGAATATAGAGAACGTGCTCAGCAGAATTGAATCGAATCTGGTGATACCGAAACAACCCGACAGTGATGCTTGGTGTGCAGTACCTCAACTTCCACCGCTTGTGGTTGGATTGGATGGTCCTCTGAGGGAGTTGAAGATGAAGCTTCTAAAGGACAAAAATGTTTCAATGGTTGTGCTGACTGCTCCCGGAGGATGTGGAAAAACCACTTTGGCTTCAAAGTTTTGTCAAGACAAGGATGTCAAAGGTATCGATCATATATTTATAAGTTAGCACTCGGAATTGTTTATATTTTTTTTCTTTGTACAATTATGGCAGATTTAAATGATGCCTCAATGACTGATTCATTATGTTTTCATTGGATAGATACATTCAAGGATAATATCTTCTTCATCACGGTTTCAAAAAAGCCTAAATTGGAAAATATTGTTCAAGATCTATATCAACGCAAGGGTTTCCCGGCACCTACTTTTGAAAACGAAGTCAGTGCAGTGATGTTGTTGCAACGTTTTCTGAAGGAAGAAGGGCAGAATCCTTTACTGATTGTCCTGGATGATGTTTGGTCTGGATCAGAATCCCTTGTGGAGAAGTTTGATCAATTCAAAACAGAAAATCACAAGTTTTTGGTGACATCTAGGTCTGAATTTCGGGGATATGGTTTCCCTTATCATTTGCAATCATTGGATCATGACAATGCGATGAAACTTTTTCATCATTCAGCATCCCTTGGAGATAAGAGCGCTCATATTCCAAAAGATCTTCCAGAAAAGGTACTTTTTAGTTGCCGTGCACAAAAATGTATAGTCAAAAGTTAATTGACTTGGTTTTGGAAAATTATCAAGATATTATATTCCCTTTACGCAAAAGCATCCACAACCGAGTGAATGAACATATCCATTTACCATATAAACCCATGATTAAATATGCATTTAAGCATACTTACTTGTGGCCTAAAACTAAAATTAGAATAATGTAGATAGTTATTTAGCCATTTTCTCATCTTAATAACTTGAATTTTGGTTCTGCAACTTAAAAGTTAGTTGACTTTGTTTTGGAAAATTATCCTGCAGATAGTTGAGCGTTGCAAGGGATTTCCACTTGCCATTACAGTGGTGGGGAGATCGCTTTGTGGGGAGCCTATAGAGATATGGCAAAAAAGAGTAATTGAATGGTCTAAAGGTTTTTCTATTCTTGATTCAGAGACTGAATTGCTTTTGTGCCTTGAACGAAGCTTGGGTGCCTTGGATAAAGAAATGGTTGTCATCAAGGAATGTTTCTTAGACTTAGGTTCATTTCCGGAAGACCAAAGAATCCCAGCTGCTGCCCTCATTGATATCTGGGCAGAGTTACATGATGTCGATACAGATATAGAGTGCATTGCAAACCTGTACGAGCTAACCAAACGAAGTCTAGCCAATCTTGTTGTTACAAGGTGTGCATGCTTTGTTTTCTCTTGTATAATATTTTTGCTCTATTTTCCCCTTTATATACACGACTGGTTGATGCGAATAACTTGTTATTGCAATATGTTGGTTGAAGAAATCTCTTCTAAGAAAATTAGTTTTGATCATGACCAGGAAGGACAAGATGGAGGGGGACGGATACTATAGTGAGCACTTTGTTACCCAGCATGATGTTCTTCGGGAGCTGGCTATCTACAACACAAAAAAAGGACCGGTAGAACATAGAAAAAGACTGATTATTGACATATGTGGAGACAATCTTCCAAAATGGTGGAGAGAACAGAAGCATCAGCCGATGAAGGCCCGCTTATTATCCATAACAACTGGTTGTTCCATCTCTCCCTTTCTCTTTAGCAATTACATAGACAAGCACAAATAACTAGTCATCCTTGCACACACTCACGCGCGCACACATTAAGTAATAGTTTCTTTTTAGTTTCTCCTCCTCACACTTATGGTTGTTACTTTGCAGATGAAGGGTTTTCAACTAAATGGCACAACATGCAAATGCCAGAAGTTGAGGTTTTAGTATTGAATTTCCAGACAAAGAACTATGGCTTACCTGAATCTGTGGTGAACATGGATGAATTGAAGGCTGTGATAGTCACAAATCATGGTTTCTTACCTGCTGATTTGAGTAACTTCCAACTTTTGAGTTCGTTACCAAATCTTAAGAGAATCAGATTAGAACGCATCTCAATTCTTTCCATAACCAAGAATCCCATACAATTGGCGAGTCTGAAGAAGATATCCTTGTTCATGTGTAACATTGGTCAAGCTTTCAATAACTGTTCCATCTCAATCTCGTCAGCATTCCCGAATCTAGAGGAAATGAACATCGACTATTGCAGTGATTTAATTGAATTGCCCGCCGAGGTTTGTGATCTTAGTAAACTATGGAAGCTCAGTGTCACTAACTGTCATAAGCTATCTGCCTTGCCTGAAGGGATTGGAAAGTTGGAAAATTTAGAATTGTTGAGGCTAAGATCCTGCACAGAACTGTCGAAGCTTCCAACCTCGATGAAGAACCTTGGAAAGGTAAACTTTCTTGATATATCTGATTGCTTCAGCATCAAGGTGTTGCCCGAAGACATTGGTGAAATGAGTAGTTTAAGAAAGATCAACATGAGGCAATGCTCAAGGTTGCAAGAGCTGCCTCCATCAGTCGTGGATCTTGAGCAGTTAGAGGAAGTGGTCTGTGATGAAGAGACAAAATATTTATGGGAATCTTTCTCGTCGTGTCTCAACAACGTAAGGATAATTGTGGCCAAAGAGAATATCAACCTAAATTGGCTCCACAAGACTCACTTCTGATATGTGTATCCTCAGTGAACGTTGTTCTTCAAACTCTGGTTTGTGTTTTTAGTGTGACTTATGTAAACTCGATTGTAACATAGTTTCTGTTAGTGTGTAAATTGTGATCTAATGTAGCAGTTATAATTCTAGCTTATGTTGCTAGAATAATTAACTAACACAAGACTCACTTCTGATGTGTAACCTCAGTGAACGTTGTTCTTCAAACTCTGGTTTGTGTATGTAGTGTTTTTAATGTGACTTATGTAAACTCGATTGTAACATAGTTTCTGTTGGTGTGTAAATTGTGATCTAATGAGCAGTTATAATTCTAGCTTATGTTGCTAGAATAATTAACTAACACAAGACTAACTTCTGATATGTGTATCCTCAGTGAACGTTGTTCTTCAAACTCTGGTTTGTGTTTTTAGTGCGACGTATGTAAACTCGACTGTAGCATAGTTTTTGTTAGTGTGTAAATTGTGATCTAATGTAGCAGTTATAATTCTAGCTTATGTTACTAGAATAATTAACTAAGTGCTGATTTGGTTGTATCTTTCTTATTTGATTCTCAAAGGTCTTAAGTAAGGTGCCAAGTGTCTACATCTCATAGGGTGTAAGATGAAAAGTTAAGATTGCTTTGATGTATTTTGAATACCGCCAAAAGTGTATAACCGTTAGAATTGGAGTGATATTCCTTCACTATCTCTCTAGCGAATGTCATGGTGAATGTGTGTGAATGAAATCTCAGAGTCATATTGACGCAGGGCATAACCAAAGGTCTCGAGAAGAGGGGGATAGATAACTTGAGATTTGCCCAACCCGGGGCAACGGAGCTCGCTCACATCACTAATTGTGGATTCACACACACGACCAAGCCAAATGCTTGATTTTAGAAGGAGAAATCACTCTTTTCAAATGTACAAGGCAAATACAATTTTAATTCATTCAAGTATCCCTAAACATACATATGGAGTCCTTTAAATAGAGAGACTATAATACATTGGTAGGATAAATACTTATTAATAACGATTATAGTTACTAGAAACCTAATAGAACATAGCCTTGAAAGATGAAAAGCCACAAACAATCAAATTTAATATAAAAGCTATATTTAATGTCATGCATTGCATCATACTCCTCTTCTCGAAAAAAAATTGTCCTCGAGTTTTAGTTGACTTTTGGTTTTCCCTCGATCTTTTGGAAGGCCTTTCAAACTTTTCCATAACAGGTACAATAGCACAAGAAATTTACGAGTGTTCGAAGTCTTGATCCATATTCTTTCTTCAAATGGATAAGCTCGAAATGGCACATGACTCCAATGGTGAGCAATGCTTCTCTTCTTCAAATACTTTCTTCTAACCAAATCATAATGATAAAGGAATTTTTGCCCAATATAGAATTTGTGCATTAATTAAGTATGAATTTACCACCTCGCTCAGAAACTGTAAAGTTTCCTTCACATCCACAATCTTTACTTGGTGCTCAACATTCAAGAAACTACCTTCAAGAATCTCATTGATCACGTGAATAACAATATCATCTTTTAAGAAATTATACAAACTTGAGGAGTATAACTTGCTTACCTCACTACCATCCTCATCAACTTCATTCACAAAACGATTATTAACTTCGTCTTCATCAATGTACTCATCATAAATTGGTGGTGAATCCCAATTGGCGAAACTAATTTCTTCGACAGTGTGCTCTTCAAACAAATTGTAAATCACAGCATAGTCTTCAACTGCAGCAGAAAACCTGCCTTGATGCCACTTAACGCAGGACATAACCAAAGTTCTCGAGAAGAGGGGGATAGATAACCTGGGGTTCGCTTAACCAGGAGCAACGGAGCTTACTCAACGTCTCTACGAGGATATCCCAGGTTATCATCCTATGTCTCCCTGAGACTCCCTTGGCTTTTGTCCTGCATCAAGTGACATCAGAGCAGGTTTTCCGTTGTGTATAAAGATCATGGGTGAGATTTTCCATCCGTTTGAAAATCAATTGGTTGAAGAGACTAGCTCGGTCAATTGGAATTCGCCGCCAATTTATGACAAGTACGTTGATGACGACGAAGAAGTCAATGAGAACTTTTTTTATTGGAGTTCTACACCAATCTTTGACGAGAAAAATGATTATTACAAGTATTTGATTTAATGGCTAATCAAGAGTGTTGTAAGCAGCTTGAGGTCACTTGTTCTCCATATTGGGATTTTGCCCCAATTTTTGTTGACTGCCATGTAAACGCAGGTAAGAGTTCATGGGTTGAACAACGATGTGGACAACTTATAAAGAATGTGAAGCCTCTTGCATTATGTTTTCATGATTATATTTGGGATGAATTCCTTGATAGTGCTTTGGTTAAGAGAAAATGCTTGGATAAGGAGCTACCGTTTGCTCATTATTGGAGTTTTCTTTTCTCATTCATGAGTATTTACGGTCTCCCAGAAGCAATAAGTTTGGAAACCTATATGCATCGTAATTCTTTTGGAAGGAAAAGGGGATCAGTCTATACACGATGGAAACAAAAAATATATTATGAATTTTGTGCTCTTTGCAATGTTGTACGAATTGTGTTTATCTTACTAAAATCTCTACTATGGGAAACATTGGTTAGGCATCCGAAAGATCGAGGAAGACCAAATGAAATTCGAAGATGAATTTTCTTCGAGAATAGGAGAATGATGCGGGAGGAAGACTCAGAGAAAACAATTTGAAACCATTAATATGCTTTGGAATAACAAAGGTTTTCTATTTTAATTACTTAGGAATTTGTTAAGTTATTTTGGGAGTTGTAAGGGCATCATGGAAACTTAAGGTCTACTAATTTGTAAACGCTTATAAATATTGTACTAGAGAGCCTTGAATGGCAGACTTGAATGAATTAAAAAATTGTATTTGCCTTGTGCAATTGAAGTGCGTGATTTCTCCTTCCCCAATCAAGCATTTGGCTTAGTCATGTGAGCGAATCTACGATTAGCGATGTGAGCAAGTTCCAGTGCCTCTAGTTGAGTGATTCCCATGTATCTATCCCCCCGTTCTTTCTATTTCCCTCAGTCATTTGGTTCTTTTCTGCATCACATATTCTCTATTGATATCTCTCTCTTCTCTCTATCATCATCCTTCATTTTTGTATTGGAATTTCATCTAAATTCTGTGTGAATCTGTGTAGTCATAGATCACAGTGTATCATTCTCTGCTAACTTTAACATGGCCTCAGAGCCAAGTTGGGTCTGAATCTTTAGGTGTCGATTATGTGAGTGGTAGTAAGTTTATTCTCGCAACATCTCGTTGCAGATAAACTAGTGAGAGAGAGGTGTGATCTTAGTTTAATATGGCTAGGTCTTGCAGAGGGGAGCTTCAAGTGCCAAAATTAAATGGATAAAACTTTGATTTCTGGCAAATTTGAATGAAGACGATTTTTCGATCTCACGAGTTATGAAGTATTGTTGAGAAGAGTTTTGCTTCTCCAACGAAGACGGAGAAAGAGATAACAAAGGCGAAGATGAAGCTACATCATGAAAATTTGGTCGAGGATGTAAGGGCTCTTGAAATCATTCAAGGAGCTGTATTGGATCAAATGTTTTCACGTATAGCAACTCTAGTTACTATGAAAGCAGTATGGCATATTCTGAAGCAAGAGTTTGTAGGAGACAAACAGGTACGATCTGTGAAATTACAGGGTCTTCGTCGTGATTTTGAGTATACACGTATGAATGAAGGTGAGTCTCTAGCTGCATATTTGGCTAGGTTGTTGGATTTGATAAATCAGATAAAGAGTTATGGAGAAGATCTTAGTAATCAGAGAATTGTGCAAAAGTTATTGATCAGTTTACCCAAAACATATGATATTATAGCTTATGTTATAAAGAATACTAAAGATATTTAAGTAAGTGATGTTCAAGATGTGGTTGCTATATTGAAAGGGTATAAACTGAGGCCAACTAGACATGGAAAAACTAGTACTAAGCGTGCATTTGCTAGTTTGAATATCTCACCTAAGAATGGTAAATTGGTAATCAAAATACCAATGCTAGTGGAACAAAATTTCAGAAGAATTTCAAGTTCAAGGGGAAACAGTGGAATAATAAGTTCACTCCAGGTGCAAGAAATGAAACTAGCAACAATGGTAGTGCTTGCAAATACTGTGGTAGCCTTCACTATGGGAGAGTGTTGGCTAAAAGGGAAGATCAAATATCACAAATGTGGCAAGCTTGGCCATATTGCCAGGGTTTGTAATCTCAATAAGAATGTTCAGCTAGGGAATTTTGCAAACAAACTGGAGGAACCTGGAAATCTATTTCTTGTTAAACAAATAAGTGAAGTGAAAGTTGTGAGTGACATCTGGTATATAGATAGTGGATGTAGCAATCATATGACTTCCAGAGAGGATCTGCTTATGGACATTGACATAAGTATTAAAGCAAAAGTGTAAGTTGGCACATAGGTTCTAGTTGATGTGAAAGGAAAAGGAACTCTTGTTATTGACACTGAGAAGGGAAAGAGATATATAAGAGAAGTCATGCTAGTACCTGGACTTGCAAAGAACTTACTCAGTGTTGGACAGATGACTGAACATGGGTATTTTCTTGTGTTTGGTGATTACAAGGTGGATATCTTTTATGACAGAACATTGACAAACTTGGTGGTTAATGTGAAGCAAAAGGGGAATAGGTGTTTTCCACTAGTGTTCAAATCCAATGATCAACTGGTATTAAAAGCTAATGTGCATCGATGTGCTACAACGTGGCATATAAGGTTTAGACACCTAAATTATAGGAGTCTAAAGTAATTGCAGGAACATAATATGGTTCTTGGATTACCTGTGATGCATGACAGTGAAGGTGTGTGTCATGGATGTGCATTGGGAAAAAATCACATAGAGTCTTTTCCAAAGGAATCAACATGGAAAGCAAAGATTCCACTTAAACTAATACACTCAAATGTGTGTGGCCCTATGCAAACACTAACAATGCATGGAAATAGGTACTTCATTACATTCATTGATGACTACTCAAGGATGTGCCAGATCTATTTCTTGTGACACAAATCAAAGGTCTTCCATGTGTTCAAGACGTTTAAGGCTATGGTAGAGCTTCAAAGTGGTTATTCTGTGAAGAAATTGCAAACCAATAGGGGATGAGAGTTCACTTTAAATGAGTTTGAAAAGTTCTGTGAATCTTTGGGGTTAGAGAGGCAGCTCACTGTTGCATATTCTCCATAACAAAATGGAGTTGCATAAAAGAAAAACAGAACCATAGTGGAGATGGCTAAATGCATGCTTCATGAGAAAGACCTTCCATATAATCTATGGGGTTAAGTAGTGAAGACATCTGTGTATCTGCTAAACAGGTGTCCCACAAAAGCATTGAAGAATATTACACCTTTTGAGAAGTTCAGTGGAAGAAAACCTGAAATTAAACACCTAAGAGTGTTTGGCTCAGTGTGTTATTCTCTCATTCCAGGAAATTTGAGGCATAAACTAGAAGAACCTAGTGTCACTAGTATCTTCATTGGATATGATACTTGTGAGAAAGGATATAGAGTGCTTAATCCTGAAACATAGAAGGTGATACTCTCAAGGGATATGATCTTTGAAGAGAATGGCAAATGGGATTGGAAAAAACATAAAGTCAAGGAAGTTTGCATCCCATTTTCTCAAATCAAATTGAAGGCTCTCCAACTACTGTATTTGGTGAATTAACTGGTTCTGTCTTTATACCTTAGTATGATGATACTCCACTGAGATATAGAAACTTAAGTGAGATTTGAGAGATTGCATTTGTGTATCATTGAACCATAATGCTATGATGAAGCTGCACAAGATGAAGCATGGAAGAAGGCAATGGAAGATGAAATATGTATGATTGAGAAGAACCAAATATGGGAATTAGTAAGGACACCTTCTGATAAACCTGTGATTGGGGTAAAATGGGTTTATAAAACAAAGTTGAACTTAGAAGGCTCAGTTCAAAAGAATAAAGCTAGGCTTGTTGCAAAAGGCTATGCACAAAAGCCTAGAATAGATTATAATGAAACCTTTGCACTTGTTGCAAGGTTAGACACAATAAGGACTCTTATTGCACTAGCTACAAAGAACAAGTGGAAGCTATTTCAATTGGATGTGAAATTAGCTTTCTTAAATGGTGTACTTGAAAAGGAGGTGTATGTAGACTAGCCATATGGGTTCATTGTGCAAGGAGAGGATGATAAGGTTTACAAACTGCACAAAGCCTTGTAAGGTTTGAAGTAGGCACCTAGGGCTTGGTATGGAGAGATTGATTCATATTTTGCAAAGTGTGGTTTCGAAAGGAGTACCAGTGAGGCAACATTGTATACCAAGTGTAGAGGAGACTCATAGATGATTATAGTACCAATTTATGTTGATGATATAATCTACACTAGAAGTTATCAAGATTTAATGGATGAATTCAAAGCTGATATGATGCATAAATATAAAATGACTGATCTAGGACTTCTACATCATTTTCTTGGTATGGGAGTCATGCAAATTGAAGAATGCATTTTCATACGCCTAAAAAAGTACACCTCATCTCTGATGAAGAAATTTGGACTCCAGGATTGTAAACCTATGAGCACACCACTGGTACCAAGTGATAAATTGAGAAATGAAGATGAAAGTGAAGTTGCAGATGAAGCTCAATATAGAAAAATTGTAGGTAGTTTGATGTATCTCACATCAACTAAACCTGACATAATGTATGTTGTATGTTTGTTAGCAAGGTTCATGCATTGTTCTTCTAACAAGCATTATGGGATAGCAAAGAGGGTTCTAAGATATGTTCAAGAGGCTCTTGATTTTGGCTTGGAGTACAACAAAGGCAAATGAGCAATTCTAATAAGATTATGTGATAGCGATTGGAGTGGTTGAGAAGAAGACATGAAAAGCACATATAGGTATGCTTTTACCTTTGGCAGTGGAGTTTTCTTTTAGGCTTCAATCAAGCAACAATGTGTTGCTTTATCCACAACTGAAGTAGAGTATATTAGTGCATCCGAGGCAACAACTCAAGCTACTTGTCTAAGGTTTGTACTGGAAGGCTTTGGTGAAGTGCAATCTATTGCAACACCAATGAACTGTGACAATACTTCAGCCATAGCTATCACTAAGAATCCTATTTTCATCAGAAAACCAAGCATATAAACATGAGGTATCATTTCATAAAGGAGGCATTGCAGCAAGGAGTGATTGATTTCGTTCATTGTCCTACAAATGAGCAAGTTGCTGATATATTTACAAAGGCATTAGCAAGAGAGCAATTCACCTATCTCAAAGAATTTCTTGGAGTGAAATCAGTTCACAATTTAAAGGGGGCTGTTAGTGTGTAAATTGTGATCTCATGTGGCAGTTGTAATTCTAGCTTATATTGCTGGAATAATTAGCTATGTGTTAATTTGGTTGTATCTTTCTTATTTGAGTCTCATATGTCTTAAGTAAGTAAGGTGCCAAGTGTCTACATCTCATAGGGTGTAAGATGGAAGGCTGAGATTGCTTTGATGCATTTTGAATACTGCCAAAATTGTATAACCATTAGAATTTGAGTGATATTCCTTCACTCTCTTTCTCTCTCTAGCGAATGTCATGGTGAATGTGTGTGAATGAAATCTCAGAGTCATATTCTCTGTTGTATCTCTCTCTTCTCTCTATCATCATTCTTCATTTTTGTACTGGAATTTCATCTAAATTCTGTGTGAATCTGTGAAATCATAGCTCATAGTGTACCATTCTTTGCTAACTCTAACAGTTTCAAATTCAATCTCTATACAATTCCTTGACTTTTTTGTTTGAAAATATGTATCTTTATGCTCCCTCAAAATAAATTCAACACCACAAGGTTGAAGAGTCCCATAAGATAAGAACTTTCATGTCACGGGTCAGGTGTTAATTGTGGAGCCAAAAATAATCACAAGGCAACACGTGGATTTTTGGATAGAAGAGGACAAAAATACCCTTAAGGCATACCGGGATTCCTACGCGCGAGCAGCGGACAATCATCCCTCAACCAAGTCAAAAGTGCCCAAAATAGGTAACAAATCAAAATCCATCTCTTCAAATCCCTTCTACAAGATAACTCCCAAAACCTATTTCATTCCATATATTTTTACCTTTTTTTCCCTCTTTTAGCTAATCAATTAGCTATCATTCCATAACTTACAAAATATTCCCCATAAATTACATAACCTCCAAAATATTCATTCCAAAAATGTGTTAATTGGCTAATTAATGGATTAATTACCTAATTAATCCATTAATTGCCAAATAACTCACACATTAAACCACAAAATGCACACAAAAAGCATCCCAAAGGCCGGCCACCATTTCTCCAATGGGGACCGGCCATGCCCTATAAATACTACCCATTTTTCTCTAAAGACCTAGTTCCACACTCTTGCAAAACTCCCAAAAACTCTCAAACACTTTTCTCTCTAAATTCTAACTTTGGCATCAGAGCTTCTTCGGCCAAAGCCCCCTTCCCCCACCCTCCCAAATTCATCATGGGCGCGTGAGCCTCTTGGCCTTGACCTAAGGTGTTATTTGTTTTGTAATTGCAATTTTGTTCAAGATCAAGGAGGAAGAAATTTGTATCCACGTTAATCTCGTTGTGGATAAGTTTCTCTAGTATCTATGCTAACTTCTACTGGTCAAGTTTCCAGAACTGTTCATAAATAATCTAGATGTTGTTGAAGCATATAATTCACAAAGGAAAATATATTAATAAGAAAAAAGAGAAAAAAAATCTCTACAACCCGCACATACGTGGACCTCAATGTGAGACAAGTTTGAGTTTGTGTATGTATGGAACTCTCCCAAAACTCTCACGTTCTCCACTAAGTGATGGCTTTCTCTCAACCTCTCCACATCCCCGGAAAGTGGCACACATAACAGAATGGAAAAGGATCTCTGACTACCCTTTACGTCTATAAAAAGACGAAGGCAAGGTTCAAATAAAAGGAGGTGACAGACGACAAAAAGCTGAGAAAGAGTAAAGAGAGCAGCGAATGAGAGAAAAACGACAGCTGCATAAATAGAAAGAGAGAGTCTTACCAGAAAGAGAAGAAAGGAGCAAATGGCTGCAATTATGCAAAATGTTCGTGGGGAAGAAGAATCCAAGGTAAAAATTTTATTCTTATTTATCATTTCTTTCCTTGCACTAACCTCCACTTCATGGCACAGGACCTTCGAAGCAAAGTTAGTTTCCCACATGCTCCTGCAAAGAAATGATCTAGTGAATGGCCTCTCTCTATAACAAATCAAAATGGTGCCAATCCCTCTTCACTCTAGAAGCAATCTTCCAGTGATTAAAGCCGATGGGCAAGAAAAGGAACTAGAAGCAACAACCCTTCTCCGCTATCAAAATCCTCTTCGAAATTAGACCGATAAGGTTAGCTTTCACGTGATTGTAGCAATTCGGCATGCAAGAAGAAAAAAAAAAAAAAAGGTTCCTGCCACAAGAAAAGCATAGAAATTCTCGCTTTTTTCGAAAGAACGTAACCAATCAGCATAGAATGATGGTCGAAGTCTTCTCGTCAAGACTTTCTCAGCATAGTATATCTGCACGCAGACACAGAGCTGCAGGAAAGTGAACTCCTTCAAGATGTTCATCTTTAACGGCTCAAATCTACTCATCAAGCATTTTCTCAGCACAGAGTGTCTCCACGTAGACACAAAGGTGCCGGAAAGTGATCTTTACGGTGAAGGTCGAAATCTACTTGTCAAGAATTTTCTTAGCACAGCATGTCTCTATGTAGACACGGAGGTGCTGGAAAGTGATCTTTACGAGAAAAGTCAAAATCTACTCGTCTAGAATTTTGTCGGCACAACATGCCTCAACGTAGACACGGAGGTGCCGAAAAGTGATCTTTATAGAAAAGGTCAAAATCTGTTAATCAAAGAATTTCCGGCACAGCGTGTCTATACATGGATGTGGAGCTGCTAGGAAATTAACATCTCTACGCCAAGACATTTGTACGCTAAACTACGAAGAAATTCTTAAGATCGTGAAGGTTTTGAATACTGCATCTCGTGTAGAACAAGGAAGCAGCAGCCAAATGACAATGTCATCGCCAATCCCCACTATAGCAACGAGGAGCAGCAGTCGCCACTACATCTCGTTTGATTCCAAACGATGACTGCAGCATGTTCTTCTCTAGATCACCAATTTTGCAGAAGAAGGACGTTCAGATCCTTCCCACCAAATACCAAGATAAAGCTGAAATGGGCTCTTATTGGAACAGATGAAGAAAAGACAATGAAATTGTTTGGAGGTCATTTTCAATGGCGAAGCCAGAATTTCATATGAGGAGAGGCCTTTCACAAATGCAAAAGAAATGGTGGCTAACAATTAAAAAACTACTAAACGAACATCATAATAACATATTCATTGTCAATGGTGTGTTTGAAAGTGTTTTGAAAATGACTAAAGATGCTTTTAATGAAAGTGTTTATAGAACGAATCCTTAATTAAAGTGTAAAGTAAATTCAAAAAATAACTTGAAGTGCTTACAAGAAGTACATAATTGGTGATTCTTTCAAACTTTTGAAACGTAAAAACACTTTCACCAAACATGTACTGAATGTACTTCCAAGCATTAGAATCAGCAGTTTTTGACACGACACGAAAATAACAAGTTTCGGGTCAACACGATAACTAATTAGGTCATTATCGGGTGACCCATCAAGAACCCGTTAATAACGGGTTCTTAACGGGTATACACATGGGTAACCCATTTCGACCCGTTAAGAAAAAAATTATTTTGATAATTTTAAAGTTTAATTACTAAAAGATTTATTATAAAATACAATAGCCATTTTAATATATACAATATATTCTATATTATATATATAGCTTTGTATTATTATTCTATATAAGTTTTTTTTTTTTTTTTTTTATAAATTTGGTCATTATTTTTTTTATTATGAGAGTTCCTTATTATCATTACTAGGATAAATTTTACTTAACATGTTGTTGTCCAAAATTAAAATAAACTAGTATAGTATTTGTATAGCCAAGAACTAAGAAGACATACATATAAGTATGAAAAATGTGAAAGAACATATAAACACTCGTGATTCATTATTATTCCTCCACGAGTAGATAATGATTACACTTACATTATCGTTTAGATTTTCAAAATCCTCCAAACCCTCATTAATAATGTTTTTTAATTGAGGGAAAAATTAATAAAATTAATAATAATTATTTTAGAAGTGTAAAAAATGTAAAAAAAATATGCAATCACTCATAGTGACAAATTTTACAACTTTCATGAAGAGGCCAGCTTCGAAATCCAACACTATAATCCATAAACCTTAAATTTATATTTAACCATTGATTATCATCCACGCTTTATTCTTCTTACTGAATTTCATTTTTTTAATTTTCTTTTTTGAAAACATGATCATCTATCGAATGTAAGAAGACGAACGGTTCAGATCTTTGATATCACATTTCGATATTTACGGTTAACTGAAATATGAATCGATGTCATATAGTTTGAATAAACTTTATAAACATCAAGCAATATTTTCACTAACCGTAAAACTCTGAATGTAATATCAACAATCCAAACCATTCATTTTCCTGCATCCTCTAATAGATCATGTTTTCAAAAAAGAAAATCTGAAAAAACAAAATTTGATGAGAACAATAAAGCGTAAATGTAAACAACAATCAACGGTTAAATTTTGATCTATGATTTATATGATTATAGTGGCGAATTTCGAAGTTAAATTCTTCATGAAAGTTGTAAGGCTTGTCATTATGAGTGTTTATATATTTTTTACACTTCTACATTAATTAAAAAACTACTAAAGATTTTACTTAAATAACAGTCGTAAGATAAATGAAAGTAAATCTGTACCGTTGGATTCTATTTCACTTATATTATTAGAACTTTTTTGGACAAAAAAAAAACCCTTCTCTATTCCAATATTTTCCAATTTTACCATTTGATCAATTTAGGTAAGTGAAAATATACTTAAAAGAAAAATGTGTTTTTATGTTTTGGATGTGACAATATGGTATGTATATATTTATTTAATATTATGTTTTTCATTTGATTATTTATTGTTTTAAAATATATTTTCCTTAACGGGTAACGGGTCAGGTCATATTACTTGTTAATATTGTCGGGTCGATTTCGGATTGGGTCATTTTACCCCTTTATTTTAAAGGGTATTACACGACACGACCAGTTAAGATATCGGGTATGACACGAAAACGACATGAACACAGAAAACACGACACGAATGCCAGGTCTACCAAGCATGCACAATATTACTTGTTTCATGGTAATTTTGTCATCTATACTATTAACTTTGTCATCCACACACCTTTTTAAATTTTTCACACATCCCTCTGAATTTCTGTTCATTAGACTGAATGATTTGAAGAAGATTAATGTAAAAAAATTAACGAAGGTGTGTGGGAGGTAAAAATAAGTGTGTAAATAGTACTACCCTTAAATTTAATAGTGCAAATCAATAAAAAATTCTAAACACTAACACAGTAACACTTAAATAAGAGGTAAGATAGAGGATAAACAATAAAAAGTTACAGACAATAAGATAGATTTTACAAATCTTATTGTTATTGAATTAGTTTGAGTTTGGTATGACCATATATATATATATATATATGAAATTTCAGAAAATGAGAAGAAGAATAATTTTGTAGATTTGGAATCCCGCTTCTAGGTTGCACCGTGAAAGAGAAAAATTAAAGTAGATTTTTTTTTTTATTTAGAAGTGGAGGTTTAGTGTTAAGGTTTTTTTTTTTTTTTTTAAGATCAAATGCTAAAGATTATTAATTCTATGTGATATATATATATATATATATATATATATATATAAAATAAAGTATTAGAGTTAGTGGTGGGATGTAATCAGACTTGGAAGTTGAAATTTGGAATGGGAAGAAAAGATTTGAATTGTTGTACCATTGACCAATAAGAGGAGGATTCTGAGTGAAAGAAGTACAATGCCAATTAGAGGAGGGTTGCAAAAAAAATCTCAGGATGAGCCTAGGGCCAATCCTTGTCTCAAGGTCCCTCCGCCACTTGTTCACGTGGTCCCCCACAACCCAGGTCCTGTCTGCAGAGTAATTAGGCTCTCAGAAGTCCAAAGTTTACAGCAAGCATGGTCTCTCTAAAAAAAAAAAAAAAAAAAAAAAAAAAGAGGGAGAGTCCAAATAATTTTAGAATGCGTTTGTTAAACCAGACTATCTCAGACTGGATTAGTTTCAGGGACTAAATTAGATTGACTTAAACTAGATTAAGCTGGACTAATTTAGTGAAGTGTTTGGTGCAACGTTGGACTAAGAAGCAGAATTATAATATAATATTATATTATATTAATTTAATATATATCAATTAATATTTTATTATTACTTTTTCTTTTTATTTCTAGAATCCTCTTCTTCATTTTGGAAAGATCTCGTCCATAAACCCACTTAAGCAAACTGACATTCCACTTTGAGAAAACAAAGCAGAAGTCCATCTCGCAAATCCTTCTCTCTCGCGGATAACTCCCAATTGTTCATCAATCTTTGATCTTCAATTCACAATCTCTCCTTATCAATTTTATTTTAGATTTTGTGCTTAACCTTCATGGGTTTTAATGGGTATTTCAAAATTTTGTTTTTTGTCCCTTTCCCTTTTTCCCCATTTTTCTCCCTCCGCCTCTCCCTCCCATGAGATCTGTTTTTGTCGTCGTTCAGGTCGACCCAGATGGAAAAAGACACCAAATCACCAACCCAGATGCCAAAAGGGCGCTGGGTTTACAAGATGATGGAGGCTTGATGCTGCTCATGCGGGTTTGAGCGACACTGCTTGCAGAAGAGGGAGACGGGACTAGCAATCCCGTGGTTTTTGGCGGGTCTCGCTAAGACCTTTTAGGCCATCTCCAACTGAGGGTTAGGCCAGAGGGCCAGAGGGCAGAAAATAGCCCGAAAACCTTCTCCAACTGAGGGTTAGGCCAGAGGGCTGTGGAAATTGAGAGGGCCCCACGGAATCGGAGAGGGCTAGAAGGCTGGAGGGCTGGCTACTAGCCTAGGGCTGGCCAAAAAATATAGTTTTCCTGTCGATTATAACCGACATGATTGCTTAAAAAAAAAAATTTGAATACAACGGCTAGTCAACTAGTTGTTGTATTCAAATTATTATTATTATTATTATTGTTTTGGTTTTTTGGGCCAATTTTTTTTTTAATTCTTAAAAATTCTAATTTTTTTTTTCCTTATAAATACCTAAACCATTCATTAAATTTAAATTCTAATTTTTTTGGTTTTTTGGGCCAATTTTTTTTTTAATTCTTAAAAATTCTAATTTTTTTTTCCTTATAAATACCTAAACCATTCATTAAATTTAAATTCTAATTTTTTTGGTTTTTTGGGCCAGTTATCATTGTAGTTTTTAAATTTAAGTTGTTGGATTTGAATTTAAATTGTCGTAGTTTTTAAATTTAAATAATAAATTATGTTTGGCCCAATGGCCTTCGGTTGGAGATGGTTTTTTGTGGCAGGGCTAAAATGAGCCCTCTGACCCTCTGGCCTCGGTTGGAGACGGAGGCAAATATGGCCCTGTACTGTTCATTAAAATATTAATATCTTGAAGAATCTTGGAGGGCCAGAAGGCTAAAACAAGCCATCTGGCCAGCCCTCAGTTGAAGATGGCCTTAGTGAAGCCTTTAGTGTAGGCGAGTCCAGGCTTGTCTCATTAAGACTAGTCCCGCATGATAACAAATTAGTCCAGTCCAGTCCAAGGACAGTTAGTGAGGGCAAACAAACACCCCCTTAGGGCTTTATGAGGGGTTTATTTGAAATCAAAATCTTTAGTTCTTCTGATACTTAGTACTATGGTATGGTAGTATTCATTTTCACTTTGAAGTGAGAAATCTTAGGTTCGAATCTCGTGGATGACGAATTCGATACCAAATTATTCTGCGTATTGTGTGGTCTATCCAAACTCCCTCTTTTCTTAGTGTAAAAACTATCTATGTACTCAGGAAAAGAAAAAAAATCTTTGGTTCCTCTTGGATGCCGTGGCAAGTATGCAAGGAAACAAAATTGCTTGTGGCAAAATAAAAGCATAGCAAGTAGGATTCAAAATGATCAAATAATACCTTTGCCGCATCTTCAAATTTATATCTATTAAAGCTCAGCAGAAAAGTACTATTCATCATGGCAGAGAAAGCACTGTTCACCAACAGTGAAAAGGCGGAAATAACCTTCAATTTTGTTATCTTAAATTTTTAGTTTTTGTTAAATTTCTTCGCAAGCTGTAGTTTTTCTTTGTTGCATTTGTCAGCCGCCCTCGACAATGAAGGACCTGCTAACGGTGATGTATTTGATTTCCCTTCATTTTGTTTGGGCATGTTTGCAGGTTTTGCTGCTTTGTTTATGTTGATCCGGCTGAGTTTGATGTTATTGGATCTGTTTTTTAATGAGTTTTTTCTGAGTTTTTTGTTTATGGGGTTTTGGTTTTCTTATGTGTGACATAGATTGGGCCTTGGATTATGTGAGAGAGATGGGAACCATGGGATGATTATTATCATTCAAAGCGTTCAGCTTTTCAATGCGTCAAATGTATTTGGTGTGTGTCCCGACTCTTATCATTCAAATTTTTAAAATTTTTTTACATTATGTTTGATATAGATTGGGGTCTTGGGTTATGTGAGAGAGGTGGGAACTGTGTGATGAATCTTTTGGTGTGGCTCCACAAATTTGAACCTTGGATGATATGAAGGAGGTTGGATGGTGGGATTTAAAAAAACATTAAATACTAATTTTATTGAAAATATCTTATTTTCATTCTTAAAAATTAAATTGTTTTGTTTTGGGCTCCACGGGTTGGAACTTGGAACCTTGGATGATGTGAAGGAGGTTGGGTGGAGGGATCTAAAAAAATATTAAATACTAATTTTATTCAAATATCTGATTTTATTATTATAGCATGAAAATCAATGGACAAAACCACCAGGAAAAAGATGAGGGAAAATGATGAAGGCCACGGCCGAAAGCAAATGGAAAAACATCAACAACCCTCAAACCCTCAAGCTTGGGAAAAAAAAAAAATGAAAGCTAATGATGACCAAACAACATCCCTGAAATTACCGAAAAAGTATGCACACTGGCAACATGACTGAGTGAAGCAGATTCTCTGCCCTCCGATTTTCCGTGCTCTTCTATTTGTGTGGTCACGGTTAAGTCACGTTAACGTTTTATATTATCATTTCTTTTTGTCTTATTATCTCTATAAAAAAACAATGTAAAATATTAACGTGGCTTAACCGTGACCACACAAAACAGAATGACACATGAGTAGGGTCGGCCCTGAGTGTGCAAGTGGTGCCACCGTACAGGGCCCCCAAAATGGAAGGGCCCTGATTTTTCAATTTTACAAGAATATACATATATATACCAATATGTGTAAAAAAAAAAAATTATAAAATCAACTGTTAGCACAAGTGGTACTTATGTTTCTTTGTATCCGTTTGGGAATGGGTTCGAGTCTTTTGCCAACATCATTTTTTTACTTTATTATTAGCAAATGCATAAACTTCCATGAAAATAATATAAAGATTCCACAAAACTAAATAAAAATTCTAACCCTGGACCTTTAAGTTTTTTTTTTTTTTTTTTTTTGAACCAATGATCTTATTTAGGCTAAGGAGAAGGGGTGGGGCTTAGCATCACAATAGGCTAGCAATGATGTGGTTCAAACTTATCTTTGGTGAGAATCGAACCTAAGACCTCTCACTTATAAGTAAAGAGGAATACCACTATATTGTAATACTAAGTGGCTGGACCTTTAAGTAATTAAGAAAAATAATAATTCACCTTTTTGTCAGTTGATTTGTTATATTTGTTTGTGCTATTAGAATTTATAGAAAGCAAAGCTGAAAATTAAAAATAAAAAAAATTAAATTCGCAATTTGGGGGCCTCTAATTCGCTTTCACACAAGGCTCCTAAAATCTCAGGACCGGCTTTGCACGTGAGGGCACAGGAAGTGGGAGGGCAGAGAATTTGCCTCCCTTTCATCATTCTGCCTTTTTTTCTTTTTCTTTTTCTTTTTCTTTTTCTATTTTATGCATAAAGTCCTTCTATATATCGGTAATAGTCAATTCTTATGCAGAAAAAAAGATGAAAATGATGACTATTTTTCCAAATGATAGAGGTAGCAAATTATATCTCGGTATTATACAGACTCCAAACCAGGAGTATTTGATCCATCTTTATACACCATTTTATTTCATTTTTACAATAGAAATGCGATGAAACTAACTGCTAATTGATGATGTTATCATTTAGATGATTTCAACTATTGCTCATATTGAAACTATTTAACTGATTTCTACTATGTAGACCAAAACATGTCAACAATGATATGAAACTTTGAGAAGGAATACCTAATCACGTTCCTGTGCTTTTTATTTTTTGATATCTAAGTGGTTGACATGGTTTTTGACCATTAGATCATGTGACTTTATGTTTACGATTATATTGTTTCTGATTATTTACTAAATGTAATTGGACAAATTGTTTCTTTAATCTACTCATACTGTGGGATTTCAAAGTTGAATCCGCTTGCTTTCGGCCTTTCAGAAGAAATTCTCTTTAGAAAGTAACAAAACAAAAATATTTCTTGATGAAATAAAGTTGTTTACTTTATTGAGATGATCGATTGGTCATGCCCTATTGGTTCTAAACATAAATATACAAAATGGGTTTTCAATTTTCCATTTTACATATTTATTGGTTCAAATTTAAATGTCATTCTAAACTTTAGATATCTGTTCATTACACTAAATTCGAGTTTACAGTTTTTTCAAACATATTTATTTATATAATTTCTAATCTCGCAGCAATGCGTGGGTGGAATTTCTAGTAAATAACTAAAAGATATTTATCTTGTCTGCCATGTGAAGTCAAGTCCACGTTCACAGAGAGGAAAAAAAAGCTTGCTGACAACTTCCCAAATTAATTGGGAAAGACACTCATGTGGCAACCTTAAAAAAAATGGTGTTTTAAAGAAACACTTCCGGTACTATTTATTTTTAACAAAAAAATCATGTTTTTATATTTTTCTGATACTATTTACTACATTTTTATTTATCATTTTTTATTAAAACTAAATTTTTTTTAAACTTTTCGTTAGCTTTTTCTTTTAAAAAAAAAGGCCATAGCCCTCCAATTTGAAATCATGTGGTTTCTTTTATAACTTTGGCCTACTCATGCCTAGAGGCTGTAAATTCCACAAGAAGAAAGAAGTCTGCAATAAAGTTCCCAATTTTACGGGAATGCTGCTCACGTGGGATATTGCCTCACGGAAAGAAATCCTCTCCAAATCTCTTCCATTAAGAGCATCAAATTAAGTGATACAGACCTTTAAAATTTCGTCAAATGGCCAAAAATTATTATAACTTTTAAATAATCAAAACAGGTGGGCCGTTAAGGAAAAAAACCTAAATAATGGGAGAACTTATGGAGAATAGATAGGATGGGAATTTGAAAAAAAATGATGAAACAACACCAACAAAAAACAAATTATCTTACCCGAATGAGAAGAGATGACGTTGAATTCGACTTTCTAGAAGCAAAAAGAAAGAACTGAGAGATGACGAAAAAATTAGGGATAGGGAAGTGGGAGATTTGAGAGAGGGAACAAGAACCATAAACCCTTACCTGTTTCAATTGCGGCTCAACATCAATGGTTATGGCGAGAGTGGCAGATAAGGTTTTAAGCTTTTGAAGATAGGGAGATAGGCGCAGAGCGAGGAGGAGAAAGGTGGAGAGCTAGAGGGAGACTCGAGCGTCTAATTGAGTCTCATTTTAATTCTTTTTTCTTTTTCTCTTTTAGCGCAGAACAAAGCGCCAAAGTTTAGCGCGCAGAAAATTTTAATGAAATTTAATATGAGAAATTTTATTTTGACCCAGCTATCCTATTTCTAAATCCAATTAAAAAATTTTCTCTACTAAACTTTTAAGTTTGCCCTTAAATAAATAAGAATAAGAAAATAAAATAAAATAAACATTGGTGTTTTTATCTCTGCACTCAATAACTAAAAAAATAATGGCACACATGTGACATCCCACATCGCCCAAGGGTGTGATCCTTAAATGTATTTTCCCATCCCTACCTAGCACGAGGCCTTTTGGGAGCTCACTGGCTTCGGGTTCCGTTGGAACTCCGAAGTTAAGCGAGAAGGGGGCTAGAGCAATCCCATGATGGGTGACCCACTGGGAAGTTACTTGTGAGTTCCCAAAAACAAAACCGTGAGGGCGTGGTCGGGGCCCAAAACGGACAATATCGTGCTACGGTGGTGGAGCGGGCTCGGGAAGTGGTCCCGCCCGGGTCGGGATGTGACAATTTGGTATTAGAGCCTAACCCTAGCCGTGGTGTGCTGACGAGGACGTCGGGCCCCTAAAGGGGGTGGATTGTGACATCCCACATCGCCCAAGGGTGTGATCCTTAAATGTATATTCCCATCCCTACCTAGCACGAGGCCTTTTGGGAGCTCACTGGCTTCGGGTTCCGTTGGAACTCCGAAGTTAAGCGAGAAGGGGGCTAGAGCAATCCAATGATGGGTGACCCACTGGGAAGTTGCTCGTGAGTTCCCAAAAACAAAACCGTGAGGGCGTGGTCGGGGCCCAAAACGGACAATATCGTGCTACGGTGGTGGAGCGGGCCCGGGAAGTGGTCCCGCCCGGGTCAGGATGTGACAACACATCTGCACTCCTCCCTTATTTCCCTCGAAACACACCCAAATGACAAATGACAACAAAATATTCTCCTGAGTTCATCAACAAGTAAGCTTGCTAGAAACCATTGTTGCATGAAACCTTTAGCGGCCCTCATTTATAATTTCAACGGAGAAAATTTCTTACCAATTCGTTGGACATGAAACAAATTCCTGCAATATGAGAAAAAAGCTTCCATGTCAGTGTCTATTATTAAAAGAGATAGCAACAAGGGTTTCTAGCAAGCTCACTTGTTAGTTTTAATAATTTATGCAAGTACCCAACTCCAAATAATGGTTCAAACAAGCAAACATATCAGCCAAAAACCTACATTGAAATTATAAATGAGGGCTAATAAGGGTTTCTAGCAAGTTGACTCGTTGATGAACTAGAGAGAATATTTTGCTGTTATTTGGGTGGGTTTTACCGGAAATAATGGAGGAGTTCACTGGTGTGCCAGTTTTGGAGTTATGTAGTGTAAAGATAAAAACACCAATGTTTATTTTCTTTTCTTTTCTATTTTTTATTTATTTAAGGGTAAACTTAGAAGTTTGGTAAATAAAACTTGTTAGTTGGGTGTAGAGATAAGATAACTAGGTTCAAAAAAAATTTCTCATTTAATATTTATTGTGAGGGCCGCTTTACGTATTGCACAAAAGATGTCGCAAATGCCATGTTTTCTTGTAGTGTTAAGGTCCTGTACAGACTTGGTAAGGCTTCCGGTCTCGATTGAGAAGCTCATTAAGTTGTGCAATCTTGACATGTATAATTGTTTCGCCATCAAGGAGTTGCCCGAAGGCATTGGTAATATGAGCGGTTAATAAAAATCAATATGGGACGATGCTCAAGATTGGAAAAGTTGCCTCTCTCTGTGTGGATCTTGACGAGCAGTTGGAGGAAGTGATTTGTGATGAAGGGAAGAAACATTTGTGGAAACCTTTCGTAGTCAAAGACGAATTTAAATTACATTATTGTTAATCTATTATAAAGTTAAACTTATCATTTTCTTTTTAATGTTAATAATATCGTTTGTTAGAAAAAAAAAAAAAAAAAAAAAAAAAAAAAAAAAAAAGAAGAGAAAATAAGGTGGAATTGGCTCGAAAAGCCTTCAGCTGTGAGACCTGTCTTTCCTCAATAAATGTTGAAGCAACGTCTTTCTGATTTGTGTTACATTGTTTCTTTAATTTTCATCTTCTTGTTTGATTTTGTACAATTTATAATTTTCATCACATCCATTTGTGGTGCTGTTTATATCAAACTCTTTTGAGTCTTAAGAAATTATTCGTTTTTATTTTCCTCTGTATGTTTTAAACAAAATAAATAATGTGTATTATATTTTTTTGTATTGCAGTTTTGTGGAGTGCAAAATGATACTTTTGAAGTGCCAATACCAATTTTGTATAATTAATATATATTATATTTTCTTTGAATATAAAAAAAATGTGTTTTTACTGAACCTAATATGTAAATTATGCATTATACCATTAAGTTTCTTTTGTCGCAGACTATTATAGGTGATAGATATTGAAATATTCTAAGTTACGGTTGAATGTATTTGTTGACCCTAAAAATTACAAAACCTACGTGGCGCGCAGGCCGAGTAACTAATAAGCTAACTACGTCCTTCGGTCGAATGCGGGGCGTGCCAACTCGTCGGCCGAGCCTGGCCGAGGAGTAAAATTTGTTGATGTAGCTTTGAGCGCGTTGCTGACTTCTTTAATTTGCGATTGCGACCGAGGAAGGAACACTCTCGGTCTCTGGGTTCTACAGCCTGAAGACAAGGCTGCTAATTCTGCGGAGTTCACAAATCGTCCGAGCCCGATTCGGTCACTGTGATTATATTCGTGAGAGTATAAGCACGTCGAATCGAGACCAAGGTGTATGGGCACAGGTACTCGAACGTGATGTATGTCTTGATGGTAAACGTAGTTCGGCCGTCGGAATGCCGAACCCTGAAACTCACTTGTGAGTATCCAATCATAAAACCACTCGGCGACCAGTACGCCGAGCAATGTAATTCGTAACACCTAACTATGCCGAGAAGGCTAGCAAGGTGACCTCTGCCAACAAAGGTTTGAAAACCTTTCTCGACCGAGACTTGGATAGATAATCGGTCGACCTCGACGCAGTGCTGTTTATCCAAACTGAAGATGCTTCTTGGGCGGCTGATTCTGCGGCAGCAGTGCTGTTTATCCAAACTGAAGGTGCTCGCCGGTTGCTTCCACAGTGCTGTTTATCCAAACTGAAGGTGTGTCGGCAGGAAAAGGAAAAGGAAAAAATCTCAAGGTGATTGAGAGGTTTTGCGCAGGGCAATTGTATGCTGAGTTGAAGGTCCTTTTCTGTTGCATGATTTCTTGTATTTATAGTGCCCCATTCCCTGAAACCGACTCCGATTTGGATTGGGAGTCCTTGTCCCAATTCGCCTCTTCCTCGAACAAACCTACTCCTACTGGGATTCTGAATTTTCCTTTTTTCGGGACTTCATTCCTTGCTGGTCGAGAATCCTAGTTGCACCAGGACTTCCTCGACCTTTCTATTTATCTGGACTACTTCTGATAGGATTTGGCCGACCCTGCCAGCTGGCCCGGGCCTTATTATTCGGCCCATATTACTTGTCATCACCTTGGGCCGAACGCATCCTGCTACTCGGCCCAGCAATAATAATTTGGGTCCAAACATTGCCCCCTCGCTTCTGAGGTCGCCGACCGTTAATTCTTGGTCGGGCCTCGACCTTGAAGAAGCGAAAACGTTTTTTCTCTTTTGGACTCTACTTCCTTAATGACCGTTATTCCTGCGCATTTATTAGACATGATTGCACTTTCCTCGTTGCCCCCAACGCGTGGCCACGTGTCGATTCTTCGCCGTTCTTAAAACTTTCAATCGTGGGCTTCGAGATCGTGTAATAACTGGAACATCTCATCCTCATTAATGCCTTAAAACTGGCGTCGCACGCAATCGTGCGTCCTGGATTTTCGACTCCTCGATCCCCTCTTCGCAGGTTCCCAACATATCCGAAATGATTGAACCCTTCCCGGTTAAATTTCCCCCCAATTTGAACCAGTGCTTTTTGAATCCCAGACGTTTGATATTCATCCTGAAAAGCCTATAAATACCCATATTTCTGCCATTCGCCTTTTACGCTTTCAGAAATCCTAAAATTTCAATTTCCTCATTCTTGTTCGTCCCAATCAAACTTCCCAGTTCTTCCTTCTGCGATTTCTTCCCAGTTTTCCTTTCTGCAATTTCTTCTTCTTCCAATGGCCTCCTTTATCTCAAAACTTTCCGACGAAATCAACAAGTGCAAAGACTTCATCGATCGGAGCGCAATCAAAACCCTACGCTTCGAAAATGACATGGCCACGACTCATCAGATTCTGGGCCCCCTTTTCAGAGATGCCGTGCCGATGTCCATCACCACCCTTCTCAAGGAGCAGTGCCTAGCACCCCTGCTTCAAGGGGTCGACTGGTCTAAATGGTGCTTGGCTCGGCCTCAAGGAGATTGGCCCTCGACCACCACAGCCTGGGCCGCCTGGGTGGATCGAATGAGATCATTCTTCGGCGAGGAGTGGAAAGCCCTTGGCATCTATGATGCCATCCTGCTCTCGACCATGGAGATTGCCATGGACAAAGAGCTACTTATGGCGGCCTTGACCCTATGGTGTTCGGCCACCAACACCATGGTCCTTCCATTTGGACCCCTCGGCCCTACGATCCTTGACATCTCGGCCATTCTTGGGACTCCACCATCCGACCTCCCAATCGATGCCGCTCTTTCTGGAAGCCCCTCCCTCCTCGACCTGAAGGCGCTTTTCGACGAGCGGGCTGTCGAAACGCTCAGCCGAGGCGGTCGGGAGCCTTCAAGAGAAGAAGTTCAGAAGCTTCACAAGAACTTCTTCAACTACAATACTCTGATTCTCCATTTCGCCGGCCGAGGCGAGGAGAGTCTCAGGAAGGGAGAACATGAAGCCTTCTTCTTCTATTGGTACAACAAATTTATTTGTTGTACCAGGTCGAACAAGTGCTTGGTCGAGAACATGCCAGTGGCCCAGGCCCTGGCTAGTGGTCACTCTCTGGCGCTTAGCCCGGCTATTCTCGCCAACCTTTTTCGTTGCTTGGTCGAGACGACCGTCAACAAGATTGACCCGCACCAGAATGGGCCCCTCTGGGTTTTCCAACTCTGGCTGCAGGTCTATTTTTCCACTCTTCGGCCTGAGGTCCCCGCCTTCCAGCGCTCGGCCGCCCTCGGCCCCCAACTTGCCTCTCGACCGGCTCCTCCTCACCGGGCTGACGAGGTCCTCAAGCACTTTTTCAGTCTCGAAGTTCTTTCGGACGACGAGTTTTTGGTGTGCCGGCGCCAGGAGTACCCTGCGTCAATCGGGCTTCCGATGGCAACTTGGGCCTCGGCCGAGGACGCGGGCCTTCGTCAGTCTTGGGGGTCAATCGTACTGGCTCGCGACCTTCCCCTTGGTTGCGACGCTCGCCGAGCCGGTTGGGAGGTCTACCAGCCCCACTTTGTCGCCCGACAGCTCGGCTACCTCCAAGGTTGCCCTGTGCCCCTGATCGTCTCTCGTTCCCTCCTGAGCCGGGGACGTCTTTCTGGTTCTTCCGAGAGGGAGTGCCGGACGATGGAGCAGGAGTTTCAGGAGCGGTGCAAGAAGTTCCGTCTTCGGCCAACCGTTCCGGAATCCTTGGGCACCGATACGTTTGGGGACTGGTGGGACGAGTACGCTGGCGACTTCTTCGGTGCTTCGGCCGAAGACGTGGTAAGCAAAGCGTTTGGTGACCGGCCCAGATCAGTGCCCTCGACTCAACCTAAGGAGTCGGTCCAAGGTATATTGTTGACTAATTGCTTTGCCAGTTCAGAAAAACTCACTTGTCTTTGTTTACTAATTGCTTTGCTATTTCAGGGGGTCGCGGGTCGAAAACTGTCGAGGTGGTCACCGCGGTGGCAAGGACGAAGAAGCTGGTGCCCAAGAAGGGGACCCTTGTCACCAAACGGTCGGTCCCTGCCAAACGCCCCCACCAAGAGACTGAGCCGGCAGAAAAGACTCCTCGCCCTTCTAAACGCGTCAAGAAGTTGGCGAAGAAGGGCGACCGGGAAATTCATGTCGTCCCCAGTGACACTACTGGGACGCCTGCTCCTGCCGGCTCTCCAACTGTGCCGGCTACCCCGGCATCTCCAACCCCGAATCCTACAGCCGTCTCCCCGGCCGATCCAATCGTCGCACCTACTCCAGCTTCGGAGCCGGTCGTGGTACCTGAGGTGGGGAAGTCGACTGCGCCTGTCGAAGCACCCTTGTCTCCAACGGTCGTTTTGGAGGTATAATTCTGCTTCCACTTGCTTCTTTAGGTTTCTAGTCGTAACGCTAAATATTCTCTTTTTGTTCAGGATGTCGAGAGTGAGAGCGACGAGGTCCCGCTGCAGCGCCGTCGTCGACCAGTTAGCTCTCCTCCCGTCCATCCTCCTCCGGTTGTCGAGGTGACTGTTCGACCGCGTTCTCCTGCGGCGGATCGTGGCAAGAGACCGATGGCCGATCCTGAGGCTACGGCCGAATCGCCGATCCATCCGCAGGATGAAGATCCCCCCATTCCTCCACAGGAAGTCTCTTCGGCCTTCGTGAGTCTCGCTTTTTATTGTGCTGATTTTTTTTTGTGTGGCACATGTTTTTAAAAGATTATTAAATGTCAGGTGCCCGAACATTCGTATCACCGGCAATTTTATGCGCCGAGGGGCGTTATCTATATTTCATGGCCGCCATCGTGGCCATCTAATGTAGATGACCTCCATCGGCCGCGTGAATTACGTAGCGGTCTAAGGCACTGGGCTCGGCCATTAAGTTCCCTGGGTTCGAGCAATGACCCAAAGGACATGGCCGAAGTCTCCTTTCGGCAGGTCTAAAACACTTTCCCTTTTTTTATGCATTATGTCACGACGTCTTCTTTCTTTCTCAAAGTTTTCTTTTACGTGCAGCCGTCGTGGGAAGTGGAGCTTGACGCTCTACTCCAGAGCACGACCGGTGAGGCCGGCTCCTCTGCTGCTCCGGCCGAATCGGTGGGAGCCACGCCCGCCGAAGTCTTCGTGAAGCTGCACGAAGTCTTGTCTCTGACTGCTTCTCAAGCTCTCCGGTGCAAGAGGCTTGACTCTGTTGGAGAATGTCTTAATGACCTCGCCAGCGGTGGTCACCTGAGCTCGGAGGGCATCTCTTTCCTAACCGACCTCCTGGAGCGGACTCGGCAACACTTTCTTATCTTCGAGCGTGCCCTACAGGCCGAGGACGATTTGAAGGTGGCCAAGGTCGCGCATGAGGCTGGCCAAGTAGAGATGGAGGCTTTCAAGGCAAAGAAAGCAAAGCTGACCGAGTTTGATCGCCAGATCTCTGACCTCCAGCGTCAGATTTCTGACCTTCGACGCCAAAGGTCGGCTGCTGCTTCCGAGCTTGAGAAGGATTTTGAGGCTAACAAGGCTCGGCTGACGGCCTTCGCTGCCGGCGCACGGCGTATCCAGCAACTGCAGTGCAACAAGAAGACGCGGCAGGCTGAGATAATTTTGAGCGAGGCGAAGTGGCTGGAGCTGAAAGCTGCCCTTGAGACTTTCCTCCCCTCGACCCCCTAGGAGTTTAAATCATTGTATTTGTTCTCTTGTAATGATTCTTTTTGTTATCAATACAATGGTTATTTTGCCATCAATACAATGGTCGTTTTGCTGTCAGTATAATGGTCTTACTCTTGCATTTCCCATGTAATTGGGTAGTACTTCTTTAAAAACTTTCCATTAATCGGCAATTTGTGAACTGAACCCGTCCGATCTCGTAAATGATATGCCTCCTTGCCGAGGACTTTGTGAACGATGAATGGCCCTTCCCAATTTGGCGACCACTTACCAAACCTGGGGTCTTTGATTCCAACAGGCAACACAGTTTGCCAAACCAATTCTCCTTCGCCGAACGTTTTTTGTCTTACACGCTGGTTATATGCTCGTTCGGCAATTTTCTTTTGCGCAATCAACAAGTTACCTGCGTCGATTCGACTTTCTTCTAAGTCTTCCAACTCTTGTCGCATCGCTTGACTGTATTCAATACTGCACAAATCATTCTGCTCGATTACTCGCAACGAGCTTATACTCAACTCGACCGGTAACATAGCATCGTGTCCATAAGTTAACGCATAAGGAGTGGTTCCAGTGGCCGTCCGGGGTGAAGTTCGGTATGCCCATAATGCTTCATATAACTTTAAATGCCACAAACCAGGTTTCTCTTTTACCATTTTTTCAAGGATGCCGATCAACACTTTGTTGCTTGCCTCGGCCTGTCCGTTTGCCAGTGGGTAGTACGGCGTAGATTGCTCGAGTCGGATATTCAAACTTGCCGCGTATTCCCTAAACCTATCGGCCGTGAATATAGTGCCATTATCAGTTATGATTGTTTCTGGCACGCCGAATCTGGTCACAATATTCTCCTCTACGAAGTTGCATACCTCTTTAGCAGTTAATTCGGCGTATGACCTTGCCTCGACCCACTTAGTGAAATAGTCGGTTGCTACAATTATCCATGCGTGCTTCGCTGCCCCTGATGACGGCGTGATTTTGCCAATTACATCCATTGCCCAACCCCTGAACGGCCATGGTTTAGTAACCGAGTGTAGCAATACGGCCGGGGCTCTTTGCACGGGTCCATGAATTTGGCATGATACGCATCTCCGTGCATATTCGATGCAATCCTTTAATATATTGGGCCAAAAATAACCGTGTCGTCGGAGCAACCAGCGCATCTTTTGTCCAGATTGGTGTGCTCCGCAAATTCCTTCATGTACCTCGGCCATTACTTGGGCAGCCTCGTGTGGGCCGAGGCACAATAGTAGTAAACCATCCTCGCCCTTGCGATATAATTCATTTTGATACGACACATAATTCGTGGCGAGCACCTTCGTTCTTCGGTCGTGTTTCCCATTGGGGTTATCGAGGTACCGTAACATCGTCTTTCTCCAATCATCTGGTTCTACTTCGACGGCACATACTTCTATGGGATCTCCTCGTTCTAGTAGGGATGGGAGCGACATTACCCTTGTACGTATTACGTGTGCGCGTTGGAGAGTTTGCTGATTGATCAAGGCGGGGTACGATCGTTGACCCATGGTCGCAATTCCCACAATTCGACCTAGTTTGCCCCCCATGAGTTGTGCTCCGGAGGCGATCTGGGCGAGTTCGTCGGCGTCAGTATTGTGAATACGTGAAATGTGTTCAAATGTGATTCGTTCGAATGACTCGGCCAGGTAGGTGGCGACCATGTGATAGGGAGCTAAAGTACAACTCATGCAGCGAAACACGCCGTTCAGCTGGTTAATCACAAGTTCAGAATCACCAAGGACGAGAATGCGGGGGGCCCGCTGATCGTGTAAAACATGGAGGCCGATAATGAGGGCTTCATACTCGGCCTGATTATTGGTGCAGCTGAAATCTAACTTGAGAGAAAAATACCATCGGCAGTGGTCCGGCGACTGAATTGCGATACCGACCCCGGCCGAGGTCGAAGTACTGGAACCATCAAAATGCATAGTCCAATGGTTATCGCGTGTGGTGACGAAACCGATGTCGACGTCGCCCCCCTCAAAACCATAAGGGGATGGGTGTTGTGCCAGGAAGTCGGCGAGGGCTTGTCCCTTGACGGCCTTTTGTGGTACATACTGAAGGCTGAACTCGGATAAGGCGAGTGTCCATTTCCCGATTCGGCCTTTGACCATAGGCCGAGTCAGCATGTAACGAATTACGTCGGTTTGGGCGATGACCTGCGTAACTGTGGGGAGCACGTAATGCCGAAGTTTGGATGTGGCAAAAAACAGCGCTAAGCAAAGTTTTTCGACAGGTGCATAATTAATCTCTGGGGAATTCAGGTTTCGGCTAAGGTAAAAGATAGCTTGTTCACGCCCGACATTATTATCTTGCGCGAGGAGGCAACCAATGGATTCATCGGTTGCCGAAATGTATAACTTAAGGGGTTTGTTGCGACAAGGTGGAACGAGCACTGGTGAAGTGGAAAGGGCCACCTTGATCTGCGTAAACGCAGTTTGATGCTCTTCGCGCCATTCAAATCGGTCGGTCTCCTTCAGTTTAAGGAGCGTAGAGAATGCCTTCATTTTACCGGCCGAATTGGCGATGAAACGCCGGAGGAAATTTATCTGCCCGAGTAACGACTGGAGCTGTTTCTTTGTCGTCGGAGGTGGGGCGCTGATGATGGCGCGGGCTTTATTTTCATCGACCTCGATGCCACGATGGTGTACCAAAAATCCTAGGAAATTACCGGCCGAAACACCGAAAGCACACTTGGCCGGGTTCATCTTGAGGTTGTTTTTGCGCATGCGATAGAACGCTTGCCTTAGGTCGTCCAAGTGTGTTTGACGGCGTTTGGATTTTACGACCACATCATCGATATAAACTTCGACGATTGTACCGATTAAGTCGTGGAAGATCATATTCATGGCTCGTTGGTATGTGGCGCCGGCATTCTTGAGGCCGAAAGGCATGACTACCCATTCGTAAGTACCAAGTGCCCCCGGGCAACGGAAAGCCGTCTTGTGGACGTCAGCTTCGGCGATGAAAATCTGGTTGTAACCCGCATGACCGTCCATAAAAGATAGCAGTTCATGATTAGCTGCGGCATCAATTAATAAATCTGAAATCGGCATCGTATATTCATCCTTGGGAGTAGCCAGATTTAGATTACGGAAATCGATGCAAATGCGAAGGGCACCGTTTTTCTTTAACACGGGGACGATATTGGCCAACCATTCGACATACCGAGCGGTCCTAATAAACCCGGCCTTCAGAAGCCGAACTAATTCTTCCTTAATGCCGAGTTGTACTTCGTTTGAAAATCGACGAGGAGGTTGTCGAAAAGGCTTACACCCCTCCTTGATGCGTAACTCATGTTCTACAAGGTTTCGGTCGAGGCCAGGCATTTCATGATAACTCCACGCAAAGCAATCTTTAAACTCATGGAGTAGCTTACGGAGTTCGACCTTCATGGACGGTGGGAGTAACGCACTAATAAATAATGTTCGAGGATCCTCGGCCGTGCCTACGTTAACTTCCTCTAACGGGTCCTTGACTTGAGGTCGATGGTCTTCGAGTTCGGCCTAAGCAGCCTGAACTTTATCGAACGATAGAACGGGGCCGTTATCTGCTTCGGCCAGAAATTCGATCAAATTGATGCCAGAATGTGGTTGCTTGGTAATGGCGTACCAATGGGCCAGCAGACGTTCCATTGTAGATGAAACCGCGGCCTGACGCCGTTCTTTCGTGGTGTGCTCAATCATCGGCATTGATGACCAAGTTCGCCAAGCCAAGTCTCGCCGAATCCTGTTGGACAGTCTCGGCGCCGACCTCAATCACTTTTTGTACCGAAATTCTCGTCGGCCGCCCATCCTCGTTAAGGCCTTGGAGGGTGATGTAGCCGACGTGATCATCATAATAGCGAGCCTGAATCATGTTGGTTTCAAATGGTTGGTTATCGGCTGGGTGGACTACGACCGATTTGCCATCCCAAAAGATGAGGACTTGGTATAGTGAGGAAGGAATGCAACTGGTTTGGTGGATCCAGTCGCGGCCAAGTAATGCGTTATAATCGGTCTTGGAATCAATGATAAAGAATGCCGTCATGTGTTGACGGCCGGCAATGCTAACTTCCAACGGGAGCACCCCTTTGGTCTGAGATTTGTCACCAACAAAGCTGCTCATAGTGATTCCTGATGGAATGAGTTCATTATCAGAACGACGTAAGGCCTTCATGACGGATATCGGCATAATGTTGACTGTGGCTCCACAGTCGACAAACACTTTAGAAATGGGAAATCCTTCGATGTGAGCCGTGACGTACAATGGCTTCAGGTGTTGGAGATTAACCGAGGGGGAGCGGGGAAACAGCTCGGCCAAAACGGCTTTAAGGTTGTCCCCACTCTGGTTTTCTCTATCGTCGTCGTTTACGACGAAGTCTACTTGTGTTGCTTCCTCGGCAACTACGTCCCCGTCCAAGAAACTTGACTGGTGGGTACTCGGTTGGAATTCAGCTGGTAGGACGTGGACCATACTGATCTCCATATGTTCGAGGACCGAGGGGCCCATGGGGTCATGGTCGTCGTCTTCCGGAGAACTATCCTCTGTAGCAGTCGTCGGAAAATCCTCGATCAAACTTTTGAGTTCCTCGGTAAAAGCCGGTATCCGAGACGTGGGAACTAAATCGAGTGCGGGTGAGCCATTTCCTTCGGCGATGTGTACTGCCGAAGATTTTCGTTGGTCCTTTGTTACACGGGCTCGTTCTTCATATGCAATACGGGCGTTTCTTGTGTCTAAATAGGTATCCAATCGTGCTATCCGTTTTTCCTCGTCGGCCGTGAGGCCGAAGAGCGATACAGCCGAGAAGACTTCGAAATGATATCGTAAATGCTGAAGGTCTTCGAGCGAAAAGGGTAATTCGGCGGCGTCGATATCTGTATAAGGATCGACCTCAAAACCAAGGACCCGAGCCTCCCGGATATGTTGAAACCTAGCTTTAATGGCTGGATCAGAAGTTTTCTGGATAATTTGCTCGGCATCAGGGCAAGTTAGCGCCAAGTCGAGGGCTTCCTGACATGCCTTGGGGAGTCCGTACAAGTCATTTGCGGAGTACTTCTTATGAAATTCTCGCATGTATTCCATGGATGCACCGAGGAACGGAGGGTGTAAGTTGCGCCGTATTTTGATAAGCGGCTCGCGCGGTGGTAACGGAGAAAGTTTCTTTTCGGCCTCTTTTGTAAAGTACTCTAGACGAGCTCTCGTTTCCCCAGGCCGGAGAAGGATCTTAATACGTTTCTCAGCCTCCTCAATGGTGGTTTCGATATCAGCCTCCGCTACTTTCTTCCCTTCGGCTAACTCGGTCATGATAGTCGGGGTTGGCCGTTCGCTACTATCTTCCACGGCCTGTTTTGGTTGCCATTGCTTGGCCGGGCTGGCCTGCGCTCCTCGTCGCCGAGCCATGCAATCTATCCGTTGACGACGACGTTTTTGGGATTTGGACAGTGCCGTATACAAACCAGTCGGAGAATTGTAACTGTACCAGCGTTGATCCGATGTCCTTGGTGGTTTGAAAGTTTTGCGATCGGCCGGTGAGGCCGAACTATTAGCATTGCGCGAGTAATAATCCTCATTGTAGAAAGGTGCGTCGAAATCCAGACGTCGCCTGACCGAGGTCTGGTCTTTCGGCCGTACTTGTGGGCCGAGTCGATCAAACACTTGATGTCGTGAACTTAAACCTGTCGACGATGTTGTAGGGGCCGCAGGTGGTGTTGAAGATGTCTTCCTTCCAGGCTCCACTGGTGTTTTACAATGGTCACATAACACCTTCGATCCACAAGTTCCGTCGGATTTTGACCTTGTCATCGGCTCATCGGTGGGTTGCGCCGATTGTTCCGTTGGTGGTGCATTTGAAAAGATATCAAGCTTTAGTCTTGTTTGACCATTTGGTCGACGGATATGCTGCACCGGGACATATTCGGCCTTCCCTTTGTTTTTGGGAAGGTGAGCATCCACCATACCAATCGTTGTTGAAGGGAAAGGATTAACGTCGACCGCCATCTTTTTCGGAAATTTCAACTTTCCTTTTTCAATCCAGCTTTGAATTGTGTCCCGGAACACAACACAATTATTGATTGCATGCTTATTAGAATTATGATATTTGCAGTATATCTTTCCTTTTAATTCATCGGCCTTAGGGATAGTATGCCCCGGCCGAAGCTTGATGATTTTTGCTGCCAATAATTGATCGAAAATTGCGTCAGCTTTGGTGATATCAAAAGTGTATACTTTTGATGACTTAGCCGTTTCCTCGGCGGTCAAACGTGTTTTGGCGTCTTTGGTATTTACTTGTGCCAAAGCCTTGCAAACATAGGGCTTGTCTATTATTATCTCGGCTGCATCCACACTAGCGTACTGAGGGTTTTCATTTTCGGCCGATGCATAGCTCACCGTGGGGTTCTTATACAACGTCCCCCGGGATGGTGACTTTGATATCTTCTCTTCTCGGAGCAGATACTCATATTGTTCGACGTGTTGAGCAAGTTCGTACATATCTCGAATATTTGCCCCCAGAAACTTCTTTTTGTATTCCACGTCTAATCCGTTGAGGGCGATCCTGACGAATTCTACTTCGGGGAGTGGCACTCGGCACCAATTCCTGGCCGATTTAAACCTTGTTAGGTATTCCATTGGAGATTCATCAGATGCTTGAGCCATCCTGGCCAAGGAGGATACGGACATCTCCATCCCTGGCCGATAAAATTGTTCATGGAACTTTTCGACCAACTCTTCCCAACTCTGCACGGAGTTGGGTGGAAGATTAATGTACCAGGCGAAAGCTGAGCCTGTCAGTGAAAAGTTAAACAGTCGTAGTTTGTAAAAATCACTATTGACGTCCCCACACTGCGCTGTGAACCGAGCCACATGTTCCAGTGAGGATAATGATGATTCCCCGGCGAAGAGGCTGAAATCGGGGATCTTAAATCCTCGTGGGTATTCAAACCTTTCCACATAAGCTGGGTACGGGTGAATGAATTTTGGAAACTTCGGCCCTTTTTTTAGGGCCGAATCAATCATTCTCTGGACTTCGGTCACGTTTATGGAGGCGACTTCTTCTCCCTGGCTTGGTCCCTCGGCTCTATTCCCTGGTCCTCTTCTTTCTAAGGGGACTGATTGTGGCCGAGCGGACCCTCTCTCGGCTGGTATGGGCACATTCGTCGGAAGCTGCCGCGGTTGGCCGACCTGGCCATCTTCGAAAGCTTTACTGACTAGTAGTTCAAGCATTCTGGTCTGTGTATCGCTATTACTACGTATTGCGTCTAGCAAATCATTCATCTTCTGACCAATCGACTGCTCGACCTGACGATATTGTTCATCCAGTCGTCTTCGAAGGAATGTCCTAGTTGGTGGATCGGAACCTTCTCCACCATCATCATCACAATCTTCTACAATCCCTTCCATGAACATTCCAGCTGTTTGATTCGGGACTGTGGGGTTGTAAGGTTGTCCGCCGAGACAGACTTTATTCTCCCGGCGTGTTATACTAGTGGCCTCGGGCGGCGCAATTATGATCGGATTTTTTGTAGAATGCAAATCCTGCCCAAGGCCTTGCACTGGCAAGTCAGTTGTTGACTTTCCCATGGTTGTTTTCTGCTTCGTAGACCGTGTCTCAATGGTCATGAACTCCGAAGGTTTAGCACAATAGTCCCACTGGGCGTGCCAAAATGTTGACCCTAAAAATTACAAAACCTACGTGGCGCGCAGGCCGAGTAACTAATAAGCTAACTACGTCCTTCGGTCGAATGCGGGGCGTGCCAACTCGTCGGCCGAGCCTGGCCGAGGAGTAAAATTTGTTGATGTAGCTTTGAGCGCGTTGCTGACTTCTTTAATTTGCGATTGCGACCGAGGAAGGAACACTCTCGGTCTCTGGGTTCTACAGCCTGAAGACAAGGCTGCTAATTCTGCGGAGTTCACAAATCGTCCGAGCCCGATTCGGTCACTGTGATTATATTCGTGAGAGTATAAGCACGTCGAATCGAGACCAAGGTGTATGGGCACAGGTACTCGAACGTGATGTATGTCTTGATGGTAAACGTAGTTCGGCCATCGGAATGCCGAACCCTGAAACTCACTTGTGAGTATCCAATCATAAAACCACTCGGCGACCAGTACGCCGAGCAATGTAATTCGTAACACCTAACTATGCCGAGAAGGCTAGCAAGGTGACCTCTGCCAACAAAGGTTTGAAAACCTTTCTCGACCGAGACTTGGATAGATAATCGGTCGACCTCGACGCAGTGCTGTTTATCCAAACTGAAGATGCTTCTTGGGCGGCTGATTCTGCGGCAGCAGTGCTGTTTATCCAAACTGAAGGTGCTCGCCGGTTGCTTCCACAGTGCTGTTTATCCAAACTGAAGGTGTGTCGGCAGGAAAAGGAAAAGGAAAAAATCTCAAGGTGATTGAGAGGTTTTGCGCAGGGCAATTGTATGCTGAGTTGAAGGTCCTTTTCTGTTGCATGATTTCTTGTATTTATAGTGCCCCATTCCCTGAAACCGACTCCGATTTGGATTGGGAGTCCTTGTCCCAATTCGCCTCTTCCTCGAACAAACCTACTCCTACTGGGATTCTGAATTTTCCTTTTTTCGGGACTTCATTCCTTGCTGGTCGAGAATCCTAGTTGCACCAGGACTTCCTCGACCTTTCTATTTATCTGGACTACTTCTGATAGGATTTGGCCGACCCTGCCAGCTGGCCCGGGCCTTATTATTCGGCCCATATTACTTGTCATCACCTTGGGCCGAACGCATCCTGCTACTCGGCCCAGCAATAATAATTTGGGTCCAAACAGTATTTTAGGTTAAATGAAACACGCAATCGATATGCCATTTATATGCTATTATTGTTGATATCGGCAATATTGCAAAATTAAAATTGTCAAAATGTGGTACGGAGAGCTTGATCATAAGTGCAATATAAAAAAAAAGATTTTCAGTTAAAATGGTCTTTGAAATTTGTATAACTCATCACTTTGGTCTTTGATATTTGAAATCAATAAAAGTGGTCCCTGAGTTTGTTCATCATCAATCATTTTGATCATTCCTTAAAAAATTAAGGATCAAATAATAAAAATATCCTCAATTTAATAAGCAACATGCAAAAATGATTTGACAAAATTGAGGGTGTTTTTGTTACTTTATATTTATTTAATAGAGATTTTTCAAAGAATAACTAAAATGATTTATGGTAGACAAGCTTAGGAATTACTTTTATTGATTTCAAATATCTAAAACTAAAATGAAAAGTTGTGCAAATCTCAACAATCATTTTATCTAAAAAAATGAGAAATGGTAAAGTAATCATTTAGTGCTCATTGGTTCAAACTTTGGTTTGAAGCTTTTTGATTTGAGTGCATTTTTGCTCATCGTCATTTAATGTAGTATATGCTTACCATCCAATTTATCATCATTAAATAAATTTGAACTTTTAAATTTGTACTTATTCATTACACGAATTTCAAAATTTAAATTTACCTAACAATAATGAATAAGATGGTGAGTAAAAATACTCCCTTTTCATTTAATGCATCCCATTTCATTTGGGCGAGAGGGAGGTTGTGAGTCACCTGGGCTACGGACTGCCTTTATGCTTTTCTCCTTTGGAAACTTGCCTTGACAATTTCTCCGTGAGAGATCCGTTCTCCTTGGTGAGAGTTCTTCTTCCCTTTGTGTGAAAGTTTCTCGGTTCCGTTCATCTCCTTGAGCTTCTGGTTTCCCCCCGTTCGCCACTTTCCTCCAACCCCTGTGCCCATGATTTCTCTGTCTGTAGCCCCTTCCTCCCCTTTTCCGTTTCCCCATCCTTCCACCCTCCTTACGCTTTTCTCCCCTATTTCCTTTCACCTTTTTCCCCTTTTTGTCGTTCCTTCCACCTTCCTCCACCTTCCTTCCACCCCACCCCCTTTCTGTCCCTCTCCTTCAACCTTCTTTCCACCTATTTCGCCCTTTTCCCCGTTTTCTTCCAGGTTAATTTCCAAGTGTCCCACCACAGCAATCAGCTACTGTTAAAAGTGAACGCGCTCCAACTCCGAAACTTCTTTCGAGCTTCAAGAGTAAGTGTTTCTATATTAAAACCAACCCAAACCGTATATTTGTTTATCCTATCTTGCTTGATCACCAACAACGTAAGAGAAAATCCAACTTTGTATTGCTTCTTTTCTGAATCTCTGTTATTTTGGGTTCCATATTTAAGAGTGTCAATTTCTAATTTTGGTGTTGGTTTTTGTCGTTAAGAATCAAGGAATGGATGGAGCAGACGACCTTTCCGGATCAGTATTCAATGCGCTGCATGAGGTCCTCATGGAGCTGATCGCCAAGAATGTAAAGATTAAGCCCCTCCTCAAAGACATCAATTCCAGGTTAGACTCTTTGGAACCATTGTTGAAATATATAGAAAAAGATATAGAAAAATACAAGAAATTGGATCTTCCGGTTGTGGAACTGGAAAACTTAAGAGTACATTTGGACAAAGGCATAGAGCTCGTTCAAAAGTGCGTAAAGATTCGACGGTGGAGCGCATACAAAAGCTACAAATACACCAAGAAGCTGAGTGGATGGGATAAATCTCTTCAACGACTTTTGGAAATGCTAAACGTTCAGGGAATAAGGGATATGAAGGACAGCCCGGTTTTGGTTAAGAATATAGAGAAGGCGGTCAGCAAAATTGAATCGAATCTGGGGATACCAAAACAACCCGACAGTGAAGCTTGGTGTGCAGCACCTGAACTTCCGCCGCTTGTGGTTGGCTTGGATTTTCCTCTAAAGGAATTGAAGAGGAAGCTTCTAAAGGACGAAAATGTATCAATGGTTGTGCTGACTGCTCTCGGAGGATGTGGGAAAACCACTTTGGCTACAAAGTTTTGTCGAGACAAGGATGTCAAAGGTATCATATATTTTAAGTTTGTTCTCGGAATTGTATTTTTTTTTGTGATGTCAAAGGTATCATATATTACAAATATGTCAGATTTAAATGACGCCTCAATGACAGATTTATTATGTTTTCTTTGGATAGATACATTCAAGGATAATATCTTCTTTGTCACGGTTTCAAAAAAGCCTAAATTGGAAAATATTGTTCAAGATCTATATCAACGAAAGGGTTTCCAGGTACCTACTTTCCAAAACGAAGTTAGTACAGTGACGTGGCTGCAACATTTTCTTAAGAAAGAAGGGCAGAATCCTATACTGATTGTCCTGGATGATGTTTGGTCTGGATCAGAATCCCTTGTGCAGAAGTTTGATCAATTCAAAACGGAAAATTACAAGTTTTTGGTGACATCTAGGTCTGAATTTCGGGGATATGGTTCCCCTTATTATTTGCAATCATTGGATCGTGACAATGCGATGAAACTTTTTCATCATTCAGCATCCCTTGGAGATAAGAGCTCTCATATTCCAAAAGATCTTCCAGAAAAGGTACTTTTTAGTTGCAATGCAGAGCATGTAAAGTAAAAAATTAGTTGACTTGGTTTTGGAAAATTGTCAAGAAATCATGTTCACTTTACACAAAGCATCCACAATCAAGTGAATGAACACGTCCATTTACCATATAAACTTGTGAGCAGTCATGCATCTAAGCATACTTGTGCACTAAAACTAAAATTAGAATACAGTATATAGTTATTTAGCCATTTTCACATCATCGTAACTTGAATTTTGGCTCTGCAACTTAAAAGGTAGTTGACTTTGTTTTGGAAAATTATCCTGCAGATAGTTGAACGTTGCAAGGGATTTCCGCTTGCTATTACAGTGGTGGGGAGATCGCTTTGCGGGGAGCCTATAGAGATATGGCAAAAAAGAGAACTTGAATGGTCTAAAGGTTTTTCTATTCTTGATTCAGAAACTGAATTGCTGCTCTGCCTTGAACGAAGCCTGGATGCCGTGGATAAAGAAATCATCAAGGAATGTTTCTTAGACTTGGGTTCATTTCCAGAAGACCAAAGAATCCCTGCTGCTGCCCTCATTGATATCTGGGCAGAGTTATATGATGTAGATACAGATATAGAGTGCATTGCAAACCTCTACGAGCTAACCAAACGTAGTCTAGCTAATCTTGTTGTTACAAGGTGTGCATGCTTTGTTTTTTCTTGTATGATATTTTCGCTTTATTTTCCCCTTTATACTCACGACTGGTTGATGCTGATAACTTGTTATTGCAATATGTTGGTTGAAGAAATCTCTTCTAAGAAACATAGTTTTGATCATCACCAGGAAGGACAGTATGGTGGGGGACGGGTACTACAGTGAGCACTTTGTTACCCAGCATGATGTTCTTAGGGAGCTGGCTATCTACAACACCAAAAAAGGACCGATAGAACATAGAAAAAAATTGATTATTGACATATGTGGAAACAATCTTCCAAAATGGTGGAGAGAAAAAAAGCATCAGCCAATGAAGGCCCGCTTATTATCCATAACAACTGGTTGTTCCATCGCTCCTTTTCTCTTTAGCAATTATGTAGACATGCACAAATAAATAGTTATTCTTGCTCACGCACGCTCACACATGCACATGAAGTCTTAATAGTACTTTCATTTTAGTTTCTCCTCCAGACACTCACAGTTGTTGCTTTGCAGATGAAGGGTTTTCAACAAAGTGGCACGACATGCAAATGCCAGAAGCTAAGGTTTTAGTATTGAATTTCCAGACAAAGAATTATGCCTTACCCGAATCTGTGGTGAACATGGATGAATTGAAGGCTGTGATAGTCACAAATTATGGTTTCTTACCTGCCAAATTGAGTAACTTTCAACTTTTGAGTTCGTTACCAAATCTTAAGAGAATCAGATTAGAACGCATCTCAATTCCTTCTATAACCAACAATCCCATACAATTGGCGGGTCTGAAGAAGATATCCTTGTTCATGTGTAACATCGGTCAAGCTTTCAACAACTGTTCCATCTCAATCTCATCAGCATTCCTGAATCTAGAGGAGATGAACATCGACTATTGCACTGATTTAATTGAATTGCCCGTCGAGGTTTGTGATCTTATTAAACTAAAGAAGCTCAGTGTCACTAGCTGTCATAAACTATCTGCCTTGCCCGAAAGGATTGGAAAGTTGGAAAATTTAGAAATGTTGAGGCTAAGATCCTGCACAGAATTGTCAAAGCTTCCACCCTCAATGAAGAACCTGGGAAAGGTAAACTTTCTTGACATATCTGATTGCTTCAGCATCAAGGTGTTGCCTGAAGACATTGGTGAAATGAGTAGTTTAAGAAAGATCAACATGAGACAATGTTCAAGGTTGCAAGAGCTGCCTCCATCAATCATGGATCTTGAGCAGTTAGAGGAAGTGGTTTGTGATGAAGAGACGAAATATTTGTGGGAATCTTTCTTGTCGTGTCTCAACAACGTGAAGATTATTGTGACCAAAGAGAATATCAACCTAAATTGGCTCCACAAGACTCAGTTCTGAGGTATTCTAAGTTGCAGTTTACTGTATTCTAGCCGATATGCCATTTATATGTTGTTATTGTTGTTATCATTGATATTGCATGAATTGTCAAAATATAATTTGTGATGCCCAACTGTAAGTGCAGTGTTAGGATCCACGATTCTCACACAAACTCCCCTAAGAGTGTGGTGAACTCTTGTTAGTACAAGATGCCTTAGTCAAGCCTTGAATAGGCTCTTCGGCTCTATTGTAAAGTGATGATTTCGTTTGGGTGTGCAACTGTTGGTTATGACCAACAGATTGTTTGTTTTATGTTATTAATAAGCCATTTGCTTGTGTTGCAAGAAACTGGCCTTCTCAATGGATTGTTATTTTGGAGGGGTTAAATCCATATTTAGGTTCTTTTTTTATGCCGTGAAGACAATGACTTAATAATTTTCTTGTGTTATGTTGGAACCAAATCGGGGGATCTCCGGGAGTGATGGTTGAGCACAAATTCGAGTAAACCTGAGCAACCTGCAAAACAGTAAAACAACTGTAAGCAAACCTTACGTCGGGATGAGGGTGTGCCGACCAAAGGTTCTTCGACGGTCAAGTTAGTGAATGATCTTTAGACTCAAGCAGTGGACAAGAGAATTCAGGTGTATAGATTGCGTTAATGTAAATGAACCCTAGACGGGTGTATTTATACCTTGGGAAAGTGATCTTTTTAGGACAAAATCCTCGTTCAAAGCCAGGAGAATCCTAAAAGATAACTAGTAAGTAGATATTGCATCCTCTTATGAGTTATGATTACTTGTGGTGCATGCTTATCCTTAGATTGTAGGGACTTCAAGACTAAAAAAAAAATCTGATTGTGTCCTTACCCGGATCAGATCACGTGTCTTGCAGAACAAGCACGATCATTTAGTGGAGTCGCTAGGACTCTATCTAGTGCCCCAGAGTTGAATGATGGTGGCACCTTACTCCCTCTAATACAGCTCCGCCCAGGGCTGGCGAGTTTATGACTGGACTTCTGAAGTAACAAGATTCGGATCAGCCTTGCTCTAGCCCTGAAAAATCATGGTCCCATAATTTTCCCTAACTATCTGTCTAAGAGGCAACATGTTGCCCTTGAGGATGGATTGTTATCAAAGGCAATGCTTTTAGGAAAAAGCTGGAATACATACCGTTTAATCTTCATAAGTGCAAGGTGACCTTTTAACAATAATGTGGTAGCGTTTCAGATTCAAACATGTATCTTTGTGTAGGTGCCATAAATGCAAGGTGACCTTTTAACAATAATGTGGCAGCGTTTCAAATTCAAACATGTATCTTCGTGTAGGTGACATAAAGTTCGCAATGATGAAATGTTACGTCTGACTCTTGCGCACAAGAAACGAGAAATCTTCTTTGATATCCCTTGTTTTTCCTAGCCGTCAAACGTTAGATCCTAATACAAGTTGGTCTAAATTCAACGGTTAGATGACTCCCCCAAATGATGCCTATATATCCTCGGATTTTGCTTCTCTCCACTACCATTAACTTTCATTGTCCAAAAAGGCTCCAACTTTTTATATGTACCTATTTCAAAATCCTCTCCCTTTTGAATCTTTTCTCATGGCGTCTTTAAGCAAGAAGTCCAAATTGGTCAAGGTTTCCCCTTATAATCTTTCTTTGAAGAGAGTTTGTAATCGAGAAGAGGGTGAGTCAATTGTTGAAGAGCACTGTGACATCTTTTAAGACTGCAACGTCTAATGGGAATTGACCACGATATCTACGCCGACTTGTTGCCATCGTATGACCCATGTCGTCCTTGCACTAGAATCTACCCCTGATTCTTGGACTTGGACCTTTGTTTTCTGCTTTCTACTTTTATGAAAAGCATTTTGTTGTGCTATGATATAGCAATTTGTAACCTTTTTCCTGCCACCTTCAGGCTTCTTACTTGCTTTGAGTTGCTGAATAAGTGGTTCGGGACTGAGTTGGATGTCCTCGAGTTTAGGTTGTTGTACTGCATCAGACCGCATTTGGATAACCATTATTATTTTGCGGTTGGAGCTAGCCTAGCTTAGAAGACATTCATTCAGGACATTCCCTTCCACGACAAGGAATGATTCAAAGATATACTAGTTATTAACAGAGTTTGTGAGAGAGATCTTAGCGAATTCCGAATCCGATCTCGTCCTCCAACTGACCCAGATTTCAAAGATGGTTTGTCTGATATTAGTATTGAAGTATCTATTATTATTGGTGGTAGGGTTTGTCTAGTTGTCATTGTTTAGTTGGTGATGGATAACAACTCATTGTCATCTTACTTTCGGCTAGGGTTAGCTGCTTGTTTGTTTACTTTAGGCTTATTTAAGAGCAATATTCCCTCATCATGTAAAGCTAGGTATTAGTTTAAGTTAGAGATAGTGGAGGTCAGGTCTTCACTCATGCTTGCTGAGCTGCCATCCCTATCCGCACCATTCCTCCACTTTCTTTCTTGTATTCCTCTCTTATTTATGGTTGATCTTGTAAACTATTTTATACATGATATATACATAAAATTGTCCATATGGTATCAGAGCAGTGATTCCTCTTGGACCTGCTTCTGTGTTCTTTCGAAAAAACCCACCAAATCCAAACCAGTTGAGCCATTATGGCCATACCAGCAGAAAAAACTTCAAAAAACGAAACCATGGATACCAATCCAATTCAACGTTTGAGCTATGTGCTTCTAAACGAATTCAACTACCTGCCCTGGTCACGAGCTATTTCTCTCGCTCTTGGAGGACATGGAAAGCTCTCATTCATTCAAAAGGATGACATCATCCCCGAAACAACTGCACCGGATTATGCAGCATGGGTATCCCAAGATCAACTTATCATGTCTTGGCTGTTAAACTCTATGGAACCAAAGATGGCTGAGATTTTCAGCTACTCAATATCATCTCACCAATTTTGGAATTCCGTACGAGACATGTATGGAGATCTAAACAATGCTGCGCGAGTCTTTCAGCTGAAGAAAGATCTTGGCAACTTGAAGGCCAAATGGAATGAATTGGATCTCTACAAACCTCATACCACGGACACAACCATTCTTTTAAAGCGTGCTGAAGAAGACAAAGTGTTCCAGTTGCTTGCCAGCATTGGACCAGATTATGAAGACCTTAGAAGCCATCTCTTAATGACACCTGAACTTCCCACTTTACAGATGGTCTGCAACGTTATTCAACGTGAAGAAGTAAGAAAGAAGGTCATGAACGCAGACATGGTCGTTGGAGAATCAAAATTTAGGCCATCAGAAGCAAGAGCCTTCACCTTCTCCAGACCATACAAGGGAAAACGACCAGACTTAAAGTGTTCTCACTGTGTGAAGATAGGTCGTACAGGTATTGGACACATAAAAGAGAAGTGCTGGATTCTTTATCCAGAACTTAAACCTAAGTTCAATGACGATGGAAGAGCACCAAGAAACCAAATGAAGCCTGCCTACACTCCTAGAGGAAATCTTGTTTGCGACAATGTCTCCAATAATGTGATAAACTCTTCCTCTAGTCCCATTGCTCTCATAAATGAATTCGCTAACTTCTTGCAACAGAAACAAGGAGTAACAAATCATGAAACTCCTTCAGCCATGCTCAGCAAGTTTGCTGGCTTCCTCGAACAATCAAACTCAGTGTCACAAAATGACATGCCAGGTATTATTGCAACTATCTCCACTGCTTTGGATCTTAGTAGTAGTTGTGATTTTTGGATAGTTGACTCAGGAGCTTCAGATCACATGACTAACGATGCATCTTTACTAAATGATTTTCAAAACTTTTCCACTCCTTCTTTTGTCTCCGTAGCTAATGGCACCAAAGTTCGTATAGTAGGCAGAGGGAAACTCAAAATCTTCTCGAGTCAAAAAGAATCCCTTGTCATGCATGTCCCTTCTTTTCCTTTCAAACTATTGTTAGTAGGAAAAATAACACATTTGCTAAATTGTCTTGCAATTTTTTCAACTCACTATGTGATTTTCCAGGACCAAGTTTCGAAGGAAACGATTGGTAAAGGGTTCTTCCTCAATGAACTGTACTATGTCAAATTCTCTTCAAGTTTCCCAAAAAGTTTCTACGTAAACTCAAGCACTGTAAACAAGGAGCAGCTGTGGCACATGAGATTAGCTCACCCTTCTTCACATGTTATGTCTTTTCTTTTTCCTAGTTTCTGTAAAGTGATTCCAGATTGTGAAGTTTGTCAAAAATCTAAGTTCACCAGGTTACCCTTTTCCCACTCTTTCTCTAGAGCTACCAAAGCCTTTGAAATAGTCCATTCTGACATTTGGGGACCTGCCACCTTAGAGTCCTTTGATGGTTACAGATTTTACATATCGTTCATTGATGATTTCTCTAGAACTACTTTTGTGTATTTACTTAAATTCAAGCATGAAGCTTTCTAGTGTTTCAAAAAAATTCATAAATTAATTCAAAATCATTTTAACTCTAAAATTGGCATTTTAAGGTCTGATAATGGGTCTGAGTACACTTCCAAAATCATGACAACTTACTTAAGTGAGCATGGAATTTTGCAACAAACAAGTTGTGTAGGAACGCCACAACAAAATGGCATTTCAGAAAGAAAGAACCGAGATTTGCTTGAAAAAACACGATCACTAATGTTACAAGCAAAAGTTCCAAAGAAGTTCTGGTCTCAAGCTATACAAACCGCTGCATACATCATCAATCGCCTTCCTAGTAGAATCTTGAAGTTCAAATCTCCTTACCAAATTCTCAAGGGGAGAGAAATTGACATAAGTCATCTCCGTGTGTTTGGATGTGTATGTTATGTGCACATTCAAACTATTCACCGAGATAAACTTGATCCAAGGGCTATCAAATGTGCATTCGTAGGTTACTTAACTTCCCAAAAGGGATACAAATGCTACGACTCTAAGAGCAGAAAGGTATGTGTATCCAGGGATGTGCGTTTTGATGAAACTCACTCCTTCTTTCAAATGCATGATGATGAACCTCAGGGGGAGCTCTCATATGAAGTGTTTCCTACCCCTCTCTTCCTTGATGATACAAGGTTGTCAACACCGCAAAATGAAGCTGTTGAGATAGAGCCAGCTCCTGAAAGTATGGAAGCAGATAATGAAGAAGTCATTCTCGAAAGGAGAGAGCCTCAACTTGAACAACCTCCTCCTCCACGAAGGAATCCTTCTCGAAACAGACAACCTCAGCCAGGCTTGATGATTTTGAAATCTACACGCCTAGACATCCTATTGGACAAATGGTTTTTCATAGCAAGAGCTCTCCATCTCATGCTGTATTTGTGACCAAGTTATCCCAAAATTCTGAGCCTTGATCCTTCGAAGAGGCACACTAATCTCCTGTATGGAGGCAAGCCATGCTTGAAGAACTGAAGGCACTTAATGAAAATCAAACTTGGAGCATTGTTTCTCTGCCAAAAGGTCAACGTGTGGTCGGGGCAAGATGGATTTATAAGACCAAATTTCACTCAGATGGAAACATAGAGCGGCACAAGGCAAGGTTAGTTGCAAGGGGCTTCACACAAACCTTCGAAGTAGATTACATAGAAACCTTTGCCCCTGTGGCAAAGATGAACACAGTTAGAGTGCTTCTTTCGGTGGCTATCAATTCAAACTGGTCTCTACATCAAATGGATATAAAAAATGCCTTCCTACATGGAGAGTTAGAAGAAGAGGTATACATGCGACTACCACCTGGTCATGAACGAGAGAAGGAACAAGGAATAGCCTGCAAGCTTCACAAGGCTATTTACGGTCTCAAGCAATCTCCAAGGGCTTGGTACTCAAAACTTAGTTCTGTCCTTATGTCATCCGGCTTTAAACGAAGCAATGCAGATTCTTCAATGTTCACTAGGATTGGTACGCATGGAAGATTGGTGGTACTTGTTTATGTTGATGATCTTATTGTCACGGGAGATAATCCAAAAGAAATAACTGCTCTCAAAGCCACATTACATTCAACCTTCAAAATCAAAGATCTTGGCAGACTTCGATACTTTCTTGGAATTGAAATGGATCAATCTCCAACTGGTTTGTTTCTAAATCAACAAAAGTATGTTCTAGATCTTTTAGAAGAAGCAAATATGATGCATTGCAAGCCTGCCAAAACACCACTACCAACAAATTTCAAGGATGAAACCTCAGGCATCCAGCTTGAAAATGCATCGGAGTATCAAAGGTTGGTAGGAAAACTTATCTATTTGACTATAACCCGACCTGACATTGCTTATGCTGTTAGCTTTGTCAGCCAGTTCATGCATTCTCCCTCATCTCATCATTTGCAACTAGTTAAAAGGATCATTCGATACTTGAAAAGCTCAATATCTACTGGGATTTTCATGCAAAACAACGGACACTTCACCATTGAAGGATACACAGACTCTGATTGGGCAGGCGATGTCCTTGATCGCAAATCCACAACTGGTTACTGCACTCTTGTTGGTGGTAACCTCGTTACGTGGAAGAGCAAAAAGCAATCTGTTGTAGCTCGGTCAAGCGCAGAAGCTGAGTACCGTGCAATGGCATCGACTGCATGCGAACTAATTTGGCTAAAGAGGTTGCTACGTGATCTTGAAATCATCTCCTCCAAACCAATTCTTCTTCACTGTGACAATCAAGCAGCAATGCATATTGCTGCCAACCCCGTCTTCCATGAACGCACAAAGCACATCGAGGTTGACTGTCATTTCGTTCTCAACCAAGTTCAGTCCAAGCTATTACAAACTGTATTTGTTCGTTCCAGTGATCAACTTGCCGATGTGTTCACCAAGCTTTTGGCTTCTGCACAACTTGATCGTCTTCTCTTCAAGCTTGGATCCAGAAGAACTCTCGATCCAGCTTGAGGGGGAGTATTGAAGTATCTATTATTATTGGTGGTAGGGTTTGTCTAGTTGTCATTGTTTAGTTGGTGATGGATAACAACTCATTGTCATCTTACTTTCGGCTAGGGTTAGTTGCTTGTTTGTTTACTTTAGGCTTATTTAAGAGCAATATTCCCTCATCATGTAAAGCTAGGTATTAGTTTAAGTTAGAGATAGTGGAGGTCAGGTCTTCACTCATGCTTGCTGAGCTGCCATCCCTGTCCGCACCATTCCTCCACTTTCTTTCTTGTATTCCTCTCCTATTTATGGTTGATCTTGTAAACTATTTTATACATGATATATACATAAAATTGTCCATAATTAGCATATGCCTTCTAGGCTTGATTCGCTGGGCAATGCAAATTCCAGCCGTTTCTCGCAATTAGAAGTGGTTGTTTTCCGCCAAGCACTTCAACAACTGTGGGAAAGATATAGACGCCTTTCACTGTTCTAGATTCCCTAAAAATAGTCAGAGTGGGTTGATGCTCGTAGCGCTCATAGAATGTCTCGTTCCTTTAAACCAACATCAACTCTGTCGCCTATCCCAAAGAAGCTAAAATATCCTGGTAGTTATTCTTCTCACTCATTGATTACGACTCCTCAGCTCCAGTTGGTGGTTAGGTACATCCACTGTAAGGGTGTTGGAGAAGAGAAAGAGACCCTTCTTCGAAGAAATCGATGTGTTGCTATTCCGACGCCACCAACTTTTAATGTACTTGCCCCTGCATCCGTAACAGATGAGCCACCTTTGCACTACCCTTGCATTCACCTAGTGATGGCAATTTGACCCGTTAAACCTTTTATCCGTAGGTAACCGATCCGAACGGTTCGGTTTCGGGGATTAGATTTCGAGTATTTTACGGGTATGGATAACCGTTGGCTAAATTTTTCAGTTTTAGGTTAGTTATGGTATTGAGGTATATGCAAGCCTATTTTCTAAAGTTCATGTTAAAAAAAAAAAAAAAAAAATCAACTTTTATAAAATAAAAAAAACCAAAACCAAACTGAAAAAAAAAAACCGAACAGAAAAAAATCAAAAAAGAATCGAACCAAAGTTTCGGTTTGGTTTCGGTTTTGGGCAAAAACCGAACCCACCCCTATTTGTCCTTATGCTTTGTCGCCTTTCAAAACTTACCTTTGGTTTGTAAAATTTATTTAGAAAATTTGGTCTTCCCAACATTTTTCACAAATTAATTGGATAAGAAACAATGTTTTCTGAGAAAAATACAAATCTGGTCCGCCTCTACCTGCAAGTTTCCTGGTTAATTTCCAAGTCTCCTTCCGCAGTCAATCAGTTATTGCTCAAGTCAATGTGCTTCAATAGTAACTAGTAAGTACTTATGCTAAAACCCAGACAATTTGGAGAAGAAAATCTATTTTTGTTAATCCCATCTTGCATGATCACCAACAACGTAGGACTTAACGTTATCCATTATACTTTAGAGCAAAGTACACAAATAGCATAATAGCATAACGGAAATAACACACATAAAAATCAATTAGAGTATGCGAATACTTAAAAAACCGAATTGCCTTTGTAAGATTATTTCTAACTCTTAGGTTAAAACCTAAAATTTTTACCCCAGAATATTTAGGTTTTAACCCAGAAACAATTTTTCTGCGCCAACTCTTATGGATTAAATTTTTAGCCTGAGATTAGTAAAAAATGAATTTTGGATTTTTTTTTCTTAAAGTAACTGATTTTAAAAAAAAATAAATTATGTAGACTATCCTAATTTAATTTTATAAACATTTTAACCTTAAATATTTAGATTCCGATAAATATTGAAAATCACTAAACTGACACCATGAAACTCATGGAACAAAAGAATATGAAACAAATAAAAGAATTTTTTTTTTTAAATACTTTAGCCATTGGATTTAAAGTTGGACTGTTAGATATTCTTCTTCTTTATTTATTTATTTATTTTTACTGTTGGATTTGATCATATTAGATTTTAGTGTTTGGATTCAATGAATATATAAGTATAAAACTAAAAAAAACAAATATATGGAATCCACTAATCCAAGGGGAATCCTGGCCTAAATTTGCTCTAGAAATGAGTTTGGGTTAAAACTCATATTTGCCCCAAGGGTTGGAGCAAGTTGGGGGAGATTTAGAACCTAAAATTTGAGTTTTACTCCAAGGGTTAGAATAGGTCTAATGAGTAGGGCACAAAGAAATTTCACAGCTAAAAATCAATAAAAGGGTGAAAATAGGTAAATGATGAGGTTCTTCTCTGCAATTGAGGGATAGCCGATATTTTCAATAAAAAAAAGAGAGTTGATTTTTAGTAAACAACAATGAATTTTTTGCGTTTATTCTATGGGAACATAAGGGAATTATACTATAGTCTTCTCATATAAAATTCTTAGCTCTATCATTTTTTCGTTAACCTATAATTCACGCAAACGAGATTAATTAGTTTTTCAGTGGATTTATGATGCATGTAAATGAGATAAATTCATATGTGCATTAAACATATAGAGCTCATTTAAGTAGGGAAGCATATAATTTCCTTATGTTTTCATAGCATATGCACACAAAAAATTTATATGTGTATAAGTATATTTTTCATCATCTAGTATACCGAAAAGAAATAAGAAAGTAGCATCTTCACAATAAATTCTCTTAAGTAACTTACATTATGCTAAAGAAAATCATGTTGCACTGCTCTCTAATAAAATAAAGGTAATGTTATCCATAGATCCATTTTTACTTTATAGTTCTTACTCTCTCAATTTTCAGCTATTGGATCAAATGAATTGAATAAAATCAATGACTAAAATTTGACAAGAGTGTGTGGAAGGAAACAACAAATGTGTGGATATCACTATTCTAAAATAACAAGGTCAAAAGGAAGACAAGGTGACTTTCTTTTAGAGCTAATACAATTCTTTTAGAAAGATACTTGATTGCATGAACAATAAAGTCCTTGTACAATTTAAATTAAAAACTCATGGAAAATTATTTTCTTAAGAAAAGATAATTATACTTACATGACATAAAAAGTTTATTAATCAACACTGAAGTTTTTATGCATATTCTACGAAAAAATAAAGAAATTATACTATAGTTTCCTCAAGAGAAATTTCAACTCTATCATTTTTCGTGAACTTGTGATACACGCTAAAATGAGATGAATTCTTTGATGATGAATATTTGATACACGTAAATGAGACATATTCCTAAGTTTATTGAAAAAGATGAAGCTCATGTGGTAGGCCAGAGTACAATTTCCTTGTGTTTTCATAGCAATTCTCCAAAAAAAATTGTTGATTTTTTTTAATGTATATAAATATAATATCTTCTCATCTTCTGGTTTTGTGCATATTCAACAAAACCAAAAATAAAAATAACTTGCATTAAGCCTATGAATTCTTTTCTTTTAAAAATGGGGAAAATTGGTGGTAAGCCACGGTTATCCACCTTTTCCGGGGGTTGGAAAGACTCATAGGGGCATTTCAGCCTCTCCCTAACCACAGTTAAGCAATTCATTCACAATAAAATAAAAAACACTTTGTGTGATAAATGTAGACGTATTCATATATTCTACAAAAATATAAGAAAATTATACTATGGTCTCCTAGCTCATAAGAAATTTCAAGTTCTGTCATTTCTAGTTAACTCGTTATTCACGCAAACATGTTTAATTTATCAATGGACATATGATGCACATAAATGAGATTAATTCATGAGTGCATAGACAGCGGCGAAACCAGAAATCCATGCTAAGAAGGGCCTTTAAGCTAATGAAAGAAATTAGAAAAAAAATTTAGTAATATCATGGAAAATGTTAATCAAACAAGAGTGATTGAGTCTTAATCAACATTGATAATAACGTTATAACTAACTCAAACTAAACTATTATTATGAGATTTTTCTTTTAATATTATTGATCTTCCTCTCGAATGTATATACCTTGTTTTATATAAGCTGAAAAGAAAAAAAAGAATTAGTTTAAAAGAAATCAAAATGTTGGCAGAAGAGTACTTATATACGTGGTTTTCCATCCTCATGTGTTGACCCCAGGACCTCATGATAGGTCTAAAATCTGATCTTACAATACACCACATTCTAGTTCTTGCAAAAATCAGTACACAATTAATATAAGTTTAAATTCCAGGACGGGCCCTGGACTACCCTAGTCTCCTTGTGGCTCCGCCCTGCATAGAGCATGACAACCCATGTGAGTAGAGAAGCATATAATTTCCTTATGTTGTCATAGCATGTGGTGAAAAAATTAATATGTATTCAAGTATAGTTTCTCATCGATGGCTAATATAACACCTAATCTAACAAATTGTTTGACAAAAAAAAAAAAAGGGTATAGTTTCTCATCTTCTAGCATACCAGCAAACCTATAGTAGCATCTTCAAAATAAACTCTCTAACTTACACTAGGCCTACGAACTCACTCACAACAAGATATTTTCTCCCTCAAACAGAGAGCAATTGTGTTAATTTTTGAAAATTTAACCATAACGTTTCTCCCTTAAAAATATAGATAATTTTTTGTTTTTTTTATCTTCTACTATAAATTTTGTGCATATTTCACCAAACCAAAAAGAAACCAAATAGTAATCTTCAAAAGTTTAACCATGCGTGTATATGTTTTCTCATGTATATTTTGATCCAGCACCCATATTTTTTTTTTTTTTTGGTTCTATAAAGTATACTTCCTCCCAAGTTTTGGTCTAGCAAAAAGAAAAATGATCAACTCTCAAAAACTAAAACACCGTACATAATAATTAACTGAAATATATTGAATTAGCTAAAGGTCGTTGCCTGTTCGTTCAACTTTTTGTTTTCTCTTTACCATTTCTTCGAAGTTAGGAAATATTCTTTTGTCAACTTTCTTGGCCCACTACCCCTTCAATACGCCTTCATAAATATAATTTGTTGTCGTCGTTGTCGTTGGAACCGCACCATCCAATAGACTTTCATTTACTTTACCCCACCGTCTGCGCTGGCTCAGATTCCAGGACGTTTCCAAGAAACGATATTGTAGAATGGTTGAATATTTTGTCAATGCACGATTTTTGTTTATGCATTTTAATTCATATACAAAAATAAAATTCTACCATTTAGTATTATGGTATAATAGTATTCATCTTCACTTGTTGGTGGAAGGTCTTAAGTTCGATTCTCATTAAAGACGAATTTGACCCACATTATTGCTAGCTCATTATGAGGCTCAACCCATCTTTTCCCATTTAGTGTAGAAAATATCATTTGTTCAAAAAAAAAAAAAAAAACAAAACCCACTGATAAAGGAGTAGGATCCTGTTCCTTCCTATTCTTATCCCCTTCCTCCCCATCCTCTCACATATTGTTTTTTATCGTATTGTCTTTATAAAAAAATGAATATAAGATATTGACATGACTTAATCATAACCGTGTAGAAAATATCATTTGTTCAAAAAAAAAAAAAAAACTCACTGATAAAAGAGTAGGATCCTGTTCCTTCATGTTCTTATCCCCTTCCTCCCCATCCTCTCACATATTGTTTTTTGTCGTATTGTCTTTATAAAAAAATGAATATAAGATATTGACATGACTTAATCATAACCGTTTAAGTAGGAGAGGGAGGAAATGAGAGAGAGATTAAAAGAGAAAAGAATCATCCTTCATGAATAAAAAAGGGAAGAAAGCATAAAACTTTTGGTCTAATCAAGATATGCCAATTTTGTAGATTCACAAATAAAAAACCCACAAATCTGATCCTACCACCCTAAATTCTGGGAAAATGATCATCGCCAAATTTTTTTCTGGATCCGAAAGATTTCATGATCATGTCCGTTTATTGTACATCGTAATCAATTTTCGTTATGTACTATTTATATTTAATTTTAAATTTTAAATTTTAAATAAATTATGACCGTACGATGTATGATGAAAGAATACGATCACGAGATCTTCTGGATTCCCAGGAAAATGATCCTTTTCCTAAACTCTCTACCAAAAGACATATATGTCACTTTATAATAGGGATGTTGATGTTGTTGAATCATTAAAAGAATGAAAAACATGGAGTCTTGCCTAATATGAAGCTTTCGAAATGTGAATTTCGTGTTTTATTTATCAAAGACAATTTTTTTCAGTTGACTTACTTGTATTAATTGTTTAGGATTTTTTCCTATAACAAAGGGTGAGAGGGATTTTAAGAATCGAATAAGATAAATAATACGATAAAATTGATTTAAAGTATATTTAAAAATCTTTTATTTTTAAAAGAAAAAACCTTATAAGATTGAAAATATCATTGCATAGTAAGGTATATAAGTATAAATCTATTTTTTTTTTCTTTTAAACCTTATAAGATAGAAATTGTCATTACTATGTACGTTGTTTAATATTATATTTTTAATGTGAGATGTATTCAATAGGGGTGTGCTATTCACACACCTCATTTCACTTCTTACACATCCCTTATTAATTTTTATCCATTGATTTTCTTTAATTCATCAGATCTGACGGCCAAAAATTAGAAGCGTGTGTCAAAAGTAAAATGAAGTGTGTGAATATCACATCCCTATTCAATATTACCCTAATTATAATAAAAGGAAAACTAATGAAAAAATCTTGAAAACTTTGACTTTTAACAATAAGAACAAAATAAAGGGTAAAATAAATAGTACCATAATTAATTTTTTAGTGTAAAAATATAATTTTTTATTAAAATAAGCAGTATCAAAAATTTTTCGTTAAAGTTGCTTTAATAAAAAAGCCCGGAAGGAATGGCTAATTCGTTAATTGCTCATTGGTTCAAAACTTTCGTTTGTCTTTATGCTTTTGGCTCTTTATGCTGTTGTCGCCGAAACTTACCTTCACAATTTAATTGGATATAAGAAAAGATGTTTTCTAAGAAAAGTAGAATTCTGGTTGGCCTCTACCTGCGATATGGTTGCAGGTTGTTCGATTACCTCATTCACTCTCACCGTGAAGTTTCCCAGACATGTTGATGCAGTTTCCTGGTTAATTTCCAAGACTCCCTCCACAGTCAATCAGTTATTGCTGAAGTTAACGCGCTTCAACTCCGAAATTTCTACCGAGCTTCAATAGTAAGTATTTCTATAAAAGCCAGAGAGTTTGGAGAAGAAAATATACTTTTGTTTATCCTACCTTGCATGATCACCAACAACATAAAAGAAAATCGACTTTGTGTTGCTTGTTTTCTAAATCTCTTTGTTTTGGGTTCCAAATGTAAGAGTGTCTCACTTTTCCACAGTTTCTAATCCGTTATTGTTTTGGGAAAGTAGCAAATGGTCTGAAATCAAATCTCATATTCCCAATTCTGAACTTGTCAAAATCAAATATCGACGATATACTGAAAAACTGATCATTTCAGCTATTGGGTGAAAAATGATCATTTCTGCCAATTTCCCTGTTATTTTTCTGTTGTCGTAAATTTTAGAATGAAACTTTTGTAAGTTTTTCTGATTTTGGTGTTGGTTTTTGTTGTTAAGAATCAAGGAATGGGTGGAGCAGATGACCTTTTCGGAGGGGCTGGTCTCGGAACACTATTCAATGCGCTGTATGAGGGCCTCGAGGAGGTGATCGCCAAGAATCTAGTGTTTAAGCCCCTACTCAAAAACATCAAATTCAGGTTAGACTCTTTGGAACCATTGTTGAAAGATATAGAAGAATCCAACAAGAAATTGGATCTTCCGGTTGTGGAACTGAAAAACTTAAAAGCGCATTTGGAGAAGGGCATAGAGCTCCTTCAAAAGTGCAAAAAGATTCGATGGTGGATCGTATACAAAAGGTACAAATACGCCACTAAGCTGATTGGATGGGATAAATCTCTTCGACGATTTCTGGAAATACTAAACGTTCAGGGAATAAGGGATGTGAAGGACAGCACAGTTTCGGTGAGGAATATAGAGAAGCTGGTCAGCAGAATTGAATCGAATATGGGGATACCAACACAAACCGACAGTGAAGCTTGGTGTGCAGTACCTGAACTTCCCCCGCTAGTGGTTGGATTGGATTCTCCTCTGAAGGAATTGAAGAGGAAGCTTCTGAAGGACGAAAATGTTTCAATGGTTGTGCTGACTGCTCCCGGAGGATGTGGAAAAACCACTTTGGCTACAAAGTTTTGTCAAGACAAGGATGTCAAAGGTATCATATATTATAAGTTAGCACTCGGAATTGTTTATATTTTTTTTTTTCTTTGTACAATTATGGCAGATTTAATTGACACCTCAATGACTGATTCATTATGTTTTCATTGGATAGATACATTCAAGGATAATATCTTCTTCGTCACGGTTTCAAAAAAGCCTAAATTGGAAAATATTGTTCAAGATTTATATCAACGCAAGGGTTTCCCGGCACCTACTTTCCAAAACGAAGGCAGTGTAGTGACGTTGCTGCAACGTTTTCTGAAGGAAGAAGGGCAGAATCCTTTACTGATTGTCCTGGATGATGTTTGGTCTGGATCAGAATCCCTTGTGGAGAAGTTTGATGAATTCAAAACGGAAAATTACAAGTTTTTGGTGACATCTAGGTCTGAATTTCGGGGATATGGTTCCCCTTATTATTTGCAATCATTGGATCATGACAATGCGATGAAACTTTTTCATCATTCAGCATCCCTTGGAGATAAGAGCTCTCATATTCCAAAAGATCTTCCAGAAAAGGTACTTTTTAGTTGAAATGCACAACATGTATAGTGAAAAATTAGTTGACTTGGTTTTGGAAAATTATGAACAAAATATGTTCACTTTACTCAAAGCATCCACAATCGAGTGAATGAACACATCCATTTACCATATAAACCTGTGAGTAGTCATGCATCTAAGCATACTGACTTGTGGACTAAAACTAAAATTAGAATACTGTATATAGTTATTTAACCATTTTCTCATCTTGGTAACTTGAATTTTGGCTCTGCAACCTAAAAGGTAGTTAACTTTGTTTTGGAAAATTATCCTGCAGATAGTTGAGCGTTGCAAGGGATTTCCACTTGCTATTACAGTGGTGGGGAGATCGCTTTGTGGGGAGCCTATTGAGATATGGCAAAAAAGAGAACTTGAATGGTCTAAAGGATTTTCTATTCTTGATTCAGAGACTGAATTGCTGCTCTGCCTTGAAAGAAGCTTGGATGCCGTTGATAAAGAAATCATCAAGGAATGTTTCTTAGACTTAGGTTCATTTCCTGAAGACCAAAGAATCCCTGCTGCTGCCCTCATTGATATCTGGGCAGAGTTATATGATGTGGATACAGATATAGAGTGCATTGCAAACCTCTACGAGCTAACCAAACGAAGTCTAGCTAATCTTGTTGTTACAAGGTATAGAGTGCATACTTTCTTTTCTCTTGTACGATATTTTCGCTCAATTTTCCCCTTTATATTCACAACTTGTTGATGTTGATAACTTGTTATTGCAATATATTGGTTGAAGAAATCTCTTCTAAGAAAATTAGTTTTGATCATCACCAGGAAGGACAAGACGGAGGGGGACTGGTACTATAGTGAGCACTTTGTTACCCAGCATGATGTTCTTAGGGAGCTGGCTATCTACAACACAAAAACAGGACCGGTAGAACATAGAAAAAGACTGATTATTGACATATGTGGAGACAATCTTCCAAAATGGTGGAGAGAACAGAAGCATCAGCCGATGAAGGCCCGCTTATTATCCATAACAACTGGTTGTTCCATCGCACCCTTTCTCTTTAGCAATTATGGGGATGCACACAAATAAATGGTCATTCTTACACATGCACGCCCGTGCGCATTTAGTCTTAATAGTACTTTCATTTTAGTTTCTCCTTCTGACACTCACAGTTGTTACTTTGCAGATGAAGGGTTTTCTACAAAATGGCACGACATGCAAATGCCAGAAGTTGAGGTTTTAGTTTTGAATTTCCAGACAAAGAACTATGCCTTACCTAACTCCGTGGTGAACATGGATGAATTGAAGGCTGTGATAGTCACAAATTATGGTTTCTTACCTGCTGAATTGAGTAACTTTCAACTTTTGAGTTCATTACCAAATCTTAAGAGAATCAGATTAGAACGCATCTCAATTCCTTCCATAACCAAGAATCCCATACATTTGGCGGATCTGAAGAAGATATCCTTGTTCATGTGTAACATCGGTCAAGCATTCAACAACTGTGCCATCTCAATCTCATCAGCATTCCCGAATCTAGAGGAAATGAACATCGACTATTGCAGTGATTTAATTGAATTGCCCTCTGAGGTTTGTGATCTTATTAAATTAAAGAAGCTCAGTGTCACTAACTGTCATAAGCTATCTGCCTTGCCTGAAGGGATTGGAAATTTGGAAAATTTAGAAATGTTGAGGCTAAGATCCTGCACAGAACTGTCGAAGCTTCCAACCTCGATGAAGTACCTTGGAAAGGTAAACTTTCTTGACATATCTGATTGCTTCAGCATCAAGGTGTTGCCCGAAGACATTGGTGAAATGAGTAGTTTAAGAAAGATCAACATGAGACAATGCTCAAGGTTGCAAGAGCTGCCTCCATCAGTCATGGATCTTGAGCAGTTAGAGGAAGTGGTCTGTGATGAAGAAACAAAATATTTATGGGAACCCTTCTTGTCGTATCTCAAGAACGTATGGATAATTGTGGCCAAAGAGAATATGAACCTAAATTGGCTCCACAAGACTCAGTTCTGATGTGTTTCCTCAGTGAACGTTGCTCTTCCACCTCTGTGTTGGTTTGTGTTTTTAATGAAACTTTTAAACTCTACTGTAACATGTAAGAATATGATCATGACCAAAGTCCTATGGCCTGCTGTTTGTTTCAGATTCGTATAGAAAGTCCCAATGTAAAGAGATGTACTTAATCCTTATTTGTGAAGGTTTGAATAAAGTATGAAAACTGGTTTTAACACTTTGTATACAATAAGGTAACTTATTCAGTATTAAATAAGGATTCTAATAGGAGAATTACATGGATTGATTGTGTATAAATAGTAGCCTTTGCTCTCACAAAACATACGCTCAATATTGAACTAAGACCTATTGTTAGTTTGAGTATTATTGGTTTTGACAGAGAGGATTCTTACTGGTATGTGTTTCGTTTTCGTCTAATTCAATCTTTGCTGATTCATGGGAAAGTGTAATTTTGTTTAGTGCACTTCTCCATGATTTTGAACCTGAAGTGCCTTATTCTAATAGATACTATATGAGATTCAGAAGCAATACAAACTCAACAGACTTGTACGAATTGGATTTAAAATGCATTTATGTTAATTATGATCCCCATGTTATCGTGTGATTCTTTATTTTTATAAGATATTGCTAAAAGTTGAAATCTTAATTATCTAGTTTTAATTAAGATGACTTAAATTATTGCATCCAGAAATCTCCAATAATTGATTGGTTTTGCTTGATGGGTCAAAAACTCTACAGTACAATGTCAAAAATGTATGCATGTTATATACTGCATTTTATTTATTTATTTATTTATTTTTGAAGATTGTATTATCTGTAGATCAAATGGAATTATGTGTGATGAGTATTGAACTATCTTTGTATTATCTGATCATGTTAGAGGAGGTATCAAACAACATGACCTTGCTGTTGATTACTTCCAAGGCTATTGAGGGGAAGTTCCAGAAACCACAAAAGGCTGAAATTGGGCACTACATGTCACTCTTGACAACTTACAAGTGTGAGGGTAATGGCTCAATTGGGGATCACATTCTGAAACTCTCAGATGCTGCCGAGAAACTCAACTCAATGGATGTACATATTTCAGAGACTCAATTGGTTTTTATGGTGCTTCAAGCACTCCCTGCTAAATATTGTCAGCTGAAAGTCTCATATAACACTCAAGGGAATCTCTGGACACTTGATGAGCTCATTGCTCAATGTGTCCAAGAAGAGAGAAGACTGAAGCAAGACAAGGGCAAGGAAATTGAAGCAGTGAACCTTGTACATGCATCCAAAGGAAAGAGCAAGAAGGGTGGCGGATTTAATCCAAGTAAGAACTCTTAAGTCTTGTGATAATGTCTCTAAATCTGGTATGCCTGCTAAAAATGCTGAAACCTCTAAGAAATCTGTCAATCTTAAAGTTAAAATTAAAGATATAACTAAGCTTAAATGTTTCTTTTGCAAAACCAAAGGTCATTATAGAAAATATTGTGAAGCTTTTAAGGATTGGCTGAGGAGTAAGGGTAATACCGATGTCTATGTCTGTGAGGAGTCTAATTTGGTTGAAATTCCAGCTAATTCTTGGTGGTTTGATATTGGTGCATCAGTTCATGTCACAAACTCATTGCATGGTTTTGAAAAACAAAAAGAAACAAATAAAATGAATCATAGTGTTTTTGTTGGGGAAGGGACTAAGGTTTCTGTAGAAACATGGCATCGTGGCACAATATACGATGCCTGGAACGCCACAGCAGAATGGAGTCTCAGAAAGAACAGAACTTTGATTGGGATGGTGAGGAGCATGGTGTCTAGAGCTAAACTTCCAGTATTCTTATGGGGAGAAGCACTCAAAATAGCAACTTATATACTCAACAGGGTGCCAACCAAAGCTGTTTCACAAATCCCTTTTGAAATTTGGACTGGAAGAAAACCAAATTTTATTATTTTCATGTTTGGGGCTGCAAGGCTGAAGCAAGGTTCTATAATCCACATGAGAAGAAATTAGATGCAAGAACTCAGTCTTGCTATTTTGTTGGCTACTGCGAAAAGTCCTAAGGGTTCAAGTTTTATGATCCACAAGCTCATTCGAGAATTCAAGAGTCACACAATGCTGTTTTTTTAGAAGACCAAGATGTGGCAGATTTGAATCAAGATGAATTTAATTTTAAGGAATAAATCTCGGATGAATACGTCTCTCCTGCAAAAAATTACAATATTCTTCCCATATTCCTTCCAAAGATTAGTCCAAATGAAGAAGAAGATCATCAAATGGCAGATTTTGAACTTGAAACAGAAACTACATCTGATCAGACTCGGTTGGAAGATCATGTTGTGCAAACACAACAGCAAATTGAAAGTGGGTTTATAAAACCAAACGAGACTCTCAAGGCAGAATTGAGAAATACAAGGCTCGATTAGTTGCAAAAGGGTTCACTCAAAGGGAAGGTATAGACTACAACGATACTTTTTCACCTGTTTCATCAAAAGATTCCATGAGGGTCATAATGGCTTTGACTGCACATTTCAATTCGGAGCTGCATCAGATGGATGTCAAGACGGCCTTCCTTAATGGAGAGCTACAAGAATATATTTATATGAGGCAGCCAATTGGATTTGTTGAAAGGGGGAAGGAAGATATGGTTTGTAAATTAAATAAGTCAATTTATGGTCTCAAAAAGCTTCAAGGCAATGGTATCTCAAATTTGATCAAGTGGTTACAGCTCATGGTTTCACTGAAAATAAGTTAGACGACTGCATCTATCTCAAGTTCAGTGGATCAAACTTCATAATTTTGGTGCTATATGTCGATGACATATTACTGGCCAGTTCTAGTTCTCAATTATTGCAGAACACTAAGTCCATGCTTAGTGTTAATTTTGATATGAAAGACCTTTGTGAAGCTCGCTATGTTCTTGGAATAGAGATTGTGAGAGACAGAAGGCGGAGACTTTTGGGTTTATCTCAGAATGGCTATATTGATACAGTGCTAGCTCAGTTCAACACGGAGCATTGCAATGGAGGCCACGTTTCTTGTCAACAAAGGTGATAAATTCACTAGAGCACAATGTCCCAAGAGTGAAATTGAAGTGAAAGATATGAGAGACAAACCTTATGCCTCGTTGGTGGGTAGTTTGATGTATGCAAATGTTTGTACGAGACCTGATATTGCCTTCATTGTTGGCATCTTGGGTAGGTTTCAATCAAATCCTGGTGAAGCTCATTGGACTGCGGCAAAGAAGGTATTGAGATATTTGCAACGGACCAAGTCTTTCATGCTCGTGTATGGCAGAGATCCACAACTAGAAGTCACTGGATATACTGATTCAGATTTGGCTGGAGACTTAGATAAAAGAAAATCCACTGGAGGCTATGTCTTTGTGCTTGGAGATGGAGCTATTTCATGGAAGAGTTCTAAGCAGTCTATTATAACAACATCTACCATGGAAGCAGAATTTGCAGCATGTTTTGAAGGCAGTAAGCAAGCTATTTGGCTCAGGAATTTCATAAGTGAGTTGAAGATAATGGATTCAATTCAAAAACCGATGAAGATGTTTTGGTGACAATATTTCGGCTGTGTTTTTCTCTAAAAACAATAAGAGGACTTCTGCTAGTAGACTGATGGATGTAAAATGTCTGAAAGTTCAAGAAATGGTGAAGGAAGGAGCTATAGAAGTACAACATCTGAATACAAATCTCATGGTTGCAGATCCTTTGACTAAAGCTTTACCATTTGGAGTTTTCAAAGCTCATGTTACTCGAATGGGAGTGCTGGAATCTTTTGATCAGTGAGAGTAGTTGCTGGTACAGAAGTATTGAAGGTGATGACATTTTTGTAGGTTTATAAGTTGAGTTATTAGTTAGTTTTGCTTCAATTATTTTGTTTCAACTAGTTTTATGTTTTAGCTAGTTTTGAATAATTGACTGTTTTCATTTGGGTTCAATTTTTCCAGATTATCTATGATTAATTGTTCTAGAAGACAAAATTTGTTTTATGGTTCTTATTATGCTTTAAAGTCAGTTTTTGATTTGATAAAGCAGTTGGTGGAATTATAAAGTGCTGTTCATAGTATTACTTATGATCTTTCGAGATTTTGGTTTAAGTAATTACTTGGATTATGAATCATGTTATTCAAGTGGTTTGAATATTGAGATGATTACGATTTAGTATCATGTGTTGATGTTAAATGTTTTGGCTTCAAAAGTGGGAGTAAACTTGTTTTGAGTGTCTTTAATCAGTTGGTTCACAATGTTGCAAAGGTGCAGATTGAGTATTTGTGATTTTGAAATTAGCTCTGTATTGTATCAATATAAGAATATGATCATGACCAAGAGTCCTAAGGCCTGCTATTTGTTTCAGATTCGTATAGAAAAGCCCCAATGTAAAGAGATATACGTAATCCTTATTTGTGAAGGATTGAATGAAAGTATGAAAACTGGTTTTAACACATTTTATACAATAAGGTAACTTATTGAGTAAGGATTCTAAAAGGAGAATTACATGGATTGATTGTGTATAAATAGCAGCCTCTGCTCTCACAAAACATACGCTGAATAGTGAACTAAGACTTATTGTTAATTTGAGTATTATTGGTTTTGACAGAGAGGAGGCTTTATTCATTCTTACATAACATAGTTTCAGATTCAATCTGTTTCTGTAATTCAACACCGCAATCCGTTTCATGCTCTCCCAAAATAAATTCAATACCACAAGGTTGAAGGGTCTCCGTAAGATAAGAACTTTCATGTTACGGGATCAGGTGTTAATCTTTTTGTGGGTAAGTTTATGTGGTATCTATACTAACGTCAACGGGTCATGTTTACAGAACAGTTCACATATAGTCTAGATGCATTGCCAAATCTAGAGGAATTGATTGGTTATCGACTTCTAATCAACATAGAAGTCATTGACAAGTAGTAGATAATGAATAACAATATACTTCAGAAGAAAATACTCAAATTCAATACTATAGAGAATTAATAACATCCATTATACATTAAAAAAAATACACAAATTTAATACTTTGTAACAGAAGAAGAAGGCACAACTGAAATGTCACAGCTAATAATCAATTAGAGTATGTCAATACTATTAAAAAAAAAAAAAAACGACTTGGCATTGTAAATTGTAATGGGAGGGACACTAAGAAATTTCATAGCTAAGAATCAATAGAGCATGACAATTAGGTAAATGAGGAGGTTCTTTTTGTATAAACTATAACAAATAATTGTACATTAGAAAGATAGTTGATATTTTCAATAAAAAGAGACATATTTGTCGATTTGCCATCTGAACTTGTATGAAGCTGCCAATTTCCCCATGAACTTTAATTTTAGCCACTTACGCTCTTGAACTTTTATAATTAGCCAATATTCCCTCTAGCGTTAGATTTTAAAAAATTTCATCCAATTTTCCATCCATCTTGATAATGGAAACAACACATAACAACTATATAAGGGTAAGAAGGATGAAAAATTGAATGTAAGTTTTTAACATCTAGCGCTAGGGCGAGAATTGGCTATTTATGAAAGTTCAGGGGGCATAATCAGCTAAAATTAAAGTTCAAGGAGGAAATTGGCTAATTAAAAAAGTTCAAGGGCGTAATCGGCTAAAATTAAAGTTCAGGCAGAAATTTGGTAGTTGCATACAAGTGCAAGGGCAAATCAACAAATACCTCTAAAGAGAGAGTTGATTTTTATTAATCAACATTGAAGTTTTTGTGTATAAACTATGAAGGCATAAGAGAATTATGCTATAGTCTCCTCACATAAAATTCTCAACTCTATCATTTTTCATGAACCTATAATTCATGCAAACGAGATCAGTTTATTAGGGGATATATGATTACACGTAAATGAGATCAATTCATATGTGCATTAAACGTGATAGAGTCATTGTACAATTTAAATTTAAGAAAAAAAAAACTATACTTTCAAGACAAAAAAAGTAATAAGTTTTTTTTAATGTATATAATTATAATATTTTCTCATCTTCTAGTACAAGTTTCGTGCCTATTCTACCCAAAAAAAAAAAAAACTTACATTAAGCCTATGAATTCACTCAGAATAATTAAAAAAAAAATTGCCTAATAAATATAGACTAATCATATTAGCTAAAACAAATATACTTTCCCATAACCCCCATTTTTGTGCATATTCTACCAAAATGATAGAAAATTATACTATGGTATTTTCACAAGAAATTTCCAACTTTGTCATTTATCGTTAACCCATTATTCATGCAGACGGGTTTAATTTATCAATGGACGTATGATACACATTAGTGAGATTTGACAATCCATGTGAGTAGAGAAATATATAATTTCCTTATGTTTTCGTAGCATGTTCACAAAAAAATTTAATGTTGTTGAATAAAGTTTAGGGAATTGTTATTAGCACTACAAAAATCTTATTCTATACTCTTCACAAGTGTATTTTTCTTTCTAATTATAGTAAATTTGGTGTGCAAAAAAAAAAAATTGAAGCGCCAATAACAATTCTCAAATTTTATATGTATATAATTATAATTTCTCATCTTCTAGTATACCAAAAGAAACCATATGGTAGCACCTTCACAATAAATTTTCTAACTTACACCAGGCCTATGAATTTATTCGCAACAAAATATTTTCTCCTTTAAAGAGAGGGCAATTTTGTTATATATTCTCCCATGCCATGCCATCAATACTAATTTCACAGGCTTGAGAAATACGAAAGAGAAATTTTCCAGACTTCGGTCTTAGACTTAGTTTTTAGCTACGCCCAGTGGAGTTTGATTTTAATTTTACTATGTTATTGTAACTCAAAAGTCACAACTTTACTCCTAAAATTCAAAATTCGCACAACTTTGCCCCTTGAACTCTATTTTGGATCTCATTTTGCTCCTTGAAACTTAAAATTGTCATTTTACTTTATAAACCTCAAAATTCACTCCATATTACCTTAATTTTGTTACGTGAGATGTTACTGCACAGTGGAGATTAATTTTATTTACTGTTGGTTTCATTATTTTACTCTATAAAACTCGATTTTAATATTTTTTTATTTGTTGTATGTTAACTTATAGTTGAGATTTATAATCAAATTCATTGATATATGTAGTGTAGGCTTATTCAGGGTGGATCTCACTCAAGAGACTATTGAATTTTAAGGAGAAAATAAAGTTTAATAATCAAAATGAATAAATTTTGAATTTTAAAGTACAAAATAGTGACTTTCAAAATTTCAGCTTGATAAAATAAGATCAAAATTAAGTTCTGAGGTGCTTTCGTGTTTGTCCAACATTTTGTTTTTTCTTCGCAATTTCATCGAAGTCGCTTTGGAATCATGAAAAGAAAAAACGCCAAATGGTAGTTGCTTGTTATTTCAACCTTTTGCGCCCTTTGCACCTTTCAACACGCTTTCATTTATTTTACTCCGCCATGCGTTGACTGGGATTGCAGGACGTTTCCAGGAATGAGGAGGTTCTCTACGTTCTCTCTTACAATTATTTTTTATCTTATTATTTTTATAAATAAATAAATATAAAATATTGACGTGATTCAATCATAATCGTTCAAATATAATAACATAAAAAGATAAAAAAAATTAAGAAAGTAAAGAATGATCCTCCTTCCAAGAAACGATGCGGTAGAATAATTGAAGGCCGTCAGCTTTTTCCCAACCCTTTTTTATGGATGTATTTTTTCTCAATATCTTCAAGTGATGTTACGGAGACTCGCTAAACTCCACCGATGCACTAAACACGCAAGGATTATTTTAGAATGTGTTGTGATGTATGGGTCCAACTAATAAAATATAAAAAAATGAAGGTTAGAATTGAAAAACTGTATCTTCTGCCGTTTCCTTCCTCTGTGTCTTCATCACCTCTCAAATCATAAATTTTATTAGATTAGATGATAAATTAGTTATTAGACTCATGCCGTCATTCCTTTCTCTAATTGAGCTTTTGAAGTATTTTTTGTTTAAAACTATAAGCATATTATACATTAGAATAGATAGTTGATAGGCCTAATTGGATTAATAATATTCGTCGTGATAGGGTAGTTGGAAAGTAGCCCATGTGGTGAAAAAAAACTAGAATTTAAGCCCATGTGGTAAAGTCTGTTAGGATTTATGCCCAAAATTAAAAATTCTGTCAACTTTCTGTTAATTATTAGCGCATGCCGCATATATTAGACTAAAACGGAACTCTCCATACACATATTAAGCTAAAACAGACGTGCTAATAATTAACAGAAGGTTGACGGAATTTTCAATTTTAGGCATAAATCGTAACAAACTTTACCACAAGGATTTAAATCTTAGTTTTTTTTTTACTACAGAAGCTATCTTCCAACTGCTATATCACCACGGAAACTATTAATCAAATTAAGCCTAGTTGATATTTCCAACAAAAAGAGAGATGATTTTATTAATCAACATCGAAGGTTTGCATATTCTATGCAGGCATAAGGGAATTATACTATAGTCTCCTCACAAAAAATTCTCAGCTCTATCATTTTTCGTTTACCTATAATTCACATGAATGAGATCAATTTATTAGGGGATACATGATACACGTAAATGAGATAAATTCATAAGTGCATTAAACATGACATAGCCATTGTACAATTTAAATTTAAGAAAAGAAAATTATACTTACAAGACATGAAAAGTTTATTAATTAACGTTGAAATTTTTGTGCATATTCTATGAAAAAAAAAATAAGGAAATTATACTATCATCCCATCATAAGAAATTCTCAACTCTGTCATTTTTTGTGAATTCGTGATACACTCTAAATGGGATGGATTCTTCAATAAACTTTTGATACACATAACCGAAACATATTAATAAGTTTATTAAAAATGATGAAGCTCACGTGAGTAGGCTAGAATACAATTTTCTTGTGTTTTCAATGCATATGCACAAAAAATTAATGTTGAAAAATAAGTTTTTATTTTTTTATTTTTTTTATGTATATAAGTATAATTTTTTTTTTTCATCTTCTAGTACAAGTTTTGTACATATTCTACAATTTCCAAAAAAAAAAAAAAAACTTGCATTAAGCGTATGAATTATTTTTTTCCCAACATTTAAGCCTCTGAATTCATTCACAATATAATAAAAAACATTGCCTGATAAATATAGATTAATATTAGCCAGAACAAATGTACTTTCTCTTAACACCCATTTTTTTGCATATTCTACAAAAATATAAGAAATTTATACTATGGTTTTCTCACAAGAAATTCTCAGTTTTGTAATTTATAGCTAACCCATTATTCATGCACAACGAGTTCAATTTATCAATGGACGTACGATACACATAAATGAGATTTGACAACCCATGTGAGTAGAGAAGCATATAGTTTTCTTTTGTTTTCATAGCATGTGCACAAAAAATTTAGTGTTGTTGAATAAATTATAAAAATTGTTATTAGCACTCCAAAAATCTCATTTTACACTTCAAATTTTCTATATTAGGAAAGAAAAATACACTTATAAAGTGTGTAGAATGAGATTTTTGGAGTGCTATTAATATTTCCCTAAATTATATGTATATAAGTATAGTTTCTCATTTTCTAGTATACTAAAAGGAAACTATATAGTAGCATCTTCATAATAAATTTTCTAACTAACTTACACTAGGCCTATGAATTTACTCGCAACAAAACATTTTCACCCTTAGACAGAGGCAATTTTGTTATTTTTTGAAAATTGAACCATAAGGGCTTCTTGCTTAATAATATTAGATGTATATAATATTTTTCATCTTCTAGTATAAATCCTGTGCATATTTTACGAAACCAAAAAGAAATCAAATAGTAATCTTCGAAAATTTGAACATATGTGTAAAAAGTATTTTGAATTACATTATTACTAGCCCATTGTGAAACTAAATTCACTTATTCCCCTTAACGTAGATAATATCGTTTGTTTAAAAAAATAAAAAATAAAAAGTATTGGTATAGGGAATGCTACCCCATCTCAAGGTCAAGGCATACTACAAGTTTATTTAAGGACTTAAAGAGGGGGTTTTAGTTTTTTTTTTATTTTTTTTTAAACAAATCATTCACCAAAAATGATTGCCAACAACGAAATTCAAACCAAACGCTTGATCTAGCAAAGAAAGCAATCACTATAAACCCCTCAAATTAGAACATTGCGACCATAAATAATTAATTGAAATTTAGAGAACGGAAAATGTCAAAGAGACTCACTCAAAAATTGAAATTTAAATAACAATTAAACTTAACATTTTCTCTGTCTTTCCTCTACCCATAGGAACCCAGAAGCAAAGTGCTTCTCAAAATTCCAGTCGTTCATGCCTCTCCGACCATGAAATTGGTAACCGTGGCTAAAAGTCGCAAACACACTATGAAAAACTTCCCTAAAGCCCAGATCTGAATCCTACAACCAGAAAGAAAAAGGAAATCTTAATGAAACACTTTCGATAATGTTCACTTTTATCGAAAATGACATTTTTACCTTGAAAAGTCACTCATAGTACTATTCACATGCACTTTTATTTTGTTATTTTAATTAAAACTAAAGTTTTTCAGAAATTTTCGTTAGTTTTCCTAAAGAAAAAAGTGAAATTTGAATCATAACGAAAAAGTTCAAAATTTGCTTCACCTTGTCTCTTAGAATTTGATTTTTTTTCTTTTATTGCATTGTGCTTCTTGAAATTTAAAAATAGTCATTTTACTCTATAAAACATAAAATCTGTCTTACATTGTCTTAATTCTGTTAATTCTATTACGTGAAATGTTAATGCATGGTGTAATTTATTTAATTTTTCTTTTGATTTCGTTATTTAACCCCTATGAAACTCGATTTTATTAAAAAGAATTATTTATTGAATATTAACACATAATAGAGATTTATAATCTAATTCAATAGTACATATAACATAATCTTATTGAGAGGTTGGTCCCTATATATTTCACGGGGTGACTATTGATTTTCAAGAAGAATGAAAATTTATAAGTCAAAATAGAACAAATTTTGAATTTTAAAGAGTAAGCGATGATTTTTAAGTTATACAGAACAAAACAAGATCACAATCTAAGCTAGTTGCGCGTTTGTTCAACATTTTGCTTTTTCTTTACCATTTCTTCGAAAGTCGTTTTGGAATCGTGAAAAGAAAAAAGGCCAAACGGCAGTTGCAGCGTTATTTCAACCTTTTGTATTCTCTGCACCTTTCAACACGCTTTCATTTACTTTACTCCGCCTTGCATTGACGCGGATTGCAGGACGTTTCCAAGAAACGATACGGTAGAATAATTGAAGGCCTTCAGCTTTTTGGCAACCCTTTTCTACGGATGTATCTTAGCTCAACATCTTCAAGTGATGCTACGGAGACTCGCTTATAAACCAGGTCTCCAAAAGGCACGGTGCTTTTCTCTCCAGAACTTCCTTCTTTCCTCTGTGTCTTGCTCACCCCACCCTTTCTCCTCCCCACTCTCTCCCCTCTCCGATGAAACCCAGAAGGCACTCTGCTTTTCGGCACAGGAGGATCGGTGAAGAAGATGGACAAGGAAGGATGAATTTTCGAGGGGCCCATCTGCAGATGGAAAGACGGAGAGAGGATTTTTAGTTTTTTAATGATTTTAATAGTGGGGAGGTTGAAACGGATTTTGAATTCCATCTGAATTTGTGAGGATTTCAAAAATCACATACATGGTCAGATATTATTTTAAATTTTTATTAAAATTAAATACAGACAAAAAGTCCTACCAAATGACACGACAACTCCAACAAACGCACTAGAACTATTAAATATGTTTGATTATTATTTTCAAATTCTTGATTTTTATTTAATTTAAAGTATGGAGAGGGAAGGCTATCCCATTCCAAGTAAATGGCATATTACAAGGATTTTTTGAAGATTTATAAAGGGGTATATTACACGTTTCTTTGGAATTTTACAGATCATTTACTAAAATGATTTTTATTTTTTTGTCAAACAATAAATTTATTAGATTAGGAAGTTAACGGAATTCGAATCCCTTTTGTTGTATATGAACAAAACTCATCTTCATCATTGTGGTGGACATCACTTGTTTCACCAAGTAAAGTTGACGGATGCGAAATTCAAACTTATATTTTGGTCTAATAAACGTAGACGAATATACTTTCCCTTAACACCCATTTTTATGCATATTCTATGAAAATGCAAGAAAATTCTACTATGGTCTTTTCACAAGAAATTCCTAACGTTGTCATTTATCGTTAACCCATTATTCACGCAATTGAGTTTAATTGAGTGTTTGTTCAACATTTTGTTTTTTCTTTACCATTTCTCCGAACCGCTCTGGAATCATGAAAAGAGAAAAGGCCAAATGGTGGTTGCGTGCTATTTCAACTTTTTGTATTCTCTGCACCTTTCAACATGTCTTTATTTATTACGATTTAGTAGTATTACTTTACATTTTAAATATTTATTTAATTTAAACTATAAAGAAGGGAGGCTACCGTATATTACAAGTCTTTTTTGGGAACTTGTAGATGGGGTTTTAGCATCTTTTTTGGATTTTACAAATCGTTCAACAAGAATAATTGCAAGTTGTAAAATTCGAACTTAGATATTGGTCTAGAGAAGAAAACGATCATTATCAACTTTCAAAATTAAAATAACGTGTCTATAATAGTTAATTGAAATTTATAAAATTATCTACATAAAATGAGTGTAACGAAGATGAGAATACTTTATTGGATGTGTGGGCACATGAAAAATGATAAGATTAATAATGAGGATATTCAAGGTAAAGTAGGAGTAGTCGAAATTGAAGAAAATATGAGAGAAAATCAGTTACGGTGATTTGGACATATGAAACGATGGTCTATTGATACTCCAGTTAGAAGATGCGATTATGAAACAAAGTTTCAGGGTTGAAGGGGTAGAGGAAAACTTTGGAAAAGACTCTAAGATTAGATTTAGAGCACTTGAGTCTAACGAAAGACGTAATACATAATCGAGCATAATTAAGTTTTAGAATTTATATAGTACATTATACTTAGTAAGAATTTATTTTTGTAGTTGCATGTTACATCAACTTTTTGTTCTTGTTGTAGTTGCATGTTACATCAACTTTTTGTTTTTTCCCTGCAATTTCTTGGAAGTTGGGAAATGGAATGGAATCATAAACAAAGGAAAAAGGCCAAGTCTTTGTTTACTTTGTTTAGGTAGCCCACGAGGGCCACTACCCCTTATTATTCTTATTATTGGTGTTGGTAGTTGTGGTTGTTGTCAGATCGCATTTCAAATGAATCTATACGTTTTCTTTTACTTTCTCCGGCGTGTGCGTGGGCTCAGATGTCAAGGAAGTCTTTGAGCCAGCGCATACGTAACGATTTCATGCAATTTACCGTAAATTCTGTCTCTTTTTATACAATTTACTGTACAATTGCCCCTGTCGCCTTCGTATCTCGTTCGTTTAGTTATATATAAACTTGTGCTAACAATATTATTTCATCAGCCAAGAAGAGACTCCGTAAGAGAAAATTAAGTTTTGAGTCGTTTTATTTTCTTAAATATGTCTGTGGCATCAGTCGGCATGGGTACCCTGAGAACGGCATTTCAAATGCTGTTTGATGCTGTAAAATCAGTGCAGGAGGAGACTACTATGTTCAAGCACCTCCTTGGAGACATCAAATCCACATTGGAATCTCTACAGCCACTCTTCCAAGAGATTGAAAAATATAACTCGAAAGAGCGACTGAAATATTTTGCAGTACAAATGGAGAAGGGAGCAGATCTTGTTCAAAAGTGCAGCAAAGTTGGCGTGTGGGGAAAATGCAAATACGCCAAGAAGCTCCGTCAACTGGAAAAATCTCTTCGAAGAGTGTTTGATGAGCTCAAACTGCAGGGCGTAAGGGATGCGAGGGAGGCGTTGATTTCTCTCAGGAATATCGAGACGGCGTTCTCTCGAATAGAAAAGAATTTGGTGATGAAAAGAAATCAACCTGAAACGGTTAAATGTTCGTTTGCGGTGCCTGAACCCCCATCCGTTACAGTCGGGTTGGATTTACCGTTGAAGGAGTTGAAGATGAAGCTCCTTAAGGATGAAAAGGTCTCGATGCTTGTGCTGACTGCTGCTGGGGGATGTGGGAAAACAACCTTGGCTAAAAAGTTTTGTCAAGATCAAGAAGTCAAAGGTATGCTATCAATGATTTCAAATTCTTTTGTTTTTGTGAAGTGTTAACTTCCTACATAGTTTTTTAACTATGTAGATAACGCAATTTAGTATTTCAGGTAATAGTATTTATTTTTATTGATAAATAAGAGGTTTTAAGTTTGATTCTTGTCACAAACAAATTTGAATTACATTATTGTTAGTTTATTATGAGGTTAAACCCACCCCTTAGTTTAGATAGATAAAAAAAAAAAAAAAAAACATATAGAGGATTAGACGAGCAAAAGTATGCACTATGACCAAGACCCCTCCCTATAAAACGCCCGCTAGTCCCTCCAAGTTTCCACACCAACCCAAATTTGTTAAAGAGAATACAATGTACAACGAAGGGAACATGAAACTAAACCGTGTGAAAGCGTAGACCCGGTCCTTAAGGTAGTCCGTGCAGGCGCAGCCTAGGGCCCCACTTTGGAAGGATCCCTAAAAATTTTATATTTCATGTAAATAACATATAAAGAAAAAGTAAAAAAATATCATAATTCATTTGTTAGTGTAGTGAAAATATCATAATTCATTTGTTAGTGTAGTAATTTTTTTTTTTTCAATTTCCCATCTCTCCATTTCTATAAAATGTTTAAATCAACTATCACATGGTCTTGAAGATTGTATTTTAAAGTAATAAAAACTTTGAATTTATATTTTGGTTTTCAATAATTTATTATTCAATGAAGTATTTCAATATCCGATTCATAAGTATGATGTTGTAGTAAAAACAAAAGAGAAACAATTGACGTTGTTGAATTTATTATACTCGTCAATCAAGTTTTATTGTTCTTTATTCTCCTGATCATCAAGTTTTATTATTCTTCACTCTCAATCTTAGACTCTTGACTGCAAACGTTTAGTATATTTGCGTCTAAAAACGAGAGACGGGTAATATTTAAATTACGTTTGTATATCTATCTTCTTTTGATATTAATTTTTAGGGGCTTTTAGATTCAGGTCCAAAAACATAGATGGTTGTTATGAGTGAAACAGTTATCTAATTACATGCTTTTATTTTTTTTATACTCATTTTATATTAATATCTTCTAACAAAAAAAACTAACATACTAACATAAATATATCTGATAAACATTGTACCTTAACTTAAGTAACAAATATATGCAGAGTGTTGATATTCTCCCCCAGTGTCTTATTTCCTTACCCACCATTTAATAAAAATGTTAATGACATGTTTAACCTTTTAAACGAAGACTTTTAAACCCTATTTACTTAATTACTAAAATATTAAAAAAAACATAATTTAAAATAGGGGCTTTTAGATCTAGGTCCAAAAACATAGATGGTTTTTAGGAGTGAGTCCAATTACCTAATTATATGTATTTATTTTCTTAGTGCTCATTTTATATTTTCTAAAAATATTAAAAATCAATTAAAATCTTCTAATATTATGCATTTTCAACCCCAAAAAATATAATTAATATCATATAACAAAAAAATAATATATTGACATAAATCTATCTGGAAATCATTCTACCTTAACTCAAGTAACAAATATATAAATGTATATCATACCTATAAGTAAGATATGAAACCTAACTAAAAGGTTTGGGCCACAACCAGCAGAAAGGTTGGAGGAAGGAATAGGTGTGTGCTAGATGGAGGTGAGAAACTTTAATAGAGTCTCTGCGGTGCGGTGATAGGTGTGAGTACTGGGGTTTGACGCCCGCCGGGGGGGGGGGGGGGGGTTACAGAATATCGATGAAAATTGAGGGTGGGGATCTAGAAAGAGATCCGGGTGGCATATTTGAGTTGGAAGAGATATTGCCAAAGCGATGTGATGATTTGAAGGAGATGATGAATGTCCAAGTCTTGCATTTTTTTTTATTCAGTTTTTCGTTTTTTTTTTATATTTAAATATTATTTAAAGATACATTAGAGTTATTTAAAACAAAACATATTAGGGTTATTTTGGGATTAATGGTGGGTGGGGAAATAACATTTTACATTTTTAACTTTTTATGATGGTAGGTGGGATTATCATGCGGGGTGGGAAAGTAGGACATTGGGGTGGGGCTAGTAGACACTGGTTGGGATTGTCCTTTTTTTGAATGTATATTATACTTATAAGCTAGATACGAAACCTAACTAAAAGGTTTTTTTTCAAAAAAAAAATATACATACAAGTAAGACACATTAGTCTGTGATAGGTTGATTATAAAAAAGAATTTTTCATATAGGTAAATAAATATAATTAACCTGTGATATAGGTTGGTTATAAAATTAAAAATAAAATTTATAAATGGGGTTTAAAGTAGAAGGAAAAACAAGAAATAACAAAAAGAGAATAAAAAGAAATAATCAAAGAGATAATTGGAAAGAAATTTGGTTTTTATAATAAATCTTAAATTATTGATAATTAAATAATTAAATATAAGGAATTGGACTTATTTTAATAAATTGGACTAATCCTGCTATTGGCTAAAAAAATTGGATTTATATCAAGTTTCCCTGACTTTTAATGATATTTGATGTAGAAATATTTTTTTTATGTATTTAGCGAATTCTTTTTTGTACATATCAAGAATCGGGGGCCAAAGAACTTTAGGGTCCTACTTTGAAGGCTCATCTAAGGCTCCCAAAATCTCAGGGCCAGCCTGTGAAAACAAATTAAAAAAGTTCATAAATTCTTCTACATATAGCTTCATCTCAGGGCACAAATCTTGCAATGAGCTCTTGCTTGACTACTTGATTACTTGATCTGAGAATTGCAGACATATCTAGTCAACCTTTTTATTAACCTCAGACATTCTGTTTGGATAGATACATTCAAGAACAACATCTTCTTTGTCAATGTCTCGAAAAGGCCCAACTTGGACCTTATTGTACATGAACTGTATCAACTGAAGGGGTCCGAGCTGCCTGCTTTCCAAAACGAATTCATGGCAGTTAATTTGTTGCAACAATTTTTGAAGAAAGCAACAGACAATCCTCTGTTGTTTGTCCTGGATGACGTTTGGTCAGGCTCAGAGTCCCTTCTTGATAAGTTTGATCAATTCAAGTTTTCAAATTACAAGATTTTGGTCACATCAAGATTTGCATTTCCGAGATTTGGTTCTCCGTACCATTTGGCGTTATTGAATGATGAGGATGCAATGGCTCTTTTTCACCATTCAGCATCCTTGGAGGATGAGAGCTCTTATACCTCCGAAGATCTTTCGAGAAAGGTGATTTCTTAGTCTGCAATGCACATATGTTAACACTTCCATTTACCGTCTCACAATAACAATTTTATCATCTTTACTGAAACATTTAGATGATTTACAACAATTTAATCAGATAATAACTGAATTCATTCGGGATAATTAAATTGCAGATTATGAAGCGCTGTAAGGGATGGCCACTTGCCATTGCACTGGTCGGGAGGTCACTTCGTGGCCAGCCTAAAGAAATCTGGCAGAAAAAAATACTGGAATGGAGCAAAGGTTCTTCCATTCTTGATACTGAAAAGGATTTGCTTGCTTGCCTCCAGAGCAGCTTAGATGCCTTGGATAAAGAAAAGACTATGATCAAGGAGTGTTTCCTCGACCTAGGTTCATTTCCCGAGGACCAAAGAATCTCTGCTGCCACCCTCATTGACATGTGGGCGGAGTTATATGGTCTAGATGAAGAAATTCTGACCATTGCCAACCTTCACGGGCTCACCACCCGAAGTTTGGCGAATCTTGTTGTCACAAGGTATGCACGCTGCTCATAATTTTCTATTCCAATATGCATACCGAACAAATCATGAAAGAAATTAGTATTGATCATCCAGGCATGAGAAGGAGGCGGATGGCTATTACACCGAACACTTCGTCACCCAGCATGACATGCTTAGGGAGTTGGCGATCCATCAGGTGATTCAAGACCCAATAGAACAGAGGAAAAGGCTAGTTATAAACATATGTGGGGACAACCTTCCTAAGTGGTTGACAGAACAAAAGTATCAAGCGTCCAAGGCTCGACTATTATCTATCTCAACAGGTTCCATCAATCTCTATAGTAAATACGTCATCGTTATATATATAGTAAATACTTATACATGCACACAAGTATGTGCGCACGGACATGCTTGTGTGCACACACACTCGCTCATTCATACTAAGACCTCAATAGGACTTCGGTACATTTAATTTCAACCCACACTAACATCTTAAAGCTTATGGTTTGCAGATGGAGCCTTCTCAGCAAAATGGCCAAACATGCAAGTACCCGAAGCAGAGGTTCTAGTTCTGAATTTTCAAACAAAGAACTATGCCTTACCTCAGTTCGTGGAGAAAATGGATAAACTAAAGGTTCTAATAATAACAAATTACGGTCTGTCACCTGCTGGACTAGATAATTTTGAACTAATTGGTTCGTTATCAAATCTTAAGAGAATTAGATTAGAACGTATTTCAATTCCCTCCATAAGCAAGGTCCTCAAACCTTGGAAAAGTCTGCAAAAGATATCATTTTTCATGTGTGATATCGGTCAAGGTTTCAACGACTGTTCCATTTCAATCTCATCAGCATTCCCAAATCTAGAAGAAATGAACATCGACTATTGCAGTGATTTAATTGAATTGCCTGCCAGACTTTGTGATCTTAGTAAACTAAAGAAGCTAAGTATCACTAACTGTCATAAGCTATCTGCCTTGCCCGAAGGGATTGGAAAGTTGGAAAATTTAGAAATGCTGAGGCTAAGATCCTGCACAGAACTGTCGAAGCTTCCAACCTCAATGAAGAACCTTGGAAAGGTAAAATTTCTTGATATATCTGATTGCTTTGGCATAAAGGTGTTGCCCAAAGACATTGGTGAAATGAGTAGTTTAAGAAAGATCAATATGAGACAATGCTCAAGGTTGCAAGAGCTGCCTCCATCAGTCATGGATCTTGAGCAGTTAGAGGAAGTGGTCTGTGATGAACAGACAAAATATTTATGGGAATCTTTCTTGTCGTGTCTCAACAACGTAAGGATAATTGTGGCCAAAGAGAATATCAACCTAAATTGGCTCCAAAAGACTCAGTTCTGACACATGTTTCCTCAATGAACGTTGCTCTTAAACCTCTGTGTGGTTTGCGTTTTTTATGGGGCTTTTTAAACTATGATGTTTAGAGACCTTGGCTACTGTCCAGAAAAATGGTTTGGTAGGAAACAAAGAGAATGTTGTGATTCAAAATCAAGAAGGATTTCATGATTGGGGTCAGTTCCTGAACCTCCAATGTTACAGTTGGATTGGATGAGCCTTTGAGGGAGTTGAAGAAGACGGGAAAACCACATTGGCAATAAAATTATGTCAAGATGAGGAAGTCAAAGGTATGATAATACTTTCTAATTGCTTTTTATATTCTGAAATTCCTTATCCCCACTGAGGAAAGTGGCTAACCTAACCAGAAGAGTTATAGTAGAATTAATCTGCAATTTTGACATCTTTTACTCTCAATTAGTACTAGTAGTATGCTATAGATGTCGTTCTTTGAGTTGAAGCCTTTTGTACACTTAACAGCTTAGGTTATATATAACATCAAAGTTAATCCACAAATGTAATATTTCAAAGGCTCAAAAATCTTCTGAGAAAGGTTTATTTCTCACTATGCAATCCACAACATACATACTTATCAAGTCTTCACAACAAAGTGGGGAAAAGAAATTGTTTTGATCTTTTACAGTAAGTATGCACATACAGAAGTGAACACCCATTTTACCATAAGATTTTTCTTAAGAACTAAAACTGAAATAAGAATGAAGATGAGTAGGTAGTCATTAACAATTTTCACGAAACCCTTTAGATGTTAAAAGAAACTTGAAATTTCGGTATGCAACTCAGATGGTAAGCCTGCAGATACTAAACCTTTGTAAGGGAGTTCGGCTTGCCATTACAGTGACTGGGAAATCACTTCGTGGACAAGCTGCAGAATTCTAGCGTTCAAGGCTAGCAGACTGTTGTAAAGGTTCTGTTGTTGGTTCTAAGACTGAGTTGCTTCTTTGACTTCAAAGTAGCATAGATGCCTTGGATGGCAAAGAGGCTATCATGAGGGAATGTTTCAGACCTTGTTTCATTTCCTGAAGATCAAAGAATCTCTGCTGCTGCTTTCACAGAGTGAACCTAGACTTGATAGAAGATAGAAAAAGACTGATTGTCGTAAGTGGACACAATCAACCCAAGTGGTTGATGGAGCAGAAGTCTCAACCCATCAATGCACGCCTATTATCTATCTCTTCTGGTTGTCCCATCTTTCTCTTTGTAAAATGCATATAGGTGCACATATGCACATCTACCTATAACCAGCACACGTACACACACACACGTAGATACGCATTCATGCGTGCTCACACACACACACACCTACACACAGACGCACACTAAGATTTGAATAACACTCATTTATTTTCTCCATACACTTGAACACATACACAAGCACATGTATATGTACCCACGCAAGTGCACAGACACACACGCTAAGATTTGCACGTAAGTTTCATTTAATTTCTGTCCTACTCATATCTGGTAGCATATTGTTTGCAGATGGAATGTTCTCAACACAATGGCAGAGTGTTCATAGGCAGAGTGTTCATCTACCACAAGTTGAGGTTCTAGTTTTGAATTTTAAGACAAAGAACAATGCGTTACCTGCATTTGTGCAGAAAGTTGACAAACTGAAGGTTCTAATAGTCACAAACTATGGTTTAAATCGGATTAGAGCGCATTTCAATTCATTCCATAACCAAGAACTTCGTTGCATTGAATAGTAAAGAAGATATCTTTATTCATGTGTAACATGGGTCAAGCTTTCCGCAATTGTTCCATCAAAATTTCAGATGCCTGGCCAGGTATAGAGGAAATGAATATAGACTATTGCCATGATTTGGTGGAACTGCCTGCCGAGCTCTATGATCTTGTTGATATGAAGATGCACAGTATCACCAACTGTCATAAGCTATCAGCCTTGCCTGAAGAGATCGGACAGCTGGAGAATTTTGAAGTATTGAGACTAAGGTCCTGTACAGACTTGGTAAGGCTTCTGGTCTCTATTGAGAACCTCACTAAGTTGTGCTGTCTTGACATGTATAATTTTTTCGGCATTAAGAAATTGACTGAAGGCATTGGTAATATGAGCGGTTTAAGAAAGATCAACATGGGACAATGCTCAAGATTGGAAGAGTTTCCTCTGTCAGTGTGGGATCTTCACGAGCAGTTAGAGGAAGTGATTTGTGATGAAGAGAAGGAACATTTGTGGGAATCCTTCTTAGCCAGAGACAAAATCAAGGTGGCAAAAGAAAAAACCAATCTGAATTGGCTCGAAAAGCCTTAGCTGTTAGACCTGTCTTTCCTCGATAAATGTTGGAGCAACGTTTTTCTGATTTGTGTTGCATTGTTTTCTTTAATTTGTATTTTCTTGTTTGATTTCGTTCTTAGTTCTGTCTAATTTCGAAGTTTCATCACATCAATTTGTAATACTGTTTATATCAAATTCTCTTGAGTCTTAAGAAATTATGCGTTATTTTTCCTGTGTAATTATGATGTTATGGTTTTACCCAATATAAATAATGTGTATTATATTTTCTTGGATTATACAAAAAATGTTTTTTTACTGCACCTAATATGTAAATTATGCATTTAGTTATATTGACAAGTTTTCCTTTGTTGCTCACATAGATGATTATATATTGAGATATTCTAAGTTGAGGTATATAATATTTTAATTTAGTGACGTTGTTATTGTTGATATCGTCGTTAGACCATCTCCAATTCTTGGGTCAAAACCCAAAATTTTTAGCCCACAAAATTTAGGTTTTTAGCAAAAAACAATTTTTTTACTCCAACCCTTATGAGTTAAATTTTTAGCTTGAGATTAAGAATGAATTTTGGCTATTTTTTTTAAATAACTTTTGGAAAAAAAATTAAGTAGACTATCCTAATTTAATTTATGAACATTTTAACCTAAAAAGATTTAGATTTCGATAAGTATTAAAAAAATTACTAAATCAACACCATGAATGACACACCCCGACCCAGAAGGTCCACTAGGACCCCAATTCGAGCTGTGTTGGCCGACACCTGGAAGGTGACGAAGCCATAAAGTGTGATAGTGTATAAAAAGTGAATAAATTTGAATCTAAAAGTGTCTAAATACCAGAGTGCGCTACGAGTGGGAGCGAACCCATTTCACACGCGATGTCAGAGCATAAGTAAGGTACAGTAGTGTGGGTAAGAATCATACCCTTAAAAGTAGCCACCAATACTAAGATTAGCTATATATCCTCGTCGATACGAACTCAGCAGTTAAAACCTGAAGGGGTACAAAACAGAAAGTGTGAGTAAGCAGTAAAACCAAGCTTCCCAAAACTATTACCTTTCTAACAGTAATAACCCCTCACTGTAATTCCCTTATCGTTTTCTATAGGACAGTACAACATATATACATATATCCAAACCATACTCAGAAATGGCCAAAACCACAATTTGCCATCAACTCCATCGTACATTAATAAGTATGCCAAATGAACTTAATCAATACAAAATGATATATCAGTCAGAGTCATCTAAAATGACATGTACAACTTATCCATATCTCATCACTCATGGCTAGCATATAAGTCAGAGTCACTTATAGTGACCTGTACGACTTATTCATATCTCATCAATCATGGCTAGCATATAAGTCAGAGTCACCTCTTGTGACCTGTACGACTTATCCATATCTCATCAATCATGGCTAGCATATAAGTCGGAGTCACCTATAGTGACCTGTACGACTTATCCATATCTCATCAATCATGGCTAGCATATAAGTCGGAGTCACTTATAGTGACCTGTACGACTTATCCATATCTCATCAATCATGGCTAGCTAATAGCTCAATAAGTATACCTGCACACGAGTCGGAACCACCTAAAGTGGTCTGTACGACAAGACTGGGTGTAAATAAATACGCTCAAGTGCTACGATCACGTGAAGACTGTGCGAATAATCGCGGTTCACCTACGAGTCAGAACCACCTAAAGTGGTATGTACGACAAGACTGTGCACCTACCTTGGATCCAAGGTGAGCGTAAGGCGCGGGAGGTGAACATCACGTGAAGGACTGTGCCCTGGCCACGGGTTTAAATCCTAGTTTTTTTTTTACTACAGAAGCTATCTTCCAACTGCAATATCACCACAGAGACTATTAATCCAATTAAGCCTAGTTGATATTTCCAACAAAAAGAGAGATGATTTTATTGGATCAGGATCCTCTCCTGATCTTTGTATGGGGATCCTCATGACCAACAAGTGTGGGCCGTTAGATGAAAATCTAACAGCTATAATTATTATAACTTTAAAGGAACCCCCCTGTTTGTAGCCGTTGAATTTTCATCCAACGGCCCACACTTATTGGTCATGAGGATCCCCATACAAAGATCAGGAGAGGATCCTAATCCGATTTTATTAATCAACATTGAAGGTTTGCATATTCTATGCAGGCATAAGGGAATTATACTAGTCTTCTCACAAAAAATTCTCAGCTCTATCATTTTTCGTTTACCTATAATTCACATGAACGAGATCAATTTATTAGGGGATACATGATACACGTAAATGAGATAAATTCATAAGTGCATTAAACATGACATAGCCATTGTACAATTTAAATTTAAGAACAGAAAATTATACTTACAAGACATGAAAAGTTTATTAATTAACGTTGAAATTTTTGTGCATATTCTATGAAAAAAATAATAAGGAAATTATACTATCATCTCCTCATAAGAAATTCTCAACTCTGTCATTTTTTGTGAATTCGTGATACACTCTAAATGGGATGGATTCTTCAATAAACTTTTGATACACATAACTGAGACATATTAATAAGTTAATTAAAAATGATGAAGCTCACGTGAGTAGGCTAGAATACAATTTTCTTGTGTTTTCATAGCATATGCACAAAAAATTAATGTTGAAAAATAAGTTTTTATTTTTTTATTTTTTTTATGTATATAAGTATATTACTTTTTTTTTCATCTTCTAGTACAAGTTTTGTACATATTCTACAATTTCAAAAAAAAAAAAAAAAAAAAAAAAAAACTTGCATTAAGCGTATGAAATTTTTTTTTTCCCAACATTTAAGCCTATGAATTCATTCACAATATAATAAAAAACATTGCCTGATAAATATAGATAAATATTAGCCAGAACAAATGTACTTTCTCTTAACACCCATTTTTGTGCATATTCTACAAAAATATAAGAAATTTATACTATGGTTTTCTCATAAGAAATTCTCAGCTTTGTAATTTATAGCTAACCCATTATTCACGCACAACGAGTTCAATTTATCAATGGACGTACGATACACATAAATGAGATTTGACAACCCATGTGAGTAGAGAAGCATATAGTTTTCTTTTGTTTTCATAGCATGTGCACAAAAAATTTAGTGTTGTCGAATAAATTATAAAAATTGTTATTGGCATTCCAAAAATCTCATTCTACATTTCAAATTTTCTATATTAGGAAATAAAAATACACTTGTGAGGAGTGTAGAATGAGATATTTGGAGTGTCATTAATAATTCCCTAAATTATATGTATATAAGTATAGTTTCTCATTTTCTAGTATACTAAAAGGAAACTATATAGTAGCATCTTCATAATAAAATTTCTAACTAACTTACACTAGGCCTATGAATTTACTCGCAACAAAACATTTTCACCCTTAGACAGAGGCAATTTTTTTATTTTTTGAAAATTGAACCATAAGGGCTTCTTCCTCAATAATATTAGATGTATATAATATTTTTCATCTTCTAGTATAAATCCTGTGCATATTTTACGAAACCAAAAAGAAATCAAATAGTAATCTTCGAAAATTTGAACATACGTGTAAAAAGTATTTTGAACTACATTATTACTAGCTCATTGTGAAACTAAATTCACCCATTCCTCTTAATGTAGATAATATCGTTTGTTAAAAAAAAAAAAAAAAAAGTATTGGTATAGGGAATGCTACCCCATCTCAAGGTCAAGGCATACTACAAGTTTATTTAAGGACTTAAAGGAGTCTTAGTACTTTTTTTTTTTTTTGTTTTTCAACAAATCATTCATCAAAAATGATTGCCGACAACGAAATTCAAACCAAACGCTTGCTCTAGCAAAGAAAGCGATCACTATAAACCCCTCAAATTAGAACATTGCGACCATAAATAATTAATTGAAATTTGGAGAACGGAAAATGCCAAAGAGACTCACTCAAAAATTGAAAATTTAAATAACAATTAAACTTAACATTTTCTCTGTCTTTCCTCTACCCATAGGAACCCAGAAGCAAAGTGCTTCTCAAAATTCCAGTCGTTCATGCCTCTCCGACCATGAAATTGGTAACCGTGGCTAAAAGTCGCAAACACACTATGAAAAACTTCCCTAAAGCCCAGATCTGAATCCTATAACCAGAAAGAAAAAGGGAATCTTAATGAAACACTTTCGATAATGTTCACTTTTATCGAAAATGATATTTTTACCTTAAAAAGTCACTCATGGTACTATTCATTTGCATTTTTATTTTGTTATTTTAATTAAAACTAAAGTTTTTTAAGAACTTTCGTTAGTTTTCCTAAAGAAAAAAGTGAAGTTTGAATCGTAACAAAAAAGTTCAAAATTTGCTTCACCTTGTCTCTTAGAATTTGAGTTTTTTTAAATTTATTGCATTGTGCTTCTTGAAATTTAAAAATGGTCATTTTACTCTATAAAACACAAAATCTGCCTTACATTGTCTTAATTCTGTTAATTCTATTACATGAAATATTAATGCATGGTGTAATTTATTTAATTTTTCTTTTGATTTCATTATTTAACCCTATGAAACTCGATTTTATTAAAAAGAATTATTTATTAAATATTAACACATAATAGAGATTTATAATCTAATTCAATAGTACATATAACATAATCTTATTGAGAGGTTGGTCCCTATATATTTCACGGGGTGACTATTGATTTTCAAGAAGGAAGAAAATTTACAAGTTAAAATAGAACAAATTTTGAATTTTAAAGAGTAAGCGATGATTTTTAAGTTATACAAAACAAGATCAAAATCTAAGCTAGTTGCGCGTTTGTTCAACATTTTGCTTTTTCTTTACCATTTCTTCGAAAGTCGTTTTGGAATCGTGAAAAGAAAAAAGGCCAAACGGCAGTTGCAGCGTTATTTCAACCTTTTGTATTCTCTGCACCTTTCAACACGCTTTCATTTACTTTACTCCGCCTTGCATTGACGCGGATTGCAGGACGTTTCCAAGAAACGATACGGTATTGAAGGCCTTCAGCTTTTTGGCAACCCTTTTCTACGGATGTATCTTAGCTCAACATCTTCAAGTGATGCTACGGAGACTCGCTTATAAACCAGGTCTCCAAAAGGCACGGTGCTTTTCTCTCCAGAACTTCCTTTTTTCCGCTGTGTCTTCCTCACCCCACCCTTTCTCCTCCCCACTCTCTCCCCTCTCCGATGAAACCCAGAAGGCACTCTGCTTTTCTGCACAGGAGGATCGGTGAAGAAGATGGACAAGGAAGGATGAATTTTCGAGGGGCCCATCTGCAGATGGAAAGACGGAGAGAGGATTTTAGTTTTTTAATGATTTTAATAGTGGGGAGGTTGAAACGGATTTTGAATTCCATCTGAATTTGTGAGGATTTCAAAAATCACATACATGGTCAGATATTATTTTAAATTTTTATTAAAATTAAATACAGACAAAAAGTCCTACCAAATGACACGACAACTCCAACAAACGCACTAGAACTATTAAATATGTTTGATTATTATTTTCAAATTCTTGATTTTTATTTAATTTTAAGTATGGAGAGGGAAGGCTATCCCATTCCAAGTAAATGGCATATTACAAGGATTTTTTGAAGATTTATAAAGGGGTATATTACACGTTTCTTTGGAATTTTACAGATCATTTACTAAAATGATTTTTATTTTTTTGTCAAACAATAAATTTATTAGATTAGGAAGCCAACGGAATTCGAATCCCTTTTGTTGTATATGAACAAAACCCATATTCATTACTGTGGTAGATACCACTTGTTTCACCAAAAAAAGTTGACGAATGCGAAATTCAAACTTATATTTTGATCTAATAAACGTAGGCGAATATACTTTCCCTTAACACCCATTTTTGTGCATATTCTATGAAAATGCGAGAAAATTCTACTATGGTCTTTTCACAAGAAATTCCTAACGTTGTCATTTATCGTTAACCCATTATTCACGCAATTGAGTTTAATTGAATGTTTGTTCAACATTTTGTTTTTTTCTTTACCATTTCTCCGAACCGCTCTGGAATCATGAAAAGAGAAAAGGCCAAATGGTGGTTGCGTGCTATTTCAACTTTTTGTATTCTCTGCACCTTTCAACACGGACGATTTGGTAGTATTACTCTATATTTTAAATATTTATTTAATTTAAACTATAAAGAAAGGACGCTACCGTATATTACAAGTTTTTTTTTGAGAACTTGTAGATGGGGTTTTAGCATCTTTTTCGGATTTTACAAATCGTTCAACAAGAATAATTGCAAGTTGCAAAATTCGAACTTAGATATTGGTCTAGAGAAGAAAACGATCATTATCAACTTTCAAAATTAAAATAACGTGTCTATAATAGTTAATTGAAATTTATAAAATTATCTACATAAAATGAGTGTAACGAAGATGAGAATATTTTGTTGGATGTGTGGGCACATGAAAAACGATAAGATTAATAATGAGGATATTCAAGGTAAAGTAGGAGTAGTCGAAATTGAAGAAAATATGAGAGAAAATCAGTTACGGTAGGAGTAGTCGAAATTGAAGAAAATATGAGAGAAAATCAGTTACGGTGATTTGGACATATGAAACAATGGTCTATTGATACTCCGGTTAGAAGATGCGATTATGAAACAGAGTTTCAGGGTTGAAGGGGTAGATGAAGATTTTGGAAAAGACTCTAAGAAAAGATTTAGAGCATTTGAATCTAACGAAAGATGTAATACAGAATCAAGCATAATTAAGTTCTAGAATTCATATGGTAGATCATACTTAGTAAGAATTTTTTTTGTTCTTGTTGTAGTTGCATGTTACATCAACTTTTTGTTTTTTCCCTGCAATTTCTTCGAAGTTGGGAAATGGAATGGAATCATAAACAAAGGAAAAAGGCCAAGTCTTTGTTTACTTTGTTTAGGTAGCCCACGAGGGCCACTACCCCTTTATTATTCTTATTATTGGTGTCGGTAGTTGTGGTTGTTGTCAGATCGCATTTCAAATGAATCTATACGTTTTCTTTTACTTTCTCCGGCGTGTGCGTGGGCTCAGATGTCAAGGAAGTCTTTGAACCAGCGCATACGTAACCATTTCATGCAATTTACCGTAAATGCTCTCTTTTTATACAATTTACTGTACAATTGCCCCTGTCGCCTTCGTATCTCGTTCGTTTAGTTATATATAAACTTGTGCTAACAATATTATTTCATCAGCCAAGAAGAGATTCCGTAAGAGAAAATTAAGTTTTGAGTCGTTTTATTTTCTTAAATATGTCTGTGGCTTCAGTCGGCATGGGTACCCTGAGAACGGCATTTCAAATGCTTTATGATGCTGTAAAATCAGTGCAGGAGGAGACTACTATGTTCAAGCACCTCCTTGGAGACCTCAAATCCACACTGGAATCTCTACAGCCACTCATCCAAGAGATTGAAAAATATAACTCGAAAGAGGGACTGGAATATTTTGCAATACAAATGGAGGAGGCAGCAAATCTTGTCCAAAAGTGCAGCAAAGTTGGCGGGTGGAGCGGGTGGAGAAAATACAAATACACCAAGAAGCTCCATCAACTGGACAAATTTCTTCACAGAGTGTTTTATGTGCCCAAACTGCAGGGCGTAAGGGATGAGAGGGAGGCGTTGGTTTCTTTGAGGAATATCGAGGCGGCGCCCTCTGGAATAGAAGAGAAGTTGGTGATGACAAGTAATCACCCTGAAAAGGTTAAATTTTCTTCTGCGGTGCCTGAACCGCCATGCATTACGGTCGGGTTGGATTTGCCGTTGAAGGAGTTGAAGATGAAGCTCCTTAAGGATGAAAAGGTGTCGATGCTTGTGCTGACTGCTGCTGGGGGATGTGGGAAAACAACCTTGGCTAAAAAGTTTTGTCAAGATCAAGAAGTCAAAGGTATGCTATCAATGATTTAAAATTCTTTTTTTTTTTGTGAAGTGTTAACTTCCTACATAGTTTTTTAACTATGTAGATAACGCAATTTAGTATTACAGGTAATGATATTTATTTTTATTGATAAATGAGAAGTCTTAAGTTTGATTCTTGTCACAAACAAATTTGAACTATATTATTGCTAATTTAAACCCACCCCTTAGTTTAGATAGATCAAAAAAAAAAAAAAAAACATATAGAGGATTAGACGAGCAAAAGTATGCACTATGGCCAAGACCCCCCTATAAAACGCCCGCTAGTCCCTCCAAGTTTCCACACCAACCCAATTTGTTAAAGAGAATACAATGTACAACGAAGGGAACATGAAACTAAACCGTGTGAAAGCGTAGAGCCGGTCCTTAAGGTAGTGCAGGCGCAGCCTAGGGCCCCGCTTTGGAAGGATTCCTAAAAATTTTATATTTCATGTAAATAACATATAAAAAAAAATAAAAAAATATCATAATTCATTTGTTAGTGTAGTAAAAATATCATAATTTATTTGTTAGTGTAGTAAATTTTTTTTTTTTCAATTTCCCATCTCTCCATTTCTATAGAATGTTTAAATCAACTATCACATGGTCTTGAATATTGTATTTTAAAGTAATAAAAACTTTGAATTTATATTTTGGTTTTCAATAATTTATTATTCAATGAAGTATTTCAATATCCGATTCATTAGTATGATGTTGTAGTAAAAACAAAAGAGAAACAATTGACGTTGTTGAATTTATTATACTCGTCAATCAAGTTTTATTGTTCTTTACTCTCCTGATCATCAAGTTTTATTATTCTTCACTCTCAATCTTATACTCTTGACTGCAAACATTTAGTATATTTGCGTCTAAAAACGAGAGACGGGTAATATTTAAATAATGTTTGTATATCTATCTTCTTTTGCTATTAATTTTTAGGGACTTTTAAATCCAGGTTCAAAAACATAGACGGTTGTGAGGAGTGAAACAGTTATCTAATTGAGGGTGGGGATCTAGAAAGAGATCCGGGTGGCAGATTTGAGTTGGAAGAGATATTGCGAAAGCGATGTGATGATTTTAAGGAGATGATGAATATCAAGTCTTGCATTTTTTTTTAATTCAGTTTTCCGTTTTTATTTAATTATTTAAATATTATTTAAAGATACTTTAGAGTTATTTAAAACAAAACATATTAGGGTTATTTTGGGATTAATGATGGGTGGAGAAATAACATTTTACTTTTTTAACTTTTTATGATGGTAGGTGGGATTATTGTGGGGTGGGAAAGTAGGACATTGGGGTGGGGCTAGTAGGACACTGGTTGGGATTGTCCTTTTTTTGAATGTATATTATACTTATAAGCTAGATATGAAACCTAACTAAAAAGTTTTTTTAAAAAAAATATACATACAAACAAGACACATTAGTCTGTGATAGGTTGATTATAAAAAAGAATTTTTCATATAGGTAAATAAATATAATTAACATGTGATATAGGTTGGTTATAAAAATTAAAAATAAAATTTATAAATGGGGTTTAAAGTAGAAGGAAAAACAAGAAATAACAAAAAGAGAATAAAAAGAAATAATCAAAGAGATAATTGGGAAGAAATTTGGTTTTTATAATAAATCTTAAATTATTGATAATTAAATAATTAAATATAAGGAATTGGACTTATTTTAATAAATTGGACTAATCCTGCTATTGGCTAAAAAAATTGGACTTATATCAAGTTTTCCTGACTTTTAATGATATTTGATGTAGAAATAATTTTTTTATGTATTTAGCGAATTCTTTTTTGTACATATCAAGAATCGGGGGCCAAATAACTTTAGGGTCCCACTTTGAAGGTTCGTCTAAGGCCCCCAAAATCTCAGGGCCAGTGAAAACAAATTAAGAAAGTTCATAAATTCTTCTACATATAGCTTCATCTCAGGGCACAAATCTTGCAATGAGCTCTTGCTTGACTACTTGATTACTTGATCTGAGAATTGCAGACATATCTAGTCAACCTTTTTATTAACCTCCGACATTCTGTTTGGATAGATACATTCAAGAACAACATCTTCTTTGTCAATGTCTCGAAAAGGCCCAACTTGGACCTTATTGTACATGAACTATATCAACTGAAGGGGTTCGAGCTGCCTGCTTTCCAAAACGAATTCATGGCAGTTGATTTGTTGCAACAATTTTTGAAGAAAGCAACAGACAATCCTCTGTTGTTTGTCCTGGATGACGTTTGGTCAGAATCAGAGTCCCTTCTTGATAAGTTTGATCAATTCAAGTTTTCAAATTACAAGATTTTGGTCACATCAAGATTTGCATTTCCGAGATTTGGTTCTCCGTACCATTTGGCATTATTGAATGATGAGGATGCAATGGCTCTTTTTCACCATTCAGCATCCTTGGAGAATGAGAGCTCTTATACTTCCGAAGATCTTTCGAGAAAGGTGATTTCTTCGTCTGCAATGCACATACATGCTTATTTATGCCTCAGAAGAGGGTAAAGAAATAACGTTGACCGTCCACACATGTTAACACTTCCATTTACCGTCTCACAATAACAATTTTATCATCTTTACTGAAACATTTAGATGATTTACAACAATTTAATCAGATAATAACTGAATTCATTCGGGATAATTAAATTGCAGATTATGAAGCGCTGTGAGGGATGGCCACTTGCCATTGCATTGGTCGGGAGGTCACTTCGTGGCCAGCCTAAAGAAATCTGGCAGAAAAAAATACTGGAATGGAGCAAAGCTTCTTCCATTCTTGATACTGAAAAGGATTTGCTTGCTGATAGGATTAAAAGCACACCACAAAGTAGCACACAAATGTCCTATTAATTTTCCTTATTAACAATAATGTTTGTCAATTGTAGCATATGAAAATAAGGGTCTTTCCCGCAGAAGATTGTTTTATCTAACTACTTAAAATGTCACAAAAACTGGGCTGCTGTCCCTACTGACCAGCCACCGAAAAATAATTCTTAGACTGACTTACACTTATCTAAAGTCTACGAAATTTTATATACAGATACTAGACACACAGAGCTACACTCATACAAATTTTGGGGATTTTTGGAGTTGATTTGCTATTTAAATTAAATCGAACAAAAACAGAACAGAGACAGATTTTTGAGTAGTTCACAAATTAAGAAAAACGAGTTAGGGGAATTGCTATCCACCACCAAATAATCATGCAAACATGTTATGTTTCATTCAAATTCCTTTCATTTTCGGATGAAGATGCTCAAGTTGGCTCAATGTTAGAACCCAACCTATTACTCTTTCTTATGTAGTATGTTAAGAGAATGGCGTTTTCAACTTAACTTAGTCCCTAACATGCAATCTACAATGGTGTGTTCATAGATTTAACAAGTAGAAATCATTAAGAACGAAAAGAGTTTGAGTCATCACAAGACATCGTAAGTACTAGCGTTGTCTTACTTATCCTAGAAATTGATTCACATGTTAATCGCAATTAACAAGTACTACTCTAGAACATATGTAGGTCCTCATTCGACAAGGGCAGACACACACATATTCATAGCATTAGAATCCTAGATATGCTTACTAAGTATGCATCTGTAGAAAACACAAAAAGAATTCATCAATGAGACAAGTAGTGAACCAATTTTCATTCATTCATAAAAGTAATTCAAACGAAATGTCATAACAAACTTGCAATCATATTCGGGGCTTCAAAACAGCCCCTAACTACTAAAAATTAGTTACACATAATTCTCAAATTAAACCAAAAGAAAGACATGAGTTTGAGAAGATAAAATCGAGAGAAGAGAATGCCAAGATTTCCTCCTTCTTTTCTTTCCTTCCCCAACGCAGCAGCCTTGCCTTTTTCCCTTGCTTAGCTTCTTTTCTTTCTCTCTTTTTTTTCACACTTTTTCTCCCTTTTTGTTGCTGCAACCTGTAGGTCTTTTCTTCTTTTCTGCTGCCATAGTTTTTTCTCCATAACTCACCCCACCAACAGCCATTTAGTGATGACAATAAGTGGGAGGAAATGCTAAAACAATTGTAACTCTTTGGGCAGCCTTTATGCCCATTACTCTCACTTAATTTTTTATTTCCTCTTATATTTGAATAGGTGTTAGCTGGCTTGTTCTTGGTTGCATCAGTTTTGGCTGTTAGTTTTATGGGATTTAGTGCTTTCAATGCTTTCTTGTCAGTTACAAACTGCTCAGCCTCCTGGGAACCTTTCAGTGTTAGAACGACCATAACTTTTTCTAGAAAAATGATATTAACAATCCGTGAAATGCTCCAGAAAATAGACATCCGTAACTTTCCAAGCATATAAGGATCATTCTCTAATTCATTCTGAGCTGTCTGCAACTTGCTTCCAAAGTCAGCTGACCTGCACAGGCAGTTTTGACGAATTTATTACTTAAAATTCCACTTGTGTTATTTTTCTTTTCTTTACTTGACAAATCCTACAAAACACAAAAACAAAGTAAATAACTCAAAAATATAAGGAACTAACTAAGAAAAGACAAGTGAATTTGATATAAAATATATATAAATATAAGCTTATCAAATACCCCCACACTTAGCTTTTGCTAGTCCTTGAGCAAAACAAAGAAAACATGAAAAAGTAGCAACATGAAAAACATTAGCTCCCCACTATGTGACCCTCATAGAATTTCATTCAAGAAAACAAATCATCAAGAACCTTAGCTAGCATCAAACAAGCTAATCCAAGCTCATCTTCCTTATGCAAATGTTAACAACTACTTTTTAATCATCCTTGAAGTGTAGTGTGTGTAATAGCCATGCTAATGCAATTTCAAGTTTTGATTTAAAACACTACATGCAAACTAGTGACCTTCTCACGGGACATACACTTAATCACACATATGTTTAGTTTAACGTGTTTCGCTCAAAGAATCAAATGTGAAAGATCTACCATAAGCTTGCATAAAGATCTCATCTCCACAATCATAATTGCAAAACTAAAATCAAGAGGACTTTTATTGGTTGTAATGAGGCTTAGGGAGAGGATTATAGAAATAAAAGGATAGGTAAACACAAGTTCCAAGCTACATTGCAAGCAATTCTCTTGTTGAGATTTATAAGAACTCAAGCTCTCCAACACTCTACTAATACCTCCAATCACACCCCTAAACTTTTTATTTGCTTTGTATACAATTTTTTATTTTTTATTTTTTTTGAGCCAATTTTGCACATAACTAAATACAAACATGAAATACCCCCACACTTATTCTTTTGCCAAACTCCTTCAAAGTACTTCACAAACATTTCTCATAAGACAATCTCACATTGCTCACTAGCTAGCTTGGAAAGGGTAATGAAAAATGTTTAAGGTATAAGGGCAGACATATCTGGTGATAAGAAATAAAAGGCTTAACATATACGGCTGAAATTGGCAATCTAATGATATCATTTTTATTTAGGAAACATGCTTATTTGGGCCATGGTGATAAACCTAATGCCTTTATCCTTTTCAAGTTCATGCAATCAATGACAAACATTTCGAAAGATCGTTACGCAAGTTCTAGAGATGTAATCCACATAAGTTCATCACACATGAACGAATATGAGTGTATGAAAAATGCACACACTTTCAATAGGCTCAAAAGCTCACATAGGTTGTATATGGTCACTATGTTCACATACGAAGCTTTAAATCATGCTTTAGTTTCATATCAACAAGGTTATGTGCTTTTGGTTTTTCAAAGATGATTAAACATGTACAAGGCTAACAAGAGAATAAGGAATTTCACACAACACATGCTTACTAAGTTCTTGATCACCGTGGTTCAAATTCAATCCAGTTATATCATTGGGTCGGGAAACTAACAAAAAACTAATTCAAAACAATAAATAAAACAAGACTATTTTTTTGGATTTTCAAATTTTCAGAATGTTTTTCCCTTTTTTTTTTTGGGTAAACAAAACTAATTAAGAAAACAAAAAGCAACAACAAGGAAACAAATTAAACCAGTTCTTAGTCAAAGGGACGAAAATTTTCAATTTGGTCATTTTTTCAATCCTTACCCCCAAACTTAAACTGGACATTGTCCCCAATGTCATAAAACACAATAATGCATAAAATAAAAATAAAATAAAATAGTAAGAAACAAAATAAAGCATTTGGACTAAAAACTTCCCCAATTTGTGGTAAAAGCAAACGATGACCCCCAAACTTCAATTCTGCAATCAACTCCAAGGGTGGACATAACCAAATGATTCCTACAAAGAAAAGAAATAATTCAGCTTAGCACGCAAGAAAACTCAGAAAACAAAACAAACGAAAAATTGAAAATGACATAAAAAGACAATGAATATAAATATTGGGTTGCCTCCCAATAAGCGCTTGCTTTTACGTCCGCAGTCGGACGGTACCAAGAGTAATCATTCAAGGGAAGCTGGTTCTTGGAGGGGTACAACCTCCACATCATACTCCGCAAAAGACTCGTAATATGGTTTGAGTCTATGTCCATTCACTTTGAACACGTTTCTAGTCTTTGCACTTTGGATTTCCACTACACCATGAGGAAAAATATTAGTTATAACAAACGGACCAACCCATCGAGAACGAAGCTTACCTGGAAATAATCGAAGGCAAGAATTAAATAGAAGAACTTTTTGTCCAATGGCAAAGCTCTTCCTTGATATCATCTTGTCATGAAATGCCTTTGATTTCTCCTTGTATATTCGACTAGACTCGTATGCATCATTCCTGATTTCATCTAACTCATTCAATTGAAGCTTCCTCTGCTGTCCAGCAACACTCATGTCCATGTTGTAGGCTTTGATCGCCCAATAAGCTTTGTGTTCTAATTCTACTGGAAGGCGGCATGGTTTCCCATAAACTAATCGAAATGGGGACATTCCAATAGGAGTCTTATAAGCAGTCCTATAAGCCCACAATGCATCGTTCAAGCGCATGCTCCAATCCTTCCTACTAGGACTCACAGTTTTCTCCAAAATTTGTTTCACCTCACGGTTTGATACTTCTGCTTGACCACTAGTTTGCGGATGATAAGGTGTAGACACCTTATGTGTGACATTGTACTTCCTAAGCAACGCTTCAAATGTTCTATTGCAAAAGTGACTCCCTCCATTGCTAATGATTGCTCTAGGTGTCCCAAATCTTGCAAAGATGTTAGTCTTAATAAAATCTGAAACAATTTTTGAATCATTAGTTTTGGTGGCTTTCGCTTCCACCCATTTAGAAACATAATCCACAGCCAATAAAATGTAAAGAAAACTATTTGAAGATGGAAAAGGTCCCATGAAATCAATGCCCCACACATCAAAGATCTCAATAATCAAAATAGAGGTTTGTGGCATTTGATTTCTTGGGCCCAAGTTACCTGTTCGTTGACAACGATCACATGTTGCACAAAACTCGTATGCATCCTTAAACAAACTAGGCCAATAAAAACCACTCTCTAACACCTTAAGGGCTGTCTTCTTTGCTCCAAAATGGCCGCCACATGCATAAGAATGACAAAAAGTTAGAATAGATTTAAACTCAGATTCAGGGACGCACCTTCTAATCAATTGATCAGGGTAATATTTCCACAGATAAAGATCATCCCACTTGTAGTATTTGGCGGTTTTGACAAGCTTATCTTTCTGAGCACGTGTAAAATCATCCGGAAACTTTTTTGTGACCTTGTAATTGATAATATCTGCATACCAATGGTCAGTAACCTTTAATGAAAAAAATTGCTCATCCGGAAAACTCTCACGTAAAGGGATGAAATCTTCCTCTATGTTTAAGTGCACAAGTCTGCTAAGATGATTTGCTACAACATTCTCACTCCCTTTCTTATCCTTGATCTCTAAGTCAAACTCTTGAAGCAGAAGTATCCATCGAATGAGTCGCGGTTTTGCATCTTTTTTTGTGAGTAAATACTTCAAAGCTGCATGGTCAGAAAACACAATAACTTTAGTTCCAATAAGATAAGATCTAAATTTTTCTAAAGCAAATACAACAGCTAGAAGCTCCTTCTCTGTTGTTGAATAATTCAACTATGCATCATTGAGTGTTCGTGATGCATAATAAATGACATGTGGCACTTTGTTGACACGCTGTCCTAGAACTGCACCGACAGCATAATCTGAAGCATCGCACATTAAATCAAAAGGTAAACTCCAATCTGGTGGCATGATCACAGGAGCCGTGGATAACAACTCCTTAAGTTTGTTGAATGCTACCACACACTCTTCATTCATATCAAATGTTACATCCTTTTGAAGCAAACGACACAAGGGTCTAGAAATCATTGAGAAGTCTTTCATAAACCTACGATAGAAACCTGCATGTCCAAGAAAAGAACGAACCTCCCTGACAGTAGTAGGGAGAGGTAAAGAACTAACAAGTTCTACTTTAGATTTATCAACTTCAATTCCATTTTCAAATATGATATGCCCTAAAACTAATCCATGCGAAACCATGAAATGACATTTTCCCCAATTTAAGACCAGATTAGTTTCTTGACAACGTTTTAAAACTAAGGACAGATTATGTAGACATGTATCAAAAGAATCACCATAAACTGAAAAATCATCCATGAACACTTCAATTATTTTCTCAATCATATCAGAAAAGATACTTACCATACACCTTTGAAATGTGGCGGGGGCGTTGCAAAGTCCAAACGGCATCCTCCGGTATGCAAATGTGCCAAATGGACATGTGAAAGTCGTCTTTTCTTGATCATCCGGAGCAACTGCAATTTGATTATATCCAGAATAACCATCAAGAAAGCAATAATGAGAATGACCAGCTAACCTTTCTAACATTTGATCAATGAATGGAACTGGAAAGTGATCCTTGCGTGTGGTGCTGTTTATCTTCCGATAGTCTGTACAAACTCTCCAACTATTTTGCACACGTGTAGGCACTAGCTCACTAGCTTCATTCTTAACAACTGTGACTCCAGATCGCTTCGGAACTACTTGAACAGGGCTCACCCACTTGCTGTCCGAGATAGGATATATGATGCCAACATCAAGAAGCTTGATAATCTCTTTCTTGATGACCTCCATCATGAGTAGGTTCAAACGGCGTTGAGCTTCCCTTGTAGGTTTTGCACCTTTCTCCAGCAGAATCCTATGCATACATGTAGCTGGATTTATACCTTTGATATCTGCAATGCTCCAAGCTGTGGCAATTTTGTGATCCTTCAATACTCGGATCAGTTTCTCCCTTTCTTCTGCTGTGAGTTGTGATGATATGATGACCGGTAATGTTTCATCCTCTCCCAAAAATGCATACTTCAAATGTTCAGGAATCGGTTTAAGCTCCAATTTTGGTGCCTGAATCACAGAAGGAAGAATTTTTTTATTAGAAGTAGGAAGAGAAATAAAATAGGAAGAAAACTTACCACGAATTGGTGAAAGAGACTCAAGGGCTGCCACTGTCTGGATTAATTCTTCTTCAATGTGCTCAGAATAATTAAGTTTTCCATGTGTAATGCTATGCACTAACGCCTTCTCTAAATTGTCTTGTCCCACACCTTCATTAAAACAATCTTGCACAAAATAGTCAAACGCATCAATAGACAAACAAGATTCAAAATCACTAGGGTACCTCATAGCATCGAAGATTTTGAACTTGACGTTTTCTCCATCAATTTCCATGGTTAAAGTACCATCGTAGACATCAATCTTCGTACGCGCCGTTCTAAGGAATGGTCTTCCCAATATAAAAGGAAGTGTAGTAGGCATATGGTCATGTTCCATCTCAAGAACAAAAAAATCAGCGGGAAAAATAAGTTCATTCACTTGCACAAGTACATCCTCCAATAGGCCTTTGGGATATCTATTTGAACGATCTGCCAACTAGATTACTACCTTTGTTTCCTTCAAGTCTCCAAGGTTTAATGATTCATACACTGAATATGACATCAGATTGATGGATGCCCCCAGATCACACAATGCTCTCCCAAACTCTTTCCCTCCAATTACACATGGAATGGTAAAGCTACCGGCATCCTTCAACTTCGGTGGTAGCTTTCTCTGCAAAACAGCTGATACTTCCTCGCTTAATGCCACAGTTTCTTGATCATTGAATCTTCTCTTGTTCGTACAAATCTCTTTAAGGAACTTTGCATACTTGGGCACTTGTTTTATGGCATCTAAAAGAGGTAAGTTCACTTGGACTTTTCGGAAAGTATCCAAGATTTCCTTATCAGTTTGCTCTTTCTTAGACTTCATAAACCTACGAGGAAAAGGAATAAGGACACATGAGTTAAATGAATTTTGAACTTCTTTACTTACCTTATCAGAATCTTTTTTGTTCAATTCTGTATCTTTAGGAGACTTTTTAGTTTCTGTTGAAGCCTCATCTTGCTCAAGATTTTTGGTTTGTTGCTCCCCTTGCTCATTTGTATCTTTTGTAGTCCTCTTTTGCATCCTTGGCTGCTCAAAAACTTCTTTTCCACTCCTTAAAGTCACAACATTCATCTGCTCCACATTTGGATTCACCACTGTTTGGCTAGGCAACCTTCCTGGTTGGTGTTCTTGCCCCATCAAACTTGCCAACTGACTCATTTGGCGCTCAAGGTTTTCAATTGCTTTGTCTGTTTTCTGTTGATGAGATTGAGTAGAGTTAGCTAAAGAAGCAATTAAATCCTTAAGAGACTTACTTGGAGCTTGTTGTTGTTGAGGCTGAAATGGTGCCTGCGGTCTTGCTTGAAAGAAGCCAGGTAGACGGTTATAGTTGTTGGGAACAGATTGTTGTCCGTTGTCTTGATTGTTCCACTTTAAGCGTGGATGATCGCGCCACCCTGCGTTATAGTTGTTGGAGTATGGATCATACTTTTGTCTTTGTTGCCCCTGAAACCCTCTTAACGCATTAGCTTACTCAAGACCACCTTGATCCATTAACAAAGGGCACATATCTGTGGCATGTCCCATCATTGAACAAACACCGCACACCTGTTTTGGAGCCACCATAACCTGTTGCACAAGATTAGTCAAGTTAGCTAATTGTAATTCAATACTAAAGTTAGCACTTACCTCGTTAACTTTCTTAAGAGGTAGCTCATCTCTCCCTCCAAATTGTCGTGTGTTGCCAGCAATGTTCTTTAATAATGCCTTAGCATTTGTTGGTGTCTTGTCCATGAATGCTCCTCCACTTGCTGCATCAAGCATTACACGATCAGTACCACACAATCCTTCATAAAAATATTGTATTAAAAGATGCTCTGAAATTTGATGATTAGGACAAGATGCAACCAAATGTGTGAATCGCTCATAGTAATCTCCAAAGGGCTCTCCATGTTGTTGTCCGATTGCACATATGTCTTTCCTTATGCTTGCAGCTTTTGTGGCCGGAAAATATTGCTCCAAGAATGCTTGCTTTTCCTGGTTCCATGTGTTCATTGATCCCGGAGGTAAATTGTAAAGCCACTCCTTTGCCTTAGCTTCTAATGTAAATGGGAATGCCCTCAACTTGACTTGCTCCTCATCCACATTGGCTGATCTCATTCCCGAGCATACCACATGAAACTCCATGAGATGCTTGTTGGCATCCTCTGTTGAGAAGCCATAGAACTTAGGCAAGTAGTGAATCATGTCGGACTTAAGCTCAAATCCTCCTTCTGCATTTGGATATGTGATGCACAATGGTTGTTGATCCGTATTAGGCGTTGCCAACTCCCTCAAAGTCCGGTTATCAGCCATGCCTTCTTATGGTTCTTCCTCCTCTTCCGAACTCAAATGTGGTGGAGAAGATGGTGGTAAAGACACCGATGCACGCTTCTGCTTGATTGCTCCTCGAAACTTTCGAAATGTTTGTTCAACCTCAGGATCGTAGGAAGCTAGATCAATGGTCTTGGACCTTCGAGTATGCATATACTACGAAGAGTACCTGAAATAAAAACAAAAACAAAAACAAAAACACTAATTAGACAAGAAAAGAAAACAATAAAAAAAATAAGTAATTAGAAATAACAATCCCCGGCGACACGGCGCCAAAAATTTGATAGGATTAAAAGCACACCACAAAGTAGCACACAAATGTCCTATTAATTTTCCTTATTAACAATAATGTTTGTCAATTGTAGCATATGAAAATAAGGGTCTTTTCCGCAGAAGATTGTTTTATCTAACTACTTAAAATGTCACAAAAACTGGGCTGCTGTCCCTACTGACCAGCCACCGAAAAATAATTATTAGACTGACTTACACTTATCTAAAGTCTACGAACTTTTATATGCAGATACCAGACACACAGCTACACTCACACAAATTTTTGGGATTTTTGGAGTTGATTTGCTATTTAAATTAAATCGAACAAAAACAGAACAGAGACAGATTTTTGAGTAGTTCACAAATTAAGAAAAACGAGTTAGGGGAATTGCTATCCACCACCAAATAATCATGCAAACATGTTATGTTTCATTCAAATTCCTTTCATTTTTGGATGAAGATTCTCAAGTTGGCTCAATGTTAGAACCCAACCTATTACTCTTTCTTATGTAGTATGTTAAGAGAATGGCGTTTTCAACTTAACTTAGTTCCTAACATGCAATCTACAATGGTGTGTTCATAGATTTAACAAGTAGAAATCATTAAGAACGAAAAGAGTTTGAGTCATCACAAGGCATCGTAAGTACTAGTGTTGTCTTACTTATCCTAGAAATTGATTCACATGTTAATCGCAATTAACAAGTACTGCTCTAGAACATATGTAGGTCCTCATTCGACAAGGGCAGGCACACACATATTCATAGCATTAGAATCCTAGATATGCTTACTAAGTATGCATCCGTAGAAAACACAAAAAGAATTCATCAATGAGACAAGTAGTGAACCAATTTTCATCCATTCGTAAAAGTAATTCAAACGAAATGTCATAACAAACTTGCAATCATATTCGGGGCTTCAAAACAGCCCCTAACTACTAAAAATTAGTTACACATAATTCTCAAATTAAACCAAAAGAAAGACATGAGTTTGAGAAGATAAAACCGAGAGAAGAGAATGCCAAGATTTCCTCCTTCTTTTCCTTCCTTCCCTAACGCAGCAGCCTTGCCTTTTTCCCTTGATTAGCTTCTTTTCTTTCTCTCTTTTTTTTCACACTTTTTCTCCCTTTTTGTTGCTACAACCTGTAGGTCTTTTCTTCTTTTCTGCTGCCACAGTTTTTTCTCCATAACTCACCCCACCAACAGCCATTTAGTGATGACAATAAGTGGGAGGAAATGCTAAAACAATTGTAACTCTTTGGGCAGCCTTTATGCCCATTACTCTCACTTAATTTTTCATTTCCTCTTATATTTGAATAGGTGTTAGCTGGCTTGTTCTTGGCTGCATCAGTTTTGGCTGTTAGTTTTATGGGATTTATTACTTTCAATGCTTTCTTGTCAGTTACAAACTGCTCAGCCTCCTGGGAACCTTTCAGTGTTAGAACAACCATAACTTTTTCTAGAAAAATGATATTAACAATCCGCGAAATGTTCCAGAAAATAGACATCCGTAGCTTTCCAAGCATATAAGGATCATTCTCTAATTCATTCTGAGCTGTCCGTAACTTGCTTCCAAAGTCAGCTGACCTGCACAGGCAGTTTTGACGAATTTATTACTTAAAATTCCACTTGTGTTATTTTTCTTTTCTTTACTTGAAAAATCCTACAAAACACAAAAACAAAGTAAATAACTCAAAAATATAAGGAACTAACTAAGAAAAGACAAGTGAATTTGATATAAAATATATATAAATATAAGCTTATCACTTGCTTGCCTCCAGAGCAGCTTAGATGCCTTGGATAAAGAAAAGACTATGATCAAGGAGTGTTTCCTCGACCTAGGTTCATTTCCCGAGGACCAAAGAATCTCTGCTGCCACCCTCATTGACATGTGGGCGGAGTTATATGGTCTAGATGAAGAAATTCTGACCATTGCCAACCTTCACGGGCTCACCACCCGAAGTTTGGCGAATCTTGTTGTCACAAGGTATGCACGCTGCTCATAATTTTCTATTCCAAATGCATACCGAACAAATCATGAAAGAAATTAGTATTGATCATCCAGGCATGAGAAGGAGGTGGATGGCTATTACACCGAACACTTCGTCACCCAGCATGACATGCTTAGGGAGTTGGCGATCCATCAGGTGATTCAAGACCCAATAGAACAGAGGAAAAGGCTAGTTATAAACATATGTGGGGACAACCTTCCTAAGTGGTTGACAGAACAAAAGTATCAAGCGTCCAAGGCTCGACTATTATCTATCTCAACAGGTTCCATCAATCTCTATAGTAAATACGTCATCGTTATATATATAGTAAATACTTATACATGCACACAAGTATGTGCGCACGGACATGCTTGTGTGCACACACACTCGCTCATTCATATTAAGACCTCAGTAGGACTTCGGTACATTTAATTTCAACCCACACTAACATCTTAAAGCTTATGGTTTGCAGATGGAACCTTCTCAGCAAAATGGCCAAACATGCAAGTACCCGAAGCAGAGGTTCTAGTTCTGAATTTTCAAACAAAGAACTATGCCTTACCTCAGTTCGTGGAGAAAATGGATAAACTAAAGGTTCTAATAATAACAAATTACGGTCTGTCACCTGCTGGACTAGATAAATTTGAACTAATTGGTTCGTTATCAAATCTTAAAAGAATTAGATTAGAACGTATTTCAATTCCCTCCATAAGCAAGGTCCTCAAACCTTGGAAAAGTCTGCAAAAGATATCATTTTTCATGTGTGATATCGGTCAAGGTTTCAACGACTGTTCCATTTCAATCTCATCAGCATTCCCAAATCTAGAAGAAATGAACATCGACTATTGCAGTGATTTAATTGAATTGCCTGCCAGACTTTGTGATCTTAGTAAACTAAAGAAGCTCAGTATCACTAACTGTCATAAGCTATCTGCCTTGCCCGAAGGGATTGGAAAGTTGGAAAATTTAGAAATGCTGAGGCTAAGATCCTGCACAGAACTGTCGAAGCTTCCAACCTCAATGAAGAACCTTGGAAAGGTAAAATTTCTTGATATATCTGATTGCTTTGGCATAAAGGTGTTGCCCAAAGACATTGGTCAAATGAGTAGTTTAAGAAAGATCGATATGAGACAATGCTCAAGGTTGCAAGAGCTGCCTCCATCAGTCATGGATCTTGAGCAGTTAGAGGAAGTGGTCTGTGATGAACAGACAAAATATTTATGGGAATCTTTCTTGTCGTGTCTCAACAACGTAAGGATAATTGTGGCCAAAGAGAATATCAACCTAAATTGGCTCCAAAAGACTCAGTTCTGACACATGTTTCCTCAATGAACGTTGCTCTTAAACCTCTGTGTGGTTTGCGTTTTTTATGGGGCTTTTTAAACTATGATGTTTAGAGACCTTGGCTACTGTCCAGAAAAATGGTTTGGTAGGAAACAAAGAGAATGTTGTGATTCAAAATCAAGAAGGATTTCATGATTGGGGTCAGTTCCTGAACCTCCAATGTTACAGTTGGATTGGATGAGCCTTTGAGGGAGTTGAAGAAGACGGGAAAACCACATTGGCAATGAAATTATGTCAAGATGAGGAAGTCAAAGGTATGATAATACTTTCTAATTGCTTTTTATATTCTGAAATTCCTTATCCCCACTGAGGAAAGTGGCTAACCTAACCAGAAGAGTTATAGTAGAATTAATCTGCAATTTTGACATCTTTTACTCTCAATTAGTACTAGTAGTATGCTATAGATGTCGTTCATTGAGTTGAAGCCTTTTGTACACTTAACAGCTTAGGTTATATATAACATCAAAGTTAATCGACAAATGTAATATTTCAAAGGCTCAAAAATCTTCTGAGAAAGATTTATTTCTCACTATGCAATCCACAACATACATACTTATCAAGTCTTCACAACAAAGTGGGGAAAAGAAATTGTTTTGATCTTTTACAGTAAGTATGCACATACAGAAGTGAACACCCATTTTACCATAAGATTTTTCTTAAGAACTAAAACTGAAATAAGAATGAAGATGAGTAGGTAGTCATTAACCATTTTCACGAAACCCTTTAGATGTTAAAAGAAACTTGAAATTTCGGTATGCAACTCAGATGGTAAGCCTGCAGATACTAAACCTTTGTAAGGGAGTACGGCTTGCCATTACAGTGACTGGGAAATCACTTCGTGGACAAGCTGCAGAATTCTAGCGTTCAAGGCTAGCAGACTGTTGTAAAGGTTCTGTTGTTGGTTCTAAGACTGAGTTGCTTCTTTGACTTCAAAGTAGCATAGATGCCTTGGATGGCAAAGAGGCTATCATGAGGGAATGTTTCAGACCTTGTTTCATTTCCTGAAGATCAAAGAATCTCTGCTGCTGCTTTCACAGAGTGAACCTAGACTTGATAGAAGATAGAAAAAGACTGATTGTCGTAAGTGGACACAATCAACCCAAGTGGTTGATGGAGCAGAAGTCTCAACCCATCAATGCACGCCTATTATCTATCTCCTCTGGTTGTCCCATCTTTCTCTTTATAAAATGCATATAGGTGCACATATGCACATCTACCTATAACCAGCACACGTACACACACACACACGTAGATACGCATTCATGCGTGCTCACACACACACACACCTACACACAGACGCACGCTAAGATTTGAATAACACTCATTTATTTATTTTCTCCATACACTTGAACACATACACAAGCACATGTATATGTACCCACGCAAGTGCACAGACGCACACGCTAAGATTTGCACGTAAGTTTCATTTAATTTCTGTCCTACTCATATCTGGTAGCATATTGTTTGCAGATGGAATGTTCTCAACACAATGGCAGAGTGTTCATCTACCACAAGTTGAGGTTCTAGTTTTGAATTTTAAGACAAAGAACAATGCCTTACCTGAATTTGTGCAGAAAGTTGACAAACTGAAGGTTCTAATAGTCACAAACTATGGTTTAAATCGGATTAGAGCGCATTTCAATTCATTCCATAACCAAGAACTTCGTTGCATTGAAGAGTAAAGAAGATATCTTTATTCATGTGTAACATGGGTCAAGCTTTCCGCAATTGTTCCATCAAAATTTCAGATGCCTGGCCCGGTATAGAGGAAATGAATATAGACTATTGCCATGATTTGGTGGAACTGCCTGCCGAGCTCTATGATCTTGTTCATATGAAGATGCACAGTATCACCAACTGTCATAAGCTATCTGCCTTGCCTGAAGAGATCGGACAGCTGGAGAATTTTGAAGTATTGAGACTAAGGTCCTGTACAGACTTGGTAAGGCTTCTGGTCTCTATTGAGAACCTCACTAAGTTGTGCTGTCTTGACATGTATAATTTTTTCGGCATTAAGAAATTGACCGAAGGTATTGGTAATATGAGCGGTTTAAGAAAGATCAACATGGGACAATGCTCAAGATTGGAAGAGTTTCCTCTGTCAGTGTGGGATCTTCACGAGCAGTTAGAGGAAGTGATTTGTGATGAAGAGAAGAAACATTTGTGGGAATCCTTCTTAGCCAGAGACAAAATCAAGGTGGCAAAAGAAAAAACCAATCTGAATTGGCTCGAAAAGCCTTAGCTGTTAGACCTGTCTTTCCTCGATAAATGTTGGAGCAACGTTTTTCTGATTTGTGTTGCATTGTTTTCTTTAATTTGTATTTTCTTGTTGCATTTCGTTCTTAGTTCTGTCTAATTTCGAAGTTTCATCACATCAATTTGTAATACTGTTTATATCAAATTCTCTTGAGCCTTAAGAAATTATGCGTTATTTTTCCTGTGTAATTATGATGTTATGGTTTTACCCAATATAAATAATGTGTATTATATTTTCTTGGATTATACAAAAAATGTTTTTTTACTGCACCTAATATGTAAATTATGGATTTAGTTATATTGACAAGTTTTCCTTTGTTGCTCACATAGATGATTATATATTGAGATATTCTAAGTTGAGGTATATAATATTTTAATTTAATGACGTTGTTATTGTTGATATCGTCGTTAGACCATCTCCAATTCTTGGGTCAAAACTCAAAATTTTTAGCTCACAAAATTTAGGGTTTTATCCAAAAACAGTTTTTTTACTCCAACCCTTATGAGTTAAATTTTTAGCTTGAGATTAAGAATGAATTTTGGCTATTTTTTTAAAATAACTTTTGGAAAAAAAAATGAAGTAGACTATCCTAATTTAATTTTATGAACATTTTAACCTAAAAAGATTTAGATTTCGATAAGTATTAAAAAAATTACTAAATCAACACCATGAAACTCATAAATACTATCAAAGAATATGAAACACACATGATAGAGATGTATAAAACACGAAACAAATGAAACATATATAAAACACAGGAAATACATGAAACATATGAAACACATAAAACACATACAAAACACATGATAGAGATGTATGACACACGAAACACATACAAAATACATATGAAACACATGAAACACAAACCTACACACACCATATTCTTCAATCATCCTCTTTATAAGCATAGGTTGAATACCTAACCATCACATAACATATTCACCAATCATCCATCTTTCATAGTGTTTCTGTTTTCTCAAAATTATCCAACTTTCATAGTGTTTTTGTTTCTTCAAAAATATCAATGGATGATAGAATAAGGTGTAGCCTGTCATTGCAAATGGCAAGCAAATGTTGTGGTTGAGGAAGAAGAAACCAACAATGAAGAAATCAAATTTGCAAACTCACTTATGCAAAATGGGCAACATGCCGAATCTAGCTTTTATGGTTTTGTCACAGGCCATTCATTTGTGCAGCGTGACAGAGAAGAGTGCCATGATAGGATGATAAAAGACTACTTCATTAAACGTCCGAGATATCATCCTCATGATTTTTAGAGGCGATATCAGATGAGGAGAGAGTTTTTTAAAAACATTTTGAATGCAGTTGTCCACTATGACCACTACTTTGCAATGAAGATAGATGTTATAGGCCGACAGAGTCTCACCTTATCAGAAGCTCACATCTGCATTTCGAATGCTAGCCAATGGGTGCTTTGCAGACTCATTGACAAATATTGTTGATGTGTAGCGATCACTACTATTGAGAACATCAAGCACTTTTGTAAGGCAATTAAAGTCATATATGGATAGACATACCTCTGAAAGCTAAATCGTGAAGACTTGAATAGGCTTCTACGTAAGGCAGACAAAAGAGGCTTCTCTAGCATGATAGGAAGTCTCGATTGTATGCATTAGGAGTGGAAGAATTGTCAAATTTCTTGGGTAGGCCAATTTAAGGGCCGTCGCAACAAGACAACCATTGTGATCAAGGTTGTGACATCTTATGACACTTGGATTTGACATGCATTCTTCGACACCTTTGGATCAAACAACGATATCAATGTTATTTGGTTTTCTCCCTATTCGAAGATGTAGTCTATGGATGGCAACCAGAATGGAGGTACAAGGTAAATGGTAATAGACATGAGCTAGGTTGCTACTTAACTGATGATATTTATCCTAACTAGTCTACCTTTTGAAAAGTTATTATCATCCCGATGGTGCAAAGATGAAATTGTTTTCGTGGAAATAAGAGTCTTACAGGAAAGATGAGAGATCGTTTGGATCCTACAAACTCGATGGGTCATTGTTAGAGAGGTTGCAAGATTCTGGAGTATGGAAGACCTCCATTCAATCATGATGACATACATAATTTTGCATAACATGATTGTTGAAGATGAGTACGTAGAACTTGAAGAAGATTTTGATGAAGATGTGGATGGGGACCAACCAATATATACTAAAGGGGCAAGAGACACTGAATATCTTGTTGCAACCACATATGAGACTCGAAAGGATAGGGTCACACTGAGTGAGTACATGAGATGTCTTACTAGAATTCAAACTCCTCAAGTTCATGACACACTCGGAAAAGATTTGGTTGAGCATATATGGCATTGAGAAGGAGAACGGTGATTATAGACTAGCTTGTAATAAATTTAAGTATGCTAGTGTGGTTGTTTCCTTGTAATAAATTTAATTGTGCTAGTATGTTGGTATTTCCATATATTATCTTTCTTTGTTGCAAATAGATTTTTTTTTTTTAATTTCAACAATTAATAAACCATAAAATTAATAAATCTTCATAAGCTACATAAAATTAATACAATCAATAATTAATAAACTACATAAAATTAATTCAATCGATAATTAATAAACTACATATAAATTAATACAACAATTACTAATCACAATAATATTGACCATCTTGACTTGCTGGTGGATTTGGTGGTGGACTTTGGATATAGGCTTGAGATGAATTATCATCTTGAAAGATACTCGTTGTGGCATTCTTTCGCATAATTTCCTTTTGCTTATTACAGGAGAACTTCTTCATATTTGGAGTCTATCTGTTAAGGTTCTCCCTCATTATATCAAAATCGAATCTTTCTTGCTCCATTTCCGATTGCTTCTCAAAGGCCAAGCACATTTGTATCGCTTCCTCCTCCTGAAAGTCTTGGTGTCCAGACAATTTTACAACTTTGGAAGAAATCATTGCACCAATTGGATCTTGCATCTTCCCTTTTCTCTTTATTTCTTTTTGTTTATCTCTTCCCGGGAGCCTTGGAAAAGAAGAAGTTGGGATCCTTCATTGCCAACATTTGTGCTTGCGTCTTCACTAGAAAATAAATTTTCCCCTTGTTGGTCTGCATCGGTTCCTCATCTCGGACAACCCTTGAGGACGTCCCAAGCATGATGCTACTTAAAAGTTTTTGGATGAATTTTGACTCAAATATATATTTTTTAAAATTATTTTAGCTGTTGAATTTAAATTTGGACCGTTACATTTTTTTTTTTTTTTTTACTGTTGGATTTGATCATATTAAATCTTAGTTGTTGGAATCAATGAATTTATAAATATAAAACTAAAAAATAAAATAAATTTTAAACTTGGACCGCTTGATCAACCAACAATCCAATGAATCACTGTTGTTGGATGAAAGAAAGAGTCGTTGGGCTCTGCTGGGTGGACGACAGACCCACGTGCACATAATCACCTAATTGTCATTCTTTCGCGCGTCACGTCTCGCTCTACACACTCAGCCAATTTAGGGTACGTCCACGCACATATGTGGGATCCTTTAAGGGTTGAAATGAAATGAAGAGGGAAAATACAAGATAAATTTTGAGACTTACTTCAAAAATTAGAGTGAGTCTTGTTGCAAAATTAAAATTTTCAAAATATAATCGGTGATAACTTGTCAAATATAATCCTGATGGCCGACTGTAAGTGCAATTCTGCAAGTAGGAGGAATTGTTAGACATTAGTCATATGGAAAAGAATCCTCTCTGAATGCTTTCTTTCTAATCCATCAAGTTCGAAGATTCGAATCATTAAAATTTGATCTAATAGTTACAAACAAAAATTCATTTTAAAAGTTACAATAACTTTAACCATTAAATTAAAATTAAATAGTGTGAATCCCTGCATTTAATGGATTAATCCCTTTCCCATACTGCTCATCGGCTCTCTACGCTGTTGTCGCCTTTCGAAATTTGCCTTCACAATTTAATAGGATAAGAAGCAATATTTTCTGAGAAAAATACAATTCTGGTCGCCATCTACCTGCAGTATGGTTGTTGGATTCTCTCTTTCGCTCTCACCATGAAGCTTCCCAGACATGGTGATGCGGTTTCCTGGTTAATTCCCAAGTCTCCCTCCACACTCAATCAGCTATTGCCAAAGTCAACGCGCTCCAACTCCGAAATTTCTATCGAGCTTCAATGTAAGTATTTCTTTGCCAACTCCCAGATAGTTTGTTTATCCTATCTTGCTTGATCACCAACAACGCAAGAGAATATCGAACTCTGTATGGCTTGTTTTTTGAATCTCTTTATTTTGGAACCCAAGTTTAAAAGTGTCTCACTTTTCCACAGTTTCTAATCTGTTATTGTTTTGGGAAAGTGGCTCAAATGGTCCGAAATCAAATCTCAATTATCGAAGACATACTGAAAAACTGATCATTTCAGCAGCCAATTTCCCTGTTATTTTCTGTCGTCGTAAATTTTAGATTGAAACTTTTGTAAGTTTTTCTGATTTTGGTGTTGGTTTTTGTTGTTAAGAATCAAGGAATGAGTGGAGTAGGCGACCTATTCGGAGGGGCTGGTCTCGGAACACTATTGAATGTGCTGTATGATGTCCTCAAGGAGCTGATCACCAAGAATGTAATGTTTAAGCCCCTACTCAAAAACATCAAATTAAGGTTAGACTCTTTGGAACCATTGTTGAAAGATATAGAAAAATCCAACAAGAAATTGGACCTATCGGATAAGGAACTCAGAAAATTGAAAGTACATTTGGAGGAGGGCATAGATCTCGTCCAAAAGTGCAAAAAGATTCGATGGTGGAGCGTATTATTATACAAAAGGTACAAGTACGCCAACAAGCTGATTGAATGGGATGCATCTCTTCAACAACTTTTGGTCATACTAAAAGTTCAGGGAATAAGGGATGTGAAGGACAGTGCAGTTACGGTGAGGAATATAGAGAAGGCGGTCAGCAGAATTGAATCGAATATGGTGATACCAAAACAACCCGACAATGAAGCTTGGTGTGCAGTACCTGAACTTCCGCCGCTCGTGGTTGGATTGGATTTTCCTCTAAAGGAATTGAAGAGGAAGCTTCTAAAGGACGAAAATGTGTCAATGGTTGTGCTGACTGCCCCCGGAGGATGTGGAAAAACCACTTTGGCTACAAAGTTTTGTCAAGACAAGGATATCAAAGGTATCATATATTATAAGTTTGCACTCTGAATTGTATATGTTTTTTTACTTTGTACAACTATGGAAGATTTAAATGACGCCTCAATGACTGATTTGTTATGTTTTCTCTGGATAGATACATTCAAGGATAACATCTTCTTTGTCACGGTTTCGAAAAAGCCTAAATTAGAAAATATTGTTCAAGATCTATATCAACGCAAGGGTTTCCAAGTCCCTACTTTCCAAAACGAAGTTAGTACAGCGACGTGGCTGCAACGTTTTCTGAAGGAAGAAGGGCAGAATCCTTTACTGATTGTCCTGGATGATGTTTGGCCTGGATCAGAATCCCTTGTGGAGAAGTTTGATCAATTCAAAACGGAAAATTACAAGTTTTTGGTGACATCTAGGTCTGAATTTCGGGGATATGGTTCCCCTTATTATTTGCAATCATTGGATCATGACAATGCGATGAAACTTTTTAATCATTCAGCATCCCTCGGACATAAGAGCTCTCATATTCCAAAAGATCTTCCAGAAAAGGTACTTTTTAGTTGCAACGCACATGTATAGTAAAAAATTAGTTGATTTGGTTTTGGAAAATTATCAAGAAATTATGTTCACTTTGCGCAATGCATCCACAATTGAGTGAATGAACACATCCATTTACCGTATAAACCTGTGAGTAGTCATGCATCTAAGCATACTTGCTTGTGGACTAAAACTAAAATTAGAATACTGTATATCGTTATTTAGCCATTTTCTCATCTTAGTAACTTGAATTTTGGCTCTGCAAGTTAAAAGTTTGTTGATTTTGTTGTGGAAAATTATCCTGCAGATAGTTGAGCGTTGCAAGGGATTTCCGCTTGCCATTACAGTGGTGGGGAGATCGCTTTGCGGGGAGCCTATAGAGATATGGCAAAAAAGAGAACTTGAATTGTCCAAAGGTTTTTCTATTCTTGATTCAGAGACTGAATTGCTGCTCTGCCTTGAACGAAGCTTGGATGCCTTAGATAAAGAAATCATCAAGGAATGTTTCTTAGACTTAGGTTCATTTCCAGAAGACCAAAGAATCCCTGCGGCTGCCCTCATTGATATCTGGGCAGAGTTATATGATGTAGATACAGATATAGAGTGCATTGCAAACATCTACGAGCTCACCAAACGAAGTCTAGCTAATCTTGTTGTCACAAGGTGTGCATGCTTTATTTTCTCTTGTATGATATTTTCACTTGATTTTCCCCCTTATATTCATGACCGGTTGATGCTGATAACTTGTTATTGCAATATGTTGGTTGAAGAAATCTCTTCTAAGAAAATTAGTTTTGATCATCACCAGGAAGGACAAGATGGAGGGGGACGGGTATTATAGTGAGCACTTTGTTACCCAGCATGATGTTCTTAGGGAACTGGCTATCTATGACACAAAAAAAGGACCAGTAGAACATAGAAAAAGACTGATTATTGACATATGTGGAGACAAACTTCCAAAATGGTGGAGAGAACAGAAGCAGATGAAGGCCCGCTTATTGTCCATAACAACTGGTTGTTCTATCTCTCCCCTTCGCTTTAGGAATTACGTAGACATGCACAAATAAATATTCATTCCCCACGCACGTGTGTGCACATTAAGTCTTAATAATACTTTCATTTTAGTTTCTCCTCCCCACACTCACAATTGTTACTTTGCAGATGAAGGGTTTTCAACAAAATGGCACAACTTGCGAATGCCAGAAGTTGAGGTTTTAGTGTTGAATTTTCAGACAAAGAACTATGCTTTACCCGATTCTGTGGTGAACATGGGTGAATTGAAGGCTGTGATAGTCACAAATTATGGTTTCTTACCTGCTGAATTGAGTAACTTCCAACTTTTGAGTTCATTACCAAATCTTAAGAGAATAAGATTAGAACGCATCTCAATTCCTTCCATAACCAAGAATCCCATACAATTGGCGAGTCTGAAGAAGATATCCTTGTTCATGTGTAACATTGGTCAAGCTTTCAACAACTGTTCCATCTTATTCTCATCCGCATTCCCGAATCTAGAGGAAATGAACATCGACTATTGCAGTGATTTAATTGAATTGCCCGCTGAGGTTTGTGATCTGAGTAAACTCAAGAAGCTCAATGTTACTAACTGTCATAAGCTATCTGCCTTGCCTGAAGGGATTGGAAAGTTGGAAAATTTAGAACTGTTGAGGCTCAGATCCTGCACAGAACTGTCGAAGCTCCCAACCTCAATGAAGAACCTTGGAAAGGTAAATTTTCTTGACATATCTGATTGCTTCAGCATCAAGGTGTTGCCCGAAGACATTGGTGAAATGAGTAGTTTAAGAAAGATCAACATGAGACAATGCTCAAGGTTGCAAGAGCTGCCTCCATCAGTCATGGATCTTGAGCAGTTAGAGGAAGTGGTCTGTGATGAAGAGACAAAATATTTATGGGAAGCTTTCTCATCGTTTCTCAGCAACGTAAGGATAATCGTGGCCAAAGAGAATATCAACCTAAATTGGCTCCACAAGACTCGGTTCTGATACATGTGTTTCCTCAGTGAGCGCTGCTCTTCAAACTCTCTGGTGGTTTGTGTTTAAGTGTTGACTTTTTAAACTCGACTGTAACATAGTTTCAAATTCCCCCTGTACACAGTTTCTTTACTATTTAGTTTGAGAATTTGTTTGTGTTATACAACACGACAATCTGATTCATGCTTTCCCAAAATAAAAAGTTGAAAAAAAATGAACCAAAAAAAAAGGTTGAAGAATCTCCATAAGATAAGAACTTTCATGTCATGGAGTTGGGTGTTAATTTCGTTGTAAATTTCTCTGGTATCTATACTCACATCTACCGGTCAAGTTTTAAAAAATGTTCATATATAATCCAGATTGATTATATATTGCGATGAATCTGTCTCAAACTATGTTTTCCAGCAAATACAGCTCGATTAGTCTTGTTTAATGTTAATTGTTGAAACAAAGAAAGAAAGGTTCATATTTTCTCTTTTGGTTATAAGAACAAGGCCATATTTTCTCTCTTTTAAAAGTTGTTGTAATGATATATTTAAAAAAAAACAAAACAATAGGCTTTTGACATAGAAGTCGTCGAAAAAGTAGATTACGAATAACAGTATACTTTATAAGAAAATATACAAATTCAATACTTTAGAAAATGAATAACATCGATTATACTTTAAAGGAAAATACACAAATTTAGTACTTTAAATCTCAGTCATTGAATTTTTTTATAATTATTTTAACAGTTGGATTTAAATTTGGACTGTTACGGTTTATTTATTTATTTTTTACTGTTAGATTTGATCATATTAAATCTCAGTTGTTAGAATCAATGAATTTATAAACATAAAATTAAAAAATAAAATAAATTTTGAACTTGGGCCATTGGATCAGCCAACAATCCAATGAATCACTGGCTTGAATGAAAGAAAGAGTCGTTGGGCTCAGCTGGGTGGCTGACACACCCACGTGCACAGGATCCCCCGACTGTTAGTCTTTCGCGAGTTTCGTGCGTGCAGCACATCTTGCTCTACGCGCTCGGCCAATTTAGGGCACGTCCACGTGCATATGTGGGACCCTCCAAGGGTTGAAATAAAAAGGGAAAATGCAAGATAAATTTTGAGACTTACTTCAATGATTAGGGTGAGTCTTATTGCAAAATTAAAATTTTCAAAATATAATTCGTGGTGGCCGACCGTAAGTACAATTAGCTGCTAGTGGGAGGAATTGTTAAATATTAGTCATAGATGCTCTCTATGCTGTTGTCGCCTTTCGAAACTAGCCTCACACTTTAATAGGATAAGAAGCAGTACTTTCGGAGAAAACTACAATTCTGATCACCATTTACCTATGAAATTGGAATTCTATTGTAAAATCAATTGATTATATAGAGAATAGTCAAGATCATATAAGCACGTAACAAACTTGTGTCTCACAACGTGGGACAACTTTCAACACAATATGGTTGTTGGATTATCAACCATGAAGCTTCCCAGACATGGTAATGCAGTTTCCTGGTTAATTTCCAAGTCTCCCTCCACACTCAATCAGCTATTGCTTGAGTCAACGCGCTCCAACTCCGGAATTTCTATCGAGCTTCAAAGTAGGTATTTCTATGCCAACTCCCAGATGGTTTGTTTATCCTATCTTGCTTGATCACCAACAACGTAAGAGAATATCGAACTCTGTATTGCTTGTTTTCTGAATCTCCTTATTTTGGGTTCCAAGTTTAAAAGTGTCTCACTTTTCCACAGTTTCTAATCTGTTATTGTTTTGGGAAAGTGGCTCAAATGGTCCGAAATCAAATCTCAATTATCGAAGACATACTGAAAAACTGATCATTTCAGCAGCCAATTTCCCTGTTATTTTCTGTCGTCGTAAATTTTAGATTGAAACTTTTGTAAGTTTTTCTGATTTTGGTGTTGGTTTTTGTTGTTAAGAATCAAGGAATGAGTGGAGTAGGCGACCTATTCGGAGGGGCTGGTCTCGGAACACTATTCAATGCGCTGTATGATGTCCTCAAGGAGCTGATCACCAAGAATGTAATGTTTAAGCCCCTACTCAAAAACATCAAATTCAGGTTAGACTCTTTGGAACCATTGTTGAAAGATATAGAAGAATCCAACAAGAAATTGGGCCTATCGGATCAGGAACTGAGAAACTTGAAAGTACATTTGAAGGAGGGCATAGATCTCGTCCAAAGGTGCAGGAAGATTCGATGGTGGAACGTATTATTATACAAAAGGTACAAGTACGCCAACAGGCTGATTGAATGGGATGCATCTCTTCAACGACTTTTGGACATACTAAAAACTCAGGGAATAAGGGATGTGAAGGATAGCGCAGTTACGGTGAAGAATGTAGAGAAGGCGGTCAGCAGAATTGAATCGAATATGGTGATACCAAAACAACCCGACAGTGAAGCTTGGTGTGCAGTACCTGAACTTCCGCCGCTCGTGGTTGGATTGGATTTTCCTCTAAAGGAATTGAAGAGGATGCTTCTAAAGGACGAAAATGTGTCAATGGTTGTGCTGACTGCTCCTGGAGGATGTGGGAAAACCACTTTGGCTACAAAGTTTTGTCAAGACAAGGATATCAAAGGTATCATATATTATAAGTTAGCACTCTGAATTGTATATGTTTTTTCACATTGTACAACTATGGCAGATTTAAATGACGCCTCAATGACTGATTTATTATGTTTTCTCTGGATAGATACATTCAAGGATAACATCTTCTTTGTCACGGTTTCAAAGAAGCCTAAATTAGAAAATATTGTTCAAGATCTATATCAACGCAAGGGTTTCCAAGTACCTACTTTCCAAAACGAAGTTAGTACAGCAACGTGGCTGCAACGTTTTCTGAAGGAAGAAGGGCAGAATCCTTTACTGATTGTCCTGGATGATGTTTGGCCTGGATCAGAATCCCTTGTGGAGAAGTTTGATCAATTCAAAACGGAAAATTACAAGTTTTTGGTGACATCTAGGTCTGAATTTCGGGGACATGGTTCCCCTTATTATTTGCAATCATTGGATCGTGACAATGCGATGAGACTTTTTCATCATTCAGCATCCCTTGGACATAAGAGCTCTCATATTCCAAAAGATCTTCCAGAAAAGGTACTTTTTAGTTGCAACGCACATGTATAGTAAAAAATTAGTTGATTTGGTTTTGGAAAATTATCAAGAAATTATGTTCACTTTACTTAAAGCATCCACAATCGAGTGAATGAACACATCCATTTACCATATAAAACTGTGAGCAGTCATGCATCTAAGCATACTTACTTGTGGACTAAAACTAAAATTAGAATACTGTATGTAGTTATTTAGCCATTTTCTCATCTTAGTAACTTGAATTTTGGCTCTGCAAGTTAAAAGTTGGTTGATTTTGTCTTGGAAAATTATCCTGCAGATAGTTGAGCGTTGCAAGGGATTTCCACTTGCTATTAAAGTGGTGGGGAGATCGCTTAGCGGGGAGCCTATAGAGATATGGCAAAAAAGAGAACTTCAAATGTCCAAAGGTTTTTCTATTCTTGATTCAGAGACTGAATTGCTGCTCTGCCTTGAACGAAGCTTGGATGCCTTGGATAAAGAAATCATCAAGGAATGTTTCTTGGACTTAGGTTCATTTCCAGAAGACCAAAGAATCCCTGCGGCTGCCCTCATTGATATCTGGGCAGAGTTATATGATGTAGATACAGATATAGAGTGCATTGCAAACATCTACGAGCTCACCAAACGAAGTCTAGCTAATCTTGTTGTCACAAGGTGTGCATGCTTTATTTTCTCTTGTATGATATTTTCACTCGATTTTCCCCCTTATATTCATGACCGGTTGATGCTGATAACTTGTTATTGCAATATGTTGGTTGAAGAAATCTCTTCTAAGAAAATTAGTTTTGATCATCACCAGGAAGGACAAGATGGAGGGGGACGGATACTATAGTGAGCACTTTGTTACCCAGCATGATGTTCTTCGGGAGCTGGCTATCTACAACACAAAAAAAGGACCGGTAGAACATAGAAAAAGACTGATTATTGACATATGTGGAGACAAACTTCCAAAATGGTGGAGAGAACGGAAGCAGATGAAGGCCCGCTTATTGTCCATAACAACTGGTTGTTCTATCTCTCCCTTTCGCTTTAGCAATTACGTAGACATGCACAAATAAATATTCATTCCGCACGCACATGTGTGCACATTAAGTATCAATAATACTTTCATTTTAGTTTCTCCTCCCCACACTCACAGTTGTTACTTTGCAGATGAAGGGTTTTCAACAAATTGGCACAGCTTGCAAACGCCAGAAGTTGAGGTTTTCGTGTTGAATTTTCAGACAAAGAACTATGCTTTACCCGATTCCGTGGTGAACATGGGTGAATTGAAGGCTGTGATAGTCACAAATTATGGTTTCTTACCTGCTGAATTGAGTAACTTCCAACTTTTGAGTTCATTACCAAATCTTAAGAGAATCAGATTAGAACGCATCTCAATTCCTTCCATAACCAAGAATCCCATACAATTGGCGAGTCTGAAGAAGATATCCTTGTTCATGTGTAACATTGGTCAAGCTTTCAACAACTGTTCCATCTCAATCTCATCAGCATTCCCGAATCTAGAGGAAATGAACATCGACTATTGCAGTGATTTAATTGAATTGCCCGCTGAGGTTTGTGATCTTAGTAAACTCAAGAAGCTCAATGTTACTAACTGTCATAAACTATCTGCCTTGCCTGAAGGGATTGGAAAGTTGGAAAATTTAGAACTGTTGAGGCTAAGATTCTGCACAGAACTGTCGAAGCTTCCAACCTCAATGAAGAACCTTGGAAAGGTAAACTTTCTTGACATATCTGATTGCTTCAGCATCAAGGTGTTGCCCGAAGACATTGGTGAAATGCATAGTTTAAGAAAGATCAACATGAGACAATGCTCAAGGTTGCAAGAGCTGCCTCCATCAGTCAGGGATCTTGAGCTGTTAGAGGAAGTGGTCTGTGATGAAGAGACAAAATATTTATGGGAACCTTTCTCACCGTTTCTCAACAACGTAAGTATAATCGTGGCCAAAGAGAATATCAACCTAAATTGGCTCCACAAGTCTCGGTTCTGATACATGTGTTTCCTCAGTGAACGTAGTTCTGATACATGTGTTTCCTCAGTGAACGCTGCTCTTCAAACTCTGCGGTTTGTGTTTAAAGTGACTTTTTAAACTCGACTGTAACATTTTTATCTTTACCATCACAGAATGTGTTGGTTTTATATGTTTAAGATAAATAAGAAGGGTTTGGTTGGATTGGTTTACAAAAAGAGAGGGATTGTTTGTTGCGTAAAAGGAGAGCTTAACTCTTTCACTCAATTACTTGACATTAATTACACAAACCCAATTCCATATACATAGCCAGACAGAAGCTTTATCCTCGAGAGAAACCATGCCCAAATGATTATATAATCTCCAGACTGAATGTGTGTTCAGAGCATGAAGGGGAAGCGAGTTCCTTGGTTCCCACATTGGAGAGACTAGTTCTCAAAACTTTGCCAAGCATTACAGGTGGAGAGAGAAAAGCTTCTGCAAGTGAAAAAACGTATTTACATAAAACAGGCCTGTACCGTCTAAAAGAGCCTCTTGTATCCATTCCAATTATACTCATGCCTACCATATCCCTCTACAATTCCCCACCACCAATCAACCATAACTGATTTCAATATCCTTAGCTGCTTTAGTAGACCATCTAGTGACACCTAACTGCCACCAAAATAAAAGACATGATCAAGACCATACACATTACAGACTAAGATTAAAAACAAAATTATCTATTAAGCAAAACTTGAACTCCTTGACGTGGCAACCTCTCCAGGATGTAGAGTAGAAAAGCAAAATTATTGACAAACCGAAAAATAACAATTTAACTTGCATGGTAAACGAATCTTAGTAAAGTTACAGAACTCAATGGATTACATATACCAGTAAAAAAGCAAAACATCAGTGTTTGGGAAGTTACCTTATTTGAAATGTCAGGAGCATCTGGTGTACATACAGGGTTGACAGTCATTGCAAAATTCAGGGCTTCAAAATAAAATATAAAATAAATTAAAAAAAAATCAAAACTATTAATCCTAACAACAGTTTGGTAAAGGATAAAACAATCTTTCCATCAAACAAATTTGAGAAACAAAAGAAGGGAACTAAATTTTAGTTGATAGAGGTGGCAACTGCTTACCCAGAAATCCAAATGAAATACCCCAAAATTCACACCCCCAAAACCCTACAAATCACCAGAGTTGAAAACCAGCGCTACACTGGGATCATCCACACAGCAACGAACTCCGATCAATGTCACCGATCTCCATCTCCTTCCAGAGCCAAAACCCTTCTAAGAAAAAGAGGGTAATGAGTATGATAAAGCCAGTAATGAATGGAATAACCCAATTTCTATCGCCAATCACCCTTGCTGAGTGATGATTCACACACTTCCTCATACTTGTTTATGGGTTCCTATCCAACAAAATTTTGACTTAGTACCCAAAAACTGTATCAGCTCACGAACACAGAGAGGTTTATCAAATTCAAAGCAAAACCCACATATATACTGAAGATTCTAGAGTTAAAAGAGGAGCAAGGAGGTTCAGTTACGGAATCCAAAAAGTGATTTTAATGAGCAAATGAATACCTAAACTGGGGTTAACAATTTTCAGCAATAAAAAACATATCTTTCGATCAAAGTTGCATAAATTACAGAACTTTGGGATTAAGGAGGAACAAAGAGCCCAAATTCCAACCAAGAAAAATAAAATATATATATATGTAAATTTAAGCTTTACCCGTAGATTGGCAGCAGCAAAAGCATACAGCATCCAACGGGAGCCACGTGAGAGAACTGGATGCCCAACCCTTGACACGTTATCGAGTGAGTTTAGGGATCTGGGTTTTGTGTTTGCCATTGAATTTTGGATGATCTGGAGAAATTTGGGTTTTAGGGGTTGAGTGAACCGAAATTGATTTGGATGAGCAACTTTTGGTTTCAATTCACGGTGGAGCAAGGATGAAGAGGTGGAGGAGGTAGGAATGAAAGGGTGAGAAAATTTGGATAGGCAGTATTCAGTTTCGATTCGAAGTAGAGCAAGAATGAAGCTCTTGGAATTCTTTGAACCACTCTATGGGGATCCTCATGATCAAGGAGTTTGGGCCGTTGGATCATGATCAAGGAGTTTGGGCCGTTGGATAAAAATCCAACCGCTATAATTATTATAACTTTAAAAGGACCTCCTGTTTGTAGCCGTTGGATTTTTATCCAACGGCCCACACTCCTTGGTCATGAGGATCCCCATACAAGGATCAGGAGAGCATCCTAATCCGAATAGTAGGACATGTGAGTGATTGATGGTGTAACAAAAATTAGTAAAAGAGAGTGTAAGAGTATTATATATGAAACTATATCATTGGAACCATTTTATGGAAAGTTGTCGTACTATGGTATACTCACTTTGTCCTTTGGATGATTAAACTTGCATCTCATACAAATTTGCATCTTTGAGTCTTCATAAAGTACTGCAACATGCAAATGGAAAAGATCAATTAACAGTTCACGTGCTTAATGCATTATTTCTGCAAAAAGAAGAAAGAATAGGAGTGCTACTTGCAGGACAATCTGGTGCTCCAGATTTCTCGGGAAGGACTTCAGTTGAGCAAGGCCAAAGCACAAATTCAATGGAAAGAACCAATGCAATTTACTTGTGATGTTAAAGTTAAACATCCGATGCCCTGGAGAAATTATTGAGTATCATATGATAAAGCAATCAGATTATAGTAAATTACTAAATGATATTTACAAAAATAAAAAACATAAAGTTAAGAGAACAATGAAAAACTTAAGAATTTGCCTTAGCAAAGTTAAGATAACTTAATGCTTAAACAAAAAACTAGCACTTACTCAGTCGCATTACCTAGACGCTCTGCTAAAGGTACAGTGCCCACTAAACTGAAGAAGAAGACCCATCCCTAACGTATACAAAGTAACTGTCAATGGATTAGGGGTGAAGTCAATCTAAATTATTGAAAGGGTGAGCGAAAAAGAAACCATGTTGAACACATTCTTACACAGAACCAAAAAAAAAAAAAAAAAAAACACTTAAAAACATACACTTAAAAAAGTAAAAACATAAACAGGTATGAATATTAAGTGAACCAAAAGCAGAACAAACCCCTAAAAGTGCTTAAGTTCAGGTGGGTTTTCTAGTATTTTATCAATAATATCAGATCAACAAAACCCTTAATGCAAATCCAATCCGATATTGAAAACAGATGAATATAAGAGAGAAGGAAAAAAACACTTTTATTGGGCCTCATATTTACTGCACCACAGAATCCACTATTCTCCATAGCAAAAAGAAAATACCATATTCTCAGCTTCAATTTCTTGGAAATTAAATAAGGCATTCACCAGCATTCCCGCATAGAAATCACGTAAAGTGTATGACCGATTCACGAAATTTCGATTCAATCTAACTATCAATCTATATGTATGAAATGACCGATTCGTATACGTACATTATTCATTTAACCAAATCCAAATGGCTGTATTGTATATATGGCAGTTAACACACGTATACGAAAGTGAATGCGCAAACATACATAAATGAATACATTTGAACATTTGAGTAGGAGGGAATGTATATAATTTGATGCATATAAACGTATGTACCAAGTAACAAACCAATCCATAGTTCCCCTCTTCATAACAAAATCCACAGAAACCCAGCACTGAAAATTCATGGACACTCAAAAGAACTGTAAACGAAACCGAAAAGCCCAAATCTCACTGAAGAAAAAGGAAAGATTCCAAGATTACACAAAACCCAAAATAACACAAACAAATCTCAAAGCATTTCTCAAAAGGACATATTACAATCAAAGAAAGTGAAAACCCTAATAAATTACCTCGCAGAGAAGCCCCTTTTTTTGGGAGCAGTTTAGCCACATGCCTGTACCAACATTGAAAACAAACAAAAAGTTAATAAAAAAAATGAAGAAAAATCGAAAGAAAGCGAAGCAGAAAGGAGCATACCTGTACTCGTAGATATCATTGAAGTACTTCTCGGAATACTGGATGCGACCCTGCTATTTAATCCCAAACCACGATTTCAAGCAAAATCTCGAACAGAGTTTTTCAAATTTCTCAGTTCAATCTGCTAAATAAAGACAGTTTTCAAGAAATTGAACATATTATATGTGCACTGCACACACTTGTGAACCGGCTTACTTAACTAATATTTTTCTAGGTCAAATTTTAATTATTTGATTCCTTGTACCGTTAATATTAGATGTAAATACATGCATGTTTATGGAATTCGAAGAGAAAAACCATATACCTCAGTTTTTTCAGTTGATCAGTCACCCTCCCCCGAGTCCCTTGAACGTTAACAGTCTCATGAGCTTGCTTGTTCCATGTCGTGCCTTGCTCCCATTCGGATCCTTCTCTTTCTCCTACTTGGAGAGACTGATTCAAGCAAAATCAAACAATCAGACAACACATCTCTCACTTGATTGATTGGTACCAAATGAAGGCCATTGACACTTATTTGTAATTTAATTAATAAAAAAAAAAATTAAACGCTTCATAAAATTATACAAAAAATTCCAGAAATTTAACGAAAATAGAGAAAGAGGTTGTACAAATTTGAAAAAAGCTGAACTCAAAGTCTTCAACTTGAATACCTTCATCTCTAAATTTCTTCAAAAAAAAAAAAAAAATAGGACATAAGTAAATCAAAATCAAATATAAATTCAAGTTCGAAATCGAACTCAATTGGAATCAGATCGAAAGCAAAATCTAATAAACAATAGCGATTTGAGAAATCGAAATTCGAGAAATATACAGAGCACACACCTGAGAGCAACTCCACCCCTAAAGACTTTGCGCCAGCACCCAGCCCATTTATCCACTTACTTGAACAGTAATAGGCCAAAGCATCTCCACCCCAAAAAAAATGTGCTGGCACCCAGTCTAAAAATGCGCTGGCACAAACGATCTCCACCCCTACAAAATGCGCTGGCACCCAGTCCATTTAAAATATTAAATAATTTTTTTATAAAATAATAAATAAAAAAAAATAGTTTTAATTTCGGATAGGATTTTTAACCAATCTCGTCACGCCACGTGTCATTATCCGAACGTACTATTTTTTAAATAGATTTCCGCTAAGATTTTCAACCAATCCCGACAACCCACGTGTCACTTCCTGTTTACAATAATTTAGGCAAGATTTTGATAAGATTTTTAACCAATCTCATCACGCCATGTGTCATTATCCGAACGTACTATTTTCACTGAGCTTCCACGAAGTCATTTTTTTCTCTCAAAGTGTACAAAATATTCAAATGTAGAAAGTGTAGAAAGTGTAGAAAATATTGAAATGTGGTGTAAGGTGGAAGATGAAGGTTAGGTATTTATAGAAGAAAAAAAATTAAATTTTTAAAATTTTTCTGTATTTTTTTAAAATATTTCACAATTTTTAATTATTTTTTAATAAATTTTAATGTTGTAATTAATCTGGACCGTTGGATTTGAAAAATAATCAAATCCAACAGCCAATAAGCTGCCACGTGGCCAACGGTCAAAATTCTGACCGTTGGGCCTTTTTTTTTTTTTTTTTTTTTGTGAAAAAAATGTGGACCGTTGATCTGTAATCGGACGGTCCATTTTAAAAGTCAAATTTAAATTTTTTTTACCGTTGGAAATCCAACGGCCTACAAAAACTAGCCGTTGGAAATCAACGACTCTGAGCATGGCCACGTGGCTCTCACCGGATCAAACCCACTTGCGCTGACACGCGGGGCCCGCACGCTACAGTGCTGTCGGCTACTCGCGCCCAGAAGCGCGTGTTGTGCACGCGCCAGGGAAATGGACCGGCTTCTGGGTCTGTCCCAAATGGGCTGGGCTGCTGCCTGGCTTGGGCTGGGTGCCAGGCTGTTTCACGGGCTGGAGGGTGTGGACTGGGTGCCAGGCAATTTTTTTCACTTGGTGCCGGTCCATTCGGCGTGGGCTGAAACTGCTCTGAAGAAGTTATACCCTGTCTGAAAGTTCTTTCTGCAAATAGAAACCGGAAACTGCAAAGTAAAAAAAACTTACAGTACACTTGATCCTAAATTTATATTAAAAAAACTTACATCACTCAAAATTTATATTAAAAAAACTTAAACATATAAAAAGTTAAAAACTACATGTGGAGTTAGATAGAAATAGTGGCCTACCGATCCTAAAAAGCATCAACCTTTGTAAAATTCATCACCCTTTTCTCTGTTACAGAAGGTAATTTTGGAAGTGATAAAAAATTACAGTACACTTGAGTTGGGCACTATCTCAGCTCAAAGTTCTTACCTTTCTTCTTTCTCTTGTGTTATTCTTCTTTCTCTTGAACACTGTAACAAAAAATCCAATAATCAACAATTAGATATCTAACTGAACAAAGCTGCTACAGACATAGCAATTAAAAGAAGAACCGGAAGCAAAGATCGCACAGATCTCACCAAGCGGAATCAAAATCGCCGATCATGTTGCAGAGCACAGTTTTTTCCCTTTTGATTTCTGCGATTTCTGAGGAAGAAGTTCTGGGGAAAAAATGACATTTAACTGTATAAAACACAGAAAAACCTAAATTTACAGAGCAACTCGAGGGCAAAAAAGGCATAACACTGGCGAAGGAACAGTGTTTTAGGCTTTTTTCCTCTTTTATTGTATATATAATATAATTTGTTTGTGTAATCCAACACAACAATCTGATTCATGCTCTCCCAAAATAAAAAGTTGAAAAAAAATGAACCCAAAGAAAAAGGTTGAAGAGTCTTCGTGAGATAAGAACTTTTATGTCACAGAACTAGGTGTTAATTTTGCTGCTAGAACCTGGAGGGGTGCAAAAATAGAAAATGTGAGTGAGCGAAACAAAACTTTTCAAATCAACATACTAGCCAATAGCTCATCAACATACTAGCCAATAACTTAATAACATGCTAGCCAATAGCTCAATAACAGCCAATAGCTCATCAACCTACTAGCCAATAGCTCAATAACATGCTAGCCAATAGCTTATCAACATGCTAGCCAATAGCTCAATAACATGCTAGCCAATAGCTCAATAAGTATACATGCACACGAGTCGGAACCACCTTAAGTGGTCTGTACGACAAGAATGGGTGTAAATAAATACGCTCAAGTGCTACGATCACGTGAAGATTGTGCGAATAATCGCGGGTCACCTATGAGTCAGAACCACATATTGTGGTTTGTACGACAGAATTGTGCACCTACCTTGGATCCAAGGTGAGCGTAAGGTGCGGGAGGTGAACATCACGTGAAGGACTGTGCCCTGGCCATGGGCGGGAGCACTAACACCGAGGGTGCAAGTTTATGAACTCTTAATGCATCTCAACATAACATGTACAACTCATAGGCAACCTGTACGACAGTGTCGAAGTTGCCTACCATTGCAACATGTACGACAAGGTCGGAGTCGCCTAAAGTATAAATATAGTCATGCCATAACTCGATCATTTCAAATAACAACATAAATTTACCTGAACTTACTTGTGCGTCCTGCGTTCCTTTTCGCACTTCAAAGCATTCACAGTAATTCCTTACAGGTAGTATACATACGGATATGTCTTGAAGTAATCTAATACTCAACCATATCATATCATTTACCAGTATATACCTATAGCAATGTATTAAAAGCATGAGGTGTGGGCGAGGCGTCTGAGGCGAAGCCCGGCCTAGGTGTGAGGCATGAGACGTGAGGCGAAGCCTTACGAGATTTAATTTATATATATATATATATATGTTTTATATATTATACATATAATTGTATAAAAAATAATACTATGTAAAATAAACATCCATTCTCAATTTTTCATTCAAATTCATAGTCATTCAAAAGATAATATCATTTAAATTCATCATTCAAAGGTAATATCACCCAAATTCATCAATCAAAAGGTAATACAAACAAAGAAAACAATCATTCATCCAAATCATCTTCATATAAATCAAAATACAAACAAAAATATAAATCATTCATCTAAATCCTCTTCATCTAAATAAAAGGCAACATCATCCTCTTCATTGCCAACTCTAGATGAACTTGTCGGGTATGTCATCATTTCATCAAAAAAATCTTCCGAATCATATTCCACATTTCTTCTAGTTTTACTTGAGGATTCTTCATTACCCCGTTTTCTTTTGTATGTAATAGGACCCCGAGGTTGAGTAGGCTCGCGAGGAGGAGGAGAAGACTCTCTAGGCTCTCGAATGTATGAGCCACCTTCATAAACCGGGGGTGGCACATTCATTACGGCCTCAACATTATACAATAACTCATCCTCAAGCCATGTAAGATCTTCGGGAAGAACGGGATCTTCTATCTCTGTTATCCATTCATCATTGGAGGCAATTTCTTCCACAACAATAGGTTCATACTCCTCCATCCTTTTCTTACTTCTTTGTTGTAAAGCCAAATTGTACTTGACATAGGCTAAAGCATTAAGCCTTTTGTGTTCAAGCCTATTCCTTCTTTTTGTATGAATCTACAAATAAATCAATTATATTATTCAAGTCTTAACATCTTAAGCAAAAATGACACTTAAGATACTAATAATATATTTACCTACCATTGAAAATGTGCTCCAATTCCTCTGACATCCCGATGCACTACAAGTAAGTCTTAGAACTCGGATATCAAACTTCGTTAACTAGGGTGTTTTATGCCCAAAGCGCTCCCACCAAGCCGCTAAAAAAACAATATTAGTAAGGTAAGTAATTTAAAGGTTAATGATAAAAAGATATTAACAATTGACTAATTAAATCTTACTTGGTGTTCGCTTTTTCCTAGTTTGCATAGCCATAGAATCCGCAAATGGACCACGCTTATTAGTAAATAAATCCAATTGAACATTGGCCTCTTCACATTCTTTCCCTTTCCCAAGCATCCTATCCATGCAAGCAAACAACCCATTTCGCACTTCATCAGTATATGAGAAATTATCCTCGTATCGAAATTATGGGTTTAAGTAATAGCCCGCCGCATGTAGTGGTTGATGAAGTTGATCGTCCCTTCTACGATTTATCTTTCTCCAAACAGGCATATATTTTTTCTCAACTTTGTTAAGATTGCTTGCAATTTTCTCTTTTGCAGCATCCATCAACTCATATATAAAACCCATGGGGGGGTCTCTCTTCCGAATCAACCTCTCTCAAAACAAAAACAAGAGGAAGAACACCGTTAATGCAAAAGAAAACTCGACCCCAAAACTCACGATCATATAACACATGATGCTTAGCCAACTTTGCTTCACGGGATTTTGCATAGGTACTTTCCGACCATTCTTGAGAGGTAAACAAAGCAACAAGATTTTCCTTTTGCTTTTGTAAGCTTTGTAGTGTAAGGAAAGAAATGGCAAACCTAGTGACCGCCGAACGAAGAATTTCCGAATTGTTAGTGTACTTTCTCATCAAAGGTAGTACCCATTGATGCCCATATAGATACTTTGAAATACACCTAGCATGTTTGAGTGTGTCATCAAACCATGCCATCTTAGAAATATCTTCTAGCATCAAATCAATGCAACGAGCCGCACATGGAGTCCACCACACCTTCTCTTTCCTCTCCATAAGTTTTGCCCCGGCATTCTTGTAGTTCGAAGCATTATCAGATATAACTTGAACCACATTCTCCTCCCCAATTTCTTGAATAACGTCATCCAAATAGCCATACAACAAATCTCCATTCTTAATAGAGGCCGATGCATCAACCGATTTCAAGAACCAAGTACCTTGCGGGCTATTGACAAGAAAGTTGATTAAACATCTACTTTTGCCATCCGACCATCCATCTGACATAATAGTGCATCCATATCTCTTCCAAGTGTAGAACCATCGGGCAAGTGCTCGGGATGCTTGTCTTCTTTCCTCTTTTTTGAAAAATGTATTCAATGTGGTTTGATGAGCTTCCGATGTAACATACCTATCAAGTGGTCCCCTTGACCTAGGTGGTAGAAAAGAACCGATTTGTTGTGAATGTGTGGCACTCGCACTCCCACTCCCACTACTTAAATATGTTGTCCTTGTTGTGCCCATATCGACACTTTCACTTTCTTCTCCACCACCACGACACAACTCATGACTAGCTTTCCTCTTTTCTTTAGTTCCCATAACATTAGCAAAGCATTCTTCCTTCGCATTGGGTGGGACTTTTTTACAACTTATCATTCCTCCCGAACTTACACTACCCAAGTGATGTTTGAATCTAGAAATTAAACCCGTGCATTTGTGGTTACAAAAAACACAATAGAAGTGCTTAGTGACAGGATCCAAATCTTTTGTCCATTGCCAAGCAAAATCTTTCTTAGAAGAAGAAGCCATATTCTTCAATACCCTAAACAATAAACAATAGATGCATGCATACAATTAATGAACCAACAATTTATTAATTAATTTATATACCAACAATTTCCAACAATTTCCAACAATTTATTAATTAATTTATATACCTCTTTAGTCCCGACTAATTAGGCCTAGCATTTAGAAATGTTTGGGTTCAACCAATTGTATCTAAGTGCCAATTTATGGTACACGGTGTAGCAGTAGCATTAAATTGTTGATGTATAAGTGCCAGGCAGTACAAAACAGTTTATGGCACACATACACAGAAGAAAATCGTGGGTCTGTTACTCTGTTTTCTACTCTAATTCTTTCTTTCTCTCTCTCTCTCTCTCTCTCTCTCTCTCTCAATCGTAGAAAGCTTTTGACAAGCCTTCCCTAGAAAACTTCTTCACTACATGCAAATTTTCAGTCAATCTTAGTTAGGCAGCATGCAGAGGTAGATAAAACTTTTCTGTCTAACTATTAACCCCTCTATTATAGTAAAACCTTCCCCAGAAAACTAAATCCCTAATTTTAGAAACCCTAACCTTTGGGATCTTCTGACAGCGCTGGGGCTAGGTTGATGGTGATGAGGTGACGGCGGGGGGGGGGGGGGGGGGGGGGGGGGGGGGGTGATGGCGGCGCCACGCCGCCATGGCGACCAGACTGGTGTTTTGAGCTTCTGGGCTTCTAGCGCGAGGGAGAAGAAGAAGCAAGAAGGCAGAAGGCAAAAGGCAGAGGCAGAAAAACGGGATCGAATTCGAAGGTATGGTATGAAGACTGAAAATCCTTACCCAAACGACGTCGTTTTGGGTTTGGATGGTTTTTAAATAAAATTAAAAAGAAAAAAAAAAAAGGGTCTGACAAGGCGTCCAGACACCTTAAGGCGCTCATCCATCGCCTCAGCGTCTCCGGCGAAGCATTTAACCTACTCCAGCAAAACTGAGGCGTTTGCCTCTCCGCCCAGCCTCAAGGGTGCCCTAGGCGCCCCCCGAGGCGAGTTCTTTAAAACATTGACATATATATATAACATGGTGAAATATGCATAATCTGTAACACCCCACTCCCGAACTATTTATTTCGAGAATAATTATCAAGAACAAGTCCAACTAAATATTAGTTTAATTAACCATCATTATTTACGATTCTTTACTTCACTCTCTCAATGCCTCACACATTGATTTATGACCAACATTTAACCACAAAAATATAAGGTTAAATCTCACATTTCCACCAACTTCCTTCATATTGCTCAATTTCCCAAATAAGGCTTTTGCCTCAAATATATTATGGCTGCATCTAACGTCTCGTTAGACTGCCTACGTACCCTAAACAGGGATCAAGCCATTCGTAGTTCATATTAGTACTTCAAGCATTCACATTAATTATATGAATGTAATATACCTAAATCAATTTAAAAGTGTCGATGGAACTATCAATAATATGTATGATAAAAAAAAAAGATCCACTCACGTGGAGTCCACACTATGATTCTCTAGTGCACATATCGAGGCGTCCCGAATGATTAGTGCCTACCACAAAGTTCAAAAGTGGACGGAAGATGGTTGGTGACTAAAACTTCCCGGTGTCGATTCGTCTATGGTGGGCCAACGAGGTCAAGGTTGGTTGGGATTTGCTCCTGGGATGATGGGCTACAAAGCCCAAGTGGTGGCATTGGTCATCACTTTGCCGTTTTGCCGGAAAATCAAAAAGGGTGGCCGGGGCACCGTGAGAACCATCAACTTTCGTGGCCTCAAACCGCCACATACAAAGGTTAATCAAAGTGGTTCTTGGGTGGATTTTGTAGAGGGGAATGAGAGCTTCAAGATGGTGGTGGTGGCGTCGAAAAACTCCATTGGAGTTGGCCAGAATCGGCCTTGGAAGATGGGTGGTCGTGGAGGTGTACGGACGGAAAACCCACGGAAAAAGCTCTCAGCTTTTTCCCTTTTTTTTTCTTTTTTTCTTTCTAATTTCTGATTGGGTTGCTGCCCTTTTCTTCTTTTTCATCTAATTGGTCCTTCCTAATCTTTTAACTAACTCTCAATAACCAACTTCAAACGAGGATATGCTAAAATAATAAGTCATATGTCTCTGTAGACGATGGTCAACGTTAGTTGGAATCTTTGCCTCTAGGGTATTTTTGTAAATTCACACTTTTAAAATTAATAAAAACGTAAAATTTGAAATGGGTTGTCACATTAAGCCTATGAATTCACTCTCAATAAAATAGAAAACATTGTGTGATAAATGTAGACGTAGTCATATTAACTAGAACACATATACTTTTCCCTAACACCAATTTTTGTGCATATTCTACGCAAATATAAGAAAATTATATTTATCAATGAATGTATTGTACATATAAATAAGATCAATTCATAAGTTCATTGTACATGACAGCCTATATGAGTAGGGAAGCGTATAATTTTCTTATGTTTTCACAGCATGTGCACAAACAAATTTAATGTCGTTGAATAACTTTTTACTTGTATATAAAAGTATACTTTCTCATCTTCTAGTATACCAAAAGGAAACCATATAGCCAGGGGCATAAGTATTAGGATTAAGGTGGTCCCATGATTATTTGGAGTTCGAAAAATATGTGAATGTCTTATGAGGATCCTCCAAATGTTTGGTAAAGGTCTCTTTTGTGTCCACTAAGTGTTTGATATAATGTTTGCTAGCATATCTCGACATTGCATCGACATCACTCAATAGATTCTCTCAAAAAATATGTGAATGTCTTATGAGGATCCTCCAAATGTTTGGTAAGGGTCTCTTTTGTGTCCACTAAGTGTTTGATATAATGTTTGCTAGCATATCTCGACATTGCGTCGACATCACTCAACAGATTCTCTCAATATCACTCATCAGATTGCTTCAACATATATGAATATATGTTGACATCTGCTGTCACATCCCGACTCGGGCTCCACCACATCCTGGGTTCAACTCCTTCGTAGCACGATATTGTCTGTTTTGGACCCCGACCACGCCTTCACGGTTTTGTTTCTGAGAACTCACACAAGAACTTCCCAGTGGGTCACCCATCCTGGGATTGCTCTCGCACAAACTCGCTTAACTTCGGAGTTCCTATGAACTCCAAAGTCAGTGAGCTCCCAAAAGGCCTCGTGCTAGGTAGAGATGAGAATATACATATAAGGCTTAAAGGATGCACTCCCCTGGGTGATGTGGGATGTAACATTAGCGCAACACAGTCTGGCTGATAACAACCAACTCACCAAGTGTTCGACAAAATGCCTCAATGAATAAATTGAAAATTTCTTTTGCGTGCTTCCCACTCTGTTTATATCTAAACAACTTGAATTTTTAATACTGAGACTCTCCAAAGTTCAATCCTGGATTTGCCACTATATATAGTAGCATCTTCATAATAATTTCTCTAAATAACTTACACGTACTAGACCTATGAATCCACTCGCAACAAAATTTGAACTAAAAAAAAGTCATCTTGTACTACTGCTTAATAAAATAAACAAGGGACTCAGAAGGAGGGCAAAATGACTTTCTTTTAGCACTATAACAGTTCTTATAGAAGCAATATATTTGATTGTATGAACAATAAAGTCATTGCACAGTTTAAATTAAAACCTCATAAAAAAAACTGAAATATAATTTTAGCTCTTGAAACTCAAGTTTTTTTACATAAAACTGGACATAGTATTTTTACTTGAATAAAACCCAATGACTAGGCACCACATAAGCAAATTCATTAATTATGTTTGACTTTACACATTTTGCATTTTCCAGATGCCTAAAATACCCCTAATTACAATTTTAATGTATGCATTTAATTCTATGCAGATTTGAAGGGAATGATTAATGAAAAAAATGTATTAACGATTAAATTCATTGCATATTAATATATCATAACAAATTGTATGTTAACGCTTCTGGCAAAAAAAAAAATAAATAAATAAATAAACATTAATGTTATACTTTCCTTCAGATTTTGTAATTATTTTCCAAATTTGCATAAAATTAGACAATTTTAATTTAATCTTATCATTTTCTTATCAAATGGAAATTGAAAGGGGACTATGGAGTAATTTACATAAAATCATAGGTAAATTATTTGGACATATATGTTAGTAATAAAATATTCCTAGTATGCAAAATAATTTAACTACAAAATAAAAAATTGTTATTTGATTTAATATTAATTTATCTACATTTGATATAATAAAATATAATTGTACATGTATATTACTAAAATGTGCCCAATATATGTAATAATGCATGTAAAATTATTTACGTACAAAATAAAGGTATGTAAGTTGATTAAAAAATTAATATATTTACTACTTTTTGTTTATGAATTTTAATTTACCTATTCGTTTTTTTTTTTTTTTTGTACAAACATAATGTACCTACAATATATAATTCCTACTAAAACTAATATACATTTGCACATAGTAAAATGTGCCCGGTATACGTAATAATGCTTTAAAAAAAATTTACCTACAAAATAAAGGAATGTAATTTGATTGAAAAGATAATATATCTACTGCTTTTTGTTTATGAATTTCAACTTTCCTTTTTTTTTTTTTTTGAAACATAATGTACCCACAATATAATTTACCTATTGTTTAATTCTTATAAGTAAATAATGTACTTATAATTTATCTATTGTTTAATTCTTATAAAAAAATTATTTTACTTATTGTCACATCCCGGCTCGGGGGGACCACTTCCCCGGCCCGCTCCACCACCGTAGCACGATATTGTCCGCTTTGGGCCCCGACCACTCCTTCACGGTTTTGTTTTTGGGAACTCACACGAGAACTTCTCGATGGGTCACCCATCCTGGGAATGCTCTCGCACGCTACTCGCTTAACTTTGAAGTTCCTACGGAACCTAAAGCCAGTGAGCTCCCAAAAGGCCTCGTGCTAGGTAGGGATGGGAATATACATATAAGGATCACTCCCCTGGGCGATGTGGGATGTCACAATCCACTCCCCTTAGGGGCCCGACGTTCTCGTTGGCACACCACGGCCAGGGTTAGGCTCTGATACCAAATTGTCACATCCCGGCCTAGGGGGGACCACTTTCCGAGCCCACTCCACCACCGTAGCACGATATTGTCCGCTTTGGGCCCCGACCACGCCCTCACGGTTTTGTTTTTGGGAACTCACACGAGAACTTCCTGATGGGTCACCCATCCAAGGAATGATTTCGCGCGCTACTCGCTTAACTTCGGAGTTCCTACGGAACCCGAAGCCAGTGAGCTCCCAAAAGGCCTCGTGCTAGGTAGGAATGAGAATATACATATAAGGATCACTCCCCTGAGCGATGAGGGATGTCACACTTATACTTACATATAAATATAGTTAAATTATTTTCGACACACATATATAATAACAAATCAAAATGGCTAGTGTATGTAATAATCTGTGTAAAATAATTTGCCTACAAAATAAAAGAATATTAATTGATTCTTGTTTTTTTATCAATCAATATTATTTGATGCAAAATAACTGATTATACAAAGGATCCTTTTTTTCATATGAAAATTGTGCCTATAATTGTTTATGAATATGGGTAAATTAATATATATATATATATATATATATATTAATAATATTTATGAAACAAGAAAGGTAAAATTTCCATATGGGGTTAATTGCTAATCATAATTAGGGTGAGTAATAATATTTATTAATATAATTAGGGTTTTGTGGCATAAGTTGTAAATATGTTGTAATAATTGGTTATGTACTTATCTACATTGTAGTCTATTTGAAATTTGGGTTTTATTTGAATGTTTAATATTAGTTGGGTTTTTGTTTGAAAAATAGGAGTTTCAAGTGTGACATCCCACATCGCCCAGGGGAGTGATCTTTAAATGTATATTCTCATCCCTACCTAGCACGAGGCCTTTTGGGAGCTTACTGGTTTCGGGTTCCGTAGGAACTCCAAAGTTAAGTGAGAAGGGGGCTAGAGCAATCCCATGATGGGTGACCTATTGGGAAGTTGCTCGTGAGTTCCTAAAAACAAAACCGTGAAGGAATGGTAAGCCCAAAGCGGACAATATCGTGCTACGGTAAAGTCGGGCCCGGGAAGTGGTCCCGCCCGGGTCGGGATGTGACAATTTGGTATCAGAGCCTAACCCTGGTCGTGTGTGTGCCGACGAAGACGTCGGGCCCCTAAGGGGGGTGGATTGTGACATCCCACATCGCCCATGGGAGTGATCTTTAAATGTATATTCTTATCCCTACTTAGCACGAGGCTTTTTGGGAGCTCACTGGCTTCGGGTTCCGTAGGAACTCCGAAGTTAAGCGAGAAGGGGGTTAGAGCAATTCCATGATAGGTGACCCACTGGGAAGCTGCTCGTGAGTTCCCAAAAACAAAACCGTGAGGGAATGGTAAGCCCAAAGCGAACAATATCGTGCTACGGTGGTGGAGCGGGCCCGAGAAGTGATCCTTCCTGGGCCGGGATGTGACACAAAGGTCTTTCTCTAAAGAACCCTAAAATAAAAATTACACCTTTTAGGAAATAAAATTAAACTACAAGACCTACAAAATTTACTAATCAACATTGAAAACTGTTGTGCATATTCCATGAAAACATAAGGAAACAATACTATAGTTTCTCATAGAAATTCTCAACTTTGTCAATTTTTATGAAGTTGTGATACACGTTAAATGGGCGAATTCCTTTTTGTGGGCAAACTTCATGAAACAGTTCTTAGGTTTATTAAAACAATGAAGCTCATTTGAAAAGGCATGAGCATGTCAAAATAAAATTTCCTTATGTTTTCATACCATATGCACAAAAACTTTAATGTTGATAAATTTATATGTATATAAGTAGTATTTTCTCCCTTAAACATAGCACAATTTTGTCATTTATGAAAATTTAACCATAGAGCTTCTCCCATAATAATACAGACTAAGTTTTGTGCATATTTTACGAAACCAAAAAAGAATCAAAAGGTAATTTCGAAAATTTAACCATCCATATATAGACATATATATATATATATATATATATATATATATATATAGGGAATTGTTATTAGCACTTCAAAAATCTAATTAGACACTTTAAACTTTCTATAATTAAAAAGAAAAATACATTTGTGAGGAGTGTAGAATGAGATTTTTGGAATGCTAATAACAGTTCCATATATATATATATATATATATATATATATTTTTTTTTTTCCTCATATATACTTTCACCTAATACCCATATTTTCGGTTACAAAAAGTTTAGGGGGGACAAGGCTCCATTCGGGCAGGTATACCACAAGTTTCCTTTAGGACTTTTTAGTTATTATAGATTGTTCACCAAGAGGGATTACCAGTAACGCAGAATTTAAACTTAAATTTTAGTCTTAAAAAGAATGATCTTTATCAACTTTATAAAATTAAAACACCGCCTCTATAATAGTTAATTGAAACTTATTGAATTAGTTAAGGTAGTTGCATGAGGGTTCAACTTTTTCTTTTCTCTACCTTTGCTTCGAAGTTAGGAAACGGAATCATGAACAGAATAACATTTAGGACTTTTTAGTTATTATAGATTGTTCACCAAGAGGAATTATCAGTAACGCAGAATTTAAACTTAAATTTTAGTCTTAAAGAGAATGATCTTTATCAACTTTATAAAATTAGAACACCGCCTCTATAATAATTAATTGAAATTTATTGAATTAGTTAAGGTAGTTGCATGAGAGTTCCACTTTTTCTTTTCTCTACCTTTGCTTCGAAGTTAGGAAACGGAATCATAAACAGAATAAAGGCCAAGTCTTCTATAACTTTTGTTGAGGTCGCCCGCCACCCCTTTCAATGCGCCTTCATTATTATTATTATTTGTCCTCGTCGCCGTCGTGCTCGTTTGGTTACCGTTCAATACGCTTTCATTTATTTACTCCGCCGTGCGCGTAGGCTCAGACTGCTAGACGTTTCCAAGAAACGATGCTGTAGAATAATTGAACGGTAGGTTAGCGGTTTGCAACCATTTCACACAATTTACTCGAGTGCGATGCATCACCAGCTTTTTCAACGCATCATTTTTGAAAAATGCTACGAAGATTACATTTTTAGACTATAGTTTGTAGACCAAATAATGTAGCGGTTGATAGTTGAATATTTTTTTTGATGATTAACATAATATATTCAATCATCAACTGCTACATCATGTTGTCTACAAAATATTATTCAAAAAGTAATGTCCAATATCAGACTTTTAACAGAACTCATAAAATTTACCTTTTTTTTTAAACGAGCTACCATTTTTAAGAAAAGTATTTTTATTCACCATCAGGAAGCGGTGATAATCTATTAGGAAAGTTGGAATAAAAATGGTGTGTATGCCTGTCGGCTTTTCTTAAGGGACAAGGATCCTCTTAAAGGGAATCAGGGATTAATCAATCGTGTATGTTCATTGTACATCGTGCAGTCAGTTTTCATTAGATATTATTTATATTCAATTTTAAATTTTAAATTTAAATCATTTCTAACCGTACGATATATGATGAACGGACACGATTAATTGATCTCTCATACCGTCACAAAGAACATCTGGTGAGGATCTTATTCCTTTCTTATACATGCTGCATTAAACCCAAAGTCCTATCAAATGACACGATAACTTTAACAAACATGCAAAAGAAATATTAAAATACGTTTGATAACTTTTAATTTTTTAATTCTAGATTTTTATTTAATTTAAAAGGTAAAAAAATTATTTAATAACTAATTTTAATTCCCTCAAAATAAAAATTGATAAGTCAAAATTTTTAAAACTTAAAAACTAGCTTTAAGAAACTGTAAAAATTGAAAATAGGATAAATTAGATTCTCATTCTTCATTTTTTTTCTCACTAATTGAAACTTTATTTATTTTTCATTGTTGATCAATGTCTCTTAACTTGTTGGCGTGTTATTATTTGATTATTTAAATTATTTACAAGTCATTGTATGCCAATTTTAAAAATGAAAAACTTATAAACCATTTTCAAATATATATTTTTAATAATTTTTTCATATATTTCTATTTATAATTTGTACCTTTTTTCTAATTTATACAAATATTCTTTTTAGTTTTAATTTGTACCCGTAATTTTAAATTTTAATATGTACCCACATTTTTTATGAATGTAGCCATTCTAATTATATGTATTTATTTTATGTTTTAAAATATCAATAATTATTTCTTAGATAATTGTTATTAGGCACTCCAAAAATCTCATTTTGCACTCCAAACTTTCTATAATTAGAAAGAAAAAAAAACATTTATGAGGAGTGTAGATGAGATTTTTGGAGTGCTAATAACAGTTCTCATTAAACTATATTAATAATTACATGGTTACATTATTCTTTTGCTAAAACTATGTGAATAACAATATTTGTGACATCCCACATCGCCCAGGGGAGTGATCCTTATATGTATATTCTCATCCTTACCTAGCATGAGGCCTTTTGGGAGCTCACTGGCTTCGGGTTCCATCGGAACTCTGAAGTTAAGCGAGAAGGGGCTCGAGCAATCCCATGATGGGTGACCCACTGGGAAGTTGCTCGTGAGTTCCCAAAAACAAAACCGTGAGGGAATGGTAAGCCCAAAGCGGACAATATCGTGCTACGGTGGTGGAGTGGGCCCAGGAAGTGATCCGCCCCGGGTCGGGATGTGACAATTTGGTATCAGAGCCTAACCCTGGCAGTGTGTGTGTCGACGAGGACGTCGGGCCCCTAAGGGGGGTGGATTGTGACATCCCACATCGCTCAAGGGAGTGATCCTTATATGTATATTCTCATCCTTACCTAGCACGAGGCTTTTTGGGAGCTCACTGGCTTCGAGTTCCATCGGAACTCCGAAGTTAAGCGAGAAGGGGCTAGAGCAATCCTATGATGGGTGACCCACTGGGAAGTTGCTCGTGAGTTCCCAAAAACAAAACCGTGAGGGAATGGTAAGCCCAAAGCGGACAATATCGTGTTACGGTGGTGGAGCGGGCCCAAGAAGTGATCCGCTCCGGGTCAGGATGTGACAATATTACTCTATTATTGATTTTTAAATCATTGTTAATTGTAAAAATATATTTGAATTTGTTTAAATTTCATAATTTTTGGGATATTAAATTCAGAAATGCATGAGTTAAATCCCTTAAATGATGCTTGGGACCTCGATCAAACTATTTAAACAGATAAGGTTTCATTCTATCATTTTAAACTAAAAATAAAATGATAATCAATCGGCCTTGTAGCTTTCAGTTTTCATTTTTTTTTAAACAAAAAAACTAAAAGTAGTTACCAAATAATTTTCAGTTTTCAAAATAACTGCAAACAAAAACTGAAAATGAAATGAGTATAAAACAGTCCCTAAATTTTCTAAAAGCCAACTTAGCTAAACTAGTTGCCGCCATTGGTGGATTTGAGAGTGAAATAGGCATGAAAATAAGTAAAGGAATGCATCCAATTGTTAAAGTCATCCATTACGCAAATGGAATTACTCTCCAAAGCCAAAGAAACTTCATTCATGATGAAAAGGTCACACACTTTGCATATTATACACACAAAAATTGCAATATAACGAACATGAAGACACTATTTGACAACGAGTTGTGCCGACCTGAAGAGGAACTAACAATGAACCAATTACCTTACCAATAAGCATCTTATCGACGAAAATATTAAAACGAAAGATAAATTTATGACAATCCATGAGAAGAGAAAATACCAAGGCTAGGAGAAGGGAGAGAGGGGTTGTCACCAGCCACAAGCAAGAGCAAAGAGTCATTTAATTGGTAGGAGAAAGGAGAGAGAAGCTAGCAGTAGTTTCTAATATTAATATTCTATGAGTCCAAGCTCATTGTGAGGCTAAGCTCATCTTCTCTCCTCAGTGTAGATAATATTGTTTGTTCGAAGAAAAAAAAATATTCAAGAGTCCATGCTTTCGAGTTATAGTAACAAAAGATAAAGCAAAAATAGTTGTAATTTCAACAACGCCTTTGTAATGCATTTGTAGTATTTTTAGTAATAATTTTGTAATTTTTGAGTAGTTCATCAACGCTGTTTGTTTAATATATTTTTAATTAAGAGCATAATCGGGAGGTGTAAATATGAGTTTACTACATTGAGAGAGAGAAATTTGAGATCTTATTTATTTTTTCTCTCTAGTCCACCTCCCAAATATGTAAGTATACATTTTATTTATATATTATGGCGTTTATAGATAATTTACATTAATCATTAGAGAGATTTACGACCGAAAAAATATAAATTATTCACTTCAAAACATTTCTGCTATTAGATTGAGTCTAATTAAAGTTATTTGTTCGCCAAAACATATGGCTAGAAAATTCCGTGTCTAATCCTAGCTAACTCGTTCGTTGTTTTTTTTTTTTTTTTTTTTGAACAATGTTCTTTCAGTTGTGTATATATGTGTTACATTCTCTCCATAAATCCATTGGAATTTCTGTTGTTCTTTTATCAGCCAAGAACAGATTACGTAAGAGAAATAATTAAGTTTAGGTTTTGAGTATCTTTGTTTTCGTAAATATGTCTGTGGCTTCTGTCGGAATGGGTGCTCTGAGAACGGCATTTCAAATACTGTTTGATGCTGTAAAATCAGCGCAGGAGGAAACCACAATGTTCGAGCACCTCCTCGGTGACATCAAATCTACTCTGGACTTTCTACAGCCACTCATCAAAGACATCGAAAATTATAAGTCGAAAGAAGGACTGGAATATTTTGCAATACAAATGGAGGAGGCAGCAAATCTTGTCCAAAAGTGCAGCAAAGTTGGCATGTGGAGAAAATACAAATACACCAACAAGCTTCATCAACTGAACAAATATCTTCGAAGAGTGTTTGATATGCTCAAAGTGCAGGGCATAAAGGATATGAGGGAGACGTTGGTTTCTTTGAGGAATATCGAGGCGGCGCTCTCTGGAATAGAAGAGAAGTTGGTGATGACAAGTAATCACCCTGAAAGGTTAAATGTTCGTCTGCGGTGCCTGAACCGCCATGCATTACGGTCGGGTTGGATTGGCCGTTGAAGGAGTTGAAGATGAAGCTACTCAAGGATGAAAAGGTGTCGATGCTTGTGCTTACTGCAGCTGGAGGATGTGGGAAAACCACCTTAGCTAAAATGTTTTGTCAAGATCAAGAAGTCAAAGGTATGCTATCTATGATTTTAACTTTTTTATTTTGTGAAGTGTTATCCTAGCTAGTTAAGAAGTATACTATGCACTAGCGCAATGACCCCTGTAAAACGCCCGCCAGTCCCACCAAAAACTTGTTAAAGAGAATACAAGGTACAACAAAGGTACAACAAAGGGGACATGAAACTAAACCGTGCGAAAATTAAGAACGTTCACAAATTCTTCTACATATAGATGTTGCTTGACCACTTAATTACCTGATCTGAGAATTGCAGATATATCTAATCAAAACCTTTATATTAACACCTTTCTTACATTTTGTTTGGATAGATACATTCAAGAACAACATCTTCTTTGTCAATGTCTCGAAAAATCCCAACTTGGACCTTATTGTACATGAACTATATCAACAGAAGGGGTCTGAGCTGCCTGCTTTCCAAAACGAATTCATGGCAGTTAAATGGTTGCAAATTTTTTTGAAGGAATCAAGACACAACCCTCTGTTGTTTGTCCTGGACGATGTTTGTAAGATTTTACCATGTGTGTGAGTTTGCCACATCATTTTATCTGTATTATATTAAATAAGAAATAGAATTATACATGTATTAGGAGATAAATAATATAATTATTTATATCAAAATTGATTGGGAATAGAACTCTGAGGGAGTGGTTTACGCCACTCACATAATGGGATGACAGTTTTCCTTAATAGGAGGAAACTGTCAACAGTTGGATATATATGGATTTGGTCTCTCCTCTCAGTCTTATGTTCATTAAGAAGTTTTCCCTATTGAAACTGAACACCAATTGCCAGAGAGGAGAAGGCTAATTCAAGAACCATTTACTATGAATTCATCAAGTAAGTTTTACAGATTGTTTCTATAGAGTCAATGCTGTATTTGATTGTGATGTTAATTGTAGTTCCTTGTATTTAATTGGTTTAGATTCTTTATTTGAAAAACACCAACATGTGGTATCAGAGCCACCAGTTAAATCATGAACTCAATTATTTTGACTTAAAGAATATAAAGCTGAAACGGTGCCGTTGGTCTTTTGGGTATAAAACTTCACTTTTCTTCCGCTATTCTGGGTACAACGATGAACTTCTTCTCTTCAATTCTTATATGGCGGCTGTTCAAATTTTCTTTTCTGATCTTGATATTTGAGATTGATCTCAATTTTATCAACTCTACTTTTCGTCTTATATTAAAGGTATGGACCTTAATTTAGTTTTCTGCCATTTCGATCATTATTTCATCAAAATTCTATAATCTTGTCTAATTAAATCAGATAAAGTTTACATTTTGTTTAAAATTATTACTGTAATCGTTTATTTTGAGTTCGTTTTCGATTATGGTTATAGTTGTGAACCTTGTCTAAATCATATTAGAATTCATTGGAAATCAAATTTAGTTGAATTGATTTGTCTGATGGCCTTCTGTAAATTTTTGTTTTTTATCAATATCTTGGATCGACAAAATATGAATTCTGGGTTGGTTTTATTAAGATGTTCAATTTGCTACCAAAGTGGTTTATTTGAAATTTTGCTCTTAAGAAATCAAGTTTCGTTTAACCAGATTATGGTTTATGAACTGTAACAAGTAAAATTAGCCTCCAAAGGGGTTGTTTTTGCTGGGATTAGTCATAAGCTAATGTATAGTGAGCAATGGAAAACTTGGATTATGTATTGTTCTTCTTGCCTAAAGGTGTGGATTGACATAATTTCTGGTGCTTTATTCTTGGCTATGCAAATGTTTGAATGTTCATCTTAATATATAGAATGGTTTCTTGCCCAAAGGTGTAACCAGTTTCTATAGTTGAATATGGAGAAAGCTTGTTCAACTTTCTTGTCATAGATATTATGAAATTCAAACACTTATGAAATTCTGAACAACTTTCAAGTCTCAATATTCTGAATCTCATCAATATTGAGAAATTAAATGGGAACAACTTCAAAACATGGAAGCAGCAAATTGACATGAATTTGGGACTTTTGGAGTTTGCGATTGCTTTCAAGCAGCCTAAGCCACATGCCTTGACTACCGAGAGTACAAAAGAACAGAAAGATGCATTTGAAAAATGGGAAAGAGCAAATGAAATGTCCCTACTTATTATGCAGAGTGCTATGAAGGAACATATTAGAGGAGGCATGCCTTCATGTGATTTGGCTAAGGATTATTTGACAGCTATTGAGGAAAAATACAAGAGGTCAGATAAAGAGGAGGCAGGGTCTTATTTATCCTCTCTCACTTCTGCCAAGTTTGATGGGATTGGGAGCATCAGAGAACACCTACTCAAGCTTGTTAATATTGCCAACAAGCTGAACAACTTAGATGTGCCGATTTCTGAGCAATTTCTAGTGCACATAGCACTTGGTTCTCTATCAACTGAATATGAACAGGTCAAAATCAACTACAACACACAAAAGGAATCCTGGAGTGTTAATGAACTGATTGCAATCTGTTGTCAAGAAGAAGAAAGGCTCAAGAAAGGCAAGGAAGAAGCTGTCAACCTTGTGAATATGGGAAAAGGGAAGAAGGCTGCTGCATTCAACAAATTTGGAAATGCTGGGAACTTTCCAATCAAATCTGTAAAATTCAAAGCAGGTTCTTCTTCTAGAACTAAAAAGGGTGCTCAAAACCTTGGTGTCTTTGCAAAAAATGTTCCTTCCTCTAATTTGAAAGTGAGTAAAGATTGTGTCAAAAAATGTCATTTTTGTCAGTCAACTAAACATCTTAGAAGAGATTGTGCTGGTTTTAAGGCTTGGTTGATTAAGAAAGGTATCAAAATTGTTGATGTTTTTGTTACTGTTGAATCAAATTTAGTTTTTGTACCTCAAAATTCATGGTGGTTTGATACTGGTTGCACTGTCCATATCACTAATTCATTGCAGGGATTCAAAAGCCAAAGGGAACCAAGTAGAGAGGCCTACAGAGTGTTTGTTGGAAATGGGACAAAAGTAGATGTCGAGTCTGTTGGAAGTATCAAATTAGAGTTATCTTCTGGTTTTATTTTAACTTTGAACAATGTTTTATATGTACCTTCTATGAGAAGGAATTTATTTTCAGTTTCTAAGTTTGTAATGGATGGTTTTTCTTTTATCGGAGATAATGAAAGCATCAGACTTTTTCATAAGAACCAATTTGATAATTTACTTGGTTATGCTTTTTCAAATGGGGATTTATGGCAGCTTCAATGTACTTATGTTCAAGAATGTTTCAATATTGAAAATTCTGCTCCTAAGAGAGTGCTCTCTAATGATAAGTCATCTATGCTTTGGCATAGGAGATTGGGGCATATCTCTAAGGATAGAATGAAACGTTTGATGAAATCTAGTATGCTGCCAGAATTGGATTTTACTGATTTAGAGTCATGCATTGATTGTTTTAAAGGCAAAACCACAAGTACTAAGAAGCTAGGTTCAACTAGAAGCAGTAACTTATTAGAAATAATACACACAGATGTTTGTGGCCCATTTCCAACAAAGACTATCTGTGGTAATCTCTATTTTGTTCTATTTATTGATGATTTTTCACGGTTCACTTATCTTTATTTAATTTCTGAAAAGTCTCAAGTTTTCAATTGTTTTAAAGTCTTTAAATTGGAAGTTGAAAAACAATTAGAAAAGTCTATTAAAGTTGTTAGGTCAGATAGAGGAGGGGAATTTTTTGGCAGGTACACAGAAAGTGGGCAACAAAAGGGACCTTTTGCCTTGTTTCTCCAACAACAGGGGATAGTGGCACAATATACAACTCCGGGAACCCCACATCAAAATGGAGTAGCTGAGAGAAGAAATAGAACATTGAAAGACATGGTAAGAAGCATGCTATCTCATTCTCAATTGCCAGAATTCTTATGGGGAGAAGCTATAAAGACTGCCAACTATATTCTTAATCATGTGCCTAGCAAATCTTTTCACTCTACTCCATTTGAAATCTGGACAAGCAGGAAACCAAGCTTAGCTCATTTTCACACTTGGGGTTGTAGAGCAAAAGCACGACTTTATAATCCTAATGAAAGGAAGCTTGATCCAAGAACGACCAGTTGTTATTTTGTGGGTTATTCAGAGAAGTCAAAGGGATTTAAATTCTATTATCCTCATTCTCATACTTGAATTTCTGAGACAAATAATGCAAAGTTCATTGAGGATTTCAATACACTCCACTGTCAATCCAAGAATTCATATGTTTTTGAGGAAATTGATGAAACACAAGGGCCATCTTCCAGCAATACTGTATCTCTGCCTATTCCCATGCAAAGTGTAGCTTTTGAGAATTAGGTTACATCCACTCAACAACCTGAAATCAATGTAGTTCCACCTCAGATTGTTGATATGCAACCATTACAGCCACAAGAAGAAAACATAGTAACTGCACCAGTTCTGAGAAAGTCTCAAAGACCAAGAAAGTCAGCATTTCTGATGACTATTTGGTTTACTTACAGGAAGTCGAATATGATTTGGCAGATGATGATGATCCTACTTCTTTTCAATAAGCTATGCAAAGTGATAAAGCTGCCTTTTGGCTTACAACTATGGAAGATGAATTGGCATCTATGCAGAAAAACAAAGTGTGGTCCTTAGAAACTCCTAATCCTACAATTAAGCCTATAGGATGTAAATGGGTTTTTAAGACCAAACGTGACTCACAAGGAAGAATTGAGAGGCACAAGGCCAGACATGTAGCCAAGGGGTTTACTCAGAAAGAGGGTTTGGATTATAATGAGACTTTTTCACCAGTTTCTACAAAAGATTCTTTAAGAATAATTATGGCTCTTACAGCTCATTTTGATCTTCACTTGCATCAAATGGACGTGAAAACTGCTTTTCTCAATGGCAGCTTGGATGAAGATATTTATATGGTTCAACCACCTGGATTTGTTGAAAGAGGGAAAGAAAATCTGGTATGTAAACTGAACAAATCTATTTACGGTCTCAAGCAGGCTTCGAGACAGTGGTATCTCAAATTTGATAACGTGGTTTCTTCTTCTGGTTTTGTTGAAAATAAAATTGATAATTGTATCTACATGAAGATGGTGAAATTCAATTTCATTTTTCTTGTTCTTTATGTGGATGACATATTGCTTGCTAGCTCAGATTTTCAGTTATTGCAAGAGACAAAAAGCATGTTAGCCAACAATTTTGATATGAAAGATTTGGGAGAGGCTAATTATGTTTTGGGTATCGAGATAGTCAGAGATAGAGCTAAAAGAGTATTGGGATTGTCTCAACAAAACAATATAAACAAAGTTCTAAGGAGATTCAATATGGAAGCATGTTCTGGTGGTGATGTTCCTATTGGCAAGGGAGACCAATTTTCGGTTGATCAGTGTCCCAAAACAGATTATGAAATAGAAACCATGAAGGATAAGCCTTATGCCTCATTGGTTGGAAGTGTCATGTATGCTCAGGTATGTACTTGACCAAATTTGGCCTTTGCAGTAAGTGTGTTGGGAAGATTTCAACAAAATCCAGGTATCTGTTATTGGAATTCAGCCGAAAAGGTTTTGAGGTATCTGCAGAAAACCAAGTCTTACATGCTGATATATAATCATGTAGATTCCCTTGATTTAGTGTGTTATAGTGATGCTGATTTGGGTGGAGATATTAACGATCGTATGTCAACAAGTGGATACATTTTTCTCTTGGCAAATGGTGCTGTTTCATGGAAGAGCCAGAAACAAAAGACTCGAGCAGTATCAACCATGGAGTCTGAGTATATTGGATGCTTTGAAGCTGTTAGACATTCTAACTGGCTTAGGAATATGATTTTGGATATGAAAATTGTCAAAAACATAGAACGACCATTGAAGCTATATTGTGACAATAGCTCAACTGTTTTCTTTGCTAAGAACAACAAGCGTTCTGAAGCTTCAAGGCTTATTAACATCAAGTATTTGGTGGTTCAAGACAAGGTCAGAGATAAGGTCATTGACATAGAGCACATTAGTACTCATAATATGATTGCAGACCCTTTGACGAAGGCAGTGAACGTTACAACCTTCCAGAGGTTGGTGCCAAAGATGGGCCTACATGCATCTCTTGATCTGGTTTGAATGTGGGAGAAAGGTACTGTTTTCTCTTTTTGTTTCAACTCTTCATGTTGTTAACTAGACAGTGGACTTATCTGTGTTATAGATGAGTTTTATTTCTTGTAAGCAAATTACATTATGTTGGTAATTTCTTATGGAGTAATTTTCACTTGGATCTAGTATTATTGATTGTGTTTTGCAAAACTATTAAGAAATTTTGGAATGTCTATGACATTAAAAGGACCAAAATGTGGGAGCTTTATTGGTACCAAAGTTTTCACACATCGATTCCCTAATTACAATGATGACACTTGATATGATTACTAAGTGATTGTAGAGTGCTGGTACAAGAATGGTTGTGTCAAGTTTTCTATAGTCCTGTAATTGTATTGATGTGGAGAGTTATTGAAAATTCTGGTATACATGAGTATGATTCCGTGATCACTATTGCCTTATTGGATGTAATATTATTTCGGAAATGATGAGGCTGCACTCATATGGGAGAATGTAAGATTTTACCATGTGTGTGAGTTTGCCACATCATTTTATCTGTATTATATTAAATAAGAAATAGAATTATACATGTATTAGGACATAAATAATATAATTATTTATATCAAAATTGATTGGGAATAGAACTCTGAGGGAGTGGTTTACGCCACTCACATAATGGGATGACAGTTTTCCTTAATAGGAGGAAACTGTCAACAGTTGGATATATATGGATTTGGTCTCTTCTCTCACTCTTATGTTCATTAAGAAGTTTTCCCTATTGAAACTGAACACCAATTGCCAGAGAGGAGAAGGCTAATTCAAGAACCATTTACTATGAATTCATCAAGTAAGTTTTACAGATTGTTTCTATAGAGTCAATGTTGTATTTGATTGTGATGTTAATTGTAGTTCCTTGTATTTAATTGGTTTAGATTCTTTATTTGAAAAACACCAACAGTTTGGTCAGGATCAGAGTCCCTTCTTGATAAGTTTGATCAATTCAAGTTTTCAAATTACAAGATTTTGGTCACATCAAGATTTTCATTTCCGAGATTTGGTTCTCCATACCATTTGGCATTATTGAATGATGAGGATGCAATGGCTCTTTTTCACTATTCAGCATCCTTGGAGGATAAGAGCTCTTATACTTCCGAAGATCTTTCGAGAAATGTGACTTCTTAGTCTGCAGCGCATAACATTCGAGGATCCACACACGTTAACACTTCCATTTACCGTCTTATAATTAGAATGAGAGTAGACATTTAACAATTTTATCATCTTTATTAAACCATTTAGATGATTCACAACAATTTAACCAAATAGTAACTGAATTCATTCGGGATAATTAAATTGCAGATTATCAAGGGCTCTAAGGGATGCCCACTTGCCATTGCATTGATTGGGAGGTCACTTCATGGCCAGCCTATAGAAATCTGGCAGAAAAGAGTACTGGATTGGTGCAAAGGTTCATCTATTCTTGATTCTGACAAGGATTTGCTTGCTTGCCTCCAAAGCAGCTTAGATGCCTTGGATAAAGAAAAGACAATCATCAAGGAATGTTTCCTCGATCTAGGTTCATTTCCCGATGACCAAAGAATCGTTGCTGCTGTCCTCATTGACATGTGGGCGGAGTTATATGGGCTAGATGAAGAAATTCTGACCATTGCCAACCTTCATGAACTCACCACCCGAAGTTTGGCAAATCTTGTTGTCACAAGGTATGCACCCTGCTCATAGTTTTCTATTCCAATATGTATACCGAACGAATCATGAAAGAAATTAGTATTGATCATCCAGGCATGAGAGGGAGGCAGACGGCTATTACACTGAACACTTTGTCACCCAGCATGGCATGCTTAGAGAATTGGCGATCCATCAGGTGAGTCAAGACCCAATAGACCAGAAGGAAGGTCTAGTTATAAACATATGTGGGGACAATCTTCCTAAGTGGTTGACAGAACAAAAGTATCAAGCGTTCAAGGCTCGACTATTATCTATCTGAACAGGTTCCATCAATCTCTATAGTAAATACTTATACATGCACACACGTATGTGTGCATGGACCACCCTTGTGTGCATACACAGACGGTCATTCATACTAAGACTTCAATAGACTTGGGCACATTTAATTCAATCCACACTAACATCTTAAAGCGTGTTGTTTGCAGATGGAGCCTTCTCATCAAAATGGCCAAACATGCAAGTACCCGAAGCAGAGGTTCTAGTTCAGAATTTTCAAGCAAACAACTATGCCTTACCTGATTTTGTGGAGAAAATGGATAAACTAAAGGTTCTAATAATCACAAATTACAGTTTGTCACCTGCTGAAGTAGATAATTTTGAACTACTTGGTTCGTTATCAAATCTTAAGAGAATTAGATTAGAACGTATTTCAATTCCCTCCATAAGCAAGGTCCTCAAACAGTTGAAATGTTTGCAAAAGATGCGCTTTTCATGTGCGATATCAGTCAAGGTTTCGTCCAAATTTTAGATGCACTGCCAAATCTAGTGGAATTGAACATAGATTATTGCCACGACCTGGTGGAACTTCCTGCCAACCTTGGTGACCTTATTCACCTTACGAAGCTTAGCATCACCAACTGTCATAAGCTATCCACGTTGCCTGAGGACATCGGAAAGTTAGTCAATTTAGAAGTGTTGAGGCTTAGGTCATGTGCAGACTTGTTAAAGTTGCCACGCTCAATTAGGAACCTTAATAATGTAAAAATTTTCGACATATCCGATTGCTTTAGCGTAAAGGAGTTACCCAAGGATATTGGTGCAATGCGCAGTTTGGAAAAGATAAACGTTAGCCAGTGCTCAGGATTGAAAGAGCTGTCTGCTTCTGTTTTGGATCTTGAGCAGTTGAATGAAGTGATATGTGACAAGGAGACGGAATTTTTATGGGAAACCTTCTTACCATATTTGACAGACGTACACATAAAGGTGACCAAAGAAGATATGAACCTAAATTGGCTCAACAAGCTTCCTGGAGGCCATGGTCCTTGATCAATGAATGTTGGTGCAATGTATGCAAGGTGATTGTGTTTAATGTTTTTTTTATGCAGTGTGATTGTGTTTAATTATTTTTTCTTTCATAATTTACTTCTGTTTTATGTTTTAGATGTTTTTCAATACCATTGCAGCACTGTGGAAAAATTATAATAATTCACAATGGGTAGCGACTTTCACACCCCGTTTTCTCTTCTACACTCCTCACCACTCAACTCTTCCTTGATTCTCCTTCGATTTCTTCAATTGCACGGCTAGAATAACAGAGGGAAGTGCATGGATAGAAAATGAGAGTGCGAAAATCACTACCCATTACAAAAAAGAAAGTATTAATCTATGTATGTGTGACCTTTCCTGCCTTTCCACTGTTTTCTGGTGATTTTCCTCACAAAACAAGTTTCCTGCAAAATGGCAAATTATGGGGTTTTGTTGCTGTCTATTTCCTTCTTTTCCTTTGATGCTTTTGCTTCTTTATGTCAACCAATATTATGTACTAAATTCCTCGATGTGGTCCTACCGGGTAGTGTCTACTTATACTTAAAAAATACATAATTTTTTTGGGATATATAAACTATAAAATAGAATAAATATAGATTATAAAGTATTAGAACATAATGATTAATGAAAACTTGGGGATCAAACATATAATGTGTGGACATAGGTATTTAACAAGTCTCTTCAATTTATTGAAAAAATAAAAATAAAAATACAAAATAAAAGATATTTATTTTCTGTCTAAGTGGGAATTGCGACCTAGATGGGTTTGGGCGGGCTAGGCAGGTCTAAGCATCATTTTTTTAATTTTCAAACGCTTAAGGATTAATTGGAGAAGTGGCCAGTCGCTTAGCGCCTAGGCGGAGCCAATGCAGTGCTAGGCAGGAATTTTTAGAACAACGTGAGTCATTGACCTACAAAGTTTTGCAAATGACATATTGTTTTTTTCATTGAATATGAATATACATTGTGTTTAGTTTGACTTTATTGATATATTGTTCTCTTCTCGGCTTCCAAACTTATCTTATGACTTAAAGAGTAGTCTCTCCCAATGCACCCAAGTTTCAATTTCTCCCCGTAGTTTAAATTAGTTCAAAGGCAAATTATTGTTGTGAGTTATATATTAGTTAAAGTGTAAATAGTAGTATGTTGTCCCACATTGATGAAGTGCATATGTAATACCAATTGTAACTCCTATATATACTCCACTTTGGAGATTAATGAATATACAAGAAATTTCCAAATGTTGTCATATATATTTTTGGTATTTACCATGTTTAATTTAACTTGGCATCAGAGCAATTCGCTCTTGGTGACCTATGTGCTTTAATTTTGTGCCCACTCTCGTCGTGATTTCCTTCGTTCAAAAAAAAAAAAAAAAAAATTGATCTGCCACAATGTTTTGGTAAATTGTGTTAATTCCGCTGCACATCTTTTGTGCCTTTATTGTTCATCATTTAGCTAAATGATTCAATATAATCATAGTGTTGTTATGCATCTTGGTGGAACAAATATATGGATAATTGATACTGGGGCCGATCATGTGACCGGTGACCCTAGAGTGTTTGATGAGTTACGTGACTATATTCGTGATCCGTATATTACTAGTGTAAATGGAGCACCTTCCCCTATGAAGGGTGAAGGCATTATCTCTCTTTCTCCAACCTTATCACTGGTCCATGCTTTACTTGTTTCTGATGTTAAGTGAAATCTTTTGTCGGTAGGAAAACTACTTGATACCTTATATTATTCCGCTCACTTCTACTCCACGTATTGTTATTTTCAAGACATTCAAACTCAGAAGATAATTGGTCATGGTAAAAGAATTGGGGGTTTGTACATCTTGACTAAGAAGGATACTATTGTTTCAGGTTTAAATAATCATCAAGTTCTAAGTGCTAAAGTGGATGATAGACATCAAATTTGGTTGTGGCAAATCTTTTGAGACATCCATCATTCAGTTTTATGAAGCATCTATTTCCTTCTTTGTTTCACACTTGTAGTGATTCAGAGTTCAAGTGTGAAACATGTGTCATGGCTAAGAGTCATTGTGCTTCCTTTCCCATATGTGATTCTAAAGCTACTTTGCCATTTGATTTGATATATTTTGATTTATGGGATCCAGCGAAGGTTACTTCTAATGGATTCTGTTGGTTTGTTACTTTTATTAATGATTGTACTTGATTAAGTTAGGTGTTCTTGATGAAGATCGAATAAGAGTGATGTCTCTTTGCTTCTTCAAGAATTTTGTGCAATGGTGTCTACTCAGTTGCAGACCAAAGTTAAGGTCTTCATGTCTGATAACGGAGGAGAATATGTGAATTACACTTTGGCATGCTTTTTTCGTGATCAGGATATTATTCACCAGACGATTACTCTGTTTACACGCCAACAAAATGGTGTGTTTGAACTGAAGAATTGTCAAATACTAGAGGTTGCTCGTTCCTTGATATTGGATAAATGTGTTCCTAATCATTTGTGGGGACATGCAGTTTTGGCTGTTGTGTATTTGATAAATCGTGTTCCAAGTAGGGTTCTTGATTTTCAAACACCACTTGATGTGCTACAAAAACATGTTTCTCCTGGTTCTATATCCAAACTTCCTCTGAAGGTGTTTGATAAATACGTTATCGTTATCTATATGGTAAATACTTAAACATGCACACAAGTATGTGCGCACGGACATGCTTGTGTGCACACACACTCGCTCATTCATACTAAGACCTCAATAGGACTTCAGTACATTTAATTTCAACCCACACTAACATCTTAAAGCTTATGGTTTGTAGATGGAGCCTTCTCAGCAAAATGGCAAAACATGCAAGTACCCGAAGCAGAGGTTCTAATTTTGAATTTTCAAACAAAGAATTATGCCTTACCTCAGTTCGTGGAGAAAATGGATAAGGGTTCTAATAATCTGGTTTGTCACCGGACTAGATAATTTTGAACTAATTGGTTCGTTATCCAATCTTAAGAGAATTAGATTAGAATGTATTTCAATTCCCTCCATAAGCAAGGTCCTCAAACCTTTGAAAAGTTTGCAAAAGATATCATTTTTCATGTGTGATATCGATCAAGGTTTCAACGACTGTTCCATTTCAATCTCATCAGCATTCCCAAATCTAGAAGAAATGAACATCGACTATTGCAGTCATTTAATTGAATTGCCTGCCAAGCTTTGTGATCTTAGTAAACTAAAGAAGCTCAGTATCACCAACTGTCATAAGCTATCTGCCTTGCCTGAAGGGATTAGAAAGTTGGAAAATTTAGAAATGTTGAGGCTAAGATCCTGCACAGAACTGTCAAAGCTTCCAACCTTGATGAAGAACCTTGGAAAGGCAAAATTTCTTGATATATGTGATTGCTTCGGCATCAAGGTGTTGCCCAAAGACATTGGTGAAATGAGTAGTTTAAGAAAGATCAATATGAGACAATGCTCAAAGTTGCAAGAGCTGCCTCCATCAGTCATGGATCTTCACGAGCAGTTAGAGGAAGTGATTTGTGATGAAGAGAAGAAACATTTGTCGGAATCCTTCTTAGCCAGAGACAAAATCAAGGTGGCAAAAGAAAAAACCAATCTGAAATGGCTCGAAAAGCCTTAGCTGTTAGAGCAACGTTTTTCTGATTTGTGTTGCATTGTTTTCTTTAATTTGTATTTTCTTGTTTGATTTCATTCTTAGTTTTGTCTAATTTCGAAGTTTCATCACATCAATTTGTAATACTGTTTATATCAAATTCTCTTGAGTCTTAAGAAATTATGCGTTATATTTCCTGTGTAATTATGATGTTATGGTTTTACACAATATAAATAATGTGTATTATATTTTCTTGGATTATACAAAAAATGTTTTTTTACTGCACCTAATATGTAAATTATGCATTTAGTTATATTGACAAGTTTTCCTTTGTTGCTCACATAGATGATTATATATTGAGATATTCTAAGTTGAGGTATATAATATTTTGATTTAATGACGTTGTTATGTTGATATCGTCGTTAGACCATCTCCAACTCTTGGGTCAAAACCCAAAATTTTTAGTCCACAAAATTTAGGTTTTAATCCAAAAACAGTTTTTTTACTCCAACCCTTATGAGTTAAATTTTTAGCTTGAGATTAAGAATGAATTTGGGCTATTTTTTTTAAATAACTTTTGGAAAAAAAATTAAGTAGACTATCCTTATTTAATTTTATGAACATTTTAACCTAAAAAGATTTAGATTTCGATAAGTATTGAAAAAATTACTAAATCGACACCATGAAACTCATGAATACTATCAAAGAATATGAAACACACATGATAGAGATGTATAAAACACGAAACACATGAAACATATATAAAACACAGGAAATACATGAAACATACGAAACACATAAAACACATACAAAACACATGATAGAGATGTATGACACACGAAGCACATACAAAATACATATGAAACACATGAAACACAAACCTACACACACCATATTCTTCAATCATCCTCTTTATAAGCATAGGTTGAATACCTAACCATCACATAACATATTCACCAATCATCCATCTTTCATAAAGTTTCTGTTTTCTCAAAATTATCCAACTTTCATAGTGTTTTTGTTTCCTCAAAAATATCAATGGGTGATAGAAGAAGGTGTAGCCTGTCATTGCAAATGGCAAGCCAATGTTGCGGTTGAGGAAGAAGAAGTCAACAATGAAGAAATCGAATTTGCAAACTCACTTATGCAAAATGGGCAACATGCCGAATCTAGCTTTCATGGTTCTGTCGCGGGCCATTCATTTGTGCAGCGTGATAGAGAAGAGTGCCATGACAGGATGATTAAAGACTACTTCATCAAATGTTCGAGATATCATCCTCATGATTTTCGACGGCGATATCGGATGAGGAGAGAGCTTTTTAAAAGCATTTTGAATGCAGTTGTCCACTATGACCACTACTTTGCAATGAAGATAGATATTATAGGCCAACAAAGTCTCACCTCATAAGAAGCTCACATCTGCATTTCGAATGCTAGCTAATGGGTGCTTTGCAGACTCATTGAAAAATATTGTTGATGTGTAGCGATCACTGCTATTGAGAACATCAACCACTTCTATAAGGCAATTAAAGTCATATATGGACAGACAAACCTCTGAAAGCCAAATCGTGAAGACTTGAAGAGGCTTCTACGTAAGGCAGACACAAGAGGCTTCTCTGGCATGATAGGAAGTCTCGATTGTATGCATTAGGAGTGGAAGAATTGTCAAATTTCTTGAGTAGGCCAATTTAAGGGCCGTCGCAACAAGACAACCATTGTGATTAAGGTTGTGACATCTTACGACACTTGGATTTGACATGCATTCTTCGACACCTTTGGATCAAACAACGATATTAATGTTATTTGGTTTTCTCCCTATTCGAAGATGTTGTCTATGGATGGCAACCAAAATAGAGGTACAAGGTAAATGGTAATAGATATGAGCTAGGTTGCTACTTAACTGATGATATTTATCCTAGCTGGTCTACCTTTTGAAAAGTTATTATCATCTCGATGGTGCAAAGATGAAATTGTTTTCGTGGAAATAAGAGTCTTACAGGAAAGATGAAAGATCGTTCGGATCTTACAAACTCGATGGGTCATTGTTAGAGAGGTTGCAAGATTCTGGAGTATGGAAAACCTCCATTCAATCATGATGACATACAAAATTTTGCATAACATGATTGTTGAAGATGAGTACGTAGAAATTGAAGAAGATTTTGATGAAGATGTCGATGGCGACCAACCAATATATGCTAGAACTATGGCAAGAGACGCTGAATATCTCGTTGCAACCACATATGAGACTCAAGAGGATAAGGTCACACTGAGTGAATACATGACATGTCTTGCTAGAATTCAAGCTCCTCAAGTTCATGACACACTTGGAAAAGATTTGGTTGAGCATATATGGCATTGAGAAGGAGAACGGTGATTATAGACTAGCTTGTAATAAATTTAAGTATGCTGGTGTGGTTGTTTCCTTATAATAAATTTAAGTGTGCTAGTATGTTGGTATTTCCATATATTATCTTTCTTTGTTGCAAATAGATTTTTTTTTTTAAATTTCAACAATTAATAAACCATAAAATTAATAAATCTTCATTAATAAGCTACATAAAATTAATACAAACAATAATTAATAAACTATATAAAATTAATTCAAACAATAATTAATAAACTACATATAAATTAATACAACAATTACTAATCACAATAATATTGACCATCTTGACTTGCTGGTGGATTTGGTGGTGGACTTGGGATATAGGCTTAAAATGAATTATCATCTTGAAAGATACTCGTTGTGGCATTCTTTCCAATAATTTCCTTTTGCTTATCACAGGAGAACTTCTTCATATTTGGAGTCTATTTGTTGAGGTTCTCCCTAATCATATCAAAATCGAATCTTTCTTGCTCCATTTCCGATTGCTTCTTAAAGGCCAAGCACATTTGTATCGCTTCCTCCTCTTGAAAGTCTTGGTCTCCAGACAATTTTACAACTCTGGAAGAAATCGTTGCACCAATTGGATCTTGCATCTTCCCCTTTATCTTTACTTCTTTTTGTTTATCTCTTCCCGGGAACCTTGGAAAAGAAGAAGTTGGGATCCTTCATTGCCAACATTTGTGCTCGCGTCTTCACTAGAAAATAAATTTTCCCCTTGTTGGTCCGCATCGGTTCCTCATCTTGGACAACTCTTGAGGACGTCCCAAGCATGATGCTACTTAAAAGTTTTTGGATGAATTTTGACTCAAATATATATTTTGTAAATTATTTTAGCTGTTGAATTTAAATTTGGACTGTTACATTTTTTTTTTTTTTTTTACTGTTGGATTTGATCATATTAAATCTTAGATGTTGGAATCAATGAATTTATAAATATAAAACAAAAAAATAAAATAAATTTTAAACTTGGATCGTTGGATCAAGCAACAATCTAATGAATCACTGTCGTAGGATGAAAGAAAGAGTCGTTGGGCTCAATTGGATGGACGATAGACCCACGTGCACAGAATCACCTAACTGTTAGTCTTTCGCACCTCACGTCTTGCTCTACGCGCTCAGCCAATTTAGGGTGCGTCCACGGGCATATGTGGGACCCTTTAAGGGTTGAAATGAAATTAAAAGAGAAAATACAAGATAAATTTTGAGACTTACTTCAAAAATTAGAGTGAGTCTTGTTGCAAAATTAAAATTTTCAAAATATAATCGGTGATAACTTGTCAAATATAATCCTGGTGGCCGACCGTAACTGCAATTCTGCAAGTAGGAGGAATTGTTAAACATTAGTCATATGGACAGGCTTCCTCTCAAGATCCTTTCTTTCTAATCCATCAAGTTCAGAGATTCGAATCATTAAAATTTGATCTAATAATTATAATAATAGTCTACTTTAAAAGTTATAATAACTTTAACAATTGGATTAAATTTTAATAATTCAAATCTCCGAATTTAATGGATTAATCCTTTCCCATACTGCTCATCGGCTCTCTATGCTGTTGTCGCCTTTCGAAATTTGCCTTCACAATTTATTAGGATAAGAAGCAATATTTTCTGAGAAAAATACAATTCTGGTCGCCATCTACCTGCAATATGGTTGTTGGATTCTCTCTTTCGCTCTCACCATGAAGCTTCCCAGACATGGTGATGCGGTTTCCTGATTAATTTCCAAGTCTCCCTCCACACTCAATCAGCTATTGCTTAAGTCAACGCGCTCCAACTCCGAAATTTCTATCGAGCTTCAAAGTAAGTATTTCTTTGCCAACTCCCAGATGGTTTGTTTATCCTATCTTGCTTGATCACCAACAACGTAAGAGAATATCGAACTCTGTATTGCTTGTTTTCTGAATCTCTTTATTTTGGGTTCCAAGTTTAAAAGTGTCTCATTTTTCCACAGTTTCTAATCTGTTATTGTTTTGGGAAAGTGGGTAAAATCAAATCTCAAATATCGAAGACATACTGAAAAACTGATGATTTCAGCAGCCGGGTGAAAAATGATCGTTGTCGTAAATTTTAGATTGAAACTTTGTAAGTTTTTCTGATTTTGGTGTTGGTTTTTGCTGTTAAGAATCAAGGAATGAGTGGAGTAGGCGACCTTTTCGGAGGGGCTGGTTCCACCAAGAATGTAATGTTTAAGCCCCTACTCAAAAACCTCAAATTCAGGTTAGACTCTTTGGAACCATTGTTGAAAGCTATAGAAGAATCCAACAAGAAATTGGACCTATCGGATCAGGAACTCATAAATTTGAAAGTACATTTGGAGGAGGGCATAGATCTCGTCCAAAAGTGCAAAAAGATTCGACGGTGGAGCGTATTATTATACAAAAGGTACAAGTACGCCAACAAGCTGATTGAATGGGATGCATCTCTTCAACGACTTTTGGACATACTAAAAGCTCAGGGACTAAGGGATGTGAAGGACAGTGTGGTTACGTTGAGGAATATAGAGAACGTGATCAGCAGAATTGAATCGAATATGGTGATACTGAAACAACCCGACAGTGATGCTTGGTGTGCAGTACCTGAACTTCCGCCGCTCGTGGTTGGATTGGATTTTCCTCTAAAGGAATTGAAGAGGATGCTTCTAAAGGACGAAAATGTGTCAATGGTTGTGCTAACTGCTCCTGGAGGATGTGGGAAAACCACTTTGGCTACAAAGTTTTGTCAAGACAAGGATATCAAAGGTATCATATATTATAAGTTAGCACTCTGAATTGTATATGTTTTTTCACTTTGTACGTCTATGGCAGATTTAAATGACGCCTCAATGACTGATTTATTATGTTTTCTCTGGATAGATACATTCAAGGATAACATCTTCTTTGTCACGGTTTCAAAAAAGCCTAAATTAGAAAATATTGTTCAAGATCTATATCAACGCAAGGGTTTCCAAGTACCTACTTTCCAAAACGAAGTTAGTACAGTGACGTGGCTGCAACGTTTTCTGAAGGAAGAAGGGCAGAATCCTTTACTGATTGTCCTGGATGATGTTTGGCCTGGATCAGAATCCCTTTTGGAGAAGTTTGATCAATTCAAAACGGAAAATTACAAGTTTTTGGTGACATCTAGGTCTGAATTTCGGGGATATGGTTCCCCTTATTATTTGCAGTCATTGGATCATGGCAATGCAATGAAACTTTTTCATCATTCAGCATCCCTTGGACATAAGAGCTCTCATATTCCAAAAGATCTTCCAGAAAAGGTACATTTTAGTTGCAATGCACATGAAATTAGTTGATTTGGTTTTGGAAAATTATCAAGAAATTATGTTCACTTTACTTAAAGCATCCACATTCGAGTGAATGAACACATCCATTTACCATATAAAACTGTGAGGAGTCATGCATCTAAGCATACTTGTGGACTAAAACTAAAATTAGAATACTGTACGTAGTTATTTAGCCATTTTCTCATCTTAGTAACTTGAATTTTGGCTCTGCAAGTTAAAAGTTAGTTGATTTTGTTTTGGAAAATTATCCTGCAGATAGTTGAGCGTTGCAAGGGATTTCCACTTGCTATTAAAGTGGTGGGGAGATCGCTTAGCGGGGAGCCTATAGAGATATGGCAAAAAAGAGAACTTAAAATGTCCAAAGGTTTTTCTATTCTTGATTCAGAGTGCATTGCAAACATCTACGAGCTTTCCAAACGAAGTCTATCTAATCTTGTTGTCACAAGGTGTGCATGCTTTATTTTCTCTTGTATGATATTTTCACTCGATTTTCCCCCTTATATTCATGACCGGTTGATGCTGATAACTTGTTATTGCAATATGTTGGTTGAAGAAATCTCTTCTAAGAAAATTAGTTTTGATCATGACCAGGAAGGACAAGATGGAGGGGGACGGAGACTATAGTGAGCACTTTGTTACCCAGCATGATGTTCTTCGGGAGCTGGCTATCTACAACACAAAAAAAGGACCGGTAGAACATAGAAAAAGACTGATCATTTCAGCAGCCAATTTCCCTGTTATTTTCTGTTGTCGTAAATTTTAGATTGAAACTTCGTAAGTTTTTCTGATTTTGGTGTTGGTTTTTGCTGTTAAGAATCAAGGAATGAGTGGAGTAGGCGACCTTTTCGGAGGGGCTGGTCTCGGAACACTATTCAATGCGCTGTATGATGTCCTCAAGGAGCTGATCACCAAGAATGTAATGTTTAAGCCCCTACTCAAAAACATCAAATTCAGGTTAGACTCTTTGGAACCATTGTTGAAGGCTATAGAAGAATCCAACAAGAAATTGGACCTATCGGATCAGGAACTCATAAAATTGAAAGTACATTTGGAGGAGGGCATAGATCTCGTCCAAAAGTGCAAAAAGATTCGACGGTGGAGCGTATTATTATACAAAAGGTACAAGTACGCCAACAAGCTGATTGAATGGGCTGCATCTCTTCAACGACTTTTGGACATACTAAATCTTCAGGGAATAAGGGATGTGAAGGACGGTGCAGTTAGGGTGAAGAATCTAGAGAAGCTGCTCAGCAGAATTGAATCGAATATGGTGATACCAAAACAACCCGACAGTGAAGCTTGGTGTGCAGTACCTGAACTTCCGCCGCTCGTGGTTGGATTGGATTTTCCTCTAAAGGAATTGAAGAGGATGCTTCTAAAGGACGAAAATGTGTCAATGGTTGTGCTGACTGCCCCCGGAGGATGTGGAAAAACCACTTTGGCTACAAAGTTTTGTCAAGATGAGGATATCAAAGGTATATCATGTATTATAAGTTAGCACTCTGAATTGTATATGTTTTTTTACTTTCTACAACTATGGCAGATTTAAATGACGCCTCAATGACTGATTTATTATGTTTTCTTTGGATAGATACATTCAAGGATAATATCTTCTTTGTCACGGTTTCAAAAAAGCCTAAATTGGAAAATATTGTTCAAGATCTATATCAACGCAAGGGTTTCCAAGTACCTACTTTCCAAAACGAAGTTAGTACAGCGACGTGGCTGCAACGTTTTCTGAAGGAAGAAGGGCAGAATCCTTTACTGATTGTCCTGGATGATGTTTGGCCTGGATCAGAATCCCTTTTGGAGAAGTTTGATCAATTCAAAACGGAAAATTACAAGTTTTTGGTGACATCTAGGTCTGAATTTCGGGGATATGGTTCCCCTTATTATTTGCAGACATTGGATCATGACAATGCGATGAAACTTTTTCATCATTCAGCATCCATTGAACATAAGAGCTCTCATATTCCAAAAGATCTTCCAGAAAAGGTACTTTTTAGTTGCAACGCACATGTATAGTAAAAAATTAGCTGATTTGGTTTTGGAAAATTATCAAGAAATTATGTTCACTTTACGCAAAGCATCCACAATCGAGTGAATGAACACATCCATTTACCATATAAACCTGTGAGTAGTCATGCATCTAAGCATACTTGTGGACTAAAACTAAAATTAGAATACTGTACGTAGTTATTTAGCCATTTTCTCATCTTAGTAACTTGAATTTTGGCTCTGCAAGTTAAAAGTTAGTTGATTTTTGTTGTGGAAAATTATCCTGCAGATAGTTGAGCGTTGCAAGGGATTTCCACGTGCCATTACTGTGGTGGGGAGATCGCTTAGCAGGGAGCCTATAGAGATATGGCAAAAAAGAGAACTTGAATTGTCCAAAGGTTTTTCTATTCTTGATTCAGAGACTGAATTGCTGCTCTGCCTTGAACGAAGCTTGGATGCCTTAGATAAAGAAATCATCAAGGAATGTTTCTTAGACTTAGGTTCATTTCCAGAAGACCAAAGAATCCCTGCAGCTGCCCTCATTGATATCTGGGCAGAGTTATATGATTTAGATACAGATATAGAGTGTATTGCAAACATCTACGAGCTCACCAAACGAAGTCTAGCTAATCTTGTTGTCACAAGGTGTGCATGCTTTATTTTCTCTTGTATGATATTTTCACTTGATTTTCCCCCTTTTATTCATGACCGGTTGATGCTGATAACTTGTTATTGCAATATGTTTGTTGATGAAATCTCTTCTAAGAAAATTAGTTTTGATCATGACCAGGAAGGACAAGATGGAGGGGGACGGGTATTATAGTGAGCACTTTGTTACCCAGCATGATGTTCTTAGGGAACTGGCTATATATGACACAAAAAAAGGACCGGTAGAACATAGAAAAAGACTGATTATTGACATATGTGGAGACAAACTTCCAAAATGGTGGAGAGAACAGAAGCAGATGAAGGCCCGCTTATTGTCCCTAACAACTGGTTGTTCTATCTCTCCCTTTCGCTTTAGCAATTACATAGACATGCACAAATAAATATTCATTCCCCACGCACGTGTGTGCACATTAAGTCGTAATAATACTTTCATTTTAGTTTCTCCTCCCCACACTCACAGTTGTTACTTTGCAGATGAAGGGTTTTCAACAAAATTGCACAACTTGCAAATGCCAGAAGCTGAGGTTTTAGTGTTGAATTTTCAGACAACGAACTATGCTTTACCCGATTCCGTGGTGAACATGGGTGAATTGAAGGCTCTGATAGTCACAAATTATGGTTTCTTACCTGCTGAATTGAGTAACTTCCAACTTTTGAGTTCATTAGCAAATCTTAAGAGAATAAGATTAGAACGCATCTCAATTCCTTCCATAACCAAGAGTCCCATACAATTGGCAAGTCTGAAGAAGATATCCTTGTTCATGTGTAACATTGGTCAACCTTTCAACAATTATTCCTTCTCAATCTCATCAGCATTTCCGAATCTAGAGGAAATGAACATCGACTATTGCAGTGATTTAATTGAATTGCCCGCTGAGGTTTGTGATCTTAGTAAACTCAAGAAGCTCAATGTTACTAACTGTCATAAGCTATCTGCCTTGCCTGAAGGGATTGGAAAGTTGGAAAATTTAGAACTGTTGAGGCTAAGATCCTGCACAGATCTGTCGAAGCTTCCAACCTCAATGAAGAACCTTGGAAAGGCAAATTTTCTTGACATATCTGATTGCTTCAGCATCAAGGTGTTGCCCGAAGACATTGGTGAAATGAGTAGTTTAACAAAGATCAACATGAGACAATGCTCAAGGTTGCAAGAGCTGCCTTCATCAGTCATGGATCTTGAGCAGTTAGAGGAAGTGGTCTGTGACGAAGTGACAAAATATTTATGGGAAGCTTTCTCATCGTTTCTCAGCAACGTAAGGATAATCGTGGCCAAAGAGAATATCAACCTAAATTGGCTCCACAAGACTCGGTTCTGATACATGTGTTTCCTCAGTGAGTGCTGCTCTTCAAACTCTCTGTGGTCCGTGTTTAAGTGTGACTTTTTAAACTCGACTGTAACATAGTTTCAAATTCCCCTGTACACAGTTTCTTGACTCTTTTGGTTATAAGAACAAGGCCATATTTTCTTTCTTCTAAAAGTTGTTGAAATGATATATTTAAAAAAAAAAAAAACAATAGGCTTTTGACATAGAAGTCGTTGAAAAAGTAGATTATGAATAACGGTATACTTTATAAGAAAATACACAAATTCAATACTTTAGAAAATGAATAACATCGACTATACTTAAGAGGAAAATAATACTTTAGAGCATGTCAATACTTAAAAAATATGACTTGGCTTTGCAATGGGAAGGGCACTAAGGAATTTCGCATCTGGGAATCACTAGGAATTAGTTAGAGCGTGACAATTAGGTAAATGAGGAGGTTCTTTTCTCCAATTGAGCTCTTGAAGTATTTTCATATAAAACTATAGTTTTGGAACAAATAATTGTACATTAGAAAAGATAGCTAATGTTTTTAATAAAAAAAAGGGAGCTGATTTTCATTAAACAACGTTGAACCTTTTGTGTATATTCTATGAAAACATAAGGGAATTATACTATATGTAACAACCCGTCCAGGAATTTACGGAACAAAAGGGCATATTTGTAATATTACTAAATTTGGGATATTTATTTTAAAAATTGATTTTGGTCTTAATTGGTGTGCCCAAAGGGGTCCATTCTTGATTTTGTCCCCTGGCCCACTTGGCTTTCTCCTTCCTCCTTCCCGTGTGAAACTCTTTCTCACTCTCTCTTTCTTCCCATCACTTTCTCTCTTTCTCTCAAGCACTCCCCGGACCCTCTCTCTCCTCTGCAACGCATCCTCTTCCTCATCCCCTAGCTTAACAACAACAACAACCCTTCCCACTAGACATAGGGATCTCGAGAAATCCAGGTAGACCTTTGTGGAACCCCAACAGTAGTCACTGTTTAGCGTCTTCCCTATCGGACATCGACGTGTTTTGTGACTTTTTCGACGTTGGTAAGTTCCCTCAAACCCTTGGGATGTGTTTTAGGGTTAGATCGAAGCTTGTTTTGAGTTGTACATACATGTTAATAACAGAAAATAGCTCGGAGTAGCTTTTCCTAGTTTTTCGGTGAGTACCACCACTTTCGAGGCATTTTTCGGCCAAACCACGGTGCGTTAGCTGTCATGCAAGGTACCATTCTATTCATCTCGTTGAGTACTACAACTTTGGTTTTTTAATCACTTGATTTGGTTGAGTATCGAAGAAGTTATGGGCGTTTGATGTTGTGCCTAGAAACTAGCCAAACCTTGGCCTGAAAACGGGTTAAACCTGACCCACAACCCTAGTCGGCCCAAACTCATGGCCCAATCCATAATTGTGGCCCATTGAACCCAGCCCAGTTACAAGCCCAAACCCAAATGAGACCCAGCCCAACCCAGTTGCCTAGGCCCAACCTTGCGACCCAAAACCTTCCGCCCAACCTGAACTGGCCCATCCCAGAACCCTAGCCAGCGTGTGGACACGTGTGAGCCCTGTTTTGGCCGGCGCATGGAGCACACACGCCTTCACCGGAGGTATAGTGCTCCACCGCCATCCACATTGGCGTCGGCAGCTTTTCAGGCCGACTTTTTAACGATCCAAATCGGCACGTGGCAGCGCATGCGGCTGTGAGTAGGGGTACCCGAGGTCCCCCCTTATGTTTTTTGACGTCCTGAATCTGTTTATAACGTCAATTTCCCAAAGTTCAATCGTTATGGTAGAGTTTTATTAATTGGACCCTTTACGCGCTTAGGTGCAATTGTTTATGGCGTTCCATCCTCTCTTGTTTGCATGGCTCTTCGACGGCGAAGTAATTGTGAGTGGACCCCTTCTAAAATGCATATTTTACTATTATAAATGCATACATGAAAAGCATGATTTTTATGACTACGTTTTATGAAACGTTTATGAGTAGATTGTTTTCACGTTTTATGAATTATCATGCTTTATCGACCTTACATTCTTTGTGGTATATATGATTGATGACTATATACATACATACGAACGTGGTTTTACGATATGACGTTTTAGTTACTGGGCTCCGATTGAGATATATATATATATATATTAGAAATATTATGCTAATGTTTTTATGTACTTACTTAGTGGTTATTCATATGATTTGCCTATGGGCGAATGTCCTAACTACGAGCGAATTATATTGCCTACGGGCGAATGAAATCATTAATTGACTTCAGTTAGGTGATGTAGGGCCTACGGCCGAATGTCCTGCCTACGAGCAAATGATCTTCCTACAGGCGAATGTCCTGCCTATGGGTGAATGATACTGACTATGGGCGAATGATACTTTTATATCGGCTTCGATTGGGTGCTGTAGAAGCCTACGGGCGATTGTTATTTATATATGGCTTCAGTTTGGTGCTGTAGGAGCATACGAGCAAATGAAGGCCTTCGGGCAAATGAAGAGTTCTATATGCCTTTGGGTGATACTAATACCACTATTTAGCACATTATATATAATATATGTTTTATTGAAAGGATTTATGGCATGTTAGGGTTTTCGGAAAAACCTATTACTTATTATGCTATACGAGTTTTCTAAACCTAGGTGTTACTATGTTAAAGATTAACTGTTTTAGTATTATCTATATATCAACTTGGTCCACTCATGTTTTGTTTTGCGCCCCCTCAAGACTTAGAGTCAAGGCTTACAATCCCGGTGTCAAGGCACTCCCGCATCGGCATCTTTGAGTCCTCTCGGTGTAGGACCCATCCTTTTGTTCATTCAATTTTATATTATTCCTTTTTAGTGTCTCAGATTAGTTGTATGACTCTGAACACGTTCCACAATTGCATATTCATTATAATTAAATTTACAAGTTTTATTTATGTCGGTTAATTATTTTTAGTTCTCATGCATTCTAATATGGTTTCGTCACCTTCGGGTGTTGGCTTACACGTGCCTACCTTGGTGTTTGGAGAATATCAAGGTTGGGCGTGTCAATATAGTCTCCTCAAATAAAATTCTCAGTTTTGTCATTTTTCGCTAACTTATAATTCACGCAAACGAGATCAATTTACCAATGAAAAATATGAAACACATAAATGAGATCAATTCGTATGCACATTAAACATGATAGAGCTCATGTGAGTAGGAAAGCACATAATTTCCACATGTTTTCATAGCATATGCAAAACTCATAAAGAAAATTATACTGACAAGAAACAAAAAATATTTTGATTAATTAATCAAAATCAAAATTTTTGTGCATATTCTATGAAAAAAAAGAAAGAGAGGAAATTATACGATTTCCTCACATGAACTTTTAACTCTGTCATTTTTCGTGAACTTGTGATACACACTGCAATGGGATAAATTCTTCAATGAACTTTTGATACACGTAAATGAGACATATTCGTAAGTTTATTGAAAATGATACATTTTCCTTGTATTTTCATAGCATATGCACAAAATATTAATGCTGAAAAATAAAAATTTTTAATGTATATAAGTATAATATTTTCTCATCTTCTAGTACAAGTTATGTGCATATTCTACAAAACCAAAAATAAAACAAAAACTTGCATAAAGCCTATGAATTTTTTTTTTCTCAACATTAAGCCTATGAATTCACTCACAATAAAATAGAAAACATTGTGTGATAAATGTAGACGTTGTCATATTAGCTAGAACAAATATACTTTTCCCTAACACCAATTTTTGTGCATATTCTACGAAAATGCAAGAAAATTATATTTATCAACGAACGTATCGTACTATAAATGAGATCAATTCATAAGTTCATTGAGCATGACAGCCTATATGAGTAGGGAAGCGTATAATTTTCTTATGTTTCCATAGCATGTGCACAAAAAAATTTAATGTCGTTGAATAACTTTTTATTTGTATATAAGTATAGTTTCTTATCTTCTAGTATACCAAAAGGAAACCATATAGTCAGGGGCATAGGTATTAGGATTAAGGTGGCCCCAGGATTATACGGAGTTCGAAAAATATGTGAATGTCTTCTTAGGATCCTTCCAATGTTTGGCAAGGGTTTCTTTTGTACCCACTAAGTGTTTGATATAATGTTTGCTAGCATATCTCGACATTGCGTTGACATCACTCAACAGATTCTCTCAATATCATTCATCAGATTGCTTTGGCATATATCAATATATGTTGATATATACGCAACATAGTTTGGCTGATAACAACTAACTCACCAAGTGTTAAACGACATGCCTCAATGAATAAATTGAAATTTTCTTTTGCATGATTCCCACTCTGTTTATATGTAAACAACTTGAATTTTTAATATTGAGACTCTCCAAAGTTCAATCCTAGATCTACCACTATATATAATAGCATCTTCATAATAATTTCTCTAAATAACTTACACATACTAGACCTATGAATCCACTCGCAACAAAATTTGAACTAAAAAAAGTCATCTTGTAATACTCTTTAATGAAATAAACAAGGGACTTAAAAGGAGGGCAACGTGACTTTCTTTCAGCACTATAACAGTTCTTTTAGAAGCTATATATTTGATTGTATGAACAATAAAGTCGCACAGTTTAAATTAAAACCTCATAAAGAAAATTACACTTTTTAGGAATTAAAATTAAACTACAAGACCTACAAAATTTACTAATCAACATTGAAAACTGTTGTGCATATTCCATGAAAACATAATGAAACAATACTATAGTTTCTCATAGAAATTCTCAACTCTGTTAAATTTTATGAAGTTGTGAGACGCGTTAAATGGGCGAATTCTTTTTTGTGGGCAAACTTCATGAAAACAATTCTTAGGTTTATTAAAACGATGAACCTCATATGAATAGGCATGAGCATGTCAAAATAAAATTTCCTTATGTTTTCATACCATATGCACAAAACTTTAATGTTGATAAATTTATATGTATATATAAGTATAGTATTTTCTCCCTTAAACATAGCGCAATTTTGTCATTTTATGAAAACTTAACCATAAGAGCTTCTGCCTTAATAATATAGACTAAGTTTTGTACATATTTTACGAAACCAAAAAAGAACCAAATAGTAATTTCGAAAATTTAACCTTCCACACACACACACACACACACACACACACACACACACACATATATATATATATATATATATATATATATTTTATAGACGTGTTGTAACACAAGAGCCTTTCTATTTTTTCCTAAATTTGCATTTGTTGGGGTAGCAGAGCTCTTGGCTGCCCCCGGTCGTGACCTGCTTGTCTAGGCTGCTTTTCCATGTGTTTGGCTCGTCTATGCCGCGACTACGGTGCATGTAGTATGTTCCTAGTAGGCGAGCGGGTAACTCGCAAGTTGCTGGTTGAACTTAAGCCGGATTAAGTGACTGCTTATCTCTGTTCGATGTGCTACCTACTCCAGATTGAGGTTGATGATACTTCTTGCGGGCCTTCCCGCGAATAAACACTTTGCCTGGAAGGTTGCTCATGTTGATTATCAGAGTGTGGCCCCAACCGTGAGTATATGTTCGTCCGTGGGCCTAACTAAGAGTGCACGCTCCTCCGAGCGCTAAGACAAGAATATATGTTATCTAGGGGGCTCAGTCAAGAATGTACTTCGTCAGAGCACTCGATTCGTGACTGGTTAAGTGGTTGCTTGTTGGGCTGTTGCTGGAAAGGTTCATTGTCTACCCTTGTCCTACTTTGGGACACCTTGTCTAGGGCACGCTACAAGAGCTAATTCACCAAGGTTGTCTACTGCGAGAGGGCACTTATCAACTCTATGACTTGTCGAAACAAGTGTTGTTCGCCATGTTGGGATGGAAGAACGTAGACGGTATACATCTCCTTGAGTGGTGGAAGTGTAATGGACTCCGGGCGCGAGATTTGAGTTGGGATGTCAAATCTGCGGAGAAATTAAGTGAAAATACCCCCGGTTCAATCGTCGGTCCAGAAATCTAAAGTTGGGACGGTTGAACCGGTTTTGGACTGGTTGGGATTGCTTGGTAGGCCACAAAAGTGGGTTGGGCCTCAGATTGGACATTGGGAAAGGGTCGGATCGCCGGAGTGGGTTAGGCAGCTAGCGTGGATTGCCCCGCGTGCGGTGCGCGTAGGCACTAGGCTTAGGCTCTGCTTAAGAGTGCACTGGGCTTGAGTTAGCCTTGGGTCTGCGAGCGCTAGGCTGCTTCTCTTACCACACATGCTTGGGCTTGCTGCTGAGGTAATGGCTTTGGCCACCTCACGTTGGGCCTGGCTCGGCTGCCTTGCACCGTGAGTTGCAGATTAGGTCGTGTGCCAAGTGGACAAGACCTGGGCCTATGCTGCTGAGGTAGTGGCTTAGGCCGACTCGCACTGGGCCTAGCTTGACTGCCTTGCAGCGTGGGCTGCAAATTGGGCCATGTGCCAAGTAGACGAGACTTGGGCCTGTGCTGCTGGAAAGTGGCGTGGGCCTAGGCTAGTGGTTGTATCCCTGCGCCCTGCTCACTGTGGGCTTGCTGCCATGGAGCTGGCCCACTCGCCACTACCACGGTAGTTCCCGTGGCTGCCATGGTGGTGGTGCTCCTTGATGGCAAAGTTGTTCATCTCATCCACGGTCGTGGTGCTCCTTAGTGGTGCTCCTTGTGGATCGTCGTGGTAGGGCTACATCTCATCCTCCATCATTCGATCCAGATCTTTGAACAAAGGAAGATTCGTTCGTCGTGGTTTCTAAATTTCAAGGCATTACACTTTTCTTTTATGTTTATTGTAACAACCCATCCCCAAAAATTATGGTTTTTATAATTTAAAATGTGAATTTACGAAAATGCCTTTCGAGGCAAATACGTTAATCTGCGGAGAAATGAAGTGAAAATACCCCCTGTTCAATCATCGGTCCAGAAATCTGAAGTTTGGATGGTTGAACCGGTTTTGGACCGGTTGAGATTGCTTAGTAGGCCACAAAAGTGGGTTGGGCCTCAGATTAGACAGTGGGAAAGGGTCGGATCGCCGGAGCGGGTTAGGCAGCTAGCGTGGATTGCTTCGCGTGCGGTGTGCGTGGGCGCTAGGCTTAGGCTCTACTCGAGAGCGCACTGGGCTCGAGTTAGCCTTGGGCCTGCGAGCATTAGGCTGCTTCTATTACCACAACTGCTTGGGCTTGTGCTGCTGAGGTAGTGGCTTTGGCCAGCTCACGTTGGGCCTGGCTCGGCTGCCTTGCACCGTGAGTTGCAGATTGGGTCGTGTGCCAAGTGGACAAGACTTGGGCCTGTGCTGCTGAGGTAGTGGCTTGGGCCGACTCGCACTGGGCCTAGCTTGACTGCCTTGCAGCGTGGGCTGCAAATTGGGCCATGTGCCAAGTAGACGAGACTTGGGCCTGTGCTGCTGGAAAATGGCGTGGGCCTAGGCTAGTGGTTGTATCACTGCCCCCTGCTCACTGTGGGCTTGCTGCCATGGAGCTGGCCCACTCGCCACTACCATGGTAGTTCCCGTGGATGCCATGGTGGTGGTGTTCCTTGATGGCAAAGTTGTTCATCTTGCCATCGTATTAAGCCTTGTGGATCGTCGTGGTGGGGCTACATCTCATCCTCCATCATTCGATCCGGATCTTTGAACGAAGGAAGATTCGTTCGTCGTGGTTTCTAAATTTCTAGGCATTACACTTTTCTTTTATGTTTATTGTAACAACCCATCCCCAAAAATTATGGTTTTTATAATTTAAAATGTGAATTTACGAAAATGCCTTTCGAGGCAAATACGTTAACTTTTGTTAACCACCGTGTCGTGTCACGTAAGAATCATTTTCTTGGTGTATTTGGATAGCACTCGTCGCTACGAACACGTGGGCGCAAACGGAACATAATTTAGTTATAAGGAAGAAGTTATTAACGAACGAAGTCGAAGACAAAATGGTTAATTTATTATTTTCTGGAATGCTCCAGATTTTAGAAATATCTGGAAAGCCACGTGTGTGGCTGAGATTAAAGGAAATGAGAGATGAACGAATGAGAGAGAAGATAAATGAGAGAAAGAAGGGAGATGTGAGGCGAATTGGAAGAGGAAAGAGAATGGAACTGACCAATTAGAGAGGAGACGAAGGAGGGGAAAGAAGGGAATGGAGGAGCACCAGATCACCCTAACACGGTTCCTCCCCGTGCAACCCACCCGTTTCTCTTCAAGTTTTCCAACGGTTTTCCTTCGATTTTTAGATAAATTGTAGCCAACCAATACCACCAATCAACTTGGTGTCATCCCAGCTTCCATTTCCACCAAATTTTGATGGCTATTGGTTGTGATTTCACGATGAACATTCACGTCATCTCCGAGGGCACCCACGACAGTGAATCCGCCATTTCTACAATGATTTCTTCCAATTACCACCGCCATTAAACTTCCTTAGAGGCCTGGAACAAAGCCCAAACAACTATAGGGGTGGCGGAGCACCAGAGGTGACGGATCGAAGCCACCCATTTCTAGGGTTTTCGATTGGTTCTAGTGAAATTGAAGCTTTTCCCGGTCAAATTGGCCTTGGTTGCAGGTATGAAAGCTTTTCCTCTAATTGAGATCTTCATTCCTGTAAAATTTGAGAATTTTTGGAGTTGTTAGATTTTCAGGTGAGTCGGGCAGCTAACAGCCACGCGTAGCGGCGCGTGGAGGAAAAACCTGAGGTTCCTCGACATGCCGAATCCGTCATCCGTTTTCCAAAATTATAACATTTTAGTAGAGTTTTACTAAAAGGTCCCTATTGTGTTTAGGCGCGTCAGCAGGAAATGATTACATCCTCGATAGTTCGAGCGGCTTCGGGCAATGCAAAAACTAGTGAGTGGACCCCTTCATAACTTATATATTTTTATGGGTAAATTACACTTTCATACCTCAGGTTTGGGGTTTATTTCAATTCCTTACAACATCTTTAAAACATTTCACTTTCATACCTTAAGTACTATTTTATTTCAAAATAATACGTCTGTTACATTTTCCATCCATTGATCTGTTAAATGCTAACATGGCTGCCACATATATGCCACGTGGCTGCCAAATGTCTACCACGTGGCAAATAAAATAATTTTTTAATTTTTTTAAAAAAACCTGAATTTTCTCAAAAAAAGAAAAAAAATTGAAAAAAAAAGGTGAATTACGCTTTCATACCTCAGGTTTAGGGTCTATTTCAATTTCTTACAACATCTTCAAAACATTTCACTTTCATACCTTAAGTACTATTTTATTTCAAAATAATACATCCTTTACATTTTCTATCCATTGATCTGTTAAATGCTAATGTGGCTGCCAAATATCTGCCACGTGGCAAATAAATTATTTTTAAAATTTTTTAAAAAAACCTAAATTTTCTCAAAAAAAAAAAAAAAAATTAAACGCACTATCCCTCCCCCCGCCCCCCCCCCCCCAGCGACCCACATCCCTATCCCTAACCCAAAACCCGAAAAACCTATTGCAGCAGCAAGAAGAAGAAGAAGAATGAGGAAGAATAAGAAAAAAAAAAAAAAAAAAACCTGCAGCAACAGCAGCTAGAAGAAGAAGAAGAAGAAGGAAAAAAAAAACCCCAAACCTAGTTCGTCCCCCCTGGCGCCGAGCATCCTTCCCCCTTACCCACGCCCCCTCGGGTCAGGATCTCGTGATTTTCAATATAAGTGGGTTTTGAAAATACTTTGAGTTTGAGATTATTTTTAGACTGGTTTTGTGGTAGATCCACCTAATCTCAGGTGGAATTTTTGTGGGTGATGGGGGATTTTTGGGAGGGGTGATGGGGGATGGGAGGAAGGGGTGGCTCAGGTGGGACGAACTGGGGCCTTTTTTTTTTTTTTTTGTCTCCCTCTTCTTCTTCTTCTTCTTCTTCTTCGGTTTTTGGGTTCTGGGTTAGGGTCGCTGGGGGGGAGCGGGGAAGGCACTGGTTTCAAATTTTTTTTTTTTTCAATTTTTTTTCTTTTTTTTGAGAAAATTCAGGTTTTTTTAAAAAAAATTAAAAAAATATTTTATTTGCCCCGTGGCAGACATTTGGCAGCCACGTGGCATATATGTGGCAGCCACGTCAGCGTTTAACAGATCAATGGATGAAAAATATAACAGAGGTATTATATTGAAATAAAATAGTACTTAAGGTATGAAAGTGAAATGTATTAAAGATGTTTTAAGGAATTGAAATAGACCCCAAACCTGAGGTATGAAAATATAATTTACCCTTTTTTTTGTCAATTTTTTTTTTCTTTTTTTGAGAAAATTCAGGTTTTTTAAGAAAAATTAAAAAATTATTTTATTTGCCACGTGGCAGACATTTGGCAGTCACGTGGCATATATATGGCAGCCACATTAGCATTTAACAGATCAAGGGATGGAAAATGTAACAGAGGTATTATTTTGAAATAAAATAGTACTTAAGGTATGAAAGTGAAATGTTTTGAAGATGTTGTAAGAAATTGAAATAGACCTCAAACATGAGGTTTGAAAGTGTAATTTAATATGTTTTATATTATGTTTTCATATTTCGTATTTCGTGCATTTAATATGTTTTGTCCTAGCATGCATTTCATATTTCGTGCATTTAATATGTTTTATATTATGTTTTCCAGATTTCTATAATTATGGTTTATATAGAATTCATGATTTAATTAAATTGCTTTATGAAATATTTATAATTTATAGAATTTACGTTTAATAATGATTATAATTATTGGAATTGCCTATATGAAACTCCTTGGATTTACGAATATGTTTTATATATACGATTTATGAAATAAGATTTCGAACCCTTGAGCTTTGATGATTTGGCTTGAGATTTCAAGATATGTTCTTAGTGCTTATCTAGTGGGTTATCATACGGCGCATCCGCACACCACAGGTATTATGTCTATGGCCATAGGACACATGATGGAGGAGTGAGATATGATATATTATATACCCCCAGCTTCACCGCCGAAAGCGATGTCGAACAGCTTTACCAACCACGGCTAGTGTCGGTGTGGATGTTTTGCTATTTAATTCAGCTTCACCTGCGGGTGATGGACATGTTATTCAACTTCTCCTTCGGGTGATGGACAGGTATTGGCCTTCGGGCGACTATGATACCCCTAGTTGAGTACATCATGGATATGATTTACAATGTTTCACATATGTTTTTCATGGCATGCTAGGATTTTTATAAAACTTATTATGTAGTATTATATATGTTTTCAAAAAAAAGGGGTTAGTATGTTTAGAAAGAAAATGGTTTTCCTATTATTAGTATTATTATATTAAACTTTTGTCCACTCACCTTTTCAGTTTTGCGCCCCCCTCAAGAGTTAGGATTCAAGGCACATGATCCCGGTGTCAGAGTATAGGTATCATTCCTTTGTTCGTATCTACTCTTAGTAATTCTTCTGTATTATTCTTAGTAGTTGTATGCTCTGAACATGTTTCTGTTATGGTACTCTACGTTCTTATTGCATATCTTTCAATTGTATGCATGTTTAAAATGGCTTTGTCACTCTCGAGTGTCGGCCAGCACGTGCCTTCCTAGATATTTGGGAGTATCGGGGTTGGGGTGTGTCATTTATTCAAAGAATTTTATAAAATATAAATAAATAAATAAATAAATAAAACTCTAAGAACAAGAATGTACAAAAAATCTATTAATGAACAAGAAATGAGAAACTTTGAATGTGAAAGTCTTCTTCGAGCATATGAATCAAACTCTCAATGAAAGCACCAATTTGTGGATGCAAATTTCCGCCTTCTTCTTGTTGGACAAAATTGCACCTACAAAACAATTAACACCTTAGGTCAAAGCCACGAGCCTCACGGGCCCACGATGAATAGGTGGGGGCTTTGGCCGAAGAACCTCCGATGCCAAAGTTAGAATTTTAAGGGAAAAGTGTTTGGAGAATTTAGAGAATTTTGCAAGAGAATTCAACTTAGGTTTTTGAAGAAAATGGGGTGGTATTTATAGGGCTATGGTCGGCCCTATTAGGAGAATGGGGACCGGCCATATGTGGTATTTTTTGTGTTAATTTCAATCAATTAGCTAATTAATAAATTAATTGAGTAATAAATCAATTAATTAGCTAATTAATATAATTTGAAAGGAATGATTTGGGGGTTATCCTGTGGAAAAGATTTGATGAGGATGGATGAAATAGGTCTTGAATAATTACCTATTTTGAGCACTTTTGACCTTGATTGAATCATGATTGTCCACTGCTCGCGTGTGGGAGTTCTGGTATTCCTTAAGGATAATTTTGTCTTTTTCACCCTAGAATTCACGTGTTGCCTCCATATTTTTCTTGATTATTTTTGGCTCCACAAACATGAGCTAGGTCACTACTTAACAGATGATATTTATCCTAGTTGGTCTACCTTTTGAAAGTTATTCTCATCCTGATAGTGCAAAGATGAAATTGTTTTCGTGGAAATAAGAGTCTTACAGGAAAGATGAGAGCGCGTTCGGCTCTTACAAGCTCGATGGCTCATTGTTAGAGGGGTTACACAATTCTGGAGTATGGAAGACCTCCATTCAATCATGATGACATGCATAACTTTGCATAATATGATTGTTGAAGATAAGTACGTAGAAATTGAAGAAGATTCTGATGAAGATGTGGATGGCGACCAACCAACATATGCTAGAGTTATGGCAAGAGACGCTGAATATCTCGCTGCAACCACATACAAGACCCAAGAGGATGGGGTCACATTGAGTGAGTACATGAGACGTCTTACTAGAATTCAAGCTCCTTAAGTTCATGACACACTTGGAAAAGATTTGGTTGAGCATATATGGCATTGAGAAGGAGAACGGTGATTATAGACTAGCTTGTAATAAATTTAAGTATGCTAGTGTGGTTGTTTCCTTGTAATAAATTTAAGTGTGCAAATATGTTGGTATTTCCATATATTATCTTTCTTTGTTGCAAATAGATTTTTTTTTTAAATTACAACAATTAATAAATCTTCATTAATAAGCTACATAAAATTAATACAAACAATAATTAATAAACTACGTAAAATTAATACAAACGATAATAATAAACTACATATAAATTAATACAACAATTACTAATCACAATAATATTGACCATCTTGACTTGCTGGTGGATTTGGTGGTGGACTTGGAATATAGGCTTGAGATGAATTGTCATCTTGAAAGATATTCATTGTGGCATTCTTTTGCATAATTTCCTTTTGCTTATCACAGGAGAACTTCTTCATATTTGGAGTCTATTTGATGAGGTTATCCCTCATCATATCAAAATTAAACCTTTCTTGCTTCATTTCTTATTCCTTCTCAAAGGCCAAGCACATTTGTATCGCTTCCTCCTCCCGAGAGTCTTGGTGTCCAAACAATTTTGCAAATTCAGAAGAAATCGTTGCTCCAATTGGATATTGCATCTTCCCTTTTCTCTTTGCTTCTTTTTGCTTATCTCTTCCTGGGGGCCTCGGAAAAGAAGTTGGGATCCTTCATCGTCAACATTTGTGCTTGCGTCTTCACTAGCAAATAATTTTTCTAATTGTTGGACATCATCGGTTCCTCATCCCGGATAATCATTGAGGACGTCCCAAGCGTGATGCAACTTAAAAGTTTGGTTTTAATGCATGGTTCTTGTCTTGTAAATCGCAATTGCTTTGTCACCCTATGCAAGGAATACATAAATACACTTAGTTGCAAAATAAGATTATGTACATGACAAATAAACTATCAATGGGGACATTTACCACTTTTACAGTGTTCCTTCCACTAGCCATGTCAACCACAACTGTCTCTAAGCTTCCCTTCCATAAAGTGCATGCTTTGTTGATAACCTTCCACCGATCGTAAACACTCCCAACTTCCCTTCTGTTGGTATTGGAGTTTTCATTTAACTTGTCAACGACTTTAGCCCACAAAATCTTTTTAATTTGATTTGTGTCAACGACACCATCTTTGCTAATACAAACTCATGTCAAGCACAAAACAACTTCTTCCTCATTTTACCAACACTACTAGAAATTTGGCTATAAGCCACTCTTTTCATTCGGTGGCTATTGTCAAGTGTTGCCACTCATATTGGTGGCAAACCTGTATGGCCACCAAGCACCCACTAAACTAGAGAGTGTGGCCTATGTAGAGGACTCTATTGTTACAATGGCTACCAATATTACATTGGTGGGTATGTGAATAATACAACATTTTTATATTTTATAATTATTTCTAAATTTCAAAGCATGTCATTGTCTCTCTTATTAGTGGCTAGGTTTGAGACTAACATTGGTGGCTTTTATACTCATACACCCACCAATCCTATGTGTCTCTATTAGGATCAGTGGCTTTTAAAGTTAGGCACCAACAGTGGTGTGAATCTATAGCATTCCAAATGTCCGGTAGGTTGGAATTGTATTACATGCATTTTAGTAATAGCTATGTACTCTATTAAAACTCAGCTTCTTAATATAGAATTGGCAAGAAATTTAAATTTTCAAAAGGATTCACATTGACAACCAACCACACTTTATATCCCCATACATTTATCAATAACAAGGTTTGTCTCTATTAAAGACACCATATTACATTCAAGTCTGTTGTCCAACACATCCAAGTACCCAAGGATGATGACGTTACATTTTGTTTCACCTATGTACCTATGCACATCCACCAACAACAAACTGAACAAACAACTCCACCCACTTGGATCTATGCCTTCCCTATGGCATTTGTATATATACATGAAGCAAAATTCACAAAAACGTATCACAGTTAGCTTATCACTTACTCAAGCCAGTGACATTCACCATGCATGGACGATACCCAAGCTCATCATCTGTGCCATTATTTTGTACCACAACAAAACCCTCATCTTCAACTTCTCCACTTGCTTGGATCTCCGTACCATTCCCTTGTTCAATTCTATTGACACAAACTTGAGGCACATCAATGTGATTTGGTTCCACCATGCCTCTATCAGCAGCCCTCTTCAGCGCGAACATAATTTCAGCCCTCATTTCACACTTCATATTCTCCACTTCCAATTCCACCTGTCTATTGTGTGCCACCATTGACTCGGCATATTCTTTCCTCAATTGTGCAACCACATTTGCTGCCTCAATCCTTTGCCTTTCTTCTCTCTCACTTGCCTCCATCTTAAGTTTCTCAATTTCAAAGTTAGCAGCTTTTCTTTGCTCCTCATACGATGTTTTAATTGCTTCAACCTCTCTACAAATTCCCCTTTTCTCAGTTATAATACCTGGCACATCAGACCACACAACCCCTGTCCCAAACCCTCTTACACGGTTGTCTCTCTCAGGCCCCAATACATTAGCGTACACAATATGCCGAACCTCATCAGTTATGATCTCATTCCTATACTCGTACAACTTCAGGTTTGTATTGAATTCATCCTGCAAGTTGTTTCCAAAATTAATTACCAATGTATTTGCACTGTATATACATTTGAAAGCCTTCTAAATCAAAGATATTCCAACCATGTTTCTCAAAAAAACTAGTACTATTAGTTATTGTTCTGTTCTTCAGACTACAGTGCCTACCAATAAACTCATATGCATCAGAATCTTTCATTACTTCACTGTATTCACTAATGCAAGCTGCTGTTGCCTTATGCTCTTTGTTTCACTGACATTAAATAGAACATAATCTAATACACCTGATTGTTCACAATCCACAAACCTTTTATATATCTCACCTACAGATAAATTGTAGCAGCCGGTAATTGATGGCATACTTACAATTATTGCAGCTGATCGAGCATCCACTGGTTCCCCATTCTTCCGAGTATGTGTTAGCGGAAAGAATGTAATGCGGTCTGGTTTGCTTCCATTCGCTTGTTCCTGTTAACAGAAATTGTCAAACAACTAATTGACGAGTAATTTCATAACATTGTTTTCGACCGGCACCTTCATTCCATATGCACTAACATGTAGTTAAGTTACCATAACACAGAACTCAAGGCAGAGCCTTACATGTTCGTGTCTGATTTGCGCAAAAGACTTGGTTCCAGTCATGTGATTTATTTGTAGCGCTTTCCTGTTCTTTCTACATGATGTAGCACGCTTCTACAGATGCCAAGTTTAGCATGCATTATTAGGGCTATGTGAAAGGAAATTCATCCTAATTTCCAATACATACAATCCATACATTTATCATCCACATTATGTTATAACTAAATAAAGCATATATGGTGCATAAAAAAGGAAGAACTTTGATCATTGTGTGTGCTACCTGAGCATCTACAGTGTCCCATAGCTGTACTAACAATTTCCATTGGCCTTGGTTGACACGGCCATCATGACAATGGAACCTCTCCGCTAACGGTGAGTGCAGGCATGGAGTATAGTATGCCTTCTTCAGGTTTGCCTTGTAATCCTTTCATCTATCATTCAACTTCTTCTCACAAACCCGCCGAATTTTGGGCTCCAATTCGAGTGTTATAGCATCTGTCCAATCAAGAGTCCCCTACCCATATACATATACATGATGTTGTTAATTATGCACCATCATTTAATACATGAATTATGAATTTGTATAGTGAACCCGTAATACCCATCCAGTAGGTTTCAAATATTTGTGTAATCGTACAAATTAAATTTACAGCAGACAAAGTTAAAAGAAGCCTCATTGCGCATCACCAATCTGCATAGATGCTGCCTTTTAGTGGTGTATAATGTGCTATGGACCGTATTGTAATTGTCTATGGAGCCTCTTACGACATAATTGGTGCATCTCATTTCAAATATATCACAATGAACCCCAATTTATTCTACTGCTACTTTCTAAGTCACCAACTGCAAAATAATTGACATGGCCAATGAAAAGTTAAACTTGTGTATGGATAACAGCAGTTAAGGTCAAAGTAGGTTTGGAATGCATTAATCATAATTAAAAGCCTAAGGCTTCAACCCTGCTTGTTGAGTAAGTCAATAATAGGCCATGTGATGGCATTATGTGGTTTTTTTTTATTCCAGGGTTAAAACTAAAAAGCAATGAAATAACTAGCTATATATATAGGAAAACCAACCAACCATTAATGCCTTTACTGTTGATTTACCTTAATCCTCTGCCAAACACGATCCATGTTTGAAGCCCTGTAGAAATGCCTCCAATCAACTACATTAATTGGAAAATATGATGCTTCTTGAGCTAGCATTCCTAAGAACCTAGAAAATCTAGCAACGGTATGAGGAGGCTCTACCGGCTGCCCTTGCTCATTAAATTTCATCAGCTCCTTTGTACCATTTGGTGCCCATCGTGGCCTATTTATTCCCCTACTCGCCTGCACTGAACGGGTTATACGTTGACGTTCATCCACGATGCCTTCGACATTATTTGGAATTGTGAATTGCTGTATGTGGTCATGTTCCATCAGGTTGAATGCCAGTGGTTGAGTTTCGATGCCTTCGTCAATCGACATTGATGCAACTGAGTTATTCTTGCTGACCCATAGCACCTTCGTAATATCTTTTCATGTAAACACAACACAAGAGTGTTTAATTAACATTTGTAAACAAAAGCATTTCAATTTAACACCTCAATTAATTTCCTAGTAAGAAGAGAAGAGTGGTAGATACCTGCTGCAATGGCTTTAATGTAACCTCTCTGCCTGAAGATAATTTCTTCTTTGAGTTGATAGCTTGATGCATCTAAACAGCTAAAGTGAATAAAGTTAATTAAATGAATCCACACACGTTTCCTATTTGAGAGCAGCAAATTGAAAATTTGGCAGATACTTAACTTGAGCGGGAAATCCTCCCACCCAGTAATCCCTAGGAAAACAATTATTTAATTCATACACACTTATGGAGGTCAGCAGGTAGCCACACAAAATGGCCAGGTGTTGCCATTACCAAATAAAATAATTGGCAACCCATTAAATAATTGATCAGTCTGTGAGGTGGCAGATGGTTGATGAGATTGGCATATGCATTGTGTGGTCAAATTTGAGTGCTTTTGTAAGAAGAATCCCGGAACTATTAATTGTTCACACCCTAATTAAATGTTAATCCACTAATTGGGTGTGAACTTACAATTAAGTGCCCTGCTCTCCATTCTAATCTCAATTATAAATATCAACCTTGAAGAGGTTTTTGGACGTACAGCAGTTTCAACTTCGTTTGAAATTTACACCTAATCACCAATGTCGCCTTTATTCCCAAATGCTCGTAGACAGTTATTTTGTAATAGAAGTGAAGACCTTTTGCCTACAGTGGATCATGAAGTGCTTAGTCCCACGATGCGTGCCCCAACCAATAACATTGCAACCCCAGTTCCCACCCAAGAAAACCTTGTCCCTGTGCTCACTGCCAATCATGAAGATCCTGATTTTTGGCGTTACTAGAAGCTAACTTTCACATTGAATTCGAGTACGAGCAAAACCCCACACTGGATTCAGGTGCTAACCAGCAGTTCAAATCCTCTGCAAAGACAACTACTGCTTCGGGTGAATGGAACGACTTCTCGCATGGCTCTAACATGCCTGTTTACCCTCCTCAATCACCCAATCCCTTGATCAATATTTATTGTCCTCGTTATGATGAGGCAGCGAAAAATGTGATCTTGAAAGATGAGCACTTTCCATCTGATCTTCCAGGTTTCGGTGTGAATGTGATTCCTCCCTGGTCCAACGAAATCGGCTACATAAAGCATGGTAGCAGTGGAAAACATCCTTGCATCAATGGTGATACTGACAAATTAATGAGTAGTGGAAAGCAACATTCCATCAGTGGTGACACAGTGAAAATAATATCATCTTTTTTCCCGGGTGATTCATACCGCTTTGATCCTATTGAGATTTGCAATGCTGTACACTTCGATTCTGATTCTGATTGTACCAGTACTGCGAGGACTCGTCATCCTCAAAAAAGGTACAAGGCAGTTAAGGAGTGTGCTGCGTGCGAATATGTGGGTGGTCAAGAACATTGTGATTGGATGAATCGTGCTACAGGTCAAGCAAAACAGGAAGTCATCCCCAAAGATATGCAGAATGCAAAATCACCATCCGATGATGCTTATGGTAAAAAGAGTTGAACCTATTTGGGAATGGATGTTATATTATGCTATTAGTATTCACGTATGTCTAGTGCAATGCAAGATATCAACCTTTACAAAACAAATCTCTAGTCTTTTGCTCTATGTAAACATTCATACTCAGATTGTACCTCCGTACAAGATATGGATGTTTATCTTATGAACCTATGTAGTTGGTAACTATATAGACCGCCATGTTATTTTTGTTTCTGTATGGATGGTTTCTGGAATCAATATCATGTATGACTACTCTATGTATTTTGCAATTATAATAATGTGTACTAGTTTGATTTATACGTATTCAGCTACAGTTGCGCTAATTAAATAGCATGACAGAAAAACAAAGAAATCTGAAGACAAAATATATAGTGAAGTAATGCTTACATCTTCCAGAGCAGATGAATGGTTAGAAACTTCAAAGTTTAGAGGAGAAAACGTTGGTTGCGAATTTCCTTCAAGATCCCCAGCTATACCATGTAGAGCTTTAATAGTAGAACCAAACATGTTTTTAAGCTTTCCTAATCTTCCTCGTAGTTCTTCAATAGCTTTCAAAATTAAGCCAAATAATGAAGTTGTATATAGACTGACAATTCAATCTCAGGAATGCATGCAAAGACAATCATCTTCTTATCTAGACCTTACCTCCGCCATCGTTGATACAAAGGACTGCATGTCCTCTTCCATATATTTTAATTGCTGCTCCTATTGTGTCACTGCAAATGCCACAATGTTATGCAAGACTTCAAGGTGTTGAGTTAATGTGGACTAAAATTTCTTGACTAGTATCCGGTTTCCATCTTCAATTTTTTCATTCCACTCTACAAAACCATCCATCGTCATAATCATAAATAACCCGAAGTTGTGAGGGAGATCTGATGCAGCATTCTCTAGCTCTGCTCTAATTAGCTCAAATGCACGCCCAACGAGTGATTTCTCTGAAAGTTAACAATGGAATAATAGTAAGAAAAGGGCATTTAAATGTACCTTCCAGCTTTAAATTAATATATGCATAAATATAAACATGAACTAGTGTAGAATAATCCCGAATGTCGACTGTATAACTTTAAAGTAAGATGAAATGGAGAGAATCTATCTATGGTCTAAAAATGCAGATGGTGGCACGACAATTTGTTTTAGCAGCCAACTTTGCTTACCCAATTGGAGGAGATTCACTATCAGAAATTCCTTCTCTTTCATGGTCGCATTTGCTTGTCAACGCTTGTCCTCAAGATTATATAGTGCATGTCCAGTTTCCTCAAGCATTATCTGAATATAAAGTGTTTAATTATCTCAGAACAAGAGCAGAAAGAACAAAATAAGACTCTGTAAGTCCATATTACAAATGTATTACCTCAGTTTTTCCAAGTTTATCGTTCAATTGTACAGCCAAAAGTTGTTGACAACTGTAAAGTTCCTGAAGCTCCAGCAATTGCTGCTGTTAGGCCAATGTAACGTTTATATTAGTTCCCACCTTGTAGTCAATATTATTCAAAACGAAAGGAATGAAATCTTGACGGAGATACCTTGTCTTTTCAATCATAATAAAGTTCAATCCGCTCTATCTTTTCAGCCATTGCATACAGTAAATAAAGAGTTAATGAAGTTAATAACCAGTCAATTGTGAATGTAGGAAAAGCAGTCCATAATTCATTTAAATGACAAGAATAAGACCTTCTTCTCTGCTTCTTCACTAACATAACGATCTCATGGTATATATATATATTTCATTCTTCTCTCTGGCAGCATATACCTCTGCATGAACATAAGAAACATGTCATACAATTTAGCTTGCAGCAAAGTAACACTAAAGAATCATTAAATAACCTGTCAAACAAAAAAAAACAAATCTCTGGACAGAGAGATTGAGAGCACATCAACGCTGGAATCAGTTAACAACCTTGCTTGAACATACGATCAATCTCAGAATACAAATCGTTGATCAAAGCAGACTTCATCATTTTTTGATTAACCTGAAACATTAACCAACAACAAACCATAACAAGGGTTAGAATGAAAGACATTTGAACTATATAATTTGTGAGAACAGGGATGGTGCAAACTTTTCACCTCTGGTTTGTTCTTTATATTTTTGGCACGGTGTGCATAGTCGAACGTGTTGAGTGTTTCTTCCAAACACTACATGAAGCTGCCACTTAAAGACACCAATTAAATATATTGCATATAATACGAAATCAAAAAGCTAATAGTCAGGGCAATGCTTGGTTCAGGAATGAATGTCAAAATGTACAAATATTTCCATATCCTACAACACTGTCAACGAATCAATACTTCGTATAACTAGTACGTTCATCAAAAGTGAGATACTTTTACAAGCAATCTTCAAAGTCTTGGGTGTCTACATCGATTCTAACTCGAACCTCATCATTATCACCAGTTGCATGTTCGATATCTTGTCCATCGCACGAATCATCATCATGTGTTGAGGACATATCAAAGAAATCACGTGGTCTTGTTTTGATTGCAACATGCCATTCTATATCTGTTGGGTCTTGTACATAGAACACTTGTAGTGCTTGTGATGCGAGAATGAATGGGTCACTTGTAGACGAAATCTTATTGAAGTTAACTAATCTAAAGCCATATATGTCTGATTTTACTCCCTCACCTGTATTTCTGGAAGTGCCATCAAACCAGTTGCACTTGAATAATACCACTGTCCATTCCATATGGTACTTGATTTCAAATACATCTGTTAGAACCCCATAGTAGTCTACCAAACCGGTAACAGGGTTCCGGTCACGTGGGCCAGTATAACTTGGAACATTAGACTGTAGGAAAACACCATAGTTTTGGTAATTCCCATTGGATTGTGTGCCTATTACTTTGAACCTGAACCCATTACATACAAAAATCTTATATCTCCGACACCATTTACTAGGTCCATTAGCAAGCGCTACTAAGTCGTCAGTTGCCATTGGGTCACTTGATTGTTGCAATTGATTAACCTACACAATTTACACCCACGTTCATATGCATAGTTAAGAATAGGAAGCTAAATAGGAAACCAGTATACGCAGAATCAACTTATTCCGTACTAACATGTTTTTCAAACCAATATGGGAAGGATTTAATAGCTTCTTTCTCTGCTTGTAGCATGGTTACACGCCTCCCTCGAGTTTTTTGAGCATTCTCCACGTAACTTATGTATGTGAAAATAAAGTCATTCTCACTCTGTATAACCAAAAGGAGAGATTCAGAAGTTGGTGCCATTTAACTGCAATATATAAGATTTAAGTGTAATCACCTCCTATATGCCATTGACTTATCACAATTGGCTAAAACATACGATCGTGCAATCTCCCAATCGTGGTTGTCAAGATGATAATCTTCCCGCATACCAAGTGAATGCCCGGTGGCACAAAATATGTCAAAGTCACCCTCATAGTCAGGACGTATTCTATCTGCATTTCGGCTTGGACGGTTCAAACGTGTCTCCACGCCTTCCAAATACATCGCACAAAAAGACAAGCACTCCTCAGCCAGATATCCTTGGGTCATGCTTCCCTCTGGTCGATTTTTATTTCGAACATACTTCTTCAACGTCAGCAGGAACCTAATTTAAATAGGACAACATCAAATTTGTTGTTCTAAATTGTATGATGCACAGATGTAATAACCATACAAATATATTAAAAGTTAAGGGATACCTCTCAATTGGGTACATCCATCTGTAGTGCACCGGACCTGCAAGTGCAGCTTCCTCGGCAAGATGTATTGTGAGGTGAAGACTGACGACAAAGAATGCAGGCGGTAATATCCTTTCCAATTGGCATAGGATCATAACTATTTTGGGTGTGAGTTTGCGAAAGCATTCCACTGACCCTTTTTTAGTACACAAATGTCTGAAGAATGCACTTAGTTCCAATAATATATGTGCAGTCGCAGTTGGGAGGCATTTACGTATGGCAATTGGAAGGAATTGCTGCATTAAAACATGCCAATCATGACTTTTAAGTCCCCTTACGATCTTTTCCTTTGTATGCACAAGTCATGAAATATTGGACGAGTAATTGTCAGGCACTTGTATTGAGGCTAAAACCTTGCAAAACAATTCATTCTCTAATGGTTTCATAGTATATACACCAGGAGGCATCTTTGGCTTTCCATTGACAAATTTTCTGTGCAACTCCGGTTTCATGCCCATCAATTCCAGATCCAACCTTGCATTCAAGTTATCCTTGCTTTTCCCAACAATACCCAGCAGAGTTGCAACCAAACTTTCAGTGACATTTTTTTCAATGTGCATGACATCAAGGCAATGTCGAAGCACAAGATGTTCCCAATACAGCAACTTGAAGAAAATACTATGTTTCTTCCATGGCCCAACTGTTGCTCTAGGTAGTGGTCTTTTTTCTCCAACCACTTTCCGTGGGGTCTTACCATATTTGAACCGTAAAATGGACAACTGTCGACGACATTCACATCCGGTCAAGGGGGCAGGTGCTTGCTCTCTCTCGTCAGAAAGATTAAAGGCTTTCCTCTGTCGACGAAAAACATGTGACATGGGCAAGAAACGACGGTGACCCATATAACAATATTTCCTACCCTTTTTTAGATATGTCGACTCACTCTTGTAGTTGCAACAAGGACATGCTAATTTCTCATGTGTGCTCCAACCGGACAAGTTCCCATAGGCGGGGAAGTCGCTAATAGTCCATAAAACAGCTGCTCGTAAGGTGAAGGTCTCTTGCCTAAATGTATCATAAGTGGGAACCCCTGAGGTCCACAATACTTTCAGCTCGTATATTAATGGTTCAAGGTATACGTCAATATCATTTCCCGGAGATTCTTTTCCTGGTATTAACAAAGCCATCAATATGAACGGTGCTTTCATACACAACCAAGGTGGTAAATTGTAGACAATCAACAATACTGGCCAGATGCTATAGTCGGAGCTGCATTTTCCGAAGGGGTTGAATCCGTCACTTGCCAACCCAAGACGTACATTGCGCATTTCATCACCAAATGTTGGAAATTTCAAATCTAATTGCTTCCATGCAAAGGAATCAGCTGGATCTCTTAAGAAGCCATCCTCGGGGCGAGAAAGCCCATGCCAACACATATCTTCACTGGTGTGTCGAGACATGTAAAGCCTTTGTAAGCAAGGTGTAATAGGAAAATATCTTAGCACCTTCCGAGGTATTCTCTTTTTACTGCTTCATGCTGTCTCATCAACCTCGGTTGTATATCTGGACACACCACATGTTTGACAAGCATCTAAACCACTGTTATGTTTCCAATACAACATGCAGTCATTTTCACATGCATGGATCTTTTGGTGAGGCAACATGAAATTTTTCAGCAATCCCTTTGTACTCATCATGTTATTTGGTAAAGAATGACCATTTGGGAGTATATGTTTCAAAAGCTGAAGATTAGCTTGCACTGCACTTTCGCTGCACCCATATAAGCACTTGTTTTGAAATACTCGTATTAGGAAGTCCATTTTCTTCATACCACAACCCGGATATAATTCTGCGTTGCCGTCTTGCACCATGGCTTCAAACTTACGTGCATATGCAGGTATCACAGTTTCCTGCCCGCTGTGATTATTAATAGGCATGCCACCCATTACACTGGGACCAGAGAAAATATCTTCAAGCAAGGGGCCTAGTTCACAATAAGGATTAGTAACAGTAGCACTTTGTTGTGCAGCTTGGCTACTTGGAATAGGGTCACCAAATGTCTCTCCATGCCATACCCACGAGCCTTCCAAGTATGAACGGTCCATACCTTCAACAATTAGATGTGCTTCAACTTCATTCTTACTCAACCAGAACCTATTCAAGCATTTAGCACATGGACATTTGATGTTGCCATCAAGAGAAGAAACTTGCAATGAGTTTGAGATAAATTTTGCTAGCCCTGTTCTGTAATCCTCTGTAAACGGATTCAAACTGGCCCAACTTTTGTCCATCATTACTGAATATAATCAATAGTTTGCAGAATTGGAACAATAAGGTGCCTAAAAATGAATGCACCCACCCTCTCTCTCTGTGTCTCTTTCCTTGTAATTGCGCACCCAAACCCTATGGAAAATCCAACAGTCAGAAAAGGAATTGAATGGGAAATCCAACAGTGAGATAAGGAATTCTAACCTATATTCATATTAGAGATAAGCATAAATGTAGGAAAAGATTTATAACATATTCGAAAAGTGTAGAGAAATGAGTACCTATGCATGTATAGCACATTTTATCAAAATGGTTGAAGAACCATTTTAATGAAAACAGAAAGGAATATGCAATTTTTAACACCCCAACCACCATTATCACTTTTACACCCTGTTGTGGTTTCATAAGCTTCTCATTTTCTTAGTATGAAGCTCTCTTTGTGGGCCAAAATTATAATAATAATAACAATACTAATTCAAACAGTAATGGAGATTACCAAGGAAATGAGTTTTAGGTTCTGAATGGTTTACTAATTCGCATCCATTTGGTGTGAAGACTTTCTTTGTTTCATGTTAGGTGACGCACAAAATCTCACAAATGGTGGTTCGACAACTGACTTTGCTCCTAACAAACTGCAAGAACAGAAATTAAATCATATGAAAATAGTAAAAAATTATTCTTTCATCGTAAGTCATAAGGCTCGAAATTTTCTATCAAACTAATTCAGAACCTCAAACAAAAAACAAAACTTCAACATTCACAGTAACAACCCTGAACAATGAACGAAACATTAAACTGAAATCAAATCATGTCATACCTTTTCAGGTGATGCCCCTATCAGGACATCAGATAATGTACCTCAAAATGGACTGAAAAGTGGCAATGAGAAGAAAACCAAGCAATAAATAGAAGCAAATACTTCATGATAAAAACTGGGTTCCAATGTACGACAAAAAATTGTAGTGCTTAGACAACTGGCTCAGGTGAGAGCACCAAAAGGGAGACCCCAACAGTCATTGATAAAGAGAATGTGTTTGTGCCAATAAAAGCCTCCTTGAAGTTAGAGAGAGATATGAAGTACTACTCTACCGCTCTTTGATTATAACTTCTAGATTTGATTAGATCATCTATGTCATCTAAGGAGGAATAGACCATATGGGTTTGCTCACCCCCCGCAAGTGGTTAAAAAAAACAATGCAGGCTCAAGCTAAAGATGTCTGCATCTGCTAAACAAAGAAGTCAATGCCTACAAGCAGTTAGTAGGCAAACCTGGAATATGAAGACTCAGACTGTCAAACAGAACCATTACAGATGCTTACTTTGACCTTAAGCTGGTTCTTTACATATAAGATGGTAGTAATACCTTTTCATGGAACACGAACACACTGAAAAAAATATATCCAAAATTAGAGTGTGTTGTTTTTAGCAGGTGCTTCTAAAATTTTACAGTATGATTGTCGGACGGCCATGTGATATTATGTTTATATTTCATATAAATAATACATATCTAATTAATGTATATCAACTGTTATTCACTCATAATTTAGCTAATGAACATGCGTAACTATGTGACTGAAGAAAGACACAGCTCTTTAGTAAAGGTGTGTCCAGCAACCCATGGGATTATGGAATGTTAATCCATCACTCTTGGAGAGCGGTGGAAAAGCTCTAATAAGGGAAAATCGCATAGTTATATCTATTGACGAGACAAAATGAATGCACGTAGGTAAACAGCAGGGAGTTGTCCAACAGAGGTAATGTCGTTTCCTCGTCCACTAATAATAACATTGTTTTGAAGGTGTAGACCACATAACGAAGCATGGAATGTAGCTTAACTATTAGTTCTCATGCAGTGGTAGTAGGTATCAGCTAAAAAGCATACAAAAACTTAAAAACAGACAAATTATCATATGCAAGTTCGTTCATAGCCATGTTTCAATAAGCCACTTTCTCTACCAAAGTCTTTTTTTGTGTTTATGATGTTTACAGAACATACACAGAAAATGCGATATCCGTATAGCATAAGCTTAACCAACAGTGGAACTTTACATTGACATTTCTACTTATATCCCTTTTCTTTTAGTTTGTACAAGCTGTAAGGATAGTAGTTTGTAAAAAAAAACGTAGTTGCGATTGCCTAACTCGTCCTTTCGTTGAAACAGTAAACGAATTCATATATTTATATAACAAGAAATGAACACCTAGCTTATATCTCCAAGAACAATAATAAGCTTAAACCCTATATGGTTTGCAGTTTGATCCAACTTGAACAGATAGAAGAAGCACTTCAGACCCAACCTTTAAAAACTCCAAAGATTCGAAGACTTAATAAACAAATTGAAAAGTTAGATCTTAAAAATGCTGAAATTAAATATAAGAAACACAAAATTTCCTGTTTTTACTCCCTAAAAGCAATTCAAGGTGATGCAGCCCCAAATTAATTGTAAGAAACCCAAGCGAACATAAATAATGAACCGAGCAGCTTAATCTGATGAGAAATTGAAAGGGCGATGTATGAGAAGCAGATAACCAGCATCGCGGGAGTGGAGCTTCCGCTGCCCACGCCCGTCGCCAACTAAACGAGGCTGCTCACAGTCTTGACAGCTACGCCCTGTCCGCATCGTGGGAGTGCAACTGGTTCACGGAACTACCCGACTTCATCATCGATGCAATAATGGCCGAGAGATGCGATTAGGGTCCAACGCTCTGTCCTTCTATGGGTTTTGGCCTCTCTATCTCCCTTTAGTAAGTCATCATAGGTTTTGAGAACCAATCAATATATATCCCTGCTTTGAAAACCAAAAAATTAACCAGCACCAGGTCCGAACAAAATAATAATGAAATAAAAAAGTAGAAGAAAAGTAAATTTAAGAAATAAAGTTAGCTAACTGACACCAATATTGGTGGCTGATTTTTTAAGGCCACTGATATCAGTGGAATCTCACTGTTAAGCCACCAAAAAATAGTAAGAGTAGCAACTTTATATCCATGGCCACCAATTGCAAAGGGTGGGCAAAAAATGGTGTGTAATGAGCATATTTCTAGTAGTGCAATTATGACCTCTAATATGATTTTTTGTTATCTTGAAAAATTTGAAAATGATTTCGGAGGATGATAAAAAGAAAAACTAGAAGAATTGTAGGAGAAAAGTAAATTTTGTATGGATGTTTAAACAAATACATAGGTATTTATAAAGTTTTTGGATGAATTTTGACTCAAAGAATTTTTTTTTTAATTATTTTAGCTATTGGATTTAAATTTAGACCGTTATGGTTTATTTATTTATTTATTTATTTTTTTTACTGTTGAATTTGATCATATTGGGCTGGTTTGGTATTGCTGTGCTTTGAAAAAAAGCTGCTTCTGCTGTGCTGTGAGAATAAGCAGCTGTGAAATAAAGCAGTAGAGTGTTTGGTAAACTTTTTTGTAAAAGTGCTTTTGAAAAAAAAAAGCAGTATTAGAGTGTTTGGTCAACTTTTATGTAAAACAGATGTGAAAAAAAGCCGGTTTTTCAAAGCTAGGTTTTGCAGCTTCTTGTTTTTGGCTTTTTTTCATCCAAAACTGTGAAAAAAAGCTGCAGCTGAGTGTTTACCAAACACAAAAGCAGCTCCCAGCTTTTTTTGATAGCAGTTTTTTTCAAAATCACCTCAGTACCAAACCAGGTCTAAATCTCAATCGTTGGAATCAATGAATTTATAAATATAAAACTAAAAAATAAAATAAATTTTGAACTTGGACCATTGGATCAGCCAACAATCCAATGAATCACTGTCTTGGATGAAAGAAGGAGTCGTTGGGTTCAGCTGGGTGGCTGACAGACCCACGTGCATAGGATCCCTCGACTGTCAGTCTTTCGTGAGTTTCGTGCATGCAGCACGTCTTGCTCTACGCGCTCGGCCAACTTAGGGCACGTCCACGCGCATATGTGGAACCCTCCAAGGGTTGAAATGAAATGAAAAGGGAAAATACAAGCTAAATTTTGAGACTTACTCATGCAAGCTAAATTTTGAGACTTCAATGATTAGGGTGAGTCTTATTGCAAAATTAAAATTTTCAAAATATAATCCGTGGTGGCCGACCGTAAGTGCAATTAGCTGCAAGTAGGAGGAATTGTTAAATATTAGTCATATATGCTCTCTACGCTGTTGTCGCCTTTCGAAACTTGCCTCACACTTCAATAGGTCCGAAATCAAATCTCAATTATCGAAGACATACTGAAAAACTGATCATTTCAGCAGCCAATTTCCCTGTTATTTTCTGTTGTCGTAAATTTTAGATTGAAACTTTGTAAGTTTTTCTGATTTTGGTGTTGGTTTTTGCTGTTAAGAATCAAGGAATGAGTGGAGTAGGCGACCTTTTCGGAGGGGCTGGTCTCGGAACACTATTCAATGCGCTGTATGATGTCCTCAAGGAGCTGATCACCAAGAATGTAATGTTTAAGCCCCTACTCAAAAACATCAAATTCAGGTTGGACTCTTTGGAACCATTGTTGAAAGATATAGAAGAATCCAACAAGAAATTGGGCCTATCGGATCATGAACTGAGAAACTTGAAAGTACACTTGAAGGAGGGCATAGATCTCGTCCAAAGGTGCAGGAAGATTCGATGGTGGAACGTATTATTATACAAAAGGTACAAGTACGCCAACAGGTTGATTGAATGGGATGCATGTCTTCAACGACTTTTGGACATACTAAAAGCTCAGGGAATAAGGGATGTGAAGGACAGCGCAGTTACGGTGAAGAATGTAGAGAAGGCGGTCAGCAGAATTGAATCGAATATGGTGATACCAAAACAACCCGCCAGTGAAGCTTGGTGTGCAGTACCTGAACTTCCGCCGCTCGTGGTTGGATTGGATTTTTCTCTAAAGGAATTGAAGAGGAAGCTTCTAAAGGACGAAAATGTGTCAATGGTTGTGCTGACTGCCCCCGGAGGATGTGGAAAAACCACTTTGGCTACAAAGTTTTGTCAAGACAAGGATATCAAAGGTATCATATATTATAAGTTTGCACTCTGAATTGTATATGTTTTTTTACTTTGTACAACTATGGAAGATTTAAATGACGCCTCAATGACTGATTTGTTATGTTTTCTCTGGATAGATACATTCAAGGATAACATCTTCTTTGTCACGGTTTCAAAGAAGCCTAAATTAGAAAATATTGTTCAAGATCTATATCAACGCAAGGGTTTCCAAGTACCTACTTTCCAAAACGAAGTTAGTACAGCGACGTGGCTGCAACGTTTTCTGAAGGAAGAAGGGCAGAATCCTTTACTGATTGTCCTGGATGATGTTTGGCCTGGATCAGAATCCCTTGTGGAGAAGTTTGATCAATTCAAAACGGAAAATTACAAGTTTTTGGTGACATCTAGGTCTGAATTTCGGGGATATGGTTCCCCTTATTATTTGCAATCATTGGATCGTGACAATGCGATGAGACTTTTTCATCATTCAGCATCCCTTGGACATAAGAGCTCTCATATTCCAAAAGATCTTCCAGAAAAGGTACTTTTTAGTCGCAACGCACAAGTATAGTAAAAAATTAGTTGATTTGGTTTTGGAAAATTATCAAGAAATTATGTTCACTTTACTTAAAGCATCCACAATCGAGTGAATGAACACATCCATTTACCGTATAAATCTGTGAGTAGTCATGCATCTAAGCATACTTACTTGTGGACTAAAACTAAAATTAGAATACTGTATGTAGTTATTTAGTCATTTTCTCATCTTAGTAACTTGAATTTTGGCTTTGCAAGTTAAAAGTTAGTTGATTTTGTCATGGAAAATTATCCTGCAGATAGTTGAGCGTTGCAAGGGATTTCCACTTGCTATTAAAGTGGTGGGGAGATCGCTTAGCGGGGAGCCTATAGAGATATGGCAAAAAAGAGAACTTCAAATGTCCAAAGGTTTTTCTATTCTTGATTCAGAGACTGAATTGCTGCTCTGCCTTGAACGAAGCTTGGATGCCTTAGATAAAGAAATCATCAAGGAATGTTTCTTAGACTTAGGTTCATTTCCAGAAGACCAAAGAATCCCTGCGGCTGCCCTCATTGATATCTGGGCAGAGTTATATGATGTAGATACGGATATAGAGTGCATTGCAAACATCTACGAGCTCACCAAACGAAGTCTAGCTAATCTTGTTGTCACAAGGTGTGCATGCTTTATTTTCTCTTGTATGATATTTTCACTCGATTTTCCCCCTTATATTCATGACCGGTTGATGCTGATAACTTGTTATTGCAATATGTTGGTTGAAGAAATCTCTTCTAAGAAAATTAGTTTTGATCATCACCAGGAAGGACAAGATGGAGGGGGACGGATACTATAGTGAGCACTTTGTTACCCAGCATGATGTTCTTCGGGAGCTGGCTATCTACAACACAAAAAAAGGACCGGTAGAACATAGAAAAAGACTGATTATTGACATATGTGGAGACAAACTTCCAAAATGGTGGAGAGAACAGAAGCAGATGAAGGCCCGCTTATTGTCCATAACAACTGGTTGTTCTATCTCTCCCTTTCGCTTTAGCAATTACGTAGACATGCACAAATAAATATTCATTCCGCACGCACATGTGTGCACATTAAGTCTTAATAATACTTTCATTTTAGTTTCTCCTCCCCACACTCACAGTTGTTACTTTGCAGATGAAGGGTTTTCAACAAATTGGCACAGCTTGCAAACGCCAGAAGTTGAGGTTTTAGTGTTGAATTTTCAGACAAAGAACTATGCTTTACCCGATTCCGTGGTGAACATGGGTGAATTGAAGGCTGTGATAGTCACAAATTATGGTTTCTTACCTGCTGAATTGAGTAACTTCCAACTTTTGAGTTCATTACCAAATCTTAAGAGAATCAGATTAGAACGCATCTCAATTCCTTCCATAACCAAGAATCCCATACAATTGGCGAGTCTGAAGAAGATATCCTTGTTCATGTGTAACATTGGTCAAGCTTTCAACAACTGTTCCATCTCAATCTCATCAGCATTCCCGAATCTAGAGGAAATGAACATCGACTATTGCAGTGATTTAATTGAATTGCCCGCTGAGGTTTGTGATCTTAGTAAACTAAAGAAGCTCAATATTACTAACTGTCATAAACTATCTGCCTTGCCTGAAGGGATTGGAAAGTTGGAAAATTTAGAACTGTTGAGGCTAAGATTCTGCACAGAACTCTCGAAGCTTCCAACCTCAATGAAGAACCTTGGAAAGGTAAACTTTCTTGACATATCTGATTGCTTCAGCATCAAGGTGTTGCCCGAAGACATTGGTGAAATGAATAGTTTAAGAAAGATCAACATGAGACAATGCTCAAGGTTGCAGGAGCTGCCACCATCAGTCAGGGATCTTGAGCTGTTAGAGGAAGTGGTCTGTGATGAAGAGACAAAATATTTATGGGAACCTTTCTCACCGTTTCTCAGCAACGTAAGTATAATCGTGGCCAAAGAGAATATCAACCTAAATTGGCTCCACAAGTCTCGGTTCTGTGGTTTGTGTTCTAAGTGTGACTTTTTAAACTCGACTGTAACATAGTTTCAAATTCCCCTGTACGCAGTTTCTTGACTATTTAGTTTGAGAGCTAGCAAAGAAGCCCGCGCTCTGCTACGGGTTTGAAGCCGTAATCAAAATTTAGCACTCATTTGTAAATTGTTTAAAAATAAATGAAAGCAACTGTAAATTATTTAAAAATAAATGAGAGCAACTAAATCCACATAATATTTATTATTCATCTATAACATAATCCGACAACAAAATCTTATATATAACTTGACTAACCCATATCATTTCATTAAAAAAATAAAGCATTTTTATCTTTACCATCACCAAATGTGTTGGTTTTATATGTTTAACATAAATAAGAAAGGTTTGGTTGGATTGGTTTACAAAAAGAGAGGGATTGTTTGTTGCGTAAAAGAAGAGCTTAACTCTTTCACTCAATTATTTGACATTAATTACACAAACCCAATTCCATATACATAGCCAGACAGAAGCTTTATCCTAGAGAGAAACCATGCCCAAATGATTATATAATCTCCAGACTAAATGTGAATTCAGAGCATGAAGGGGAAGCGAGTTCCTTGGTTCCCACATTGGAGAGACTAGTTCTCAAAACTTTGCCAAGCATTACAGGAAACCATGGAAAGAATAAAAATGACCACAAAGAATGCAAAACAATTAACCACAGGTGGTGTTTATATGCCAGGCCTGTACCATCTGAAAGAGGCCTGTGAAACAATTAACCACAGGTGGAGAGAGAAAAGCTTCTGCAAGTGAAAAAACGTATTTACATAAAACAGGCCTGTACCGTCTAAAAGAGCCTCCTGTATCCATTCCGATTATACTCATGCCTACCATATCCCTCTACAATTCCTCACCACCAATCAACCATAACTGATTTCAATATCCTTAGCTGCTTTAGTAGACCATCTAGTGACACCTAACAGCCACCAAAATAAAAGACATGATCAAGACCATACATATTACAGACTAAGATTAAAAACAACTGTTATCTATTAAGCAAAACTTGGAACTCCTTGACATGGCAACCTCTCCAGGATGTAGAGTAGAAAAGCGAAATTATTGACAAACCGAAAAATAACAATTTAACTTGCATAGTAAACGAATCTTAGTAAAGTTACAGAACTCAATGGATTACATATACCAGTAAAAAAGCGAAACATCAGTGTTTGGGAAGTTACCTTATTTGAAATGTCAGGAGCATCTGGTGTACATACAGGGTAGACAGTCATTGCAAAATTCAGGGCTTCAAAATAAAATATAAAATAAATTAAAAAAAAATCAAAACTATTAATCCTAACAACAGTTTGGTAAAGGATAAAACAATCTTTCCATCAAACAAATTTGAGAAACAAAAGAAGGGAACTAAATTTTAGTTGATATAGGTGGCAACTGCTTACCCAGAAATCCAAATGAAATACCCCAAAATTCACACCCCCAAAACCCTACAAATCACCAGAGTTGAAAACCAGCGCTACACTGGGATCATCCACACAGCAACGAACTCCGATCATTGTCACTGATCTCCATCTCCTTCCAGAGCCAAAACCCTTTTAAGAAAAAGAGGGTAATGAGTATGATAAAGCCAGTAATGAATGGAATAACCCAATTTCTATCGCCAATCACCCTTGCTGAGTGATGATTCACACACTTCCTCATACTTGTTTATGGGTTCCTATCCAACAAAATTTTGACTTAGTACCCAAAAACTGTATCAGCTCACGAACACAGAGAGGTTTATCAAATTCAAAGCAAAACCCACATATATACTGAAGATTCTAGAGTTAAAAGAGGAGCAAGGAGGTTCAGTTACGGAATCCAAAAAGTGATTTTAATGAGCAAATGAATACCTAAACTGGGGTTAACAATTTTCAGCAATAAAAAACATGTCTTTCGATCAAAGTTGCATAAATTACAGAACTTTGGGATTAAGGAGGAACAAAAAGCCCAAATTCCAATCAAGAAAAAAAAATAAATATATATATATATATATATAAATTTAAGCTTTACCTGTAGATTGGCAGCAGCAAAAGCATACTGCATCCAACGGGAGCCACGTGAGAGAACTGGATGCCCAGCCTTTGACACGTTATCGAGTGAGTTTAGGGATCTGGGTTTTGTGTTTGCCATTGAATTTTGGAATGATCTGGAGAAATTTGGGTTTTAGGGGTTGAGTGAACCGAAATTGATTTGGATGAGCAACTTTTGGTTTCAATTCACGGTGGAGCAAGGATGAAGAGGTGGAGGAGGTTGGAATGAAAGGGTGAGAAAATTTGGATAGGCAGTATTCAGTTTCGATTCCAAGTAGAGCAAGAATGAAGCTCTTGGAATTCTTTGAACCACTCTATTAGTATGACATGTGAGTGATCGATGGTGTAACAAAAATTAGTAAAAGAGAGTGTAAGAGTATTATATATGAAACTATATCATTGGAACCACGTTATGGAAAGTTGTAGTACTATGGTATACTCACTTTGTGCTTTGGATGATTAAACTTGCATCTCATACAAATTTGCATCTTTGAGTCTTCATAAAGTACTGCAACATGCAAATGGAAAAGGATCAATTAACAGTTCAAGTGCTTAATGCATTATTTCTGCAAAAAGAAGAAAGAATAGAAGTGCTACTTGCAGGACAATCTGGTGCTCCAGATTTCTCGGGAAGGACTTCAGTTGAGCAAGGCCAAAGCACAAATTCAATGGAAAGAACCAATGCAATTTACTTGTGATGTTAAAGTTAAACATCCGATGCCCAGGAGAAATTATTGAGTATCAAATGATAAAGCAATCAGATTATAGTAAATTACTAAATGATATTTACAAAAATAAAAAACATAAAGTTAAGAGAACAATGAAAAACTTAAGAATTAGCCTTAGCAAAGTTAAGATAACTTAATGCTTAAACAAAAAACTAGCACTTACTCAGTCGCATTACCTAGATGCTCTGCTAAAGGTACAGTGCCCACAAAGCTGAAGAAGACGACCCATCCCTAACGTATACAAAGTAACTGTCAATGGATTAGGGGTGAAGTCAATCTAAATTATTGAAAGGATGTGCGACAAAGAAACCATGTTGAACACATTCTTACACAGAACAAAAAAAAAACTTAAAAACATACACTTAAAAAGGTAAAAACATAAACAGGTATGAATATTAAGTGAACCAAAAGCAGAACAAACCCCTAAAAGTGCTTAAGTTCAGGTGGGTTTTCTAGTATTTTATCAATAATATCAGATTTTTCCTTTTTGATTTCTGCAATTTCTGGGAACAAGTCCAGGGGCAAAAATGCCATTTAACTGTATAAAACACACAAAAACCTAAATTTACAGAGCAACTCGAGGGCAAAAAAGGCATAACACTGGTGAAGGAACAGTGTTTTAGGCTTTTTTTTCCTCTTTTATTGATATATAATATAATTTGTTTGTGTAATCCAACACGACAATCTGATTCATTCACTCCCAAAATAAAAAGTTGAAAAAAATGAACCCAAAAAAAAAAGGTTGAAGAGTCTTCATGAGATAAGAACTTTCATGTCATAGAATTAGGTGTTAATTTCGTTGTAAATTTCTTTGGTATCTATACTCACATCTATCGGCCAAGTTTTCAAAACTGTTCATATATAATCTAGATTGATTATATATTGCGATGAATCTGTTTCAAACTATATTTTCCAACAAATACAGCTCGATTAGTCTCGTCTAATGTTAATTGTTGAAACAAAGAAAGAAAGGCTCATATTTTCTCTTTTGGTTATAAGAACAAGGCCATATTTTCTTACTTTTAAAAGTTGTTGTGATGATATATTTAAAAAAACAAAACAACAGGCTTTTGACAGAAGTCGTTGAAAAAGTAGATTATGAATAATATTATACTTTATAAGAAAATAAACAAATTCAATACTTTAGAAAATGAATACCACCGCTTATACTTTAGAGGAAAATACACAAATTTAATACTTTGTAGTGGAAGAATGGCACATTCTGCAACTAATAATCAATTAGAACATATCAATACTTAAAAAAATATGACTTGGCTTTGTAATGGGAAGGGCACTAAGGAATTTCACATCTGGGAATCACTAGGAATTAGTTAGAGCATGACAAGTAGGTAAATGAGGAGGTTCTTTTCTCCAATTGAGCTTTTGAAGTATTTTTATATAAAACTTATAGTTTTGGAACAAATCATTGTGCATTAGAAAAGATAGCTGATATTTTCAATAAAAAAAGAAGAAAAACAAAAGAGCTAATTTTCATTAAACAACGTTGAACCTTTTGCGTATATTCTATGAAAACATAAGAGAATTATACTATAGTCTCCTCAAATAAAATTCTCAATTTTTTCATTTTTCTTTAATTTATAATTCACGCAAACGAGATCAATTTACCAATGAAAAATATGAAACACATAAATGAGATCAATTTGTATGCACATTAAACATGACAGAGCTCATGTGAGTAGGAAAGCATATAATTTCCCCATGTTTTCATAGCATATGCAAAACTCATAAAGAAAATTATATTTTCTTAAGAAAGAAAATGATACTTACAAGAAACAAAAAGTATATTAATCAACATCGAAATTTTTGTGCATATTCTATGAAAAAAAAGAGAGGAAATTATACTATTTCCTCACATGAAATTTCAACTCTGTCATTTTTCGTGAACTTGTGATACACACTCCAATGGGATAAATTCTTCAATGAACTTTTGATACACGTAAATGAGACATATTCGTAAGTTTATCGAAAATGATGAAGCTCATGTGAGTAGGGCCAGAATACAATTTCTTGGTATTTTCATAGCATATGCACAAAATATTAATGTTGAAAAATAATTTTTTTTAATGTATATAAGTATAATATTTTCTCATCTTCTAGTACAAGTTATGTGCATATTCTACAAAACCAAAACTAAAAACTTGCATGAAGCCTATGAATTTTTTTTTTCTCAACATTAAGTGACACACCCCGACCTGGAATGTCCACTAGGACCCCGAATCGAGCTATGCTGGTCGACACCAGGAAGGTGACGAAGCCATAAAGTGTGGTAGTGTATAAAATGTGAATAAATTAAAACCTAAAAGTGCTTAAGTACATGAGTGCACGATGAGCGGGTTTGGACTCATTTCATGCGTGATACAGAGCATAGGTAAAGTACAATAAGGTAAGATAATGATTATACCATCACATGAAGACATATGTACTGAAAAGTGTCACGAATCCTTGTCGATACGAAATTTTGCTGCTAGAACCTGGAGGGGTGCAAAAATAGAAAATGTGAGTGAGCGAAACAAAGCTTTTCAAATCAACATACTAGCCAATAGCTCATCAACATATTAGCCAATATCTCAATAACATGCTAGCCAATAGCTCAATAACAGCCAATAGCTCATCAACCTGCTAGCCAATAGCTCAATAACATGCTAGCCAATAGCTCATCAACATATTAGCCAATATCTCAATAACATGCTAGCCAATAGCTCAATAACAGCCAATAGCTCATCAACCTGCTAGCCAATAGCTCAATAACATGCTAGCCAATAGCTCAATAAGTATACATGCACGCGAGTCGAAACCACCTAAAGTGGTCTGTACGACAAGACTGGGTGTAAATAAATACACTCAAGTGCTACAATCACGTGAAGACTGTGCGAATAATCGCGGGTCACCTACGAGTCAAAACCACCTATTGTGGTCTGTACGACAAGATTGTGCACCTACCTTGGATCCAAAGTGAGCGTAAGGTGCGGGAGGTGAACATCACGTGAAGGACTGTGCCCTGGCCATGGGCGAGAGCACTAACACCGGGGTGCAAGTTTATGAGCTCTCAATGCATCTCAACATAACATGTACAACTCATAGGCAACCTGTACGACAGTGTCGGAGTTGCCTACCATTGCAACATGTACGACAAGGTCGGAGTCGCCTAAAGTATAAATATAGTCATGCCATAACTCGATCATTTCAAATAACACCATAAATTTACCTGAACTTACTTGTGCGTCCTGCGTTCCTCTTCGCACTTCAAAGCATTCACAGTAATTCCTTACATGTAGTATACATATAGATATGTCTTGAAGCAATCTAATACTCAACCATATCATAGCATTTACCAGTATATACCTATATCAATGTATTAAAAGCGTGAGGCGTGGGCGAGACGTCTGAGGCGAAGCCCGGCCTAGGTGTGAGGCATGAGGCGTGAGGCGAAGCCTTACAGGATTTAATTATACATATAATTGTATAAAAAATAATACTATGTAAAATAAACATCCATTCTCAAATTTTCATTCAAATTCATAGTCATTCAAAAGATAATATCATTTAAATTCATCATTCAAAGGTAATATCACCCAAATTCATCATTCAAAAGGTAATACAAACAAAGAAAACAATCATTCATCCAAATCATCTTCATATAAATCAAAATACAAACAAAGATATAAATCATTCATCTAAATCCTCTTCATCTAAATAAAAGGCAACATCATCCTCTTCATTGCCAACTCTAGATGAACTTGTCGGGTATGTCATCATTTCATCAAAAAAATCTTCCGAATCATATTCCACATTTCTTCTAGTTCTACTTGAGGATTCTTCATTACCCCGTTTTCTTTTGTATGTAATAGGACCCCGAGGTTGAGTAGGCTCGCGAGGAAGAGGAGAAGACTCTCTAGGCTCTCGAATGTATGAGCCACCTTCATAAACTGGGGGGTGGCACATTCATTACGGCCTCAACATTATACAATAACTCATCCTCAAGCCATGTAGGATCTTTGGGAAGAACGGGATCTTCTATCTCTGTTATCCATTCATCATCGGAGGCAATTTCTTCCACAACAATAGGATCATACTTCTCCATCCTTTTCTTACTTCTTTGTTGTAAAGCCAAATTGTACTTGACATAGGCTAAAGCATTAAGCCTTTTGTGTTCAAGCCTATTCCTTCTTTTTGTATGAATCTACAAATAAATCAATTATATTATTCAAGTCTAAACATCTTAAGCAAAAATGACACTTAAGATACTAATAATATATTTACTTACCATTGAAAATGTGCTCCAATTCCTCTCACATCCCGATGCACTACAAGTAAGGCTTAGAACTCGAATAGCAAACTTCGTTAACTCGGGTGTTTTATGCCCAAAGCGCTCCCACCAAGCCGCTAAAAAAACAATATTAGTAAGGTAAGTAATTTAAAGGTTAATGATAAAAAGATATTAACAATTGACTAATTAAATCTTACTTGGTGTTCGCTTTTTCCTAGTTTGCATAGCCATAGAATCCGCAAATGGACCACGCTTATTAGTAAATAAATCCAATTGAACATCGGCCTCTTCACATTCTTTTCCTTTCCCAAGCATCCTATCCATGCAAGCAAACAACCCATTTCGCACTTCATCAGTATCTGAGAAATTATCCTCATATCGAAATTGTGGGTTTAAGTAATAGCTCACCGCATGTAGTGGTTGATGAAGTTGATCGTCCCATCTACGATTTATCTTTCTCCAAACATGCATATATTTTTTCTCCACTTTGTTAAGATTGCTTGCAATTTTCTCTTTTGCAGCATCCATTAACTCATATATAAAACCCATGGGGGGTCTCTCCTCTGAATCAACCTCTCTCAAAACACAAACAAGAGGAAGAACACCCTTAATGCAAAAAGAAACTCAACCCCAAAACTCACGATCATATAACACATGATGCTTAGCCAACTTTGCTTCACAGGATTTTGCATAGGTACTTTCCGACCATTCTTGAGAGGTAAACAAAGCAACAAGATTTTCCTTTTGCTTTTGTAAACTTTGTAGTGTAAAGAAAGAAGTGGCAAACCTAGCCGGACGAAGAATTTCCGAATTGTTAGTGTACTTTCTCATCAAAGCTAGTACCCATTGATGCCCATATAGATACTTTGAAATACACCTAGCACGTTTGAGTGTGTCATCAAACCATGCCATCTTAGAAATATCTTCTAGCATCAAATCAATGCAACGAGCCGCACATGGAGTCCACCACACCTTCTCTTTCCTCTCCATAAGTTTTGCCCCGGCATTCTTGTAGTTCGAAGCATTGTCAGATATAACTTGAACCACATTCTTCTCCCCAATTTCTTGAATAACGTCATCCAAATAGCCATACAACAAATCTCCATTCTTAATAGAGGCCGATGCATCAACCAATTTCAAGAACCAAGTACCTTGCGGGCTATTGACAAGAAAGTTGATTAAACATCTACTTTTGCCATCCGAACATCTACTTTTGCCATCTGACAAGAAAGTTGATTAAATATCTCTTCCAAGCCTTTTGATGTTCTTTCATCATACTTTGTACATCATCAACTTCTTCTTTGAGCATCCAAGTTCTATATTCATAGCTTGTAGGAGCATCAAAGCCGGGACCAAAATTGGATACCAATTTCATTGCATTAACATAATATTCGTTGTTTGCCGCATTGAATAGAATGGCACTAGTGTAGAACCATCGGGCAAGTGCTCGAGATGCTTGTCTTCTTTCCTCTTTTTTGAAAAGTGTATTCAACGTGGTTTGATGAGCTTCCGATGTAACATACCTATCAAGTGGTCCCCTTGACCTGGGTGGTAGAAAAGAACCGGTTTGTTGTGAATGTGTGGCACTCGCACTCCCATTCCCACTACTTACATATGCTGTCCTTTTTGTGCCCATATCGACACTTTCACTTCTCCACCACCACGACACAACTCATGACTAGCTTTCCTCTTTTCTTTAGTTCCCATAACATTAGCAAAGCATTCTTCCTTCACATTGGGTGTGACTTTTTTACAACTTATCATTCCTCCCGAACTTACACCACCCAAGTGATGTTTGAATCTAGAAATTAAACCGGTGCATTTGTGGTTACAAAAAACACAATAGAAGTGCTTAGTGACAGGATCCAAATCTTTTGTCCATTGCCAAGCAAAATCTTTCTTAGAAGAAGAAGCCATATTCTTCAATACCCTAAACAATAAACAATAGATGAATGCATACAATTAATGAACCAACAATTTATTAATTAATTTATATACCAACAATTTCCAACAATTTATTAATTAATTTGTATACCTCTTTAGTCCCGACTAATTAGGCCTAGCATTTAGAAATGTTTGGGTTCAACCAATTGTATCTAAGTGCCAATTTATGGCACACGGTGTAGCAGTATCATTAAATTGTTAATGTATAAGTGCCAGGCAGTACAAAACAGTTTATGGCACACATACACAGAAGAAAACCATGGGTCTGTTACTCTGTTTTCTACTCTAATTCTCTCTCTCTCTCTCTCTCTCTCTCTCTTTCTCAATCGCAGAAAGCTTTTGACAAGCCTTCCCTAGAAAACTTCTTCACTACATGCAAATTTTCAGTCAATCTTAGTTAGGCAACATGCAGAGGCAGATAAAACTTTTTTGTCTAACTATTAACCCCTCTATTATAGCAAAACCTTTCCCAGAAAACTAAATCCCTAATTTTAGAAACCCTAACCTTTGGGATCTTGCTGACAGCGCTGGGGCTAGGTTGATGGTGCTGAGGTAACGGCGGCAGGGTGATGGCGGCGTGGTGGCGTGGCGACCGGACTGGTGTTTTGAGCTTCTGGGCTTCTGGCACGCCGGAGAAAATAAGCAAGAAGGCAGAAGGCAAAAGGCAGAGGCAGAAAAACAGGATCGAATTCGAAGGTATGGTATGAAGACTGAAAATCCTTACCCAAACGACGTCGTTTTGGGTTTGGATGGTTTTTAAATAAAATTAAAAAATTAAAAAAAAAAAAAAAAAAAAAAAAGGGGTCTGACAAGGCGTCCAGACGCCTTGAGGCATTCATCCGTCGCCTCGGCGTCTCCGGCGAAGCATTTCGCCTACTCCAGCAAAACTGAGGCATTTGCCTCTCCGCCCAGCCTCAAGGGTGCCCTAGGCGCGCCCCGAGGCGAGTTCTTTAAAACATTAACATATATATATAACATGGTGAAATATGCATAATCTGTAACACCCCACCCCTGAACTATTTATTTCGAGAATAATTATTGAGAACAAGTCCAACTAAATATTAGTTTAATTAACCATCATTATTTACGATTCTTTACTTTACTCTCTCAATGCCTCACACATTGATTTATGACCAACATTTAACCACAAAAAACATAAGGTTAAATCTCACATTTCCACCAACTTCCTTCATATTGCTCAATTTCCCAAATAAGGCTTTTGTCTCAAATATATTATGGCTGCATCTAACGTCTCGTTAGACTGCCTACGTACCCTAAACAGGGATCAAGCCATTCGTAGTTCATATTAGTACTTCAAGCATTCACATTAATTATATGAAGGTAATATACCTAAATCAATTTAAAAGTGTCGATGGAACTATCAATAATATGTACGATAAAAAGAAAAATATCCACTCACTTGGAGTCCACACTATGATTCTCTAGTGCACATATCAAGGCGTCCCGAATGATTAGTGCCTACCACGAAGTCCAAAAGTGGACGGAAGATGGTCGGTGACTAAAACTTCCCGGTGTCGATTCGTCTACGGTGGACCAACAAGGTCAAGGTTGGTTGGGATTTGCTCCTGGGATGATGGGCTACAAAGCCCAAGTGGTGGCATTGGTCATCACTTTGCCGTTTTGCCGGAAAATCAAAAAGGGTGGCCGGGGCACCGTGAGAACCATCAACTTTCGTGGCCTCAAACCGCCACATACAAAGGTTAATCAAAGTGGTTCTTGGGTGGATTTTGTAGAGGGGAATGAGAGCTTCAAGATGGTGGTGGTGGCGTCGAAAAACTCCATTGGAGTTGGCCAGAATCGCCCTTGGAAGATGGGTGGTCGTGGAGGTGTACGGACGGAAAACCCATGGAAAAAGCTCTCAGCTTTTTCCCTTTTTTTTTTCTTTTTTTCTTTCTAATTTCTGATTGGGTTGCTGCCCTTTTCTTCTTTTTCATCTAATTGGTCCTTCTTAATCTTTTAACTAACTCTCAATAACCAACTTCAAACGTCTATAACTATACTGTTATAATCCGGACTCGTAAACGGTTTTCACCTATGCGTTCACACCAACGAGTACTACGAGGATATGCTAAAAGAATAAGTCATACGTCTCTCTAGACGATGGTCAACGTTAGTTGAAATCTTTGCCTTTAGGGTATTTTTGTAAATTCACGCTTTTAAAATTAATAAAAACGTAAAATTTGAAACGGGTTGTCACATTAAGCCTATGAATTCACTCACAATAAAATAGAAAACATTGTGTGATAAATGTAGACGTAGTCATATTAACTAGAACACATATAATTTTCCCTAACACCAATTTTTGTGCATATTCTACACAAATATAAGAAAATTATATTTATCAATGAATGTATTGTACATATAAATAAGATCAATTCATAAGTTCATTGTACATGACAGCCTATATGAGTAGGGAAGCGTATAATTTCTTATGTTTTCACGGCATGTGCACAAACAAATTTAATGTCGTTGAACAACTTTTTACTTGTATATAAAAGTATAGTTTCTCATCTTCTAGTATACCAAAAGGAAACCATATAGTCAGGGGCATAAGTATTAGGATTAAGGTGGTCCCATGATTATTTGGAGTTCGAAAAATATGTGAATGTCTTATGAGGATCCTCCAAATGTTTGGTAAGGGTCTCTTTTGTGTTCACTAAGTGTTTGACATAATGTTTGCTAGCATATCTCGACATTGCGTCGACATCACTCAACAGATTCTCTCAATATCACCCATCAGACATCACTCAACAGATTCTCTCAATATCACTCATCAGATTGCTTCAACATATATCAATATATGTTGACATCTGCTGTCACATCCCTACTCGGGCTCCACCACATCCCGGGCTCAACTCCTTCGTAGCACAATGTTGTCTGCTTTGGACCCCGACCACGCCTTCACAGTTTTGTTTCTGAGAACTCACACAAGAACTTCTCAGTGGGTCACCCATTCTGGGATTGCTCTTGCACGAACTCGCTTAACTTCGGAGTTCCTATGAACTCCAAAGCCAGTGAGCTCCCAAAAGACCTTGTGCTAGGTAGAGATGGGAATATACATATAAGGCTTAAAGGATGCACTCCCCTGGGTGATGTGGGATCTAACATCGGCGCAACATAGTCTGGCTGATAACAACCAACTCACCAAGTGTTCGACGAAATGCCTCAATGAATAAATTGAAAATTTCTTTTCCGTGCTTCCCACTCTGTTTATATCTAAACAACTTGAATTTTTAATACTGAGACTCTCCAAAGTTCAATCCTGGATTTGCCACTATATATAGTAGCATCTTCATAATAATTTCTCTAAATAACTTACACGTACTAGACCTATGAATCCACTCGCAACAAAATTTGAACTAAAAAAAAGTCATCTTGTACTACTGCTTAATAAAATAAACAAGGGACTCAGAAGGAGGGCAAAGTGACTTTCTTTTAGCACTATAACAGTTCTTATAGAAGCTATATATTTGATTGTACGAACAATAAAGTCATTGCACAGTTTAAATTAAAACCTCATAAAAAAAAACTGAAATATAATTTTAGCTCTTGAAACTCAAGTTTTTTTACATAAAACCGGACATAGTCTTTTTACTTGAATAAAACCCAATGACTAGGCACCACATAAGTAAATTCATTAATTATGTTTGACTTTACACATTTTGCATTTTCCAGATGCCTAAAATACCCCTAATTACAATTTTAATGTATGCATTTAATTCTATGCAGATTTGAAGGGAATGATTAATGAAAAAAAATGTATTAACGATTAAATTCATTGCATATTAATATATCATAACAAATTGTATGTTAACGCTTCTGGCAAAAAAAAAAATTAAATAAATAAACATTAATGTTATACTTTCCTTCAGATTTTGTAATTATTTTCCAAATTTGCATAAAATTAGACAATATTAATTTAATCTTATCATTTTCTTACCAAATGGAAATTGAAAGGGAACTATGGAGTAATTTACATAAAATCATAGGTAAATTATTTGGACATATGTGTTAGTAATAAAATATTCCTAGTATGCAAAATAATTTAACTACAAAATAAAAAATTGTTATTTGATTTAATATTAATTTATCTACATTTGATATAATAAAATATAATTGTACATATATATTACTAAAATGTGCCCAATATATGTAATAATGCATGTAAAATTATTTACGTACAAAATAAAGGTATGTAAGTTGATTAAAAAAATAATATATCTACTACTTTTTGTTTATGAATTTTAATTTACCTATTGGTTTTTTTTTTTTTTGTACAAACATAATGTACCTACAATATATAATTCCTACTAAAACTAATATACATTTGCACATAGTAAAATGTGACATCCCGTCCCGGAAATATCGAAACGCATGTGTGAAATTACAAGTTTGCCCCTAGTGCGTTTTCGTCACGTTGTGGGATGTTTTGTGTGGTGTGGCATGTGTTGGACCACACACACACACACTCACACACACAGTCATTTTCCCTTTCCCTCTGTCTCTCTCCCCCGTGTCTCTTTCCCTTCCCGTTATCACCTTATACGTACGGACAAACTCACAAACCACCAAACCATCACAGATCGAGGAAACCAAGGACACCATTGAACTCGTGAGGTCGAGGCGAGCACAGCCATACCATTTTCAGGTGAGAAATCCTTCGTTTTCACGTCGATTCGAAGTGGTCCGAATTGTGTACTAGTCATGCAAAGTTTATTCATTGAGTTTTTGGGATTTCTAAGCTCGTAGGTGTCTTAGTGAGGTCCTAAGGAGCGTCGGAGTAGCTCGTTGGACGAAATTGGACGTCGGGAAGGCCTGGTTCGAAGTTGGCCGAGTTTTGAGTTTTGAGACAGGTATGATCGCGTGGGTTTTAGCTTTTAAAAGTTGTATAACGTGATTCTACTAGTCTAGGGCTTTAATTTGGTTCAAGAATCTTGGAAAATGGTTGAGAAATGAACGAAAAAACAAGGTTCGAAGTTTTTCCAGTTTTCCGGCGCCGGCGACGGCACCGGAGACTGAACGGAGAAGGTGACGGAATATTCCGTCAATTCTGACGGAATATTCCTGACGCCGTTAACGGAATCTGTCAGTTTTGACGGAATATTCCTAACGGCGTCAGTTGACGCCGTCAGTGTGCGCCACACGTGCCTGCGCGTGGCCGGCGCGTGTGGCCGTGCCTTGGCCGGCGCGTGGGGGCGCGTGCGGCGGAGGAAATTTTTTCTAAGAATATGGTTGTGATCCTGAGGTTGTGTAGAGCACGTTGGTATATTCATTTGTCCATTTTGAGCAATGTATGAGAAGTTATTACGAGAAGTTGGTTATGTGCTTTAAAGTTAACGTTTTTATAGTTATTTCGCATATAGGTGACACGTACCCCGAGGACGAGCGTTCGCACTCGAGGCAGGGGGGCTACGACCCTTCCACTTACCAGTGAGTGGGCTTTTGTTTTCCGTATATACCTATATACATTTATATTCCCAGAAATAAATTAAAAAGGGTTATTGTTTTATGTCATGCACCATATTCCTATCATTTATGCATCATCACATGCATTAGTAGTGGTATACATTTATATATGTGTATTGAGTGCCATGAACGCACAGGTAAGTGCCAGGTAAGAGGTATGCATGTTTACATTTCAGTAGTGGTTGAGATGATTAGAGAGCTCATAACCTGCACCCCCGGTGTTAGTGCTCCCGCCCAGAGTAGGGCACAGTCCTTCACGTGATGTTCACCTCCCGCACCACACGCTCAGCTTGGATCCAAGTTAGGTGCACAGTCTTGTCGTACAGACCACATTAGGTGGTTCCGACTCGTAGGTGACCCGCGATTATTTGCACAGTCTTCACGTGATCGTAGCACTAGAGCATACATATATATTACACCCAGGCCTGTCGTACAGACCACTTTAGGTGGTTCCGACTCGTGGGCAGGTTCAGTTATTGAGTTGAGATTTGAGCTCTATATGCAGCCGTACAGGTCACGTTAGGTGACTCCGGCTGCCAGATGTTATATTATTGATATGATTCATACCTGAGCACATACATTTTATTATGAGGTTTTGACATGGCATATTCGTGAGCATGTTTGGCATACCCTTGAGCATGATTGGCATTTTTATACGTACGTATATATGTTTATTTTCTGGGAAGTATACAGGTTTTACGGCGAGGGGTTAGAATGTATTTTGCTAAATGGTTTTCAAAGAGCTTTGTTTTTGCCCACTCACGCTTTTGTTTTGCGCCCCTCCAGGTTCTAGTTGATTAGCAGTTTCGGTGGTATTCCCAGAGGATTCTCCCGGCTTTTCTGACAGATACTCACCAGCGTAAGGTCACCTTTGGGTGTACTTATGTCGCAACTTTCTTTTGGACTGCTGTAGACCTGCTCTGAAATTGTCTTTCACTTACGCTAGCACTTGTTTAGTACTTTGTATGCTAGTTTTTAAATTATTCGTACTTTATATTATTACCTTATTAGCTTCCGCACGTGCACATGGCTACGTCACCTTCGAGTGACGGCCAGCACGCCCTGATCTCGGTTGAGGTGTGTCAAAAATGTGCCCGGTATATGTAATAATGCTTTAAAAAAAATTTACCTACAAAATAAAGGAATGTAATTTGATTGAAAAGATAATATATCTACTACTTTTTGTTTATGAATTTCAACTTTCCTTTTTTTTTTTTTGAAATATAATGTACCTACAATATAATTTACCTATTGTTTAATTCTTATAAGTAAATAATGTACTTATAATTTACCTATTGTTTAATTCTTATAAAAAAATTATTTTACTTATTGTCACATCCCGGCTCGAGGGGGACCACTTCCAGGGCCCGCTCCACCACCATAGCACGATATTGTCCGCTTTGGGTCCCAACCACTCCCTCACGGTTTTATTTTTGGGAACTCACACGAGAACTTCTCGATGGGTCACCTATCCTGGGAATGCTCTCGCGCATTACTCGCTTAACTTCGAAGTTCCTACGAAACCTGAAGCCAGTGAGCTCCCAAAAGGCCTTGTGCTAGGTAGGGATGGGAATATACATATAAGGATCACTCCCCTGGGCGATGTGGGATGTCACAATCCACCCCCCTTAGGGGCCCGACGTTCTCGTCGGCACACCACGGCCAGGGTTAGGCTCTGATACCAAATTGTCACATCCCAGCCTAGGGGGGACCACTTTCCGGGCTCGCTCCACCACCGTAGCACGATATTGTCTGCTTTGGGCCCCGACCACGCCCTCACGGTTTTGTTTTTGGGAACTCACACGAGAACTTCCCGATGGGTCACCCATCCTAGGAATGCTTTCGCGCGCTACTCGCTTAACTTCGGAGTTCCTACGAAACCCAAAGCCAGTGAGCTCCCAAAAGGCCTCGTGCCAGGTAGGAATGAGAATATACATATAAGGATCACTCCCCTGAACGATGAGGGATGTCACACTTATACTTGCATATAAATATAGTTAAATTATTTTTGACACACATATATAATAACAAATCAAAATGGCTAGTGTATGTAATAATCTGTGTAAAATAATTTATCTACAAAATAAAAGAATATTAATTGATTCTTTTTTTTTTATCAATCAATATTATTTGATGCAAAATAACTGATTATACAAAGGATCCTTTTTTCATATGAAAAATGTGCCTATAATTGTTTATGAATATGGGTAAATTAATATATATATATATATATATATATATATTAATAATATTTATGAAACAAAAAAGGTAAAATTTCCATATGGGGTTAATTGCTAATCATAATTAGGGTGAGTAATAATATTTATTAATATAATTAGGGTTTTGTGGCATAAGTTGTAAATATGTTGTAATAATTGGTTATGTACTTATCTACATGGTAGTCTATTTGAAGTTTGGGTTTTATTTGAATGTTTAATATTAGTTGGGTTTTTGTTTGAAAAATAGGAGTTTCAAGTGTGACATCCCACATTGCCCAGGGGAGTGATCTTTAAATGTATATTCTCATCCCTACCTAGCACGAGGCATTTTGGGAGCTCACTGGCTTCGGGTTCCGTAGGAACTCCAAAGTTAAGCGAGAAGGGGGCTAGAGCAATCCCATGATGGGTGACCCACTGGGAAGTTGCTCGTGAGTTCCCAAAAACAAAACCGTGAAGGAATGGTAAGCCCAAAGCGAACAATATCGTGCTACGGTAAAGTCGGGCCCCAGAAGTGGTCCCGCCCGGGTCGGGATGTGACAATTTGGTATTAGAGCCTAACCCTGGTCATGTGTGTGTTGACGAGGACGTCGGGCCCCTAAGGGGGGTGGATTGTGACATCTCACATCGCCCAGGGGAGTGATCTTTAAATGTATATTCTCATCCCTACCTAGCACTAGGCCTTTTGGGAGCTCACTGGCTTTGGGTTCCGTAGGAACTCCGAAGTTAAGCGAGAAGGGGGCTAGAGCAATCCCATGATGGGTGACCCACTGGGAAGTTGCTTGTGAGTTCCCAAAAACAAAACCGTGAGGAAATGGTAAGCCCCACAATCCCACATCACCCAGGGGAGTGATCTTCAAATGTATATTTCCATCCTTACCTAGCACGAGGCCTTTTGGGAGCTCACTGGCTTCGGGTTCCGTAGGAACTCCGAAGTTAAGCCAGAAGGGGGCTAAAGCAATCCCCATGATGGGTGACCCACTGGGAAGTTGCTCGTGAGTTCCCAAAAATAAAACCGTGAGGGAATGGTAAGCCCAAAGCGGACAATATCGTGTTACGGTGGTGGAGCGGGTCTGGGAAGTGATCCGCCTCGGGCCGGGATGTGACAATTGGTATCAGAGCCTAACCCTGGTCGCGTGTGTGCCGACGAGGACGTCGGGTCCCTAAGGGGGGTGGATTGTGACATCCCACATCGCCCAAGGGAGTGATCTTTAAATGTATATTCCCATCCCTACCTAGCACGAGACCTTTTGGGAGCTCACTGGCTTCGGGTTCCGTAGGAACTCCGAAGTTAAGCGAGAAGGGGGTTAGAGCAACTCCATGATGGGTGACCCACTGGGAAGTTGCTCATGAGTTCCCAAAAACAAAACCGCGAGGGAATGGCAAGCCCAAAACGGACAATATCGTGCTCCGGTGGTGGAGCGGGCCCGGGAAGTGATCCTCCCTGGACTGGGATGTGACACAAGGGTCTTTCTCTAAAGAACCCTAAAAAAAAATTACACTTTTAAGGAAATAAAATTAAACTACAAGACCTTCAAAATTTACTAATCAACATTGAAAACTGTTGTGCATATTCCATGAAAACATAATGAAACAATACTATAGTTTCTCATAGAAATTCTCAACTTTGTCAATTTTTATGAAGTTGTGATACACGTTAAATGGGCGAATTCCTTTTTGTGGGCAAACTTCATGAAACAATTCTTAGGTTTATTAAAACAATGAAGCTCATATGAAAAGGCATGAGCATGTCAAAATAAAATTCCTTATGTTTTCATACCATATGCACAAAAACTTTAATGTTGATAAATTTATATGTATATAAGTAGTATTTTCTCCCTTAAACGTAGCACAATTTTGTCATTTATGAAAATTTAACCATAGAGCTTCTCCCATAATAATATAGACTAAGTTTTGTGCATATTTTACGAAACCAAAAAATAATCAAAAGGTAATTTCGAAAATTTAACCATCCATATATAGACAGATATATATATATATATAGGGAATTGTTATTAGCACTTCAAAAATCTAATTAGACACTTTAAACTTTCTATAATTAGAAAGAAAAATACATTTGTGAGGAGTGTAGAATGAGATTTTTGAAATGCTAATAACAGTTCCATATATATATATATATATATATATATATATATATATATTCCTCATATATACTTTCACCTAATACCCATATTTTCGGTTACAAAAAGTTTAGTGGGGACAAGGCTCCATTCGGCCAGTAATACCACAAGTTTCCTTTAGGACTTTTTAGTTATTGTAGATTGTTCACCAAGAGAGATTACAAGTAACGCAGAATTTAAACTTAAATTTTAGTCTTAAAAAGAATGATCTTTATCAACTTTATAAAATTAGAACACCGCCTCTATAATAGTTAATTGAAATTTATTGAATTAGTTAAGGTAGTTGCATGAGGGTTCAACTTTTTCTTTTCTCTACCTTTGCTTCGAAGTTAGGAAACGGAATCATGAACAGAATAACATTTAGGACTTTTTAGTTATTATAGATTGTTCACCAAGAGGAATTATCAGTAACGCAGAATATAAACTTAAATTTTAGTCTTAAAGAGAATGATCTTTATCAACTTTATAAAATTAGAACACCGCATCTATAATAATTAATTGAAATTTATTGAATTAGTTAAGGTAGTTGCATGAGAGTTCCACTTTTTCTGTTCTACCTTCGCTTCGAAGTTAGGAAACGGAATCATAAACAGAATAAAGGCCAAGTCTTCTATAACTTTTGTTGAGGTCGCCCGCTACCCCTTTCTATGCGCCTTCATTATTATTATTATTTGTCCTCGTCGTCGCCGTGCTCGTTAGGTTACCGTTCAATACGCTTTCATTTATTTACTCCGCCGTGCGCGTTGGCTCAGACTGCTGGACGTTTCCATGAAACGATGCTGTAGAATAATTGAACGGTAGGTTAGCGGTTTGCAACCATTTCATACAATTTACTCGAGTGCGATGCATCACCAGCTTTTTCAACGCATCATTTTTGAAAAATGCTACGAAGATTACGTTTTTAGACTATAGTTTGTTGACCAAATAATGTAGCGGTTGATAGTTGAATATTTTCTTTGATGATTAACATAATATATTCAATCATCAATTGCTACATCATATTGTCTACAAAATATTATTCAAAAAGTAATGTCCAATATCAGACTTTTAACAGAACTCATAAAATTTACCTATTTTTTTAAACGAGCTACCATTTTTAAGAAAAGTATTTTTGCTCACCATCCGGAAGCGGTGATAATCTATTAGGAAAGTTGGAATAAAAATGGTGCGTATGCCTGTCGGCTTTTCTTAACAGACAAGGATCCTCTTAAAGGGAACCGGAGATTAATCAATCGTGTATGTTCATTGTACATCGTGCAGTCAGTTTTCGTTAGGTACTATTTATATTCAATTTTAAATTTTAAATTTTAAATTTAAATCATTTCTAACCGTACGTTGAATGAACACGATTAATTGATCTTTCATATCCTCACAAAGAATAATCTAGTGAGGATCTTATTCCTTTCTTATACATGCTGCATTAAACCCAAAGTCCTATCAAATGACACGATAACTTTAACAAACATGCAATAGAAATATTAAAATACGTTTGATAACTTTTAATTTTTTAATTCTAGATTTTTATTTAATTTAAAAGGTAAAAAAATTATTTAATAACTAATTTTAATTCCCTCAAAATAAAATTTGATAAGTCAAAATTTTTAAAACTTAAAAACTAGCTTTAAGAAACTGCAAAAATTGAAAATAGAATAAATTGATTCTCATTCTTCATTTTTTTTCTCACTAATTGAAACTTTATTTATTTTTCATTGTTGATCAATGTCTCTTAACTTGTTTGCGTGTTATTATTTGATTATTTAAATTATTTACAAGTTATTGTATGCCAATTTTAAAAATGAAAAACTTATAAATCATTTTCAAATATATCTTTTTAATAATTTTTTCATATATTTCTATTTATAATTTGTACCTTTTTTTTAATTTATACAAATATTCTTTTTAGTTTTAATTTGTACCCATAATTTTAAATTTTAATATGTACCCACATTTTTTATGAATGTACCCATTCTAATTATATGTATTTATTTTATGTTTTAAAATATCAATAATTATTTCTTAGATAATTGTTATTGGGCACTCCAAAAATCTCATTTTGCACTCCAAACTTTCTATAATTAGAAAGAAAAAAAATACCTTTATGAGGAGTGTAGATGAGATTTTTGGAGTGCTAATAACATTTCCCATTAAACTATATTAATAATTACATGGGTACATTATTCTTTTGCTAAAACTATGTGAATAACAATATTACTCTATTATTGATTTTTAAATCATTGTTAATTGTAAAAATATATTTGAATTTGTTTAAATTTCATAATTTGTGGGATATTAAATGCATAAATGCATGAGTTAAATCCCTTAAATGATGCTTGGGACCTCGATCAAACTATATAAACAGATAAGGTTTCATTCTATCATTTTAACTAAAAATAAAATGATAATCAATCGGCCTTGTAGCTTTCAGCTTTCATTTTTTTTTTAAACAAAAAAACTAAAAGTAGTTACCAAATAATTTTCAGTTTTCAAAATAACTACAAACAAAAACTGAAAATGAAATGAGTATAAAACAGTCCCTAAATTTTCTAAAGGCCAACTTAGCTAAACTAGTTGCCGCCATTGGTGGATTTGAAAGTGAAATAGGCACGAAAATAAGTAAAGGAATGCATCCAATTGTTAAAGTCATCCATTACGCAAATGGAATTACTCTCCGAAGCCAAAGAAACTTCATTCATGATGAAAAGGTCACACACTTTGCATATTATACACACAAAAATTGCAATATAACGAACATGAAGACACTATTTGACAACAAGTTGTGCCGACCTGAAGAGGAACTAACAATGAACCAATTAGTGTCTATCCATCTCAATTTTGTTCCCAACACCATCAACAAAGCTATCAAGAACAGTGAAGTAAACAGAAGAAAAGTGAATAACACACCAACACAAAACTAAAGTAGTCACTGGGGGATATTCAAAAATTACCTTACCAAGAAGCCTCTTATCGACGAAAATATTAAAACGAAAGATAAATTTATGACAATCCATGAGAAGAGAAAATACCAAGGCTAGGAGAAGGGAAGACGGGCTGTCACCAGCCGCAAGCTAGAGCAAAGAGTCATTTAATTGGTAGGGGAAAGGAGAGAGAAGCTAGCAGTAGTTTCTAATATTAATATTCTAAGAGTCCAAGCTCATTGTGAGGCTAAGCTCATCCCCTTTCCTCAATGTAGATAATATTGTTTGTTCGAAGAAAAAAAATATTCCAGAGTCCATGCTTTCGAGTTATAGTAACAAAAGATAAAGCAAAAATAGTTGTAATTTCAACAACGCCTTTGTAATGCATTTGTAGTATTTTTAGTAATAATTTTGTAATTTTTGAGTAGTTCATCAACGCTGTTTGTTTAGTATATTTTTAATTAAGAGCATAATCGGGAGGTGTAAATATGAGTTTACTACATTGAGTGAGAGAAATTTGAAATCTTATTTATTTTTTTTCTCTAGTCCACCTCCCAAATATGTAAGTATACATTTTTATTTATATATTGTGGCGAATATAGATAATTTACATTAATCATTAGAGAGATTTACGATCGAAAAAATATAAATTATTCACTTCAAAACAGTTTGCATCTTCTATTAGATTGAGTCTAATTAAAGTTATTTGTTCGCCAAAACATATGGCTAGAAAATTCCGTGTCTATTCCTAGCTAACTCGTTCGTTCTTTTTTTTTTTTTTTTTCTTTGAACAAAGTTCTTTCAGTTGTGTATATATGTGTTACATTCTCTCCATAAATCCATTGGAATTCTGTTGTTCTTTTATCAGCCAAGAACAGATTACGTAAGAGAAATAATTAAGTTTAGGTTTTGAGTATCTTTGTTTTTGTAAATATGTCTGTGGCTTCTGTCGGAATGGGTGCTCTGAGAACGGCATTTCAAATACTGTTTGATGCTGTAAAATCAGCGCAGGAGGAAACCACAATGTTCGAGCACCTCCTCGGTGACATCAAATCTACTCTGGACTTTCTACAGCCACTCATCAAAGACATCGAAAATTATAAGTCGAAAGAGGGACTGGAATATTTTGCAATACAAATGGAGGAGGCAGCAAATCTTGTCCAAAAGTGCAGCAAAGTTGGCGTGTGGAGAAAATACAAATACACCAACAAACTTCATCAACTGAGCAAATATCTTCGAAGAGAGTTTGATATGATCAAAGTGCAGGGCATAAAGGATGTGAGGGAGACGTTGGTTTCTTTGAGGAATATCGAGGCGGCGCTCTCTGGAATAGAAGAGAAGTTGGTGATGACAAGTAATCACCCTGAAAAGGTTAAATGTTCGTCTGCGGTGCCTGAACCGCCATTCATTACGGTCGGGTTGGATTGGCCGTTGAAGGAGTTGAAGATGAAGCTTCTCAAGGATGAAAAGGTGTCGATGCTTGTGCTTACTGCTGCTGGAGGATGTGGGAAAACCACCTTAGCTAAAATGTTTTGTCAAGATCAAGAAGTCAAAGGTATGCTATCTATGATTTTAACTTTTTTATTTTGTGAAGTGTTACTTCCTAGCTAGTTAAGAAGTATACTATGCACCAGGGCAAAGACCCCTGTAAAACGCCGGCCAGTCCCACCAAAAACTTGTTAAAGAGAATACAAGGTACAACAAAGGGGACATGAAACTAAACCGTGCGAAAATTAAGAAAGTTCACAAATTCTTCTACATATAGATGTTGCTTGACCACTTAATTACCTGATCTGAGAATTGCAGATATATCTAGTCAACCTTTATATTAACACCTTTCTTACATTTTGTTTGGATAGATACATTCAAGAACAACATCTTCTTTGTCAATGTCTCGAAAAATCCCAACTTGGACCTTATTGTACATGAACTATATCAACAGAAGGGGTCCGAGCTGCCTGCTTTCCAAAACGAATTCATGGCAGTTAAATGGTTGCAAATTTTTTTGAAGGAATCAAGACACAACCCTCTGTTGTTTGTCCTGGACGATGTTTGGTCAGGATCAGAGTCCCTTCTTGATAAGTTTGATCAATTCAAGTTTTCAAATTACAAGATTTTGGTCACATCAAGATTTTCATTTCCGAGATTTGGTTCTCCCTACCATTTGGCATTATTGAATGATGAGGATGCAATGGCTCTTTTTCACTATTCAGCATCCTTGGAGGATAAGAGCTCTTATACTTCCAAAGATCTTTCGAGAAAGGTGACTTCTTAGTCTGCAGCGCATAACATTTGAGCATCCACACACGTTAACACTTCCATTTACCGTCTTACAATTAGAATGAGAGTAGACATTTAACAATTTTATCATCTTTATGAAACCATTTAGATGATTCACAACAATTTAACCAAATAGTAACTGAATTCATTCGGGATAATTAAATTGCAGATTATCAAGCGCTGTAAGGGATGCCCACTTGCCATTGCATTGGTTGGGAGGTCACTTCGCGGCCAGCCTATAGAAATCTGGCAGAAAAGAGTACTGGATTGGTGCAAAGGTTCATCTATTCTTGATTCTGACAAGGATTTGCTTGCTTGCCTCCAAAGCAGCTTAGATGCCTTGGATAAAGAAAAGACAATCATCAAGGAATGTTTCCTCGATCTAGGTTCATTTCCCGAGGACCAAAGAATCGCTGCTGCTGTCCTCATTGACATGTGGGCGGAGTTATATGGGCTAGATGAAGAAATTCTGACCATTGCCAACCTTCATGAACTCACCACCCGAAGTTTGGCAAATCTTGTTGTCACAAGGTATGCACCCTGCTCATAGTTTTCTATTCCAATATGTATATCGAACGAATCATGAAAGAAATTAGTATTGAGCATCCAGGCATGAGAGGGAGGCAGACGGCTATTACACTGAACACTTTGTCACCCAGCACAGCATGCTTAGAGAATTGGCGATCCATCAGGCGAGTCAAGACCCAATAGACCAGAGGGAAAGACTAGTTATAAACATATGTGGGGACAATCTTCCTAAGTGGTTGACAGAACAAAAGTATCAAGCGTTCAAGGCTCGACTATTATCTATCTCAATAGGTTCCATCAATCTCTATAGTAAATACTTATACATGCAAACACATATGTGTGCATGGACCACGCTTGTGTGCACACACAGACGGTCATTCATACTAAGACTTCAATAGACTTGGGCACATTTAATTCAATCCACACTAACATCTTAAAGCGTGTTGTTTGCAGATGGAGCCTTCTCAGCAAAATGGCCAAACATGCAAGTACCCGAAGCAGAGGTTCTAGTTCTGAATTTTCAAACAAACAACTATGCCTTACCTGATTTTGTGGAGAAAATGGATAAACTAAAGGTTCTAATAATCACAAATTACGGTTTGTCACCTGCTGAAGTAAATAATTTTGAACTACTTGGTTCGTTATCAAATCTTAAGAGAATTAGATTAGAACGTATTTCAATTCCCTCCATAAGCAAGTTCCTCAAACAGTTGAAAAGTTTGCAAAAGATGTCTCTTTTCATGTGTGATATCAGTCAAGGTTTCGTTCAAATTTTGGATGCACTGCCAAATCTAGTGGAATTGAACATAGATTATTGCCACGACCTGGTGGAACTTCCTGCCAACCTTGGTGACCTTATTCACCTTACGAAGCTTAGCATCACCAACTGTCATAAGCTATCCACGTTGCCTGAGGACATCGGAAAGTTAGTCAATTTAGAAGTGTTGAGGCTTAGGTCATGTGCAGACTTGTTAGAGTTGCCACGCTCGATTAGGAACCTTAATAAAGTAAAAAATTTCGACATATCCGATTGCTTTAGCGTAAAGGAGTTACCCGAGGATATTGGTGCAATGCGCAGTTTGGAAAAGATCAACGTTAGCCAGTGCTCAGGATTGAAAGAGTTGCCTGCTTCTGTTTTGGATCTTGAGCAGTTGAATGAAGTGATATGCGACGAGGAGACGGAAACTTTATGGGAACCCTTCTTACCATATTTGACAGACGTACACATAAAGATGATCAAAGAAGATATGAACCTAAATTGGCTCAACAAGCTTCCAGGAGGCCATGGTCCTTGATCAATGAATGTTGGTGCAATGTATGCAATGTGATTGTGTTTAATGTTTTTTTTATGCAGTGTGATTTTGTTTAATTTTTTTTTCTTTCATAATTTACTTCTGTTTTATGTTTTAGATGTTTGTCAATACCATTGCAGCACTGTAGAAAAATTGTAATAATTCACAATGGGTAGTGACTTTCACACCCCGTTTTCTCTTCTACACTCCTCATTATTCAACTCTTCCTTGATTCTCCTTCGATTTATTCAATTGAACGGCTAGAATAACAAAGGAAAGTGCATGGAAAGAAAAGGAGAGTGGAAATCACTATCCGTTATGAAAAAGAATGTATTGTTCTATGTATGTGTGGGCTTTCCTGCCTTTCCACTGTTTTGTGGGTGGTTTTCCTCACAAAGCAAGTTTCGTGTAAATGGCAAATTATTGGTTTTAGTTGCTGTCTGTTTCCTTCTTTTCTTTTGATGCTTTTGCTTCTTTATGTCAGGTAATATTATGTACTAAATTCGTCAATGTGATATTATTGGGTAGTGTCTGCTTATACCTAAAAAATATATAATTTTATTGGGATACATAAACTATAAAATATAATGAAATATAGATTATAAAGTATTAGAACGTAATGATTAATGAAAATATGGGGATCGAACATATAATGTGTGTTCATAGGTATTTAACAAGTCTCTTCAATTTATTGAAAAAAAATAAAGATAAAAAATAAAAGTTATCTATTTTTTGTTTAAGTAGGAGTTGCGACTTGGATGAGTTTGGGTGGGCTAGGCAAGCGCCTAGGCAGGTCTAAGCGCCATTTTTTAATTTTTAAACGCCTAAAGATTAATTGGAGAAGTGACCAGTCGCTTAGCGCCTTGGCGCAGCCAAGGCAGCGCTAGGCAGGAATTTTTAGAATAGAATAGCGCGAGTCATTGACCTACAAAGTTTTGCAAATAACATAGTCTTTTTTCATTGAATATGAATATACGTTGTGCTTGGTTTGAATTTATTGATATATTTTTCTCTTCTCGGCTTCCAAACTTATCTTAAGACTTAAAGAGTAGTCTCTCCCAATGCACCCGAGTTTCAATTTCTCTCCGCGGTTTAAATTAGTTCAAAGGCAAATTATTGTTGCGAGTTATATATAAGTTAAATTGTAAATAGTAGTATGTTGTCTCACATTGACGAAGTGCATATGTAATACCAATTGTAACTCCTAGATATACTCCACTTTGGAGATTAATGTATATACAAGAAATTCCCAAATATTGTCATATATATTTTTAGTATTTACCATGTTTAATTTAACTTGGCATCATAGCAGTTTGCTCTTGGTGACTTGTGTTCTTTAATTTTGTGCCCACTTTTGTAGTGATTTCCTTCGTTCAAAAAATAAATAAATAAAAAAAAATCGAACAGTGATGTGCTACAATGTCGTGAATAGTGCAGGGCTACAATGTGTTTTGGTAGATTGTTTTAATTCCGCTACGTATCTTTTGTGTCTTTATTGTTCGTGGTTTAGCTAAATGGTTCAATATAATCATAGTGTTGTTATGCATCTTGGTGGAACAAATATATAGATAATTGATACGGGGGCCACTGATCATGTGACTGATGACCCTAGAGTGGTTAATGAGTTACGTGACTATCAGGAGACTTTTGCCCATGTTGTCAAACTAAATATTATGTGTGTTTTTCTATACTTAGCAGCAAATCATGATTGGCCCCTATTGCAGTTTAATGTGAAGAATGTTTTCCTTCATGGTGATCTCAAGGAGGAAGTTTATATGGATCTCCCACCTGGTATCAGAATATCTCCTAGAAAAGGTGTTATGTGCAGGTTACGAAAAGCTTTGTATGGTTTGAAACAATCTCCTAGAGCATGGTTTGGGAGGTTTACAAGTTCAATGAAGAAGTGTGGGTATTTCCAGAGTCATTCATATCATACTTTGTTTCTAAGGCGACAAAATGGTAAGCTAACTGCATTGATTATTTATGTTGATGACATGATAGTGATTGATCATGATCAGAAGGATATATATAACGCCTTCAAAAGTATCTAGCTAATGAATTTGAGATGAAAGAATATGGTGAATTGAAGTATTTTCTTGGAATTGAGGTTGCACAATCCAAGCATGATATTTTTCTATCTCAACGAAAGTATGTTCTTGATTTGTTAGATGAAACAGATATGTTAGATTGCAAACTTGTTGATACTCCGATTGAGCAGAATCATAGTCTGGGCTTATTTCCGGATCAAGTTCCTACTCATAAGGAATGGTATCAGTGGCTTGTGGGGAGATTAATTTATTTGTCTCACACTCGCTCTGACATTGCTTATGAAGTTAGTGTGATAAGTCAGTTTATGCACATGCCCAGTGAAGCTCATATCGATGCAGTAATCCATATTTTGAGGTACTTGAAGATGGCTCCTGGCAGAGGCTTGGATTTCTCCAAGAATGGTCATTTGAATGTCGAAGGGTATACAGATGCAAATTGGGTAAGTTCTATCACTGACCGGCAATCTACATCTGGATATTTTACGTTTGTGGGTGGTAATCTAGTTACTTGGAGAAGCAAGAAACAAAAAGTGGTGGCTAGGTCAAGTGTTGAAGCTGAGTTCCGTGGTATGTCTCATGGTGTATGTGAGTTGTTGTGGTTGAAAAAATTGTTGAGAGATCTTGGATTTAAACCCAAGGGTGCTATGAAACTCTACTGTGATAACAAGGCTGCTATTGAGATTTATTCATAAACCAGTGCAACATGATCGAACAAAACATGTGGAGATTGATCGACATTTCATCAAGGAAAAATTGAATTCTGAAATTATTATGTTTCTGTTTGTGGGATCTGAAGATCAACTCGCTGATGTGTTTACTAAGGTTGTGTCTAATAGTGTGTTTTCCAACTCGCTTGACAAGTTGGACATGCGTGACATCTTTGCTCCAACTTGAGGGGGGAGTGTTGCAAATTATATATTAGTTAAAGCGTAAACAGTAGTATCTTGTCCCACATTGATGAAGTGCATATGTAATACCAATTGTAACTCCTATATATACTCCACTTTGGAGATTAATGAATATACAAGAAATTTCCAAATATTGTCATATGTACTTTTGGTATTTACCATGTTTAATTTAACTATTATCTCTAGTATCTAGAAAGTTCTTCGTTATTTCAAATGCATTTGTGATCCAAAACTATTGCTCTCTTGTTTTAGAAGTTCAGATTTTCAGAGCTGGGTGATGGTTGTAATTGTGGAAGTAGCTACGGTATTTGTTTGTTCAGCCATTTGAATTGATGTTTGATGCCGCCATAAAAGCGCAGAAGACGGCTGAGATGTTTCCAACTCTCCACAGTGATCTCAGTTCCATGCTAGAGTCTTTGAGGCCACTGATCTCACAGATAAACCAAACTTGGAACCATTTTGGTTTCTGAAAGGTTTATAAGAACAACGGAGGATGGCAAGCAGCTTGTCGAAAGGTTCTGCAAGGTTTCTCCCGGGATGCTGAACCTGTTGGAAACGCATAAATATGAGAAAAAATTGTTAAATTGGATAAATCTCTTCAAAGACTCTTGTGTCTGCAGAATCTGCGGTTAGGAGTTAATTCTGCGGTGGTGCTCAACCGAATTGAAGCAAATCTTTTGGCGCAAAATCAAAACCAAAACCTGATTACAACATGATGTGCAGTTCCTGACCTTCCATCCAATACATTATACACTTGCTACTATGAGGATTTGGATGGCTACTATGGTGAACACTTTGCTATCCAACATGATATGCTTAAATTGCTATCAATTCATGAGATTCGTGAAGACCCGATAGGACATAGACTGATTATAGACATACGTGGAGATAAGCTTCCACCGTGGTGGACGGAGAAGCAGCAGAAAACAAAGAAGCTCGCTTAGTATCTGTCTCAGGTTGGTATCTGTGATCTTTCTTTAAAAAATAGATACATACACATGTACAATCACGTACGTAGAAGCTCACATACGCACTTCCGCATTAATTTCTCCCCACACTCGCATCATATAGCACATTGTTTTCAGACAAATCGTTCTCAACAAACTAGTACCTCGACCATTGTAACGATTTGCTGAAATTGCCTGTGAAGCAGTGTGATCTTATCTGCCAGCATCAACAACTGTCATTAGTGTTGAGGCTAAGGTCCTGCAGAGACCTGGTAAAGCTTCAGGTCTCGATTGAAAAACTCACTAACTTGTGTTTTCTTGACATATAGAATTGTTTCGGCATTAAGGAGTTGCCTGAAGGCATCGGTAACATGAGTGGTTGAAGAAAGATCAATGCACAATCCTCCATCAGTGTTTGATCTTGATCTGCGGTTAGAGAAAGTGATATGTGACGAAGACAAAAGAAATATACGGGAACCTGTCTTGTAAAATCTCGACAAAATAACGGTGGCTACAGAAGAAACCAACCTGAATTGGCTCCACAAACTTCAAATTTGAGAGCTGTGTTTACTCACTACATGAGATGTTGCATAGCAAAGACAATAAACTAGGATGAGACGATTTCAATATACAACATCAGTCCATGGATTAGTGTTTTCTGATTTTCTTCTTTTACCTTTTGGGGAATCATTTCGCACGTTGCCTTTCACCTTCTATTGTGTAACTAAATTCTCTTTTGATTTATTCAATCTAAAAGTATATGTAGAATGCTAATAACTTGGAGCCAAAGGCAAAGCTTTTTTTTTATTTTTCATTTTTCAAGTATCCTAACCAACTAGACAAGCCAAAGACACAGCTTTATCGAATGGTGAAAAGGAATATGTTAGGTCTTGTTTGATATGTCGGATTGTACTTATTATTTCAGTTGGATTGATTAATTTGGCATCGGATAGTATTGATTATATAACCAAAGTGTTTGGCGCTGAGTCGGATTGATTAAGTCATTTATTACTCAATTGATTAGGCAATTGATTCCCGCTATTGAACTTGGGATATTTGTGTAATTTGCCAAGATAGTTTTTTTTTTTTTTTTCTCTTTTTTTGAACAAACGATATTGTCTATACTAAAGAGGAGGGGTAGTAGGCTTAGCCTCACGATGAACTAGTAATAATATGTTTCAAATTCGTCTTTGGCGAGAATCGAACCTAAGACCTTTGTGAAGAGAAATTCAACTACAGCGTAGTAATAGGTTGTCATGCTCACATGTAATAGATGAAATTCTCTAATGAGAATTCTCTCATTTTTCTCTCAAACTATTTTCCTCTGCAAACTTTTGCTCTTAACGGAATCAAAATCACAAGAAAATATTCACCCAAAGCCCTAGAACTTTTTTTCAGCCACATTAGCTGCAAGGAGAAAAAAATCATTTCAGATTGTCGCAAAACCCCTATGGGAGGAGAGATTTTTCAGTGTGACCGTCACATGGGGTAGTACACCACGTGTCGCTATATAAATGATGGCATATGTATGTTAAAAAGTTAGTAACTTAAAAAATAAAATTTCCCACCACCTACATAAAAACATGCGGTGTACCACCCGTATTTCCGTTACAACTAAAAATTTCTCCTATTGGAGCCAGTCGATTGGATTTGTCGTGAAATTTAAAGAGTCCTCTGTTGCTGCGGTCCTTGACCTACCTCGGCAAAAGCTCTACTTGGTGCAGTTTTGTCCAACGCGTTTATTTCCTCAACTTCATGCCTACTGAATCTTCGACGACAACAATCGGTTTTGTGTTGGGGACAAACTTCTTGAAATGGTCGAATCCCTTCAAAGACAGTAGTCAAGCAAAATGGGAAACCAAATTAAGGAATATCTTTGGGTTCGGCATCATATAAAAACGAGAAAAAAAAAAAAGGAATTACAGGACCAATGCAAAACTGATAAATAAAACAACAATCACTGCCTCATCCCCACTAAGTAGTGTCGGCTATAAAAAAAGGTTTTAACAACATGAAGGGATGGTGTGGATTATCATGCATCGCTAGAATATCCGCCACTTTACCACCCTCACAAACAGATTAACAATTCAAAAACAAATTTACTCCCCAGTAAAAATATACAACTAGGTTTATAAGTAGTATACGACAGACAGACTCCAACCTCCAACTTCCAAGGAGAGTATATGAGATGATATAGCATAGAGCCTTCAATCCCCCTATCTGATTTTCTATGCTAATAATCTATCACACTCTATTGCACATTCTCTGTTTTTTGCTAGTTTTTCACCAACAGTAACAACTCTTTCCAACTAACATTGCGTACTTGAATTAAATTGCGTAGACTATTTCCCCGCTGCTATCAACATCAAGTTCAGACTCTGAGTCTAAGTCGTCCATATCATCGTCCATGTCCAGGTTGTCCGTCATGTAAGAGCTCAGACCAAGGGTTCCAGCTGCTGGTATAGTGGCCTCGGCAATGATTTGCATGATTGCGTCAATGCTTTGCATGGGTTGATCAGGCTCTTCGAACTGGTTGCCCTCGTCCATCAGATCAGCAGGGAGATTCTTCAAGAACCACGGGTGGTTCTTGATCTCAGGAATGGTAATTCTCTGTTACATGCATGCACATCCGTAAATATCAGGCACAATCAACAACAAAGAAAGGAAAGGAAAGAAGCAAGATTCCCATGTCCTCAACAAACAGAATCCACCAAAAGCAACAACTTTGAAGATGTACCAAGTCCATTTATTCCTCCAGTTCCGGGATTAAGTGCTCAATAATGGGAAACTGGAGAACTGTTTAAACTTCCATGAAAAACAAAAGGCCTCCAAAACACCCTTCAATAAAACAAGCGAGGTGACAAGAAATTCAAGGAATCATCCAAAAAAAAAAAAAAAAATTAAAGGAGTAACAAAATCGCACCCGCGGATACACATGCCAAATGCCCTATGTTAGGAATTCAATGGAGCATCAGAAGTAGTCATATTACTTTTTCCTTTTGGTATAAAATGTCAAGGGAATAAGATTACCATATTTGGTTATACTCTAATACGGAATCTAATTATATTGTCTGATTCAAACTAATATAATTGGGAAAATAATTTAAGTTGGTCATCACTCCCACAATTAACCTTCAATGTCTTGTCATATTATATTGAAAGATTCTAAGAGCAAGGAGCCTCAATCATATCTTTCAGGTGGTTATCCTTTTTCTATGAATCTTATTCCAATTCACTTTTCTGTCCTAGATCTTAAAAAATGTACCTCAGAGTCTTATAAAAGAGTCATGCTAATTGATCAAAATTCTAGTTCCCCGATGGGCTTAACAGAATGATTATTCCCCAATTCCTTTAATCCTTTACACACAAATCCAATGCACAAAACAAAGGGTATTTATCGCAGCAACAAAAGTGTGTGTGTGTGTGTAAAACAAGACCCAAACAGACGGAAAAGATAATTGAAACCATATATCACAAGCCGTAGTGCAGAACAAACAAGAATTCAGAGGAAATATAAACTAACCGCAGAAGGATCTGGGACAAAAATTCTCGATATCAGCTCTAGACATTCATGAGATATTTGAACAGTATCTGGAATGGAATACTGGACGCTGAGTATCCTCTGCACAGAGATGATAAACAATCCTGAGTCCAGCAATTTACATTTAGAAATTTTCTGTTGTGGCAAGGCTAAATGACATACTTGTATGGTCTTCCGGAAATCTTTCGGTTCATCAGGATCCTCGAAAGGATATGCTCCCATCAGCATCACATATAAGGTTACCCCACATGACCATACATCTGCAATCTGATGTTGTAACACACTTTCAACATACAAACTTCTCAATTCCATTAACAGGACTACATTTTTTTTTTAAATTTACAAAAAACTTCAACTTAATGGTATGGAAAAGTAAAAAATGGTTCAAAAAAATAGTATATGCAAGAAAAAGTGTTTCTTATTTTGGTCAAACACATGTTTAGCTGCAGTTCAAACTTGTATGAGCCAGCAATAGTATTTCTTACTTTGACATTTAAAACAAAACTATGAGCATAAAAATTATGCTAAAATGTTACTTGGAATTCAAAAGCAAAACTTGAATGGTGGGAGAGAATTTAATAGACAGAAATATGAGGGCGCTTTTCAAACTACAGTTTGTAAAAGTTGAAACAAATTTAATGGGAAAGCACGGAATCAACTAATCACAATAACATGTATCAAAATTCAGTTCATTGAATTCTCTAGAACAAAATGGTAGTCAATTATAACTTCTGGGTCCAAGTCATCATAATTTGGTAAATGATTAACAAGATTAAGCAATTCTTATACCTTTCCGTCATATTCTTGCCTCAGTAATACTTCTGGAGCAATGTATGCAGGAGTTCCCACAGTAGATTTTGGTTGTGAATGAAGCACTGAAGACTGATAAATAACCACAATCAGATACCTAAACATTATGATCCAATATAGCATACAACGAGCTTAAAATAACTTGACTCTTGATCATTTAAACAGATATTCGAGCAGAGTCAGCAGGCCAGTACCTTAGGCTACATAACCATACTATAAACTACATCAGTTATGAAATTCTCCTTAACTCGAGAGATCAAATCCTCAAATAATCTATAAACAATGCATCTAAAACGAAAACCCTAGGTCTCTGATCAAACTTGCCTAAGATCAAGTCAAAATTCAAGGAAACAGATATCCCAGGATCTTAGAATAAGAGCTCTACATAAGAAGTTCATTTCAAGTTAGCCTTAAGTTCCCCTTATTTTAGTTAATGATATGAACACAAAAGCATATGCCAAATAAGCAAGAAAGATATAAACGACCAGTACCTTTGAGTACCCAAAATCACATATTTTCAAACGAGGAGCTGGACTGCCATCCAACAAAGTGTTTTCCAACTTCAAGTCTCGGTGACATACTTGCTTCAAGAGAGAAAGTGATAATTCAAATAAATCATCTAGTCCACGTCCAATGGAAAAAAAAAAATACATGTCTTAAACGAAGCCAAAAAGAAAGATTTCGTCGTTTCGATACCATAGCATGGCAATAGCTGACTCCAGATATAAGTTGTTGAAAAAAGAAGCGGGCCTGGACCAAAAATGAAAAACACATCTTCAACATGTCAAGTAAAAAACCAAATTGAAAAGGAAATAGAAAGACATGGAGGAATGATAGATATTGAAATGGGGACCTCATCCTCACTGAACCGCCCTGCATTGTGTATTCGTTCAAACATTTCTCCTCCGGCAGCATATTCCATAACAATGGCCAGATGGGTAGGAGTCAGAATGACCTATATGTAGAGTGAAGCCCAGAGTAGATTAGCAGCCAACCATCCTACCATCACTAGAAAGCCGAAATCAAAATCTATTGTCAAGAAACGGCTAAACCAACCTCTTTGAATCTAATGATGTTCGGGTGCCTCAGAGACCTATGATTTATTATCTCCCTTTGAACATTTTCATCAATCTGCAACACCGAAAACCATGATGAGAAACAAATGCTCCCAAAGCCTCACCACTCCATCATCACCAACAGAGCTCTAAATCATTAGAAGCAATTTTTTCCACTTGCAAGTTTAATCACACTAAAAAATTCAACATCTTTGTTAACCCAACTCTCCATGATTTAATCATCAATTAATCAAAACACCATCTTTTCTAACATTTAATCATCAATTAATGCTAACAACATCAATCACAAGAAATAAATGCTTGTAATAAATACAAAAAGGGTACAACCGCCGCAAAATTTATTCAAAAAACGATCTAATTACTAAATTTAGAAACTGAAAACTTGAAAAAGCTATATCCATAAATGGATGGTGCACAAAAATTAGTCAAAACCACCGATAACAACACTGAAATCCCAAAACTGACCTTGCTGCCGCGCTCGATGTACTTGACGGCGACGAGCTCCTTGGTCTGCTTGTCCGTCATCAGCCTGGCGACCCCGAAGTTTCCTGAGCCGATATCTCGGACGAAATCGTACCGGTCGCTGTCGTGCATGATCGGCATGTCCATGGCCGGCCCGACCGTCATCGCCTGCCGATCCATTTCGAGGAAATCACGACTTTGTCCCCTACCAGAGCCGGTCACATTAGAGAGCGAACAATCGGGAGAGTAAACGGCGTCGTCTCAGCTTAAGCTTCCAGTTAATTGCGATCAACAGCTGAACTCGGTTCGATAAGATCCGTCGCAAGTCGGCGGAGCCGTCGTGGAGTGAGTTTTCCGATCGGCAGTGGATTGGTATCTGAGGAAACAGTGACGGGGATGACTTGGGAGAGAGGGAAATGATGTTGCCGATGAGATAAGATCAGAAGAAGGTGAATGAGACAAGAGGAAGCGGCGTCGTTTTTGTGGATTTAGCAATTAGGCTTCCTCGATACGACGCCGTTTTCGGGTGGAGGTTGCCAAGTTGCTTTCCTAGCAGCATGGGCTCCGTCCTTTCCTGGCGGCTGGTTGGTTGGTTTGCTCGTCTGCTTTTGTCGATTGTGATTGGCTCCGGCTTCGGTTTGAATGACTAAAATACCCCTGTTTCAGATGATTCTGCTGAGGTAAGATCTGGTGCTTCGCGGCACCGGTAAAAAAGGTTTGGTCAGAGATCGAACGGCGGGTGTTTAGTCGATCAAGTGAAAGGGGTGAGTAATCGTGTGAAAGAGTGGAGGATATTCCGTGGAATCTAATTGCCCAATTTAGCACGGCAGCTCCGATGATGTCCTCATGGATACCAACTGATCACAAAATGACCAGAGTCCAGACATTAAAAACGACGAAGGGTTATTTGAATTGGAGGCAGGTTGTCTGCCCTCCTTTTACTATGTCCTTTCAATCTCTTTTTATTTATGCGGTCACAGTTAAATCACATCAACATATCTTATTATTCTTATAAAAAATCAATATAAAATGTTGACGTGGTTTAACCGTATCGCACAATATAAAAAAGGATGAGAAGGGCATGGTAATGGAAAGGCAGACAATCTGCCTCCATTTGAATTAACTCTAACAATATCTTATCGCTACGTCATAAGTGATGATGTCATAAGCTAAAATTTTAAGTTCGATTTTGTAGACGCCAAATATCTTAAACCATTCAAATAAGCCAAATCAAACAAGTTTAAGGGAGATGTATTCAATTAGAATTTTAAAGAAATTTATAACATTTCAAGTGTATTCAATTAGAATTTGAATTTAAAAAATTTGGAAAAGTTGATGAATTAGAAAGAATTTAAGAGATTTTGTAATGTATTTTAAATATCCACAAATCTCACATTTCCCCATAAGGTTTCAAGATAATTGAATCAAAATTTTACATAAAATCTCTACAAATCAGTTAAACTCCATAAAAAAATTCATTAAAATCTATCAAATTCCCGAATACACCCCCTAAGTGTTTTGGTCCAATTTCTAAACAATAAATGTGGAATTCTGGAGCCAAATGATCGTAACTGCAATTAGTTTCTTTTGGTTCGGTTTAGCCTTATTTAAAAACCGTATAAACCAATCCAAATTATCAAAGTTTGTTTTTTGTTTGTTTGACAATTTCTACAGGTTATTGTTGCTTGCTTACATCATTTGCATTCACACTTTTATTATTAATTGATATATACCAAAATTTGGCCACTTAGTAATATAGTCTATTGGTATTCTTCTTCACTTATAAGTGAGAGGTTTTAGGTTTGATTATCGCCAAAGACGAATTTGAACAACATTATTGCTAAATTATTGTGACAGTAAGTCATCCATCTCCCTTTTAGTATAAAAAATATCATTTGTTAATATATACTAAAAATTGTAGATAGCCCTTTACTGCAGTGGCAGAAAACAATCATACTTATGCAATCTAGTGTGAGTTTGATATCCACCAATCGGTCTCTCCTTATCCAAAAAAATCTTAGTGCATGCAATATATTATTTCTTTCATATTTTAACATCTTCAACGATACTTTTTTTTTTTTTTAACAAAAAACTCAAATTCTTAATACAAGTAATTTTTTTAAATGTAAATAGACACTTACTTTATATTATATAATAAATTTGCTTAAAATCTGGCTAGTCCACTTAAATCCCATCTAGACATATAGGCACTAAACCTTAACTTGCAGTCCGACTAACAGCTACCGTATCTTGATTAAGAGATGTTAAAATCCTAAATCAACTACTGGCTTTATATGCTCTATTAATATAAATTAGAAACAAATAGAATTTTTTTTAATACTGTTGGTCGTACACAAGAACTTCTACAAAAAGTAGGCAACATTTGGATTTGTGTTCTTATAATAATTCCCACGTTCACTGATCCATGTCCAACCAAACATCACATTCGTCCAATAACAAAGTTGCAAGTGTGATGTTGAAGAATTTATTTATTTATTTACTGTGGTTAATTATTGTGAGTTAGGTTTTAATTAATTAGAATTGTGGTTCGGTTTGATTCGATTCAAGGTACCTTTATTCTGATGCAGGTTCTTAAATTTCACTTTCAAAAGTCGTAGGCTTTACTTTAAGCCTTTGTCTTTGTTGCCCGCTATTGGACGCTTGGTCAAAGATATATTATACATCATAAGTTAAATAAAATCCCGTTGGCAAACGGACAAGGGTTTGTGGGCAATTGCAATGACTGAGACTTTTTTTTTATATTTTTGGTCGAAATGACAGACATTTATTTTAATCCTTTTTTAGCTAAGATATTTTTGTCTTGATAACGATGTTTATGAATTATGATGCATGCATGTGGATGTAAGGAAGTATTTGTCTATAGAAAATAACTTACATAGTACGAGTACATCTTCATGTTATGTGCTAATAATATAAAAATATGAAAACTTTTCTATACATGACGTATTATTGACACAAAATGTTATAGCAGTTTACCTGTATCATATAAGTTCAGAGTTTGGGATGGTTTAAAGGAAAACTAACGAAAAGTCCAAAAAAAATTTAGTTTTAATGAAAAATGACAAATAAATGTATAATTAATAGTACCAAGGAAAGGTAAAAATGTTTTTTTTTTTTTTTTTGTTAAAAGTGAATAATACCGAAAGTGTTTCATTAAAACTCATATGGTTTAATGGTCTAGAAAATAAAATAAAATAAAAATAGGTTTTGTTTGTTTATTATTAGGTTTTGTAATTGGGCTAATGAAGTTGAAATGTTGCAAACCCAAAATTATTGGACTTTGGCCCAAAACAAAATGTAGTTGATTGGGCCTCATTTTTGGCTAAAATCCATACGAGCCTAACTGTGCTCATTTCTAGCGATACTTCTCTTTCTCATATTATATGAATCCTCAGGCTCAACACAAATATAATACTTTGCGGAGTTCATGTAAACTTCAAAATGTAGAAACAAACACAATGCTTAAAGCGTTATTTTCTACTATTAAAAAGATACTCTCCCAAATAAAATCTACTCTAAATTACGAATTGCTCGCGAGCCAAACACAATAAAGTTTCAGTTTAGCTTTTTCTTAATACGAGCTGATCAAACCAACCAACAATCCCAAGGCATTCTCATGCCTCTATAAATATAGATTTAGAACACAAAAGTCTAACACGTGTGGGACATGGAATGACGACTTTGAAACTATATAAATAGTGAAGAAAAAGATTGCTTCGAGTGAAGACAGAGTGAAGGATAAGAATCTCTTTAAACTAACAAGTATTCGATTTCAAAGATGCTTCTACGTTGTTTATGTTGTGTAATATTTCAAGGATTAATGAATTTGTGAGTGGTTTCGTGCTTTAAGCCTATCACGTTTTAATTATGAATTTCTTCGTTATTTCTCGTTTGAAATATTCAGTCTGGTGACTAGAAATAAAGAGACATGCATGAGAGGCTAAAAAAATTATGTAAACCAGGCAAGCACGCTGACTAGACCAATTGCTTGGTGTTGATAACTGGGCTTCGGGGTTGAGCCCAGCCAGATTATGAATAGACCTTTGCTTAGTCTTGCATATTAAATATGGAAAGATCGGATGAATGATCAGGTAAGCCGTCTTAGCTCAGCTGGTAGAGCGCGTGGCTTTTAACCACGTGGTCGTGGGTTCGATTCCCACAGACGGCGTTGCAATATCATTTCCTTTTTTGTTCATTAATTTTTTTGCCCTTTTTGCCCAAGACCAAGTACGAAGGAGCGTACGAGTAGGACTGAGAAATAGTGGAAGACAAACCCTAGTGGGAAACACGTAGATCAACCATTAAAAAGCATCAACAGACTGGAAGAAACAAGAGAGAGAAAGATAGAGATCTAGAGAGAGAGAGAGAGAGAGAGAGAGAGGGAGAGGGAGATTTGCTTTTGGCCTTTTTAAGGGAGGGATGATGGGAGGGACACATGTAAGTAGCTGAGTTCGTATGCGGCGAACCGCTTCACTGATAGGTTCCTCAGTCCATTATCCTTTTTTGTATCATTTTCTCTTTTCTTTCCCTCTACACGTACCAACTGGCATCGTCCATCATCAAACCACGGACCAAAATAGAAGTGTAGGTCGAGTATGGAATTTGTCGTATGGTTAAGGTTTATAATATTAGTATGGAAATTAAACTGTGAGTTGAAGAAAGTTTATAGAGAATTTCACGTCAAGAAAGTCTTCTTAGCATCTCTCAAAGAATCAAGTTATAGTAAGATTAAAAAATGACGCTTACTTGGCCGTGTGGAATGTGAATTAGCATTATGTCTTTCCTACAAGTGATCACCCATCTACGATTGGAAGAAGTGCTATATGAGGATTTCGAGATCAAATCAAAAATAGTTTCAAACAACGTTAATTACTTGTGTGTGATGTCTTGGTGGTTAATTAATATGTATTTTTCGTTCATGAGATTTTAATTCATGTACTTTAATAAAGTGAGAAACCAACTACTATTGGATAAAAAAAAGTTGAAGATAAGCAACCTTATGACGTTTGGTTAATGATATTGAAATTGAATGTTTTTGAGTAATGTGGATAGTTTGATACCAAATGTGTAGGTAGTGTGAATGAGTTTGATACCAAATGTATAGGTAAGATGGAGATATAGGTTTTAAAACCTACGTAGATAGGTTTTGAAACCTATTGCAGAGGTAATGTAGTTATAATTTGCTTACCTATTGAAAGGGTTCCAATTGACTATGCGCTATGAGCATAATCTTAAAATAAAAAATAAAAAAAAACGAGTTTTGATATTGTTGACGATCAAAACTGTAATGTTAACAAACTTAAATAACTGATTTTAGGTGGGTTAGTGAATTGGACTTAAATGAAATGGACTCAAAGATATATGTAGTTCACCCCTCAAAACTAGGTTACATATAGTGTGTTGCTTCTCAATTGATTTCAAGGCTATATTGTGCTTGGCAAATACATTCACTTTATTCTCTCTTATTCACTTGACCCATGATGGAGGTCTCTACCCCTTTATATAGGCCTCGCCACCCCCCCCCCCCCCTTGGGCCTCTCAGACCAGAACCTAACGTGCCATCACCTATACTAGACTACCGATAGCTTTTCACCCACCTGGTCTTTGTCGATGAAGTGACATTCTTGTAGACAGCCGATGCGTCTTTTAATGCCTAGGTGGCCGAAGCGTCTCACTCAGGTCTTTGTTACTTTGCCTTGCCTTACCAAGCACTGCCTTGACTACCTTTATGTCGCATCCTAAGCCTCTAGTGTTGCCTACATGTTGTTAAGTAGCATTCGAGTACTTCTCCTCAAGGAGACTCGTGACATAAAGTTGTCAGCGTACCCACGTGCTTTTCTCGGTCGTTAACGGATACTCATCTAGGCGGTTTTTTCAGCGATCTATCAAAAGAACACTTATAGCCAACTGGACTAGGCGGCATAAGGTTAGTGCAAGGTTTTAAAACCTTCTCAACCTCAATTCGCTATGTACAGGGATATAATGATGAAATCAACACGACAGTTTGATTAGGCTCGAGGAGTTCCTTTGAATGACACTGACTTTGCGTCTCAGATGGTCGAAAACGGAAGTTTTAGGCGGGTTAGGTCGGAACTCCAGTGGATCTGACCCGCTTCGATGAATCAGATTTTCTTCTTTCATTTTTTTTTT